>NC_134402.1:219219502-219833502 GCF_038048845.1 Mixophyes fleayi | reverse complement strand
TCGCCAAATTTTGGGAGTTTGGCCTACTCTTCCGGGAGGACTCCCCGAAATTCGGGAGCCTCCCGGGAATTCCGGGAGAGTAGGCAGGTATGACCCAAGCTAATTGACCCAAGTGAAAATACAAATGTAAGCACTATTTATTTTTTTCTCTGTAATTATATGTAAAGCGCTGCACTGAACTACCGAGGTCATTTTATCACGGGAATCATACTTTTACCAAAAAATCAAGTTGACAAATCTTTATGAATGATTAGCCAAATGAAAGAAACACATACACACACCCAATTAAGGCAATATATGCTATGTTATACTGTGGAAATTCAGGCTCTTGTTCCTTTATTTTAGAGTAATCCCCCCTCAGTCCACATTAGCCCACAACAAGTGAACTGCATAAAGTGAATATAGTAAATAATTGTATATTTACTTCAACACTTCCATTGCTGTTTTGGTTTCTATGACAAAAAGAGGAGTAGCACTGCTAAAAGTTGTGTAGCATGTTGTGTCCTAAAAGAATAATGGAATGAATCAGATATTTTATGAATCAGGGAAAAGTTGTGTTTTATTCACAGGTACTATACATGGTTTCAGGGGTAATGTGAAGGAGAAAAGATAAGGGGCTGTTCTGTTCAACAGCCTTTACCAACAAACCATGCCAGCTCACATCCATGTACATGCCATAAGCAAAAAAATATTTCCCAAGAGACTGAGGGCTGCATCATTCTTTTGCAGCTTGCCATCTTCTCCTGCACATTACCCCTGGACAATACAACAAATCTAGTACAATAGTGTGGGCAGGGGAGGGATGATTTTACCCGGAGGGCAAGACTGAACTCAGCAGCCTATTAGGAACATTTTGAAGGTAAAAAATGCAGGTGGTCCAGTGACCCAGCCCAAGGTAGCTCACTATGTGCCTGGGCCAGGGGGCAGAATCCTCCCTGCCCCACAGTCCAGCCTGCCCCTGAGTGTGGGTGAAGTACATTAAAAGAAGCAGACTCAGTCTAAAGCTAGTAAAAGCAGGACTAGTAGGTTGACTAATGACAAAGAAATACTTTTATAAACATGTGTTAGCTCACTTATTATCAGGCACATGAGTTATTTTGGCTCATCTGCTTTGCATGATTGATCTATTTCCCCGACCAATGTATTTTACAGTAATTATGTTTTTTGTGAAGATACGCAAATTTGGTGTACTTAACTGTTCCCATTGTACTGGCAGAAACACATACCAAAAAAGAGGAAACTGAATATAGGAACTAGGTATCGTTGATTTCTGCATTATTAGGGGTACGGTGTGTATAAGTTTGTATAAGTGTGTGTCTGTGTGTCGTGTGTCGTGTGTGTGTGTGTGTGTGTGTGTGTGTGTGGTGTGTGTGTGCATGTGTTAAATAAGTCAAGCAGTACAGTGCTTTCTTTTTCTTTTTAAATCTTACTCTTTTCCCATATTTATTCCCTATCTGATTGGAATGCCTAATTATTAATCATACTTGTAGAGCTAGCTGCTACCTAGAATTTGACAAAATATAGGCAACATTTGAACACCATTGTCATTTTAAACATAGATTTGATTATCAAATCAACAATATTCCTAATACTATACAAAATCCACCTTTCTGCAGCAATTAAAAGAAAATGATGATATATTCAACAAATATATTTACACACAAGGTCAAAACAGCAAAACAAAAATGTTGAACCTGTGGAAGCCTATGACATTTGCAGAATTCAAAAAACTTTTATAGAGATGAAAAAAACAGATTGTTACAATCTTATACTTAATTTACATTATAGTATAGTTAATAACCCACCCACAACTTTTTCACCAGACTCACCGTCTCTGCTCTATCTTTGCTATAAAATATATCCACGGCTCTGAGTGATCTCTTCAGCCAAAAGAGACAATGTAGAATGATCCTATTTTTACTTTTCACTCATAGAACACTAGACTACCCAAAAAAAAAAAAAAAAAGGAAGCAGAAACAGTGGCGTCTCAGCTCACAATTTACTTCTCCTTTCTGATGTGCACAGAGAGTGTGACAAATTCCAGCAACTTTACTTCGCTTTCACATTTAAGAAGTGTTTGTCTAACTTTGATGTCAGTAGGTTCAGCAACTTGGATCATGGTCAACAAACAAGCCACAATAATATACTTTTTCAATTTTTTTTTTAAATAGAATGATTTTTAAAATTACATTGAAAGCTAATTACAATTAATGTGTACAGTTACAATATTTGTGTATTTAGGGGCAAACTCATGATTTTCACAGGTGATATTCCAAGCTTGCCTTTAGACAAAATATTTTTATTTTATGTATATCTATACTCCATGGAGTTGAACATGTGCCAGTTTGAGTAGCGTAAATTTGGCTCTACATGTTCCTAAAAAACAAGCAGATTTGCCTGAATCTGACAATTGCACTTGTGTTTGACTGGAGAGGCAGGACGGGGAGGTAAAGGGTGGTCTAAAGTAGACTAAGTATAGTAAGGGCAAGTATGCGCAAGTTTTAGATTTATACCTGCTGCAGAAGAGAGGGTTTTTTTTATTATTTTCCAATAGCGAATGCATAATTCGCTGTCAAAACCAATGTTTCAGAAATTGGATGTAAGTGTATTTGATGCATGCACGATATAAACATGGTGCAGAGCTTCATGCTTCTTGGGAGTTGTCCAACTTTGTGATTTTTTTAGTGAACATATTTTATGTTTGCAAATTTAGACACAAATGTGTTTAAAATCAGCATGAACCTCTACAAGTTCTAAACTCAGTACATATAGCAAACCACTTTCACATCTCTTGTGCAAAATCAGACCAGCCTTCCCTAGTATGCAGTTACCATCTAGCTGTTGTCTAAAAATCAATGATAAATGATTTAATTTTTCTGAGAAAATCTTTATTTTACTAATAAGCTATTTTTGTGATACTGCATTATTTGGAGCATTTTATACTTTTAGCAGATCTTTATGCATTAACTTTGGCATATTTCCTAAACATTGAGAAACAGAGAACCTGATGCTGAATCTTTGACAATTAGTTTGAAGAGAAATTGCTTAAGAGGCCAGTTACTCACATTGCTGGTAACAATGTTATCTGCCCTGAACACTGCATCATGTAGAAAAACACAATAAAAATTCTGATCTTTTGAAATATATTGGTACATGTAAAGTATCTGTCTTGAAGTGGTAATAGAGATCAGTTGTGTTTTTGGAATCAAATTCACAACCAGTTTATTTCTTGATGGTCGTGTGTTTTTAAGTAATTATAAAAATATTTAATACTTAGTATATATCTAATTTTGTCACCAAACTTTATTGGAATGACAGGATGTTATAAAATAAGCAACAAAGTATTAAGATCTCTTTTTCTTAAAATTGTATATATGTATAATATATATTTATATAATTTATATTTATATAATTTAACTGATTTTTGCTTACTCTATATTATGCAAAAATCTTACAGTTTATGCCCTCACTTTCCCCACTCTTCAGTCCACCTTCCCAAGCCCCTCAGCATCTACCCCTGCTGTTCCCCACCCCCTTCATCTCCACCCCTCACCCTAAATAGGAGCTCCTTCAGCCAATATTCTCCCTTCCCCGATTTCTTGGGTTTCTTGGGTTACCAGCCCTGCCACTTGGTTTGGTTTGTACCTGCGTGTACTGCCCCTTTGTGCTCCGGATTGCCCAGCCTCTGTGATTGGGATTCCACAGATTCAGGAGCACATATTTCCGGTTTCTAACATGAGTCCTGTATCAGTACTGGAGATGCTACCGGGAGGGAATGATTTTCGGATGGCACACCGAATCTTCACAACAGATCTGGTAGAGCAGTGGCCAGTGGACAACGCCATTTGTGCAATGTTCAGGAGCAAAGTGACCCCATGGATGTAGGACTGCCGACACTTATTTGGTGAGTATGACACTCACACTGCATTTTAGAGGTAGAGGTTTATAAGTCTTGCCCCAATTTGGCTGACAGGCCTTTTATATTTTGCAGCGGCCTTCCATAGAAACTGGACCCATGGCAGGATTGAACATGTTTCGTTATCTCCATATGAGAAGCTACATTTGTTTCTATGGGGAGGAATTAGTATGGCATCTGTCTGACAACCGCTTTCGTTAAGCTCAGTGGCCGACCTAGCTTATTAATGGTTTTTACAGATGTAGAATTCAGGTTGGCATTGATGAGGCTGAGCAGAGTCACCGTGCACTGGGACGACATTTCATACACAAGGGCACTCCTAACCATGGGCAATATGGGGTTTTCACCTCTACTACATCAAACTAGTTATATACCTTTGTGCCATTATCACCCAAAATTTTGTAGTGGAAAATTTCATGTGCTGCTATTTACATATGTATCACTTTTCATCTCTTAACAATTAATCTATCCTTTCTTTTATGCATGTTTCACGGTTAACACTTTCATTATATGGATAAATCCAGAGAAGTTTATAGGTACATTTAACATCATTCTATTTCGGGATGCATGTCTGGGGAAGATTTGATATTGGAGGCAAGTACACCAAAGTTATGCAGCTCATTATGCGAGGCCAGTCCGGTTTCTCATACCTACCCACCGCTTAGTGACTCGCTAATTATGGGACATTCCTAGTCTACAAGACTGAGACTATTCTGGATGCCATTATATGTAGACTCAGATTTTGCATTAACTCCTAAAACCAAGGAGTGTAATCTATGGCTCCTTTGTTGGGCTCTACAATTCATGTTCCCTGTTGGTCTAGGCAAATTTGACCTAATTTGTCTGGTCTTAAACTTATGTCACCCATAGGGGACTCTAGGTCTCTTGGTACCAATAATTTTGTTCCCGAAGCATGTCTGTCAGCTCTTTATTAAGTACATACAGAGAGCTTTAGCTAGCCCATAAGTACCCTACACTGATTACTATTTTATGGGACTATTGTGCCATATTATTTAGGTGGAGCAATAACAAAGTGATCATGCCCATGCACAGTTCTGCACTCGCTTACATGTGGATATTTTTGGTGGAAACATTAGCTTCATGGGGTTACCAAGCATATGGGTTTTTCTGAGTGGCACATCTGATGCTTTCAATCAATTTGGTTGACATATCCAAGGCTCTTTAGGCTTGGGCACCACTATTCAGCGCATTTTGCCTTCAATAATTTCTGATCGGAGAACATAAATTCTTTGATTTCTCCTGCTAGAAGGCCTTTAAGCATTTTGCGATGGAAATTTAATGGAGAAAATGGCTGTTTTCTCTGTTATAATAGTTCATCACACTTTAATGCATAGACCCCTTTGAATGCTTATAGTCAAACACTGGAGTCAACTTGCGCTGATTTCCGATTTGGGGACATGCTTCTCTAGGTGTTGCTTACCATACACTGATTTTCATTCAAGGATCTTTTATAACATACATCTTAAGTGTAGATTGCTGGCTGGGGGAACGGTCCACTTTTGACGCACTGCACTTTACACATTTTCATTACTTTGCTGAACCGTTATATTCATTGAGATGCTATAGGTCCACGCTAAGGGCAAGGAGTACCTAAGGTTCACCTCATGTCAATTTAATGACCGCAGCTACAGCTGTGGCTTTAAAAGTGTCTTCCATCAAAGCGTTAAAGCCTTCTGGGCTCTGAAACATATGTGGCATGTTTATTGTGCACTGCATTTTCCTTGCGCCTTTTTGGTGCTTTTCTGGTCAGTTAGATGATGAGTCAGATTAAGCATGTTGCGGAGGCAGTATTTTCGCTAGAGCAATCCTTTAATGTCAACAGATTTCTTGCAGGGTTCTCCTGTTATGATGGATCAATGGTGGAAAAGTCATTGGATTAACATGCTTGCACATAGGGACACGACTATCTGCCCACTTGCTTTTGTACTAATTTTTCTGGGATTATACCCTATGGGAGGGAGATTGCTTTGGTTCCAGCCTGTGGGCCCCTCTCACCAAATTTTAGTTTTTCAGCATTCTTTGTTGTTCATGGGTTTTGACCTGTCTCTCTACGGCACTCACCTCTTTGGATTGGGATGGCTACAGTCACAGCAGAGGCAGTCTGCTCCATTGCTTTGTTTAAGTCCCTGGACAGATGAAAATGGGCGCAAATAAAAAGTACATTAGACCGAAGAGATGATGGCAGTAAGCTTGGTCTCTCTCCCTTCGGTAACCCAGGGGTTTGCTTCTTGACGTTTTATAATGAGGGCATGAAGGGATTTTTCCTGTTTTTTTCCTGGGTTAAGGCCTGATTAGCTATGTGCCTCTGGGGTTTTTATAGGTTTTTACCTTTATATGGGTTACTGCCCTCCTTCTCCTTAGCTTAGGTTGATTACTCCCACCCAAGTGATATGGTTGATATCAGAAGATGCGGCTATAACCGTGGCATTATTTACTTCTTTTTCTAGGCACGCCTGTCCAGGAGATCTAGAAATGGGTGATGAGACACCCATACGTGTTCTGGGCATCCAGACACCAATTGGCTCGTGACTGGTCCATCATTTCTCATCCAGTGGAAGTGAAATGGTTGGGTAGGAGGGGAATGGGATGAGCATATTTTATCCCCTTTTTGACTTCTGAGGTGAACAAAAAAGATTCCCCTGACATACTGGTCATAAACCTGGGGTGAAACAACTTAGGTGAGCGAAAGTTTTTGGACTTGCCGATCTCCATTCAGGAGGCTCTGCTTGTCCTACAATCAAAGTAGCCAGTGGTAACACTGTGCTGGTCGGATGTTATATCCCCAGAATCTCCTGGAAGGCCAATATCCTTGCACCTATACCGAAGACTCTGTTTAATTCGGTTAATCGTCTTTGGGGAATATCCTTAGATCTCTCTGGAGTATTCATCAACCACCTTTAATAATAGTGGTACAGGTTCAGCGGCTTCGAAGTAACCTGGCTCATGTTCCATTTTTGTGGGGGATCCCTTGACCTGCTTTGTGTGGGCATGTCAATGTCACTGTGAATCCAGAAGGGATGTGGTCACAATGATGTCAGATTTAGCAACGGCCAATCGCAAAAGATTATATCCTGGGACCAGTAATTAGTGCCTGTTGCGACCATACACCATTTGGTTTCTGCTATTAGTTGTAGCTGACTCGCTGACATGTCTTGTCTTCTCCGCTGTCATGCGGAGGCATCAGCAAGTTTCTACTATTCTGCAGACAATACTATAATGCACTTCCATTAATTGTGTGAAGGAGCTCCTATATTGCCGCTGATGATGCAGTCACGGTGGGCGGAGCTTGAGCCACGCATAATGGCCACTAGCATTCCACTGCTGTTTACATACGCCGAAACTATGCGCAGATTAAGATATGAACTGGCTGAAACCCAGAGCATTTCAACCAAAGAAATTGTCTCTCATATTTGGCTCCACAGTAAGTTAGGTTCAAACAAAGGAAAAACATGTGTTCACAAGACAGGAAGTTACAGTTAAGAAACACAGAGCAGTGACTCATCACTGCAGGCAGTGTCCAGTTGTGTGGGTGTACTAAAGGTCGCAACCCCTACCTGAAGTAATACATTCTGGGTAAAGGTTTATAAGCCACTGAAGCAGGCAAAACAGTCCTCTTTTGACCACACCACACACACACACCTGAAAGTTGGGACATCTCTTCCACCTGGAGCCTACAGGACACACACGCCACAGTAAGCTTATACCCTATCTGTCAGTATCTCTGCCTACATCTTACAACTATTTCTATTAACTTTTCTTGCTTGCATGTATTCTATTAACTTTCCTCTGAATCTTTATCTGTTTATTTACCTTATATGTACTCTTAAAAGAAGCAGAGGAAGAGAAAAAGAAGGGTTTTTAAACATATTGCACTGCTCACTTTCATAGTTCAAAGTAAGTAGGAAGGCTGTTGAAAGGTTAGCAGGGCATTAAAACTTAACTCTTATTCTAAATAGTAAAATATTATAAATTACAGCGAAATGTAAACAAAAAGGTGTATACGTGATGAGTGATAATATCTAACTCAGTGATTTAAAAGAACTGACAGCTCCCTAGATCGTCTCAAAATCACATATTATGCAGGCAGTGAAATTGTTTCTTGCTAATGTGTGTAGAGCAGCTTAAATCCTCAAATAAAGTCTGTATTGCCCACTAAGAGGTTAATACCCGGTTAAATCCCGATTCGAGATATCTGAGTCTCGTTTAGGGAAAAATTATAGAGATAATTGCATATTGTTTGAGTAGTAATATTCTACAACAATATGACAAATAGCATTTATAGGACTAGTGGGGAATTAATCAGTCAGTCTCTTCTCTTCTGCGAATTTAACATTTCAATTATCCGAAATGTGCCTCTTATTAAACCCTGTAATACACAATGTTGCCTGCCTTTGCACGAGCAGCCATTTTGTAGATGCTGCTACTGATGCAGCTGTTGCTGTTGCTGCGGAAGGCGATGCATCTACCCAGTGGGCTGTCACAGTCATATAGTCCTTCGTTTGCCCAGAACCACTTGTCCACATGTCCGTGGTTAAGTGGACAGTGGGTACAACCGCATTTTTTAGAGCACTGAGGACACTTGATCGTACTTCTCTGTACATTTTTGGTATCACCTGCCTAGTGAAGTGGAATCTCGACGAGATTTGGTACCGGGGACACAATACCTCCATCAACCCTCTAAATCCCACTCCACTGATGGCGGACACCGGGCGCACGTCTAACACCAACTTTGCAGTTACAGCCGCAGTTATACGCTTTGCAATAGGGTGACTACTATCGTATTTTGTGGTCATGGCAAACGACTGTTGGACGGTCAATTGTTTTGTGAAAGACTTAGCGGTCTTACGACTTCCCCTCTGGGAAGATGACCGACTAACAGCAGCAACAGCAGCAGTGGCAGTAGTAGGCGTACCGCTGCAGGATTCCTCGGATGAATCCCGTATTGAGTAGGACTCAGTCTGGCTGCTGACTTGGGCTGCAGGACTGAATCTGATGGAGATTGTGGAGGAAGTTGACGAGGAGGGTGTTGCTGGTGTGTATCCAACTGGACCACGGGATTTAGGTGTCCCTGTACCGATGAGGGTCCTAGCCCCAGTTCCTGAACTAACCACTGAACTATGAAGGTTATTCAGGTGACGTATAAGGGAGGATGTTCCTAGGTGGGCAAGATCCTTACCCCTGCTTATTTGAGCTTTACATAAGCTACAAATGGCCATACATTGGTTGTCTGGATTTGGATAAAAATAACTCCAGACCGAAGAGGTGCATTTTCTGGTCTTCTGACCAGGCATGACGATGGGTTTTTTCATCCCATGGACATCAGCTGTTTCCCCCCCTGGTGCCTCCTTTACAATAACCACATCACCATCCTCATCATCAAGTTCCTCCACAGTGCCAGCTACATCATCAATAGGCTCCTCCCGAGCCACCTCTTCCCGTACAGTGATGGGAAGGTCAGCCTTGACAACCACCAACACCCTTGGACTTGACTTGGGGATTTGTGATAATTTCTCTTTAGAAGGCAGAGTTGTTTGCTGTTTTGTTGCTGACAGCATAACTCTCTTTAATTTTTTGTAGGGGGGGAGGAGGAGAAGGGCTAAGATCCGTGGGTGAAGCTGAACCACTAGTCATGAACACGGGCCAGGGCCTAAGCTGTTCCTTGCCACTCCATGTCGTAAATGGCATATTGACAACTTTACGTTTCTTCTCAGATGATTTTAAGTTTCTCTTTTTGCTACTTTTTCTTAACTTGGGCTTTTTGGATATTACATGCCCGGTACTACGAGATTGGGCATCGGGCTTGGAAGACGACGTTGATGGCATTTCATCGTCTATGTCATGACTAGTGGCAGCAGCTTCAGCATTAGGAGGAAGTGGGTCTTGATCTTTCCCTACTTTATCCTCCAAATTTTTGGTCTCCATTATATGTAGCACAAGATACTGCAGAATGTGTGAACTTGGTAATATTGCAGTACCAATGGACTTTTACTGCTGAATGTGTGAACTTGGTAATATTGCAGTACCAATGGGCTTATACTGCTGGATTGGTTTTGCAAATTTGGTTATAATTATTATTTTTTTTAATTTTTAATTTTTATTTTTTTATAACTTTTTTTTTATTTTTTAAAAACTTGGGAATAATGGGGAAATAACTATGCCCTTAGAAGCACAGAGCACAGGACACAGCACCACTGGAATGAACAGGACACAGCACAGGACCCAGCAGCACCACTGACCTCAGAAGGACAGAGCACAGGACACAGCACCACTGGACTGAGCACAGCACAGCACAGCACAGCACAGAACTGAACTGAACAGCACTAGATATAGCAGGACAGAGGACCACCTAACACACCCTCCCTCTACCCTGATCAATGCCCGAGTGAAGATGGCGGCGACTAGCGGGGAATTTATAGGATCCGAGTATCGCGAGATCCGACAACGGGATTATGAGTCAGAGCCTCAGTTTCAGATTTGATTTTGGCGCCAATACCCGGATCTGTCTCGGATCCGACTCGGATCGGCAACGTTCGGGTGGGCTCGGATTTCATAAATCCGAGTGCGCTCATCTCTAATTACAAAGTTCACTCACTCTGCAGTATAAGTCCAGTGGTACTGCAATATTACAAAGTTCACTCATTCTGCAGTATAAGTCCAGTGGTACTGCAATATTACAAAGTTCACACATTCTGCAGTATAAGTCCAGTGGTACTCCTATATTACAAAGTTCACTGATTCAGCAGTATAAGTCCATTGTTGTTACTGCCATATTACAAATTTCATTGATTCTGCAGTATAAGTCCAGTGGTACTGCTGTATAACTCCAGTCCAGTGGTACTCTCCTGTGCCGCATATAATTTTTAAAGGCTTTGCCGAGTGTGTGTGGCTTCGGGGTACACTCTCTTGTGCTACATATAATGCAGAACAAAAATTTGGAGGATAAAGTAGGGAAAGATCAAGACCCACTTCCTCCTAATGCTGAAGCTGCTGCCACTAGTCATGACATAGACGATGAAATGCCATCAACGTCGTCTTCCAAGCCCGATGCCCAATCTCGTAGTACCGGGCATGTAATATCCAAAAAGCCCAAGTTAAGAAAAAGTAGCAAAAAGAGAAACTTAAAATCATCTGAGGAGAAACGTAAAGTTGTCAATATGCCATTTACGACACGGAGTGGCAAGGAACGGCTTAGGCCCTGGCCCGTGTTCATGACTAGTGGTTCAGCTTCACCCACGGATCTTAGCCCTCCTCCTCCTCCCCCCTACAAAAAATTGAAGAGAGTTATGCTGTCAGCAACAACACAGCAAACAACTCTGCCTTCTAAAGAGAAATTATCACAAATCCCCAAGTCGAGTCCAAGGGTGTTGGTGGTTGCGAAGCCTGACCTTCCCATCACTGTACGGGAAGAGGTGGTTCCTTTCACCATTTGCAGCACGCCCTCTGCATATGCTGGAAGGATCACCCACAGTCCAGTTACAGATTTGGCTAATGAAGGTGTGAATGTTGTACACTGGGAGGAGGATATTGATGTAGCTGGCGCTGAGGAGGATGTTGATGATTATGATGCAGACAGATACCAAATTGCCTTTCTCAATTTCTATTTATATTCTAGATTATATAACGGCTGAATAGTTTTCTATTTTACTCCTAGTGGAGAGGGGATCTGATGCAGACAGATACCAAACTGCCTTTGTCCATTTCTTTGTATATTTGAATTTCTAGTTCTACAGTCTATGCAGGCTGCTTTTTTTATATTCAACTACAAGTGTAGGGCGGGGGGGGGGGGGGGGGGGGGGGCATAGATAGCCACCAAAGTAACGTGGTCCATTTAATTTCACTTTCTAGCTCCACAGTCTGTGCAGCCTGCTTTTTTTTATCTTCAAAGTATTTACAAGCCTTGCAATCAAAATTAACAAGAGGTAGTGATGTGCTAGAACTCCACCCTCTATATGCTGCAGAGGATGGAGGAGCAGCAAAAGGCCATTCAAGCCTACACAGCCACCTACGACATAGGCAAAGGAGTGGGGATGCGCCTGAGTCAAGCGCAGTGGAGAATGATTTCCGTGTTGTGCAAGGTTCTGCAGCCATTTGAACTTGCCACACGAGAAGTCAGTTCCGACACTGCCAGCTTGAGTCAGGTGATTCCCCTGATCAGGCTTTTGCAGAAGCAGCTGGAGAAAGTGAGGGAGGAGCTGGAACACCATTGCGATTCCACCAAGCATGTAGCTCTTGTGGATGAAGCCCTTCGTACGCTTTGCCAGGATCCGAGGGTGGTCAGTCTTTTAAAGTCAGAGGAATACATTCTGCCCACCGTTCTCGATCCTCGGTTTAAAGCGTATGTTGTGTCTCTGTTTCCGGCGGACACAAGTCTACAGCGGTGCAAAGACCTGCTGGTTAGGAGATTGTCCTCTGAAGAGGACCGTGACATGCCACCAGCTCCACCTTCATTTTCATCACTGTTTGTGCAGTTCCAAAAAAGAGGAACTGCCATTTCTATTGCGACCTTCTTTCTTTCTGTATTTCCTGTGTCCTGTGGTCTGTTCTGCTAAGGGCATTGTTATTTCCAAGTTATCCAAAAGTTCTAAAAAAACTAATTTAAATTTATAAAAAAAATTCTAAAGAATTAATTTAAAAAAAAATAATAAAAAATTTTACAAAAATAAGTGGAAAAAAATATTACAAAATTTTAAAAAATCTAGCTTGTACTGCTATTTAAAAGTCTAACTACGATCATTCACTGTTGCTGTACACAAAAATAATAGCTACTGCTATTAAAGTACAGTCCAGTGGTACTCTCTTGTGCCGCAGATAATTTGTAAAAGCTTTGCCGAGTGTGTGTAGTTATGTATCACAGGTTTTAAGAAGAGGCACAACTCTGACAACCTGTTAGAGAAACTGAGGGAAATAATCTCTCTGTGGCTCACCCCACTTAGACTCTCCTGGGGATTCGAATAACTGCCATTTCTAGTACTACCTTCTTTCTTTCTATTTTAAAAAAAAAAAACAACCTGTCATTTCTATTACTACGTTAATTGTTTGTGCAGTCACAAAAAAGAGGAACTGCGCCCTTAACTGCTATGTTGGTTTTAGACGTCCATCCGGTGTCCACCATCTGTGCACTGGAATTCAGACCAGTTGAGGGTTTTATTATTATATTGTGGCCCCGGTATCAAATTGGGTACCAGGGCCACTCCACTACGCAGTCCAGATACTTGTTTGGTGGAATTCAGAACAATTGTTTTTTTTTCTTATATTGTGGGGACCACTCCACTACGCAGTCCAGATACTTGTTTGGTGGAATTCAGAACAATTGAGGTTTTTTTTATTATATTGTGGGGACCACTCCACTACGCAGTCCAGATACTTTTTTGGTGGAATTCAGACCAGTTGAGGGTTTTTTTATTATATTGTGGGGACCACTCCACTACGCAGTCCAGATACTTTTTTGGTGGAATTCAGACCAGTTGAGGGTTTTTTTATTATATTGTGGGGACCACTCCACTACGCAGTCCAGATACTTTTTGGGTGGAATTCAGACCAGTTGAGGTTTTTTTTTATTATATTGTGGGGACCACTCCATTACGCAGTCCAGATACTTTTTTGGTGGAATTCAGACCAGTTGAGGGATTTTTTATTATATTGTGGGGACCACTCCACTACGCAGTCCAGATACTTGTTTGGTGGAATTCAGAACAATTGAGGGTTTTTTTATTATATTGTGGCCCCGGTATCAAATTGGGTACCGGGGCCACTCCACTACATAGTCCAGATACTTGTTTGGTGGAATTCAGAACAATTTTTTTTTTTTTTTTATATTGTGGGGACCACTCCACTACGCAGTCCAGATACTTTTTTGGTGGAATTCAGACCAGTTGAGGGTTTTTTTATTATATTGTGGGGACCACTCCACTACGCAGTCCAGATACTTTTTTGGTGGAATTCAGACCAGTTAAGTGTTTTTTTATATTGTGGGGACCACTCCACTACGCAGTCCAGATACTTTTTTGGTGGAATTGAGACCAGTTGAGGGTGATATATTGTGGCCCCGATACCAAATTGTGTACGGGACCGCTCCACTATGCAGTCCAGAAAGCTACCTCGGTGAAACGTTCTGGACTAAAAACAATATTGTGAGGTGTGAGGGTGTTCAGAATAGACTGAAAAATTAGTGGAAATGATTGTTATTGAATGTTATTGAGGTTAATAATAGCGTAAGAGTGAAAATAAGCCCAAAAACTTGATTTTGGAATTTTTGATGCTTTTTTCAAAATAAATCCGAATCCAAAACCTTAAATCCGAACTAAAACCTTTCGACAGGTGTTTTGCAAAACAAATCCGAACCCAAAACATCAAGCAAATCCGAACCAAAAACACAAAACACGAGACACCAAAAGTGGCCGGTGCACATCCCTATTTAAAACCCTTCTTTTTATCTTCCTCTGCTTCTTTTACACTTATCATTCATGGGCTATGATGCACCCCTTGTCCTACATTAAACGAGAGATTCGATATTTTCATATATAAAAAATTGACTTCAAGGGTATTTTCACTCCATACAATTAGTGTGATCTTTCCCACCTTTCTTTACCCTAATTTTTATTACTTCTATGTATTCTGCCTACAACTTATAATATACTTTGCTTGCACATATATGTAAAGTTAATATCTATTTCTATTAACTTTATGAATCTATAAGTAACCTTTTCACACATGCTTTACAAAGGCGAGCTTATTCCCCCATCTCAGGAGTGCTTACTATTTACACTACAATGGACTCTAGCTTCCTCCCCCCCCCCCATCTCTTTCTATGCTTGGCCTGTATTATTCTTTAGGTCTGACCACATGTTAAACACACAGGTACTAAGCAACCTTCCTATATCACTCTCTCATTTATCTCATATCTTTCTCTCTCTCTCATTTAATCTTTCTTTATCTACCACTTACACACATACTCTTTACAAATTTAAACACACACGAACATGTGCTTGCTTATACACATACTCTTTACACATTTAAACACACACAAACATGCTCTCTCTTTCTCTTGTTACATCTAAACACACACTACACAAAAGAGCAATACTGACCATAAACTCATATACATTTCTGTGTTACAGCATATACACTAGTACATATATAAATATATATATATTTATATATATATATATATATATATATATATATATATATATATATATATATAACAGAATAGGGTATTATATACTTACTTCTGAAGTTTTAACATCATGTCTGTCGAATCTATAATGTGTTATCTGTATTGTATGCATGCATTTATGTATTGTATGTATGATTATCTTTGTAAAGTAAAAAAAACTTGTACCTTTCAGTCTGTTTTGTATGTTTAGATAACTGGAATGAATAGGATGAATGGATGTTTATGTAGATAATACAGTATAGTGAGGTAAATGATAGATTGGTGTTTATTTAGCGATTAACACATAATGGTGGGCTATCTGACGTGTTGCCGCAATATATGCAGGGTCCCAAAGAGCATCGTCGTGAACGTTCCTCTTGAGAGAAAAGGTAGGCACCCAACGGCATGGACTCTGGAGCATCTAGCGGAGTGGAATAAGGAACTGGCGGGGAGCCAGAAGGAGTAAACTCATCTTTTTTCACTCTGTCTGGATCATCATAAAGAATACCCAGGGCATTGAAGAAGACGTCAACTGATTGCAGAGAGGGACTTGAGGGTGGAAGGCTAATCTCCCAGTACTGAGGATCACCCTGGAGCAGGGAGATAATGCGAGCGCCCAGTGGGCCACTTTTGGCAAGCAGAACTGGTGCTGTGGGATGAACCGACTCTTTGCTGCTCAGAGCCAGACGAGCGTGGTCTCAAGCAGAAGTAGAGTTTACAGCTCTCCTTAAAATTGTGAAACGAAGTCCTGTCACCGGAGAAGCGATCAGGTAGATTCAATTTGGGCTTCATTGCAGAACCTGGAGGGCCTTGCTGGGCTTGCGAGGCTCTGGAGGCCTCTTCCTGAGCAGACAAACACTGGGCCAGGCTCTGGACCACTTGTGATAGGGTCTGGATCTGGCCTGCCAGGACTTGGAGTGGAGAGGGGTTTGTCCTGCTTTAATCCATGGAAGCGTAATCTTCCAAAACTTCACATGCCGGTTATAATGTTACGACTATCAGTAAGATCATAAACTTGTAGAACAAGGTGGAGAGGTCTTCCCCTATAGCAGCCGCCTTTCTCGTAGAGCTAGACGCGCTCACAGGTACTCGGATGCCGCCAAGGCTTATACTCAGAGTAGTACAAGTTTATGAAACGTAACGTAGCGCTGAGTAGCCGGAGATGGAAGGTGCGCAGTCAGGAAACAGGCAGTGGTCAAGGTCCAAGGCAGATACCGTGCTCAGGAACAGGCAAGATGTCAGGGCTGGCAGCAAACAAGGAGAGTCCGGAAATATAGCAGAGGTCAGAGGGCACAGGCAGAGAATTAAGGTCCAGGAAAAGAAGCCAAGGGTCAAACACAGGAGTCCAATAATAAAGATACAGAGCACAGGAGCTGGTCAGGCACAGAAACTGCAGACTATAACACCCCTTTCTTTCCCTCTGTACTCATTCATCAATGGTGGGGGAGAAAAAGAGGCATATAATATTTAATTTTCTCCTTCCTGCTGCCTTATGCCTCCTCCACAATTGCTTACTGCACTTCATTTTTATAATCTGCTTTTACATCAACAATGAGAAATGAGGGCTGTATTTAAGCTCGAATGAATTTAAAAGCTAAGGCTGGATCATTAAACTATAGTTTGTACTCTGGGGTTAATAGTTTAACTAAAGGGAGTACGGCTATCTGATGTCATATGGGAGGACCAGGCATAGCACATAAGCTAGATGGGCGGAGAGTTAAGCAGTCTCTTGGCTTCTGGACATGGTGGATAAGTATCACTGTGCTTTCTCTGCCTGTCCCCCTAGCGCATTTATTCACTGTTTTTTCTTTTCTCTTTCCTATTCCTTTCTATTTTTTCTCTTTTTTGTCTTTTCCCTGTATACTTTCTAACATTTGCCTCCCTTTACAGTTTATTTTATTTGGTTTATTACTGTTTTCCTTTCCCTGTTCCTCCATAACACCCCCCTCTCCTCGGCTTTTCCACACACTTTCTTTACCTACCCCCTTTCTCATCGCTCCCTGCTTTTCCCCTGTACCTCTTCTCCCTCCCTTTCTTCCCCGTTTCACCCCCCCATTCCCCCTCCCGTATCTTGTGTTCCTGTCCCCCCCGGCCGATTATTCCCCTCTTAGTTCAGGTGCCGCACTCTGCCCTTTGTAGGGAGCACCCCCTTCTCCCCGGCGCGACCAGCAGCGGACAGTTCCTTCCGAACGTATAGCCACGCCGGATAATGGATGTCATTTCCGGTCACTACCGGTTTCTGCGGTTGTCGTTCCAGTGCTTCCCCGAGTGATGAGCGGGCTTGGGGAGCGCCGGGTGGCTCTCAGGCCGCGCTTCTGGAGGGGGGGCTATAGGTCAGAAGGGGGGGTGGCATTAGGTCCTGTGGGCATTTTCTTGGGGGTAGTAGCTGCCCCCTCAGCACTTACCGCAGCTTTAAGACCCCACCCCTCCAAAAAATAAAAAATTAAATAATAATAAATAAATACAATTAAATAAATAAATAATAAAATAAAAAATAAAAGCCCCCTCTGCCGAGTTTCGGGACCAGGTCCCGTGGTTAAAATTATAAGGGGGGTGGCTATGGTGCCCCACCCACAGCGCTTGGGGGTGGCTCTATGCCATAGCAGGCCCTCTAGGATATCAGCTCCTGCATGGGTATTTCAACATTAAGCCCCCATGTGGTCGTAACATCCTGCTTAGAGGCCAGCCCTCATGGACTAGGGGGTTACATTCCGGCCGCACGGGGGCGGAGGCACACGCTTATCATAGGTCACAGACATACGCAGTCTTAGTATTATCGTTTCAGTTCAGTATTTCTATAGCACCCATTGTGGTGGGATAAAGGGTGACTATTCCACTGTGTGATGTCTACCAGTAAAGTGCGAATGGAAACCTTAATGCCTTAAATCATGGGGATATTTTGTTGACTTAAATAGTGCCCATGGTTCACGCACTTCTGTTATTGGTTTCTTTTATGAGTTATATTTAATGTGTGGGTGAATCTCCCCTCCCAATTCTATGAGGTATCGCATGCCATTGGGCTGAGTGGAATAACTGGTATGTTCTGCCTGTGGGGCATGAGGCCACCCTTCAGCGTAATCCTCTTGCCACCAGCGGTTTTGTAGCCGGGGTGTGGAGTACTGACACTTGGCTTAAGTCTGAGAGTGGGTCTAGGTATAGTTGTGTTGAAGGGGACAGGAAATATGGTGGTTTTCTCGGGGAGGCTGGTTCCTAAGCAGACAGCGGGACAGTTTGGGTTGATGTAGCACCCTTTTTTTTACCCGCATTGTGCAGCAGTGAATGATGTTCTCCCTGAGAAGTGCTGCAATGTGGTGTAACAATCCGTGATGTAAGGTGGGGATCAGCAATGGCTAGTAGGAGCTAGTGCTTAGCTAAGGTATACGCAGTCTCCTGAGGTGTCGGATCTCTCCTACACCGGTGCAGCTGTGCGGGCACAGGCCATCATGGCATCGCCCGTTACTTGGAAGATTTGCTGGGCATGGAGCCCGGTACGGGCTCGATATGCAAAGAAATTTTGTTTAGGTAGGGTTTGTTTCCCTTCAAAGGGTGTTTCAGTCACGGGCCGGAAGATGGAAGGTTTGACAATATGGCGGTCGGTCTTGGGCATTGAGATAGACACGGCTTGGGTCTTGGTAGGCTCGCCTTAGGCAGGTTTAGGAAGCTGTGCACTTGGATAGCTGAGGTGCTTGAGTTCTAGTGAGTAACTTTGAAGCAGACTCAAACCATCCTGGGGATTTCCAAGTGTCGGAAGTTTGAGAGGACGAAAGCAGGGTGCAAGCTTCCTCGATGTAGTATCCATCTTTATACTGAGAGACGGGAGTATTTCTCAGCTTGGGATCTGTTCCTGCCAGTCTTTATGGGAGTGCATTTAGGATCTGAGTTTGGGGGTCTATGTGGTCTGGATGGGTGCGCTGCATCTTGGCCCGGCGAATGGGTGCAGTCGCGGCTGGGCTGATAGCTTGGTCCTCCCGGAGATCTTTCCAATAGTTGGAGCTGGGTGTGTTGGAGGACAGTTTAGTTGGAAAGCAGATAGTTTTTCTGGTGTGACAGCGACAGAGTAGTGCAAGTCAATTGAGCTGTAATAGGATACTTTGCCTCCCGTGATTACCCGGTTGCACAGGTTGATATTGTACCCTTTATCCTAAGGCATCTGCTCCCAGGCACGCACGTTCCCGGAGTGGAGGATGCACTGGTGGACGCCTCGTCAAGGTTCTTCTGAGGCACCCCTAATGGGGTTCCCCTTGTCCCTCTTAGGTCTGGCACGATGTCCAGCGACATTAAGGGTTTGGCCGATTCAGCCCATATCCTGCAGCATGGACAAAGTGTTGTGTTGCTTGGAAGGAGTGGTGCGCTTTTCCAGATCCGGGGTCATGACACTGCTGAAGGTGGGCATGGGCACATGCTGGGATTGGTTGGGGCTCGGTGTCAATCCAGTAAGCTCTAAGCAACTAGGGCAGGGTCTCCGGAGGGGAAATCATTCTTTGCTAAGCTGCGAAAGGAAATTGATTACGCCAGAATTTCAGCTTTGAAGGTTTGAGCGAAAGAACGCCCGGTAACCCCGATTAGAGGAGTCCCATTAGTGATTTCCCTCTGGTTAGAATTAATGGAAGCTGTTTCAAGGTGGCTTGGGATGCATATGAGGTCGCATTATGTTGTGCTGTTGGTGTCATGTCATATTTGTGCCTTTCGGGTGAGGAACCTAATTACCTCTTCCAGGTTTGCTCCTTTGTCAGGTTGCTAGCACAGCATGTGGTGTATCCTCCTCTTCAGTATGACTGTCGAGTGAGGTGATCCAAATCTGACCAGCTTGGCAGAAGGTTCTGGTTTCCTATTTACACAAGGGAGGGATTCGCTGTTTGTACAAAGGCGCGGGACAAGCAGGAGGTCGAATCGTGTTGCGCTGATTGGGTCATGTTATATTTGTGCCTTCCCAGTAAGGAAAGTAATTGCCTCCTCTAGGTTTACTCCTTTGTCAGGTATGCTAGCACAACATGTGTTGATATCCTCCTCTTAGGTTTGTGGTAAAGTGAGGAGCTACAAATCAGACCAGCTTGGTAGAGGGATGCTGGGTTACAATGTCTCCAAAGAATGGTGCGCTGTTTGCCAACGGCAACAATAAGGGAATTTTGCTTGCTTACAGCTTGAATCCATGGTCCCGGGGCTGGGGCATGGAATGGTTCTCCCTTCACCAGGTATCAGTTTGGTGGTATGCAAGCACATTTTGGTCATATTGGCCTGGACAGTTTTGATTTCGGCAACCATGCCCTCTGAATCGGGGCTGCCACATCTGCAGCGGTTGCTGGTGCGTAGGCCTGCTATGTCAGGAGCTTGGAGGTGGAAATCAAATGTGTATAAGTGTTATGTACAGCTTTCTCCTCACTTACTCTCTCTGCTGCGGTTACACAGGATTTTGTCTGCTTGTGGCTTTTGCAGGGCGAGAAGGGATTTTGCCATTTTTTCCTCTAAAAAAATGTGGACCTGATTAGTTCTTGGCACCACAAGGTTTTATGGTTTTACCTTCGTTTGTGTTTCTGCTCCCCACTTTGTTTCCCTCATTAGCTCTTGTGAGCATGTACACCTCTGGTGGAAGGTGGGTGCGGAGTATCTGTGGTTTCAACGAGCCTTAATGCTTCCTTTTCTTACTCTTTTTCTTTTCCTTATTATTTTCATTTTCAATTACTAGGAAGGTGGACTACTGTTGCTTATGTGTGCTAATGTTTTGTTGTGCTTTCCTGCCTTTACAGACCACTGGACTCCGTGGCATATTTGGGTGCTAAGACACTCATACGTTCATTGGTCTGTGTTGCTTTCAGCAGCTAGGGACACATCTTCATTTCTGGGGTCAGTAGTGGTTAATTGGATAGGTCAAATGCAGGAAAAAGGTAGTACTGTGGTAGTCCGGTTTACTTGCTCTCTAAGTGGCTTGCGGTTGGAGCACCCGCTCATTTGGATTGTAGGACCCGACCCCCTTCTATAGGCAGGATGGTGTTCATAGGAGGGATGAGGGCATGGTTTGGTATAAGGAATTTTTCAGGAGTTTAGCATCGATAGGGTTGGTTGGTGGCGGGCCTCGGGTCCTAGGGATCCGGGCGTGGCTGGAGTCAACGGGCAGTGGTTAGGGCGCACATTAGGGTAGCGGGCACCCTTAAACCTCCCCTCTTCGATGGAGTCGGCTATAGTCTCTATCCAAGTACCACCCGTGCGGGTCGGTTTGTGGTTGCATTCCGTTAGCCAAGAAGTGTTGCGGGTTCTGTAGTGCCCAGGGCGAATGCCCCATAAAGGTAGATTTGTGCGCCCTGGGTGTGTTGGTTGTCTGCCATCTGCGGGTGCCCCATGTTTAATGCTGGGGCACCCTGGTTTACCTGGCGGATGTCGATCTGACTGCTCTTTTCTCCACCCCCATACCTTCAAAATAAACTCTGTTAGTTCTGCCACAATAAGGTGTTGTGTCATTTATTCAGGAATAGTTAAAATAAGGTTAAGAGGTTAAAGGAAGTAAAGATATCAGCCATTAAGCATTTTGTTCTTACTTCCCCTTGAATGTTTCCCTCTCTATCTTACTCTCCCTCTCAGTTTCATTCTCTCTCTGAATTTCTGCTTTCAGAAATTTGTATTTCTTCTATATGAAGTCCTGTCACTGTCTCCTCTGCCCTTAGAAAATCAATTTATTTATTTTCTTTTTCTATCTTTCTCATGCCCTGTGTCTCTACAGTTTTCTTTATTATCCTTCTCTATCTCTATCGATCCAATTATTTACTATTTTCTGTGTTTTTTTCACTATTAATCTCTTTATATTCACTATTTCTCTTTATATTCTCTTTATATTTTCATACTTTCTTACACTTATATTATCTGACAATAAACACTTTATTTTATTTTAAACACTGTTATCATTTATTTCTCTCACTCTCAGGCCAATGTACTTTCGCACTTTTTCAGAATCGAAAACGAGGAAAAACGTCATCGTGATGTCGTCGGATCTCGGATCTCGCGAGTTTTGGAGTCTATAAATACCGCCCTCGACAGCGATCTAGCGCCATTTGAGAGAGGGACACAGAAGGGGTAGCATAGAGTGTAGAGCAGTTGGGCAGGCAAAGTTATAGAATTAGAAGAGGAGGGAGGTTGCAGTGTTATACAAAGTAATCAGTGACATTCAGGAGAGCTCCATTGCTCCAGTGTTAAATCTTGTTGCAGAAAAATACAAATAATAGTTCTGGTAGGGTTGGTGTAATTCTGCAGTCCAATTCTACTGTGTTATATAGGTAACACAAAAAGGAGAGCTGCGTTGCTCCATTGCTAATTGTTATTGCTGAAATAAAAATACTAGTCCTTGCAGGCTTTTCTTCTGAATTTGCACCAAAAAGTGTACGGTGTTATATACACCCAAAGACAAGAGCTCCATTGCTCCATTGCTAATTGTCATTGCTGAAATACAAATACTAGTCCTTGCAGGCTCTTGATGAGGATAATGTTATTTGTGTAAGTCCTGCACCGGTGGAAGCAGTTCTGGCATGTGATAAGAAGAAGGCCATTGTCATGCCTGGACATAAGACCAAAAAATCCACTTCTTATGTGTGGAATTATCTTTACCGAAATCCTGCCAACAGTTGTCTAGCCATTTGTAGTGTATGTAAAGCCACAGTCAGTTGAGGGAGGGACCTTAACCAACTAGGAACCTCATCCATGTTACACCATTTGACATAAGTTCATGGCATGGTGTGGGGAAAATCAGAAACTTATGCTAAAAAAATAACAACAAGCAGTCCATCATCAGCTAGAACCCTTCTCTCACCTACATCCCGACGCCTGCAATCTACACCCACAACACCGTCCTCGTCAATATCCTCAATATCGGAGTTAGTCCTGCATCCAAGTTGCTAAGGCTAGAAGGCTCCACTTTCCTAGATTCCTCAGAAGAATTCTTGAACGTTAGTCCCACTGCTGCTGCTGCTGCTGCTGCTGGGGGTGACTCTTCATCCCAGAAGCAGACCAAGAAGAAGACTACTAGTAGTTTACAACAATTGACTGTTAAACAAACATTTGCAAAAGGAAGCAAGTATGAAAGCTGTCACCCAGTCGCAAAGCGGATCACAGACACTATGGCGACTATGCTAGTATTACATCTGCGCCCCATATATCCACTATTGATGCAGCTGTTTTTAGACAGCTACTTGAGGTCTTGTGTCCCCGTTACCAAATTCCATCACGACACCATTTCAGTAGAAAAGCTATTCCTCACCTCTACCAGAAGCTTCGTAAAAATGTTATTATTGGGCTGCAAAATGCCATTCTACCTACTGAACACTTAACCACAGATATGTGGACAAGCGGAACTGGGCAAACTAAAAATTATATGGCTGTGACAGCCCACTGGGTTGGTGATTCGCCCTCAGCAACAGGAACAACAGCAACATCTACCCAAGTACGTCACATTTGTCAGAGGCAGGCTACTCTGTTAATCACGGGCTTCACTAAGAGGCATACAGCTGACAATCTGTTACAAAAACTAAGGGATATCATTGCAACATGGCTTATCCCGCTTGGACTCTCCTCACGATATGTCATTTCTGATAACGCCACCAATATTGTGAGAGCATTACAGCTGGGTGAATTCCCTGCTTTGCTCACACCATAAACTTGGTGGTGCAGAGATTTTTAAAAAATGACATGGACGTGCCACCAACTGAAGCAAGGTGATGACAAGGTGGAATTCCACCCTTTATATGCTTCTGCGGATGGAGGAACAGCGAAAAGCCATCCACGTTTACTCCACAAGCCATGACATTGGGAAAGGAGGGGGGATGTATTTTAGTCAAGCGCAGTGGAGTATACTTTCCGTGTTGTGCAAGGTGCTGAAACCATTCGATGTCGTCACCTGTGAAGTGAGTTCAGATACTGCTAGCTTGAGCTTAATTCCCTTAATTAGACTTTTGGAAAAGCAGCTTGAGAAACTGAATGAGCTGAAACAAAGCAATTATGCTAAGTATGTCGGACTTGTAGATCAAGTACTTTATTCGCTTCGGCAGGATCCAAGAGTTATCAAAATCTTGAAATCGGATCACTACATTTTGGCGACTGCTGGATCCTAGGTTTAAGAGCTATGTCTTCTCTTTGTTTCCAACTGACTCAGATCTGAAGAGATGCAAGGAGGATGGCGTCTCCTCCTTCAGTTTCTCACTCAACTGCTGCTAGGAAAAAACTTATCTTTCCCAAGACACCCAGGGATTATGCAGATGACTCAGCACCAAATTTTGACATTTGTTCTGGACTAAAAGATTTGACCAAAAAATGTGAAATCTCTGGCGTAACTCCACCTGATCATACTATCAACATTCAAAGGATGGTGGAGGATTATTTTCACAACAGCATAGACATAGACACATCAGACAGTCCCTTTATATACTGGGAGGAAAAAAATGGAATTTGGAGACCCATGTACCAACTCGCTTTGCACTGCCTAAGCTGCCCACCCTCCAGTGTGTACTCGGAAAGAGTTTTTAGCACAGCCGGGAACCTTGTCAGCGATCGGCCTAGAAGGTTACTTCCTCAAAATGTGGAAAAGATGATGTTCATAAAAATGACTTCAAGTTCCACGAGGGAGGCCTTTCCCGCTAATTACATCAAAATACTTAAACTTCTGTAATGGTGGATTCCAGCGGTGATGAATTTATAATGTGTGAGGATGATGTATCTACTGATGAGGGTGAAGATGAGGTTGAGGATGATGACAACAACATCTTGCCACAGTAGAGTTCATTAACACCACTGTTACCTTTGGTGCCTCAAGACCATTGTTACCTTGTTTTGTGGTGGTCCAAACACACCAAGCACTTCAGCCACAAGGAGTTGCACCTTTGAGTCTGGAGTGCTTGGTTTGTTCAAGTGTGCATGTCTTTTTTAACATCCAACATAAGGGTGGGCCCAAGGACAAATCCATCTTGCACCATTTTTCCTTTTAACTACCGCTGTGTGCCAATGTTACCTACAAGTGCTATATATTGTTGACACCCATTGATGATGCAGATGACTCAGCAGAACATTTTGACATATGGTCTTGTGTACTGTAAAAGAATTGAGCAGAATTAGTGACACCTCTGCTGTAACTCCACCTAATCCTAATATCAACTATCAACATCCAAAGAATGGTGGAGGATTATTTGAATTTTTTTTGAACGGTATAAAGACAACAGTTTTATTAACAAAGAACAACGTTGCTTTATGTAAGCATGGATGTCTAAATAGACGTGTATATGAATTACCTTCCACTTTGCTGCTGTTTCATCAAGTGTTTGCAATGTGCACTGTACATGAAAGGTACCTAACTAGAATATAATTTTGTGGGAATTGGGGCTGATTCAAAGCTCACTGATGAACTGGCTTTTTGCTGGGAATAATGGCTCTTTTTAGTGCATTGTCTGGCACCCTGGATTGGTGTGTGTCTGATAAAAGCACGCATCCCAGGGGGGGCAGTGCTCGTTGCCATGTATTAGTTGTAGAATTACCTCACTTATCCAAGAAACAGGTAGAGCGATCAAATGAACCATAACTGGTTTCATCATCCAAGGACAATTCCATCTTGGCCCACTTTCTTTTGTGCCACTGCTGTGTGCCAATGTGCCCTAGATGTGGTAGGAGCTGCCGTGTGTTTGAGTCATTGCTCTGTCGCTTACCATCCAGACAGATCGCTGCAGTATTTGTCCAAAAGTGTATGAAAATAATATTGTGACCTGTGAGGTGGTCAAAATTGACTGCAAATGACTTGAAATTAGTGTTATTGAGGTTAATAATAATGTAGGATCCAAAAAAAAGAGCAACATTATGTGATTTTAGCATAATTTAGCAATTTGTCTAAAAAAATACAGATCCAAAGCCAAAACCAAAACCAATACACATGAAGGTGGTTTTGCCAAAACCAAAACCAAAACACGAACCTAATCCAGATCCAAAACCAAAACCACTTCACGGGGGTCAGTGAGCATCTCTACTATGCAGATGTATGCGAGTGTAAGCCAACTTGTGGCTCACATATGTGTAGAGGACCTTAAAGTCCAGATTTGGGCTTCACAAAAAAAATATCTGAACATAGATTACATTTAGTCTAAAAATTCTATTCCAGTTTTATAAAGAGAAGAACTGTATTTGACTATACTGAAATGGATAGAATTATCATGATAAAACCAAAATTTACAAATATATAGGAAACAGGAGATAAACAGCATTTGCCAATTAAATAACAAATTGGATTAACTAGTAAGCAACATTATTATATCAACTTCTTCTGCAGCCTTTATGCCTGCTTTGGTGGTGTCATGCATCATTATATACCTCAACATGGCATCTTTCTCAAGCATGCTAATTTTTGCCTTGGATAATGGAGCATTTAAGGAAAATTGTGGTGCATCTAATATAGCAAAATAGTTATACATTTGCAAATTAATAAAGGGTTAACTAAGGAAAATGAAAATAAATATAGAAAATGTAGATTTCTACTAATTTGCTTATTTGTTATTGTGAAACTTCTAAACTTTATATCGTTTTATTTCTCTTGTTACTTACCTCTTTTCTTTAGAGATGTTCACTGACCCCCGTGTCCATGATTTGGTTTTGGTTTTGGATCTGTATTTTTTAGAAAAATAGCTAAAATATGCTAAAATCACATAATTTTGCTCTTTTTTTTGTTCCTACATTATTGTTAACCTTATTAATACTAATTTCCACTCATTTCTAGTCAATTTTGACCACCTCACAGGTCACAATATTATTTTCATCCACTTTCGGACAAAGACTGCAGTGAGCTGGCTGGATGCTAAGCGACAGAGCAAAGACACAACAAACAGCAGTTCATAGCACATCTAGGAAACCACACAGTAGTGGCCGAAAAAAAAGAAAAGTGGTGCAAGATGGAATTGTCCTTTGGAAGTAGCCTCCTACGCCGATCGCTGATAAGGTTCCCGGCTGTGCTGAAGACTCTTTCTGAGTACACACTGGAGGGTGGGAAGCTTAGGTAATGCAAAGTGAGTTGGTACATGGATGTCCAAATTCGCTATTTTTCTTCCCAGTATGTAAAGGGACTGTCTAACATGTCTCTTTCTTTGCTGTCATTAAAATAATCCTCCACCATCCTTTGGATGCTGATAGTAGGATCAGGTGGAGTTACGGCAGAGGTGTCACAGTTTTGGTCAATTGTTTTAGACCAGACCAGATGTCAAAATGTTATGCTGAGTCATCTGCATCATCCCTGGGTCTCTTTCAAAGCTAAGATTTTTCATAGCAGCAGTTGAGTCAGAAACTGAAGGGGGAGACGCAGTCCTGTCACGTAACACTTGAGTTGTCATCTTGCTCACCAGGAGCTCTTGCATTTCTTAAGATCATGGGCAGTTTTAAACCAAGAGAAGTCATAGCTCTTAAACCTAGGACAGTCACCAAAATGTAGTGATCTGATTTCAAGATTTTGATAACTCTTAGATCCTGGTGAAAAAAATAAAGTACTTGATCTACAAGTCCTACATTCTTAGCATAATTGCTTTGTTTCAGCTCCTCATTAAGTTTCTCAAGCTGCTTTTCCAAGGTCTAATTAAAGGAATCACTTGACTCAAACTAGCAGTGTCTGAACTCACTTCACATGTGACTACTTTGAATGGTTTGAGTACCTTGCACAACACAGAAAGTATTCTCCACTGCGCTTGAGTAAAATACATTCCCCCTCCTTTCTCAAAGTCATGGCTGGTAGAGTAAGCATGGATGGCTTTTCGCTGTTAGTCCATCCTCAGAAGCATATAAAGGGTGGAATTCCAACTTGTTACCACCTCTTGCTTCAGTTGGCAGCAGGGCAAATTAAATTGTTCTTGTAGCTGCTGCGATCTCTTACATGCTGTTGCAGAATGCAGTAAATGTCCAGATATTTTATGGCCCACAGACAGCATCTCCTGCACTTTTTTCAAAAAGCTCTGCACCACCAAGTTTATTGTGTGAGCAAAACAGGAAATGTGTTGGAATTCACCCAGCTGTAATGCTTTCACAATATTGGTGGCATTATAAGAAATGACATATCCCGAAGAGAGTCCAAGCGGGATAAGCTGCAATGACATCCCTTATTTTTTGTAACAGATTGTCATCTGCATGCCTCTTAGTGCAGCCGGTGATGCACAGAGTAGCCTGCCTCTGAAAAATGTGATGTAGTTGGGTACATGATCCTGCTGTTCCTGCTGCTGAAGGTGAATCACCAACCCAGTGGGCTGTCACAGTCATATAATCTTTAGTTTGCCCAGTTCCACTTGTCCACATATCTGCGTACAGTGGGTAGAATGGCATTTTATAGCCCAATAATTACATTTTTATGAACCTTCTTGTAGAGGTGAGGAATAGCTTGTTTCGGGATGAAGTGTGTTGTCTTTTATAATGTTAGTTAATATTACTATGTATAGATTAGTTATCTATGAATATACTATTGTGGTCTGACATATTTTTTGATGTTATGGGAGATGTTTCCTTTTGGTAGCAGGCTATATTGTGCAGCTCCGATAATACTGTATGATTATACCATGTCATTTTGCCGTTCCCTTAACAATTTTTGATAGCTTTAAAATGTAGCCCTAGAAGTATGGATGAGGTAGGCTCCACATTGATAGGGCTAGTTGTATCTTTACTGGTTAGTATTTCTGACCTTAAATTGTTCTTGATTACTGGGGGATTTTGTGTGATTGATCCGCTGCCCCTATTCTAATATAGGTGCTATTTATTATTGCCATTTGTTTTATTATGGGCGGAGATGTGCAATTATCCTGCTGCCCATTTGTAATGTTTATTACTTTAGTGCGTTCGTGATCTCTTGGCTTATTAATTGATTGTTACCCGGTTTTTGTGATTATTTGATCCGATGTTCGGAGCGGAAGTGATGTCACCGTCCGTGACAGGAAGTGAGGCGGATACGTATGGGCGGAAGTATAGGAATGGAGCTTTTCGCCCGCTCCTTCTACATGTATCCGGCCGGGTTGCAATATTTTCCAATTAATGAGGATGTGGAATATAAAAGGATGGACTATCCATATTGGAGCATATACCCTTTTGATAAAGTCTCTTTGAGACGAAACGTGTCAAGGGAGTTCTGAGGTCTGTAATCGGGGAATGCTGATGTGAAGGAGGTTCCTGTGTCTCGTTGCCGGAAAAGCGTCTGAGGGGACTGTTAGAAGAATTAACTATAGAGATAAACTTGTTTTACTTTACCCGATGTACGGGCATTTTATTGTCTTTTAAGCTGTGATTAAAATGGATTTTATCCTATAGATATGCTTGATCTGTCATGAACACACTGTACTATTTTTACCACTTTCTTTGAGTTTTAATATGAAGTGTGTCTGAGAAAAAGGTGAAGTTCACCTGAGAAAAAATTAGTATATGATATACTTTTAATACGAAGTTAATCTCAAAGTGTTTAGGTTTGACTCCCTATCTGATGTTATCACACTATGTTTGGCTCGGCACTATTATTAGTTTAGATAATCAAGGGGGCATTTTCTTACTTTAGATCATTAAGAAGGCACGATTATTAATTAAACTAATTAAGGGGGCATTTTCTTAATTTAGATCATCATAAGGGTACTATTATTAATTACAATCATCAAAAGGGACTATTATTAATTACGATAATCAAGTGGGCACGATTATTAATTAATATCATAAAAGGAAAACTATTCTTACGTTAGCTCATTAAGGGTGCACTATCATTAAATCAAACCATCAGGGGGCTCTATTGTTAATTTCGATCTTACAGGGGACACAATTAATTTTATATCATAGGGACCCTCTTGTCTTAAGTGTCTTAAGAGCTTCTCAGCCTTTTGGCTAAGATCAAGTAAGTATCTGTCCAGGTGCTGGCGACCCTGAATGGGCCATGATGAATGGACTTGGTCTGGCCAGAAGGACAGTAGCTAGAAAGCCAGGGAACTAGTGCTCCTGGAGTAGTGACCCAGTGGTGCCTGAAATCACTTGGGGCCTGGTCACCCTCACTTGAAATGAAGGCACTGAGCATGAACCACATTTTTGAGCTACACATCCCATCACTCTGGCCTTCTGGCTTGGCAGGAAAGTATTTTTGCATATCGGCCATAAGGCTGGGGACGTCTTGCACGGTCACTTTTTATTTTTTTCACTGTTTGTCACTTCACTTATTTTTATGTTTTTTTCTCATGGCTTGGCGCTTATGGGTCCGGTCCCCAACAATTTATGGGAGGTGGTGTGGTCCTAGTGGATCCCACTTCCCTGAACCCTATGAGGTCTCCCCTTTCAGGGGGAGGCAGAAGATTCTGTGCTATGGGGGAAGCTTCGGCGGATCCCTAGGCAAAAGGGACCACCCTAGCCTTGCGGCGAAGTGGACCTGAAGACCCTTGCTCCCTAAGGGTCCTTTTGGATCCGGGGGTTGGAGATAGAGGGACCTTTCCTCTTTTGAAGAGAGACTGAACCGTACCCTTTAGCACGTTTTTTAAGTTTTCACTTATTTTTTCGGGCACTTATGAAGAAAGCACATTACAGGCTTTCAATAACATCACATGGTTATTTCTAGGACATCAAACACTTTTTTTTGCAGATTTTCTGAGAAATTTTCTAAAAGAGGATATTGGAGGCTTTCGGTTCACAATAAATGTATAACAGAACTATCATCTACACACATACCTTGGCGCGCCAGGGTATTCAGTTCAGAAACAGTAGCATTTGTTACAGGGGTACGTCAGGTGTACAAGTGTGTATAATTATGCCCCTCGAAAGCATAGATGTGTGGCTTCATAGTGTTAGTAGTAAATGCTTAAGATGTATTTTCCTGTTTATACACTATATAATAATGAAATGAAATGTCATATGGGCAGCTAAGTGGTTAGCACTTTTGCCTTACAGCACTGGGGTCATGAGTTCAATTCCTGACCATGGCCTTATCTGTGAGGAGTTTGTATGTTCTCCCTGTGTTTGCATGGGTTTCCTCCCACACTTCAAAAACATACTGGTAGTGTAATTGGCTACTAACAAATTGACCCTAGTCTGTGTGTGTGTGTTAAGGAATTTAGACTGTAAGCTCCAATGGGGCAGGGACTGATGTGAGAGAGTACAGCGCTGTGAAATTTATGTAAATAAATGGTCATGATGATATACACATATTGACAGTTTTTATTAAATACAAAAGTCACATTTTCAATATAAAATATAATTAAATAGAAACACCCCCACTTCTGCTGTTTTCTCTTTTAAAAATCAGATGGAAACACCTATTTAAAGCTCCAGTAGGAAAGGAACTATGGCAGTTTCTCCCTTGTTACCCTCCCAAAGAACTAAATACATTTTCTGAAAAACTAGCCTCCCATATTTTTGCTGCTGCCAAGAACCTGCATGCTAAAAATTGGAAGAATCTCCTCTTCTCGTCTTTCTCAGCTCTTAAAAAGCAAATATGGTACATAGCAGCCATGGAGGAAATTACTTATTATCTCCACTATAGAGGCCATGTATTCACAGAGGAATAGCCCCCTGAATATTGTATGGAGCAGATCAAGGCCCTCATGTCACTTCCATGAATTTTTTTCCTGGCCCATTTGCGATGTGATGCAAACCATTCTCCCTAACACCAAGATGCCTGCCCCCATTTGTCCTTTGCAAATTGAACCCTTACCTTACACCATTTGTGCAGCATGGTTAGGATTTGTTTCCTTCCCACTAGTCCTGTATCCCTCCCCCTTTCCAACTCTCTATTTCCCACCTTCCTTATCACACTTTCTTTTATTACTTAAAACTGGTCACATTGAATACTCTGTTATACCCTTGTTGCCCCTGGGTTTTTTTGTTTTTTTTTACAGTTTTTGTCATATATTGGTCTACATTCTCATTTTTTTCCATTGCCCTGTTATACTAATGTAAGCATTTTTATGTTTGACCATTAAAAATAAGGAATTATATAAAAGAAAAAAAAATCAGATGTCATTTTCCCTGCAGTAGTCCTAATGTCAATTAATAATGCAAGTAGATGGATGAAACTTGATATAACATAGCCTCAATCCTAATGATTTACTTATTGTACTATCAGCTGAGGGAGTCCTTACGCAATTAGCCAGAAATAGCCACAAAGTGCTACTGATAGTTATCATTATCATTGTGTATTATTGCACCAGCCCCATGGTAACATCAAGAGATATGTCTCCTAAAATGCATAATTTTGTCTGAAACCATGTCTAATTGTGTTGCAATTACTTAATCACATCCTTACTGTACTTTGCCTATGCTTGCCCGTCTTTTTCTGCCCCGTTATCCGTCTCCAGATATAAGGGGACACAAGTCAATTATTCACAGAAATTTGTAGGGATGTGTGTGTACACAATTTTGGTGCACATGGGACAAAAATGCATAAATATTGACATATGCCCCCAACTATAAATGAGCATCTAAGTGTGCCTAAGCTCATCAGTTTGGTGCTTCCTTAATGACAGGGTCCAGATTGGACTTGAAGACTGTAAGTGTGCCACTTCCACTGTATACCAAAGGGTTGTGGGGATAAGATCAGATGGTGGCTGTATCCATGCGAGTGGTGGTGGCAGATGAAGCAGCGGAAGAGCAGCGTGAGAGCAAATACTGTTAAAATTGTACTGTAAGGAATGACTATGATATTTGCACCTCCGACAACTAGATGTCTCTGTATTTGTAAACTTGCCCTTAGATTTTCCCTTATCCAAGATGGCCAGAATGGCATCAAGGAGACACCATCTTGGATCCTGTTTCCTGTTTGGACCTATAATAGCCACTTCCGGGATCAGACATGTGCTTGAGTATTCTGCCTGCTCAGCTCCTGTTACTTGCTACACTTCCTTACATCTGTCACTCCCTGCTTTTGTACCGACCCGGCAAACGTCTGACTACCCGCTTGTGTACGACTTGGGAAACATCTGACTACTTGCTGGATATCTACTCGGCTACTGGACTTCTGATAATTCCACTAGTGTTGTTTCACCTATATACCAGTTACTGAAGGGAAGAGGGACACAACCCAAACTCAAACACTGTTCCAAACAGCAAAGACTCAGGGAAACCTGGTAAACTCTGCTGGTGAGTCAAGGAGAGTTAAACCCACATTAAGCAATTGTGATTGACTGTTAAGAAAGGACCTAGAATAAAAGCTCACAAGAAAACTTTTCAGAGAATTCAAGCCAAAAGCAACCTCACCTTATAATTGAGAGGGAAGGGGCATTAGACTCTGTATAGACTGCATGGAGTTGCAGCTGCTGTGCTAGTCTGTCTCTCTGTGATTAAAACTGATGATATCCCTAAAATAGGCAGTTATTGCTGGATAAGAAGATTCATAGCAGGAAGCGGAAATCAGAGCAAACTCAGTGCTAAATGTGTGAAAAGCCAGACAGACCTCATGTTGCAAGGGCACAATGTACCCCTGTGATTTTGAACTGATTTTCCACCAAGTTGTGTATGGCCCTCTTGTTGGGAGTACTCAACGAGGTAGTTGTTTGGGCAGCAGAAATCTGCAGGAGTTGCATGAGTCCAGTCCCAAGCTAGTGATCTCTGAGCACCTGGAGAACAGCCCAATTATGAAGCAAGCTTGCCCCACTGCTGAAGACAAAGATGCAGAGGATATAATTGGTTGCTCAGAGCACCCAGCCAATACAAAGAGCTTGTAAAAGAACCAGGGTTGAGATCAGTGCAGTATCCTCTTGTTGGGAGTACCCAACGAAGTAGTTGTTTGGGCAGCAGAAATCTGCAGGAGTTGCATGAGTCCAGTCCCCAGCAATTGAGCTCTGAGCGCCTGGGAAGCAACCCAATTATGACACAAGTTTGTCCCATTGCTGAAGACAAAAATGCAGAGGATATAATTGGTAGCTCAGAGCCCCCAGCCACTACAGGGAAAGAGCATGTAAAATAACCAGGGTTGAGATCAGTGCAGTATCCTCTGCCTAAGCAGCACACAAAGAATCAATTGACTTTATCTATGCTAGATCCAAAATATCCTGTCAATTGGCAGGCATTTAGAGAACTAGAAAAGTCAGCAGGTGATGAGGTGGTCAATCTTCGATAGAAGAGAATCCCAGGTTGCAGAGTAGGTAAGATAAAGGCTTAATTGTTATGAATGGATAAACTAGATAAATAAAATAAACAGTTGCAGTGCCTTATTGTAAACATAAGCTAGCAATGATGTACACTATATGGACAAAAGTATTTGGCCACACCTGTTAATTACTTATTTGAGGTGTTTCAATCAGACCCGTTGCCAGAGGTGTATAAAATCAAGCACCTAGCTATGCAGTCTCTATTTGCAAACATTTGTGATACAAAATGGGACTGAAGAGCTCAGGGATCTCGATCGTGGTACTGTGATAGGATGCCAACTGTAAGGAATTACTTTGACATTTGCACCTCCGACCAATAGAGTTCTCTGTATTTGCAAACTTGCCCTTAGATTTGCCCTTATCCAAGATGGCCAGTTTGGAATCAAAGAGAAACCATCTTCGATCCTGTTTCCTGTTTGGGCCTATAAATGGCACTTCCTGGTTCAGACATATGCTTGAGAATTCTGCTTGCTCAGCTCCTGCTACCTGCTCCTCTACCTTGCATCTGTGATTACCCGCTTGTGTACCGACCCGGCAAACGTCTGACTACCCTCTTGTGTACCGACCCGGCAAACGTCTGACTACCCGCTTGTGTACCAACCTGGCAAACGTCTGACTACCCTCTTGTGTACCGACCCGGCAAAACGTCTGACTACTCTCTGGATATCTACTCGGCTATTGGGCTTCAGGTAATACCACTATCGTTACACCAACTTAGCAATACAACTGTTCGTGAAATTTCATCCCTGCTGGATATTCCCCAGTCAACTATAAGTGATATTATTAGAAAGTAGAAGTGCTTATCAACAACAGCAAGTTAGCCATGAAGCGAAAGACCACGTAAAATCACAGAGCAGGGTCAACGACTGCTAAGGTGATTGGTGCGTCTCCCGTGCTCTGCTGATTCCATAGCTGATAAGTTCTGAACTTCCACTGGCATTAATGTAAGCACTAAAACTGTGCGGCAGGAGCTTAATGGAATGGGTTTCCATGGTGGCTGAGCAGCTGAATGCAAGCCTCACATCACCAAGACCAATGTCAAGCGTTGGATCGAGTGGTGTAAAGCACACTGACACTGGACTGTGGAACAGTAGAAACATGTTCTGTGAAGTAATGAATCATGCTTCTCTGTTTGGCAGTCAGATGGGAGAGTCTGGGTTTGACAGATGCCACGAGAACGTTACTTGCCTGACTGCATTTTGCCAACTGTGAATTTTGGTGGAGGAGTGATAATGGTATGGGGCTGTTTTTCAGGGTTTGGTCTAGGGCCCTTATCTCCAGTGAAGGGCAAGCACAGTCATTTTGGACAATGCTATGCTTCCAACTTTGTTTTGTATTCCAATATGACTGTGCCCCAGTGCACAAAGCAAGGACTATAAAAACATGGTTTCATGACTTTGGTGTGGAAGAACTTGATTGGCCTGCACAGAGCCATGACCTCAACCCCATTGAGCAACTTTGTGATGAACTGGAACGGAGATTGCGAGCCAGGCCTTCTCGTTCAATACCAGTGCCTGACCTCATAAATGCTCTACAGAATAAATGGGCACAAATTTTCACAGAAACACTTAAACATCTTGTGGAAAGCCTTTCAAGAAGAGTGGAAGCTGTTATCACTGCAAACAGGGAACCAACTCCAGATTAAAGTATATGTACTTGAATAAAAAGTCATTACAGTCCCTGTTGGTGTAATGGTCAAGCGTCCGAATACAGTAAGTGATCAAGGTAGGATGAAGTGTTCAATGTATATGGGTATTAACATAATAAGTAGAGAAAGGTTTTATTTACCATAAACAATAAATTTATAGTCATTAGCATGATTTAAATCTGAAAAACATGTTTTTTGGCACACAACACTCTTTGTAAGAAGTAAGTAAAAAGAGTTCAATAAAAAGGATATAAAACATGTCCCAATCCAGGCATAAGTTCCATGATAAGTTCCACAGTATAACTAATGGTAGGGTCAAGTAAAACAGTAGATATTGAACAGCAATTTTTATCCACAAAAAGTTCTGCGTGGGCAATTTTTTCACAGTTCTAGTCCAAGCAATCGAGGAAGGTTAAATATATAGGTTGAACCTCACATTTTGATCCAGTCACTCTTGGGGTACTTTTTGTTTCCCCACTTTAATAGCTGGTTCCTCCTAGACTGTCCTTTCTACCACCCCTAGGATGGGGGTGGCTTGTACTGAGGACTTGGCATTGGGAATTAACTGTTTCTTACACTTGAATTGAAACATTGGTGGGAGTCCATAGAAAACACATTCATTCTGAGAGGGTTGAGGATATTTAAAAAACTCACATTTAATGTAAAAAATGAAAAAAATGGAACAACACTTTTTTTAAAATCTTTTTCTTTATTAAAGCTTGAAAATAACATGCAACATAAACAACCAAACAGGCATGGCATAGTAAAAAATAGTTAAATTAGTGAACACGATTGGTATGGACTGGAGCAGTGGACAAATGCATCAATCTACACAATGAAACCACATTTTTTTAACAACTTTATTTATTCATTCAAGGTTCAGTTGGTAACATTGTAGTAATCACAAAATAAAAGGACATTGTGTATACAAATAATTGAAAGCTAAGTGAAGCATAAAAACAAAAGGATTTGTAATATGCAAAAGTGGAAACATATGAAAAATAATCAACGACGTTCTTCTGAATGTTCAAGAACTACAGGTGGTGAACCAGTATTTCAGAAAGAGAAAGATAGAAAAGATAGGAAAAAGAGTCAAGCAGAGAGGAAGGTGGAGAGGTGGTTTGGAAGACCGCTGAGAAAGAAAGGAGAGTAGGAGAATAAAGAGAAAAAAGAAGAAAGGGGAGAGAGGGATGAGGGATAGGAAACAGGTGGATCAGGAGGGAAGGATGAAGTTTTTATAATGAGAAGGGGAGTTGGATATGGAAGTAGGAAGCACAAGGCACCCAGACTTTGTTATATGGAACAACATTTTTGATGCATGTTCTTTCTCATTAACAAGGCTAATTACTGAGGAAAGGGAATGTTCCCTGACCTGTGTAGAAGATGAAATTAACTGATACAGGACAAATTTAGCCTTATCCAGCACCTAGAGTACTATGAAAACCTTGAAAAACTCACCCTCAGCAGTAAACTTAACTGAACAATGGTAACACCCAGGACCAAGGACTCATAGAATGTGGCTATGCAGGAAGTCCAAGGGAAACCAATCAATAACATGCAAGGTGCATGGGGAGGAACAGGCATAAATAATCAGCGAGGCAGGTGGTGGTATTTACCAAGGGAAGGATGTTAACTCCTGCAGGCAAGGTAGATTGTTCAATGGTAAAATAGCAGCACCTCTCTTGTAAAAGAGGTACTGCAAGCCAGATGCAAAATAATGTCAGAGTCCAGTCATAATCCCTTGCAAACAAGAACTGCAGAAGGTAAAGAAGCTTCCCCATAGAAGATGCTGCAGTGCAGCCAGAAGTGGATCGTGACAGTACCCCCTCAAAACACAAGGGGTTTGAGTCACTAAGGCACGCATACCGAGCTCAGCTACCATTCACACTATACCGAACATACCTGGCATCTCTGAACGATTGAAGTCTAAAAGACGCATATCGTCACATATACGTAGCTTAATGACTTCTAGTGGAACTGTTACTACCGCATGTGCTCACGCCCGTGCAGTTAACATGCACTTGTGTGACTACAATGTTCATCTGCAAGGTTTTTGCAGCAGCAAACGCTATGCATTCAAATGAACATAATGTGATGTAACTTTCAAGCTCAAAAGTGTAACTAATTAAAGTGGGGTAACTTTCAAGCCTTCATTTGTATATTTCTGACTACCCGTTTGTTATTTAACAAACAGTACTGTGTCGGCTGTGTACTGGTGGTTGTACATTAAAATATGTGTTTCCCTTTTTCTATGCCACTTTGTTCACCTATACCACCACTGGTCTGTTTAAAACCCAAAGTGTCAGCATGCCTATTGCCCTGGCACCCATGAATAGGTGCTTGTTGTTTCTACAATTGGCAAACGTTGCCACTAATGCTGGCATTAATAAGAGTTTCCCCCTACGGAGAGCAGGTTTTCTCTCTGTCTGTGTGTCTGTGTCTGTCTGTGTGAGTAAGTTAAGGAATTTAGACTGTAAGTTCCAATGGGGCAGGGACTGATGTGAATGAGTTCTCTGTACAGAGATGCGGAATCAGTGGCGCTATATAAATAAATGGTGATGATGATGATATGATTTTGCCTTTTAACCGATTGCTTTACTTAATATAATCTGAATACACATTTATTAAACCAATCAAACACACATAAGCTTTTCTAACTAAATAAACAAATTTAATTACAAAACAATAATAACAATAATATAGTAATAAAAGTGAACTTAATAAAACCTATTCATTAATTTTTTGGGATAATTTATTTTTTTGTTGTTGTATTATTTAATTTATTAACTTTTGACTAGGCGATCCTGTCTGTCCCATCAACTCCTTGTCAGCTGATGAAAAGAAATACCAAAATTTAGAAAATGCACTCTAATACATTGATATGGTGAAATGCTAGGTCTTTGGGTGTATTTATATGCATTTTGCAAGCTTGGTAGATTGCACAAATGGTATGTTATGAAAATAACGAGCCAAAGTTTTGTATTATGCTGAGCACATAGTACCGTATATAAAGTAGTATAGTATAGTAGTATATAAGAAGTAAATAATACAATTGTGTGTCTTTCCCTCATTTTTTTCCTTTATTGCAAATGTTGCCAAGCAGAGTCTCACTCTCCAGGCTGCAATTTTCAAGACAGCCACCACACAAGTCAAGAAATGGGGGAGAGCAGGTTTCGAATTGAGGGTATTAGGATGCCCTCTGGTGTGAGCATGGGAAGGGAAAACTTTTTCTCCTGTCAACTTGGTCCTGCTAGAAAAATTAATACTCAAAACTCTTATAAACATTACAATAAGTCTGTACTTACTTCCTTCCACCAACGCCTGTGACTGCTGAGATGGTTCAGGTGGGCTCCGGAACAGGACTGAGGAGATTGATAAACTCTTCCTCGGCCACCGCTGCCTCCTCCTCCTGGCCCACCTCCACCGCCTCCTTTTGGACTACCTCCTGCTCATCTGGTCCTTCCTCATGGCGGTGTTGTGGGCTGGGGGATGTGTTGGCAGGGCTGCCAAGAGGAAATCAGGGCCCCGGTACAACAAATTCATGGGGCCCCCCCTTATAGTCGAGTATGCTAAAAAAAAAAATTGGGGCGTGGCAAATGCGCCATTGGGGCGTGGCTAACACATCAAAATCACTACGCTCTCAATTCGCCGGAGCGTCACATATGTCCAAGCACTCCTGACTTTCAGGACATCTAGCACCACAGTGTAGTATAGAAAAAATGCAGTGTTTACACAAAGAGTTCAGTCTTGGCCTGCACCTTACATTGGGCACAACACTCACCAAAAATTGCCATTGTCCCTACTAGAATCACAACATTTCACATTATGTCCTGCTCTCTCCTACCTGTTCTTCTCACTTTCACCACCTGTGACTGCAGGTTTCTTTAGTTCCGGCTTGTCTGGATCCTGGAATGCTGGGGGCCCTATTTGGAAAAAAATGGCTACATTTAGATAATTCCAAACAACCCTGGCGTTAAATCAATACCACCCACAATTAATAATTAGGCCTTCCTCCAGCTCCGATATTACAATAATGTGCCCCTTCATCATCGCCATGCCTTATGATTACACTGCGCCCTCCATGCTGCTTTTGCCCCCTTCACCTGGCTCCCCTTCATCACACTATACTATGCTGCTCCCCCCCTTTTTCAATCCCACTGTGCCATGCCTCCCCCCCTTTTAAACCCCACTGTGCCATGCTGCCCCCCATTTGTTAACCCCACTGTGCCATGCTGCCCCCCTGTTTTTTAACCACACTGTGACATGCACCCCCCTGTTTTTTAACCCCACTGTACCATGCTGCCCCATTTTTTAACCCCACTGTGCCATACCCCCCCATCTTTTAACCATACTGTGTCATGCCGCACCCTTTTTTTAACCCCACTGTGCCATACTGACCCCTGTTTTTTAACCTCACTTTGCCATGCTGCCCCCCTGTTTTTTAACCCCTCTGTGCCATGCCCCCCCCATTTTTTAACCCCTCTGTGTCATACTGCCCCCCCCCCATTTTTTAACCCCTCTGTGTAATGCCCCCCTCGTTTTTTAACCCCTCTGTGCCATGCTGCCCCCTCATTTTTTAACCCCTCTGTGCCATGCCCCCCTCATTTTTTAACCCCTCTGTACCATGCCCCTCCTCGTTTTTTAACCCCTCTGTGCCATGCCCCCCCCCCCCCCGTTTTTTAACCCCTCTGTGCCGTGCTGCCGCCCCCCCCCCCCATTTTATAGCCCCTGTGTCATGCTGCACCCCCGTTTTTTAACCCCTCTGTGCCATGCCCCCCCTCATTTTTTGACCCCTCTGTGTCATGCTGCCCCCCGTTTTTTAACCCCTCTGTGCCCCCCTCGTTTTTTAACCCCTCTGTGCCCCCCCTTCCCCGTTTTCCTTGCTTCACTTACCTTTTCTTCTCTCTTCTTTCTTGGTCTTCTCTGCTCCTCTGTGCTCCATTGCTCCAGACTGACTGAATGCTGGGCGTGACATGATGACGTCACACCGGGCATTCAGTCTGAATGGAGCACAGAGCACCAGAGAGGAGAGACGCCGGCGCCGTGATCACATGAGTATGTTTTTTTTTAACTACCCTGCTCACCAAAGACTGAAACACCCCGCCCCCCCCCCCCCGCCTCAAATAAAAATAAAAATTGTAGTTTTGAAATAAAAAAAAAAAAAAAAAGGAAAAAAATTGTCGGCCCAAGGGCCCGGGCCGGGCCCCCTGACATGCCAGGGCTTGGGTAATTAGTACATCCCCCCTCTTGGCGGCCCTGTGTGTTGGCGTGCTGTTGAAAAATAAGACCCGCTATATTTTTTGGGACTTATTTTTTGGTTTCAAACAAAATATGCAGATATTGTTAGCTTGCTGTGTGAAATATCCAAAACCACACATAATTGGCCCAAAAAACACATCACAGTTTCATATATCCTAGACTTCACAGGTAACACTTTAACACACACATGACTAAGACCTAGCAAGGGTTGTTTTTGCAGCAATTAAGTGCAGCATAAGGCATCTTGCTTTTGATTGGAGAATGTATGATGTGATATAGATATAGATATATAGATATATATATATATATATATATATATATATATATATATATATATATATATATATATATATATAGTATAATTTTGAACACTAGTTAACCAACCATAAAAATGATGGAACAAAATAATATCAAGACCCTTTTGCCCCCAATTTGATTTTACCCTTGTGTCAGCATTTACTAAATAGTTTGTTAGATGACTGCTCACCTGCAAAACTTTAATGTGCCAAAATTCTGAAATTGTGTTCATGGGAACACAGTTATGAGCATTAATATTTGTTTCATCAAAGTTAGTGGAATCAAGAATGTTGTAGGTCTTTGTTTTTTTGCTGTGCAGTTATATCTGCACCGGAGACATTTGTCTTTTAGGTGGCCTCGCAGTTACACTTAGTTATATGTATCATATATATTTGTTCATATACTATTCATTAGTAAATTCCTATTAATGTAACACTACATGCAAATCAAATGCAAATAAATGGAAATAAACCAGGCAGAATAAGGACAAGAAATGAGGAAACTCCTGTCACTAGGAATAGACAAGTACACAAAAGTAATTTGCAAACACGTGTCCAAATTTGTTAAGGTGTTTTGTGTGTGTGTTTTGCCACTTGCATATAATACTGACTAGCATACTGATGCTTACGCAGGAGAACGCACCGGTTCCCGCTATGAAACTCCCACTGTATTCATTAGTCTGCCTTGGCAATTTATGCATGGCCGAAAGGCATCTGCTGTTGGGGATAAGATTTTGACTTTTGATTTTGTGGTAAGCAATATGGCCCAAGGTGTGACAGTTTTACTTAGCATGTAAGGAGATAGATAACAGAGGGTGGGGATTCGCCCGAGGTAACATGAACGCTGAGGGGGCAGGTAAAAGAAAAGCAAAAGCATAGCAAGAGTTAACTCCACTGGAGGGCAGGGGTCAGCCAATCAGTGGGGAGGTAGGGGGCATGATTATAGTAGGGAAAACAGGATAAGGCCAGGTGCTGGCAGTCAGCTTCCCCCTTTCACTGCTGGAGAGTTTATGGAGTGAGTCCTTTGTCTTACCTGCTCTGCTGTCCTGGTGTGAGTTTTTTCAGATGAGCACCTGGCCCTCTCTGCTGTCCTGGTGAGTATTATGATACCAATTTGTTCATATTTTTCTCTGCATTTGAAGTGATTGTATTATATTGTTTGCATTATATTGTAATATATTGTATTGTAACGTATTGCTGGTCCCCTCTTGTTTGCCCCTTGCTCTCTGCTCTGCTCATTCCCTGCTCATTCTTGCTGCATTTCCCCCCTATTTCCCTCCTAACAACCATTACCTTCCCTCCCTGCCCCTTTGTCCGCTTTTGTCCCCCTTATCCTGCATCTTTCCCCCTCCCTCTACTCCCTGTATTGCTGCTGTCTCTTGCCTTTCTCCCATCCCTCACCCCCTCTCTCCTCTCCCCTCTCCCTCCCGTTTCACCAGTCCTTTAGCCCTACCACACAGCCCCTCCTCCCCCCTCCACCACCATGCTCAGGGCTAAATGAGCAAGAGTTCCTCCTCTCCGCCTCTTGGAGGCCACTACCCCCACAGCAGCCGCTGCACAGCGGAGAGCGCAAGCCCAGGTCTCTCCGCTGTGCATTACTCCCTCCCCCCCCCCTCAATTCCAGGGCCGGGGAGAAGGAGAGGGTCCGCCGGGGACGGCATTTGCGCATGCGCGGTGCACAGGCGCGGACACGCCCGGCCGCGCATGTGCGTTCGGCCATCAAGTCAGCGGTGGCCATTTTGGAGAAGGGCGCGCCAGGAGCTCCCGGACGCCGCTCCACTGCCACCAATGCGCTTAATGCTGGCAATCACCCCCCCAACCCGAGATCGGGCTGACGCGGGGGTTGGGGAGGGCAACGCGGAGCTGCACCCCCCCTCAGGTGCACAGTGCCATCTCAATATAACAGGAAGGGATAACATTATTAGTGGGCCCCCAGTTCCGCTCCCACCTGCCCTGTCGGACATTCTGTTAACCCCTGTGTCCCAGAACCCAGCCTTGGGGACAGAGGGCAGCGTTACAGTCCCCCCCACCTCTCATGTCCACCTCAGCCATAGCACCCCTCCCCTACCTGCAGGCCGTCTGAGGCCCCTAGCATTGAGCAGCAGGAAGTGACCCCCCCTTTGCTGCAGCAGCATTTGGCCCCTAACCTTCCGGGTGCAGCAACAATAGCTGTTCCCACACCCCCCTCCCTCTATCCTTCCCCAGAATGCTATCACCCTTTCCACCTCCTTCCCCCCCAGCCCATCCTGTTCGCCCCCCTCGGTTGCCAACCCCCCAGGCCCCCCGGCCCCCCGCATGCTCCCCTCCTCCTTCCCCTCCGCAGTGCTTTACGGCCACCCAGCCACGTCCCGCCTTTTGTAGGCCACCCGCTTCACTGGCCTGTGGGTCAGGGTGCTAATACCACGTCTTTTCCCACTTTCGCTCATCCTTCCTTCCCGTGGATGAGCAGTACCTCTGGCTGGGCGCCTCGTAGCCAGGGGGTCCCCCCATTTCCTTACCCCGTTTCGGACCCAGCTCTCAGCCTTACTACCTGCTACCCCCCAACCCCTCTAACTTCGCCCCTTATTTTTCCGTTCCTCCCTGTCCCAGCAGTTACGGTTTAACCACAGGTGCCTTTGCTTCCACAGTTTCCATCGCGCCCACCCCCTCAGGGGTAGATTGCACGCAGACAACTGCATTAGCCCCTTTAGTGTCATCAGGTTCCCAGAACGTGCAGTTGATGGCCGGAGCGCCTGGCGCAGGGCTGGGTCAGACGTCCTCTATGACGGGTTCTCGGGTCCCTCCTTGCACGGTCGCACCAAATTTAGTTTCCCCAGCCCAGCAAGCTGGTGCGGGTTCGGTGCCTGAACCCAGTTTATTAGCGCATAATACAGAACCAGTGAGCACTCTTTCTGTTTCCTCCTCTGCAGTTTCCAAAACGCATACGTCATCGGGGCGGGGGCCCAGGCGCTTCTTATGCGGAAGTCGCTGCGGCCGCGGCCGGAGCATCATCGGGAGCGGACGGTGGTAGCCAGGAGGCAACCGGTGATCTTGCCGGTGGGTTGTCAGGTATGAGCTCTGACTCCGGCTCTTCTTCCTCTGAGAGTGAGGCTCCAGCCAGGTCCAGAAGTTCGGAAGCGAGGTTAATAAGGCTGCTGGAGAGGAAGTTGAGTGGTACCCGCCGGAGGGCAGGTTGACGGGTGATGATGTGGTGCGCTGTTCCAATACAGCAGTCCTGCGGGACATAAGAAACAGGGTGCGTGGCAAGATACGCACAGGTCGGTTTGTAGACATGTTTGCCATTACCAACAAGGCGAAGGACGATTTGGCAACAGCAATGTCACGTTCCCAATTATTGTAGCGATGGAATTGTGGGGAAATTGCCTGAGGGATAAGAGTATAGTTTTTTGGTGCGATAATTTGGGGGTAGTGCACGCTATCAACAATCAGAAGGCTACCTCCCCTCCGACGCTGAGGCTATTGAGGCATCTAGTATTCAAGTGCTTATCGTGTAACATTACCTTTAGGGCGAGGCATGTACCTGGGTCTGATAATGGGATTGCAGATGCTTTGTCTAGGTTTGATTGGTTGAGGTTTCGTTTGCTAGCCCCTGGGGCTAAGGAGTCTGGTGTTTCATGCCCTGATTTTGTCTGGCAGATTATAAGGCCGGGATAGCGGAATTGGCAAGGCAGTCGATAGCGCCAGGTACCTTGAAGAGATATCAGGAGGCTTGGTCATCTTGGGAAGGGTATTCTGCATCAAGGGAGGCCGCAGGTAAGACTGATCAGCAGCGCATATTGTCTTTTGTGTGGCATTGTTTTCAGGTGGGTGAGTCTCAGCCTTACATGGTGTCAGAATTGGCAGGTATTTCATTCTTTTTGCAGTTGCATGGCAGGCCAGACGTTACTAAGCAGATGTTGGTTCACAGGGCAGTAAAGGGTTGGGCTAGGATGTCCCCAGCGGTGGAAGACAGACTTAGGCCCATTGATAAAGTATTATTGGCAGGGCTGATCAAAGTTATACCGCTGGTAGCTAGCAATGTCTTTGAGGCTGCTTTGTTTAGGTTATCCTTCTCAATGGCCTTTTCGGGGCTTTCAGAATAAGCGAGTTGGTGGCATCTTCCAGGTGGGCAGCCGGGTCAGGGTTACTTCGCAGGAACGTGGTGGTAAAGAGCGAGGACTTGGCATGTAAAATACATAGGTCAAAAAGATATCCGATGAGTAGAAGGCGGCGGATTACCTTGCATCGGAGCGGAGACAGTACAGTTTGTCCAGTTGAGCTGGCTAGGTTGTATGAGGGCATGGCCCCCTCCCCGGGTGATAATTGGCTTAGGCACCATGACAGTTCCCCCCTTACAAAGTACCAGTTTTCAGCTGTTTTCAAGAAGTGCGCTGCGAAGCTTAGCTTGAATATCGCATATTATGGGATGCATTCATTCAGAATAGGAGCAGCTACCGTAGCGGCTGAAGAGGGTGCTTCAGAGCAGGACATTAAGAAGTTGGGGAGGTGGAAGTCAAAGTGTTTTAGGAAATATGTTCGGCCACCTGTGGCATTGTAGTTTGTGGGCATCAATTCCGTGAGGCTGACCCATGACAAAGGTTGCTTACCTTGTTGAAAGGAGGCGCGGAGGGTTTCGCCATTTTCTTTTCTTAGGGGGCTTGATTGGCTGTTGGCACCCCGGGGTTTCTGGTTTTACCTCCGCATGGGTCATCCTATCTTACACAAGCGGTGGTGGTTTCCTTCTCGATAGTTATGAATCATGTTTTATGGCTCTGGTTGACACACATATCAATCCATTTTACAGGTTCCCGTCAGGATGGCAAAAATATTTGGTTGGTGGGTCATTCTCTCATATTTTTGGGCCGGTAAAAGTGGGCCCGCTCATAACTCGGCCAGATAACCCCAGGCAAGTTCAGTGAGGTGGATAGGTCACAGGGGGCTCGGTTGGGAGTCGCTATTGAAGGTTCTAAGGGATAGCAAGGTCAGGTTTGGACGCCCTTCGGTAATTATAATCCACCTCGGGGGCAATGACTTGGGTAAGTGGAAAGGTGTAGAGCTTATAGTAAGGATCAAAGCAGATATTGGAGCGATTAAACGACATTCGCCAACAGTGCACCTCATCTGGTCGGACATCATCCCTAGAATTAACTGGAGGAGAGCGGACAGGCCAGCCCGTATTGAAAAGGCTCGCAGGAAGGTTAACAGGGCTGCGAGGAGGATATTCTCAGAAATAGGGGGCGAGTTTATCAGCTACCCAGGCATCAGAGCATGTTTCACAAATCTATATAGGCCTGATGGGGTGCATTTGGCAGATACAGGGTTAGAGTATTTCATAGAGCAGATCTTCAGTGTTTTGGCTATGAGAGGTCAGTTGGTGGCGGGCTTGGGTTCCTAATGGGACCCAGCTGTGGCGGTAAGCAGCCCAGTCAGCAGACAATTTGGTCACACTCATGACACAGTAGGCACTCTCCCCTTAAGGGGTGAGCACTTAGGCAGTATACCCCTTCGGGGTTATGGGGCTCCACTTGGGCGGGCATGCCCCAGCTGTACCCAATCCAGTGGGGCGGAGTAGATAGCGCATGGGTGTGGCTTAGGGGCTGATTGGTCTGCTTATATTGGCCACCTCTTCTCAATATATTGAACATTTCAATAAATTACTGACCTTTCATTTAGCCAAAACAAAGTCTCCGTGTCTTTATTTCATAGTGGTATGTTAACTCCGGCAGTAACACTGTAAAGGTAAGATGTCGCCCGTTAAACGGATTAGGACTAATTCAGCTTTCTTATCTGTTCTATAGCTTTCCAGTGACATTACTGGTGTGGCAATATAATTGTGATAAAAGGATTAGCATCCATTTTGTGGAAAAAATATGGCCCTATGTGTGACCCTTTTACTTAGTATGTAAGAGAATGACTAATTCAAGCTTCTAATCTGTTCTATAGCTTTCCAGTTACATTGCAGGTGTGGCAATATAATTGGGATAAAATGATTAGCCTCTATTTTGTGGTAAGTATTATTGCCCTAGGTGTGACCCATTTTGTAAGGAGAAGGACTAAAGTTTGTTGTTTTCAATTTCTAGATATGTCTGAACAAGAGCCAACAAGTCAGGCTTCTGGATCGTCCACCTCTGCTGGTAAAAAATGGTGCCAGCGAAGTTTCTCAAATCAGGAAATTTAAATATTGGTGGAATTGGCTGTTAATAGGTTCCACTCCACTCTTCGTCAGCTTACAGCCACAGCAAAAACATGGGGCGAAATTACTAATAAGGTCAAAGTTGTGGCTCTGATAAGACGCACAGTGGCTGAGGTAAAAGAAAAGTAACTATGGCATCATGCTTTTTTCTTTTTTTTCTTACATAAAATGTGTCAAGGTGTTTTTTGGATAATTTCATCATTCTTATTTTAACAATTTTCACACAGGTGGCAAGACTTTAAGCATCGATTTAAGGATAAGTTGGGTGACAACCGCAAGCATGCTCAAAGGACAGGTGGTGGTTCCCCGGCCCCACTAGAACTCACTTAACTTGAGACCAGGGCAATGGCCTGTTTTGATGAGGAGATGGTGCAAGAGGTGGGCCGCATTGACATTAGACATAGACCACCCATCACGGAGCCTATCATACCCTATCATACCTATGACATCTGCTGTGATGCAATGATGATATAACACAATTTTTTTGGGGGATTTTTACAGAGTATTCATGTTTAATAAATAGGCCCCAAAGTAAGAAAAACAAAACAAAAAATAGCACATACATAACTATGTATCGAAAAAAAGAAACACAAAAACCAATAAAAAAAAAATAGTTTACCATTAAACAGCCACTTTAAAAATTGAAAAACCAAACAAACCTCCTTAATTGCTTGAAAAAGCAAAGACAACATGATAAAAATGAATGGAAATATCCAAAAAAATGCAATGCAGAAATTGCAGCATACAGCGCATTCGCTAATCAGACTTTTTTATAGCAGTGTTTAATTAGCAGAGAGTTTGCAGGTAATTGGGGAGCATACGTCATGATCACATGCCGATCCAGCGTATTATTGTGTATGCTAGTGGTTGTCCAAAGGAAGATAAACTAGACCCGGAGCAGGTGCATACTATATGCCGGGAATCATGCTATTACTTTGGTTCGTCCCTGACTTGGACGTCCCTACACGGGAATGCCCTCATTGTGCATTGAGTACGGTACCACACCCCTATACTAGACTGTCTTAAATCCTGAACCAATGGAAAAATGCCATGACATCACCACTGTTTTTTATGTGCCACAAACTGTATATAAAGCAGGCACTGTGACCATCATTCAGTCTACTTTGACCACAGGCTTCAGGACTGAATGACTGTATGCTGGAATCAGTGCGCCGCGTATGTATCAGCTGTAATTTATTTTATTTCATTGTTATTTGTTACATCTTGCTATTAAATCTCTTTTGTGCGTCGGAACCACACTGATCGCAGCGAACAATATTTATTGATAGCAACTAGACGAACATAACAATTGGTGCTCTGAGCGGTAATCACGCTACTGGAATATTTGCATAACCTACTGATTTCAGTTTCTCAACAAAGGGTGAAAGATGTGTCATAAATGGGTAAGAAAGCAAATAGTTCTCTGCTTTTTGATCATTCTGTGTTGCAAAGCGAATATCCGTATTGTGTAATCCAAGGGGCGCTGGTTTAAACTTAGGGACAAGGAAGAAAAACTGTTTTTTTTTTATTGTCATTGTGCGATATTACTGTGATTTGTTTGCATGGTATACACATATGTATATTTTTCTGTATATTGTCACATGTTTAAACATGTTGTATTGATAGACAATCCTGTTGTATATTATAGTGAAGTGAATTGTTAAAACCTCTGAGAAGTTATTACAACCATTTGGGAAAGTATTATTCTGCGCAGAAAACAAGAGTGTATGTGAATTGTGTGAAGGTAGTATACCGTGAATAAAGGTAGTATTCCCACTCTCTGACCACCATCTCCTCTCCTTCACTCTGTCCTCCTCCCCTGCTCCTGCCTCGCCAAAGCCACCCACACTAGATGCAACCTTGATGCTATTGACCCTACCTCTTTCTCCTCCTCTCTTGAAAATCTCCTTTCAACCCTTCCCTCCCTGGCCTGTCCTAACCAGACGTCCTCTCTCTACAATCACTCCTTCACTACTGCCCTGGACACTGTTGCCCCGGCCTCTTCTATCCGCCGACGCCGCATTATTCCCCAACCCTGGCACTCAAAACTCACCCGCTTCCTCCAAAAGTGCTCTCGCACTGCTGAATGCCTCTGGAGATAATCTTGTTCCCTGGCTAACTTCCTTCACTTTAAATTCATCCTCTCTTCTTTCTGCTCTGCCCTCTCCCTCGCTAAACAATCCTTCTTTAAGTCCTTCATTTCTTCTCAGTCCTCCAATCCCCGCCGCCTCTTTGCCACCTTCACCATCCTCCTCCCCCCCTCTGTCCCGCCTTCCCTCTCCGCTTCTGACTTTGCCACCTTTTCTCTTCCAAAATTGAGGCCATCAAACTGGACATCTCCTCCTCCCCTTCTCCCACCACCCTCATCGCTTCACCTCCCTTCAACAACCAACTCTGGTGTTCTTTCTGCCCTACAACAGGTGAAGTTTGTTCCCTTATTCTTTCCTCTCCACCCTCTACCTGCCCTCTCGATCCCATCCCCTCCCACCTCTTTCGCTCTCTCTCTCCCACTGCCTGCTCTTACCTCGCACACCTTTTGAACCTATCACTCTCCTCTGGTGTAGTACCCTCCTCATTTAAACACGCTCTTATCTCTCCTATCCTCAAAAAACCCAATCTCGATCCCACCTCTCTTGCTAATTATCGCCATATCTCACTTCTCCCCTATGCCTCCAAATTACTTGAGCGGATTGTCTGCAGCCACCTAACCAGGCACCTCTCGGACAATTTCCTCCTTGACCCTCTCCAATCCGGCTATTGCCCCCTCCATTCTACCGAAACTGCCCTGGCCAAGGTTACTAAAAATCTATCAGCCAAATCCAAGGGTCACTTCTCCGTACTCATCCTCCTTGACCCCTCCGCAGCCTTTGACACCGTGGACCACCCCCTCCTGCTGCAAACTCTTCTCTCTCTTGGTCTTTCTGGTTCAGTCCACGCCTGGTTCACCTCATACCTCGCTAATTGCTCCTTCTCTGTATCCACGTCTGGTTCTTCCTCCTTCCCCTACCCTCTCCCTGTAGGAGTCCCGCCGGGCTCTGTTCTTGGCCCTCTACTCTTTTCGCTCTATACTTCCTCCCTTGGTGCTCTCATCTCCTCCTTTGGTCTTCAGTATCACCTTTATGCTGACGACATTCAACTCTACATCTCTTCTCCTGATCTTTCCTCCTCGGGTATCTGACTGCCTCTCCGCCATCTCTTCCTGGATCTCGGCGCGCTTTCTCAAAATCGTCAACAACACCACCATCTCCACTGTCACCCAACTCCGCTGCCTGGGTGTCACCCTCGACTCTTCTCTCTCTTTTGCACCCCACATTCATTCCCTTGCCCAAGCCTGTCGCTTCCAACTACGCAACATCGCCCGCATCCGTCTCTTTCTCTCTCAGGATGCCACCAAAACTATCATCTATGCACTCATCATCTCCCGCCTCGATTATTGTAACCTCCTCCTCACTGGCCATCCCCACTCCTGTCTCTCCCCCTCTGCTCTATACTCAATGGGGCCGCAAGACTCATCTTCCTCTCACGCCGCTCCTTCTCTGCCTCCCCTCTCTGCCTTGCCTTACACTGGCTCCCCTTCCCCTACATAATTCTTTTCAAACTCCTCACCACCACTTACAAGGCTTTCTCCCACTCTACTGCCTCTTATATCTCTAACCTCTTCTCCATTCACACTCCTGCCCGCTCCCTGAGCTCGGCCAATGATCGCCGCCTCTCCTGCACTCCTATCACCTCTTCCCACTCCAGAATCCAAGACTTTTCCCGTGCGGCCCCCCTTCACTGAAATGTCCTCCCTCATTCCATCCGTCTCTCTCCTACTCTGTGCTCCTTCAAACGTGCACTCAAAACTCACCTCTTCCTCAAAGCCTACCAACCATCCACTTAACCCCCCATCTCCTCCGCTCGTTCTCCCTTCTCTCCCCTTGCCTCAACTGGCTCCTCTTGTGCCTGGTCTGTTTACCCTCCCTTAGGATGTAAGCTTGCATGAGCAGGGCCCTCTTCCCTCCTGTCTCCTCACCTGTTCTTCTGCTCCGTTGCAGCCTGCCCAGAGTTTCTGAAGTATTGGTACTTTTTGTTTATTATTCTGTATGGTTTCACCCTGTATAGTCTACTGTTTGTACTGTGTGCGGTGCTGCGGAATCCTTGTGGTGCCTAACAAATATATGATAATAATAATAATAGTTTATGGTGAATTAGGGTAGTATACAGTGAATTAAGTTAGTATACGGTGAATAGGTAGTATACAAGGTATACAGTGAAAATAGGTAGTCCCAATTGCAATCGTAGAGCCTACAGATAGCTTAGTATATATAGGCCGTGCAATCAGAATGCACGATTCTGCCAATTGTAGACGGTGGAGGAAATTCGCTGGAAAAACTGATCTTCTTCAATATTCAGTTTGCCCAGTTCTAAAGTACTCAAACAGTACTGGAAAGGCAGGATATTGCAAGGTTGATTTTTTTTGTTCTCCCAGTTTCTGTGTTAGGGGTCCTCGCTGTGTGTGTATGGCACCATGATGTGTTAAGTTGTACCCAGTTGAGAAGAAGTGAGTGAGTTTATGGAATTCATCCACGGCCAATAAAATTTTTTAGCAGGAGTTTTTGTGCTGTGAAGCGTTGAGGATTCCGTTTCCACATGGGTGCTAAACAAACGTTTGAGTTGGTCGATGAGGTATTGATTAAGGAAGGACCGATAGGTTTGCCAAGATATATTATGTGTAGGAAATATGGTGCATACGCTACTGTGATAAGTGGGTTAAGGTGACCAATGAATGTGTGAAACCTTTTCCTAGGTTGGTAGTTTTGATCCACAGGTATTAAGTACTTTTAGAGATAAAATCTGTTTGATATAGTCTATAAAACTGAGAATTTAAAGCAATGACTGTTTAAAAATGTGGCAACAGGAAGGGAGCACGTGGCAGGGTAGCGCTTGCGTACCGGAAGGAAGCATTGAAAAGCGAGATGAAGGAAGCACAAGCATGCCCCCGCCGTCATATGCGGACGGGGGGAAAAGTACAGCTTGTTGAAATCAAATAATTGGATATAGTCATTTCAAATGAATATCTATCAATCTGATTGTCTTCGACTGAAAATTTACGAAAAACACGCTATGGCATGGAAGAATGTATATATCCACAACATGTGCAGACACTTGTACACACATTTATACTTACACATTCACTTGTAATTACTTCACCTTAAAAATAGTTATTTATAATCAAATGTAGCAGAGTTTATAGTTAAATATAATAATGTTAAATACATTTAGTGAGATCTAAGGTTCAGGATACAGAAAACATATCATGTCTAGTATCATTCTAATCCCCTATTTTATCCTCAGACGTCCGGTTCTATCGGCTAAGAGATCGCACCTTGCGTATGCAAGTTTTGGATTTTAGGGAATAAATGATCAGAATGGTATTGTGTGTGTAATGCAAATAGACCAGTTTGAACTAGCTTTTCCGTGGGAAGATTAGTATGCATCTGTTGGAGAGCTGAGCCCCACCCATGGAGGGTATCGTTCGAACTGGCCAATGGCTTGCATTTCACTGGACTGTCCTGAAGCTTGAACCTATGGAAACATGCCAAATCATCTTTATTGTTTTCAATGTAACACCATCTGTATATAAAAAGGAGCTCTGGGACCAACAGTCAGTCTTCTTGACCACAGACTTCAGGACTGAATGACTGTATGCTGAAGCCAGGGCGTCTGCGTATGTAACCAGCTGTACTTATTTTATTGAATTGTTACTCTGCTATTTTTTGCTAATAAACCGCATTGTGAGTTGGAACCAATGCGGTATTTGAAGTGGTCAATCTTCATTGAATAGCGACTAGACGTACAGAACAAGTTGGGAGCTCCTCAGCGGAGATCACACTACCGGAAGATTTGCAAAGAATACAGATTTCGGTTCCTCAACAAAGGGTGGAGACACTTCATATACAAGTAAGAACGCAATGAGTGTAAAACCTGTTTATCATTCTGTGTTGCGAAACCGAATGTCCGTTTCTGTGTAACCCAAGTAGCGCTGATTTGAATCTAGGGACAAGAAAGGAAAAACAGTTTATTTTATTGTCACTGTGTGTTTTAATGTGATTTATTTTGCATAGCATATGTGTACTTCCTGCAGTGCGTATGTGTATTTCCGGTATTGTTACCACGTGTTTAATCCTTACTTTGATAGATAGTCCTGTTATATTTATAGTATGATCAATTGTTAAAACCTCTGAAAAGTTATTACAATCACTTGGGAGAGTAATATTCTGCGTAGAAAAAAATGGTGTATGTGTATGTGATTTGTGTGATTATGAAGTGAAAGTTGATTTACTGTTGAGAGAGACAGGAAATATCGGTTGCTGTTTGACGAGACAGGTAGGACAGCCGAGGATCGAAATACACGGCAGGTATACTGGTAACGAAACCAAGAGGTTTTCATTCGTGGCATGCCCAATAGTAATCGCACAGTTTATTGATAGCATCTCTAAGCGGTGCGAACAGACCACAAGGTACAGAGAACTTGATTGTGACTTGAGGAGGTGTGGGAGGAAATCTGTTGACAAGGCTGGTATTAGTAAATACTTAGTGCTACCAATGGTAGAATACTCAGTAGGTGTGCTGGAGAAAGGCAGGGTATTGCGAAGTTCATACTTTTGTGCTCCCGGTTTCTGTGCTAGGGGTCCTCGCTGTGTACTTTGACAATCGCAAGTGTTTTTTAGGGGTACACAGTTGAGAATAAGTGAGTGAACGCAGATTGTGTAATTCGTCCACGGAAAATAAAAATCTCTAGTGGTAGTTGTGTCCTGCGGAGAGTTGGAAAAGTCCCTTTCCACATGGGTGCTAAGTAAACGATAGAGATGGTCGATGGGGTGCTGCTTAAGGAAGGACCGATTGGTTCGACAAGGTGTGTATTATGTGTAGGACATATGGTACGTACGTAATGGTGTACTGCGACAAATGGGTCAAGATGACCAGGGAATGTGTGAGACCTTTTCCCAAGGTTGGTAGTTTTGATTCTGAGGTGTTAAGTAATGTTAAAGATAAAATATGTTTGATCAAATCAATGAAAAAGAGAATTAAAAACAATGACTGCTTAAAATTGTGGCAATGGGAAGGGAACACGTGGCAGGGTAGCGCATGCATACCGGAAGGAAGCGTTGCAAAGCGAGGAAAAGGGAGCGCAAGCACTCCCCTGCTGCAATATGCGGTTGGGGGTGAAAGTACAGCTAATATAAAAAAGGTTAAAAATGAAACAAGCAATTTATATCCTGTGTTAAGCCATTTTAACGGTAATGTTTCTGAAGATGATGATGAACCCACCATTATTTCAGCCATTGCACATGCTATTAACGTGCAAGAGGCACCACGCAGACCAGGAAAGGGAGAGGTCCTAACAGCAGGGGCAGCGGCAGAAATTGGTGAGAGTAGTGGGGAATGTAATAGGCAGGGGAGCATTCATTGTACCGAAACAGTAATGCCAGCTATTAATCCTGAATGTAACGATTTGGTTGGTTTGCATCCTGTCCGCACAGTAGCAGTTTCCAATGGGAAAAACGGACAAAGATGATGTAGTTCCTATAAAACATGTATCAATGCATTGTCCTTGGACTAGATCTGAGCTACATTCAATTATGTCTGATTTCCCAGATCCTAGAAAAGAGTTGGCCAGATGTCAGAATTTTGTCAAAGATTTAGGTAATGCGCATGAGCCAACTAATAAAAATTGGCGAGTGGTGTTGAGGGCCTGTCTTCCTCCCAATATTGATATACAAAAGTTCATTAAGGATTATATGTCGGAAGAAGACACATCCTTAACAGATGATGATAACCAAGAAAATATTAGTAGTAGTGAACTGGTGCAGAATTTTCACTATCAAACAAAAAGATAGTGAAAATTCAACAGATTATTTTTCCACAGGGATATCAGACATGAAGTATGATGTGCATCACAGGGAAGTAGCTGTTACGGTGCTAATGGATGGTCTCAAGGAAAATCTGAAGACCAGGGTACAAACCTCTTTACCTAACTGAAAGGAATCACGGTAGATACACTTAGAGAGTCTGCAGTGGAGCATGATAAAAATATATGCAAGAAGAAAGAGACGCAAAGTGATAGGCTAATGATGGTGAGTATCCAGGCTTTAGAGGAACTACAAGCACGACCAGAGACTTACAACATACACAGTAAGAGATATGCGACAGCAAAGTGTTATAATTGCCATAAAGAGGGACACATAATGAAGTACTGTAGAGAGAGAAAATCGGGGGCATCTAGAGGGGAATCACATAGATACCCACAATACCCACAAAGGAGACATATACAAGTTTTAGAAAATTCCCAACAGTTACCTGCACACGTCTTAGCAGCAAATGCTTTGCGTGAGAGTGATAGCCAGCACTAGGGATCAGGTCATACCTGTATTCTACAGCCAGTTAGGTTAACTGAGAATCTTAGGGAAGAACCTACAATGACAGTTGATATAGCTGGTACAAAACAAACCTTTCTTGTAGATACAGGGGCGGCCAGGTCAGTGATAACTTCTCCTTTAAATCCACAGGTCACTAACAATCCGTTGCAGCTATGGGAGTAACTGGGAGAGTGCTACATTACCCTTTGACCAAACCCGCAGAGGTTACTATCGGGCCTTTGCACACCAAGCATTCATTTCTCTTGGCTGCAGCGGCTCCTACTATCTTACTGGGCAGGGATTTGTTGTGCAAAATGGTATATCATTTATTGTACCCCTGATGGTGTATTCCTAGACATACCAGGGAAGGTTGCACATGAAGTACAGGACATATTGAACACCCTACAAAGGATAATGCTACACTATGCCGTTCTAGAACAAAGTCCCTCTCAGGTAAAGGAAATGTTATTGCAAATACCAGGTTCCCTATGGACCAAAGATGGACAGAAAACTGGATTGATGGCGAATGTAGCTCCTGTAATGGTTAATCTGAAAAGTGGCAGGCAAGCTCCAAAATTCCCACAGTACCCATTAAAAATGGAGGTGGATCTAGGGGTGTATCCTGTAATTGAGAGGCTGCTGCAACAAGGGATCTTGGTTTGTACATCCAGCACAGCCAATAGTTCCATATCCCAGTGAAGAAGAGTGGGGGGAGGGGCAAAAGATTTGTCCGGGACCTAAGGTGAGATAACAAAGTTGTTGAGAGCCAATACCTATAGTGCCCAATCCAGCTGTCATTCTTATGCAGATTTCACCTTCTGCCAGTCATTTCACTGTCATTGATCTTTGTTCTGCCTTTTTCTCAGTCCCCCGTCACCATGGCTGTCAATATTTCTTTGCGTTCTCATACGAGGGGGTGCAATATACATGGACAAGTTTTCCCCAGGGGTTCATTGACAGCCTTAGTATTTTCTCCCAAACCTTACATGACTACTTGCAATCCTTCCAACCAAGCAATGGGTCTGTTCTAATTAAATATGTGGACAATTTGTTGTTGTGCTCTAATTCGTTTATGTCATGTTTACATGATACTAAATTGTTGTTGCTCCATCTTTCGCAAACAGGACACAAGGTTGCAAAGGACAAACTACAGCCATGTCAGACTAAGGTTACATACTTGGGACACTGTCTTAGCCAGTGGCTAAGACACTTGACAACGGACAGAATCCAGGAAATATAGAACATGACCCTGCTGCAGAACCAACAGCAAATTTGTACCTGCTTGGGGATGTGTGGATATTGTAGATCATGGATCCCAGGTTTTTCTATTCTGGCATTACCATTGAAGGAGTTAGTCTCATCCGCAAACCCTGAGCGTGTTACACACACAGAGCAGTCAGAGCAGGCATTTTGTAACCTTAAAGATAGTCTGACTAGAGCACCTGTGTTGGGAATACATGATTATGAAAAGTCCTTTGAGTTATACTGTATGGAAGCTGATGGTTGTGCAGCAGATGTCCAGACGCAAAAACATGGTGACGCTAACAAACTGGTAGCATACTACAGTGCACAATTGGACACTGTGGCAATTTCACTCCCAACATGTTTAAGAAGTGTAGAAGCAACTGTTCTTCTGGTAAGTTAGAGCGAGGACGTAGTATTAGGACATGATTCAACTGTCTACACACCACATGTGGTATCTGCTCTGTTAAATTCAGCTCAAACCAGACATGTCTCTTCAGCAAGATTCATAAAGTGGGAGCTAGCTCTGATGGCACCTGCAAACATCACCATCATACGGTGCAATACTTTAAATTCAGCTACATACCTACCATATGTGCCTCAAGATGCACAAAGGGTGGAAGGAAAAGAGACTCTGGTTGGGGATAAGTTTTGCAGGTACACTGATACACACGATTGTATGGAAAATCTGAACCAGACTTTTACTGCAAGATTTGACTTACATGACACACTCTTAGAAAATGTAGATTTCACATTTTACGTGGATGGGAGTTGTCATAGACTGACAGAGACGGGAGAACTATGTACCGGTTACGCTGTTGTAGATGACGAGGATGTTATAGAAGTTGAACACCTTGGTCCAACTCACTCAGCCCAAGTGACCAAACTCATGGCACCAAGGAGAGAGTGTGAGTTGGTAGAAGGTAAATCAGCTAATAAATACACTGACTCTAGGTACGCTTTTGTGGTAGTGCATGATTTCGGGGCCTTTTGGTGTTTTAGAAACTCTTTGACAGTGGAAGGCACGCTGGTAGCACACTCACAACACATAAAAGGGTTCTTGACAGCGATACAGTTACCTAAGGCAGTAGCCATCATCAAATGAAAAAGCCACACATAGGAAGAAGACCCGGTATCAGTAAGAAATAGCAGGGCAGACGAAGCTGCCAAGTGGGTAGCAGGGCTATCTGTAAATATGTCAACTGACAAGATGATGGTTTTCCAGACGACAAACACACAAAAATGAATTGAAATGTAAGATTTAATACAAATTGACTTCATCCAATTTCCACCTTGCAGGAATCCCAAATATGTATTAGTGTGAACTAATGTATTTTCTAACTGGGTAGAGGCATTTCCAGCTGCCACTAATACTGCTGTTTTTACTGCTAAGAATATTGTTTAGGAATTTATATGCAGATATGGTATCCCTAGAATTATAGAAAGCAATAGGGGTACTCATTTTACTGGTGTAAGCATTCATAACATGTGTAAACTTATGGGAATTGATAGCAGACTTCATACTCCTTAGCCAGTGGTAAGGTGGAAAGGGTAAACAGTACCATTAAGAACAAACTAAGTAAGATAATGGCTGAAACTGGATTGGCGTGGCCAGAAGCTTTGCCACTAGTCCTCCATAGCATCAGAACCACTCCCAGACCTCCTCTTAATCCCCTCCCCTTTCAGATACTTTTTGGCAGACAACCTCATTTGATTATAGGTCCACAGGATGATTTAAAATGCAGTAATGAAGTGACTGTTCAATATCTCATAAAAATGAGCAAACAGCTAAGACAACATCAACAGAATCTCAAAATGCTGTCACCTGGTATGCCAGAAACAAACTGTCATGATGTTGAACCTGGGGAATATGTCATGATCTGCAGTTTCTTATGCTCATGTTGTTTAACAGACCGTAGGGAAAGCCTGTATCAAGTGTTGATGACCAACAACACATCTCTGAAAGTAGCAGAAAGAGACACTTGGGTCCATTCTAGTCACTGCAGAAAAGTCAATAATCCGGAGAAGGTATAAGACAAAACCGAGACTGACACTACAGATCTGTTACTCGTGAACCTGTTCCGGGAGACCTAAAGACTGCAGCTACGTCAATGACGTTGTACAGACTATCATCTCAGCATGGAGTGACCGGTCTTCTACTCTTCTTTTTCCAGGATTTTTCTCATTTTTATTCCTTTTAGGACATTCTACTTTTGTGATGGTGGACAGATGATGGAGAGAGGGTCCGCTAGTGATACTGATGAAGTGGAAATGGAGGAGAAATCGTGAGAATAAACAGTACAGCCTGTTGTCAAACTCAGTTCAGGGATAATGAAGAGGTCTGCTAACTCTGGAACTCGGAGACAGTGTGAGGGGCTATTGTCTGAGGAATATTATATCTGTAAGTACTGTGACTCCCTAGTTGAAGAGAAGTGCATCCAGCGATGCCAGTCCAATAATAATTTAAATTTGGGCAGGCATCCACTAGATGATTATCAATCCCTAGTGGGTAAGGTCTTAAACCAAACTAAGTGCTGGGTGTGCTCTCATGTGCCTCAGGGACAATATAATGTAGGATTAGTACCGTTTCCACTTAACATCTCTGAGGTTCTCAAATTACAGGGAGGGAGGCCCATAGAAGGGAGATATAATATCACTAGGTCCCCTAGTCTAAAGCTTTGCCAATACTCCATAGAATGGTCATTGTTATTGTTATGTCTGAATTTTTCACATGAAAAGAGACTGGAAAATTGGGAAGCTGATCTACCTCATAAGACAATAGCTCGCCATACTGGTATTGATGGGAGACTCTCAAGAATACCAATAACTAGAAATATTGACGAACATCATAGACGGAGTCATATCAACAGACATAAAAAAGTATTAATTGGAAAAGTGCCTTTAGGTTATTGTCAGAATGTTATACATGCCGAAACTTGTCTTGAACAGAGCGCGACCCTAGGTATGGGGAGTTTTGTCAAAACTTTATGCAATATTATCAATCATTGTACTACACCGCATGTCCTCCCAGATGATGTGTATTATGTTTTAGGAAGAAAGGCTTTTTCTTGGTTAACTCAGAGTTCCATGGGGTTTATTTTTTACTAGGTAAATTGGTTTATGAGGTTATGATTATTACACATGATGAAATTATTGATATCCATAGAACAACATCATCCTCATACATACATACATACATACATACATACACAGTATAAACATTGTGACAAAAAATAATATGATTCACGGTGAAGAACCTGTACAAAGCTACAAAGTTAATTAGTGAAACTACAGAATTTCAAATTATGGTTGCATTAGACCCCACCAGGATTGCTCGAGGAACCCTAAATTTTAAGTATATACAAGACCTGGCTAAATTAATTGACAATATCAGCAAGATGTATGATGACACTTTAAGATATACTAGTAAGAAGCTACAGGCTTATAAACAGGAGTCAGTTCAACAAAGGTTTGTGTTAAATTATCTCGCATCTATTACTGGTGGATACAGTGTGACGTTAGCCACCCAGTTTGGTGTCAAATGTTGCACATACATCACCAATAATACAGATGACCCCAAGAAGTAATTGACTGAAAGATGGACAAAATCTTACAATTAAAATGGGAATTTCAGAAGAACCATTATTCTTCACAGTATGAATAGGAGAAAAGGTAGCAGGATGGTTCTCATGGTCGAACCCTACAAAATGGTTCTCAGGTCTAGGGGAATGGGTAAAAGAAATGATCGCTAGTATAGGTAAGCTCCTTATTCTTATATTTGGTGTCATTATAGTAATTGGCTTATGTGTCAGATGTGTTCCTACTGTGTTGAAGTGTGAAAGCGTTCTACTGAGGTAAATACCGAAAATGAGACTGTAATGATGATGAGAACTACAGGTATCACGGTTAACGAAGAACTGCATTATAATCCTGAATTAGAAAGTATAATTAGGTGATAGTTTTGTGCACTATCAAAGGATGGCATGTGAAAGTCAAATAATTGGATGAAGTTGTTTCAAATTAATAAACATCAATTTAATTGTCTTTATCTGAAAATATGCGAATAGCACACTACGGTGTGGAAGGGTGTATTACGCAGTAACACTAGCGAACATTTCTGCATACATTTACACTCACACATTCATTTGTAAATAGTTCACCTTAATAAAGTTCCAGCACATAGTCTTTTACAATCAAATGTAATAGATTTTATAATTTAAAATAATAATGTTAAAACCACTTTATTGATATCTAAAGTTCAGGATATAGGAAATGTATCATGTTTAGTGTCATACTAATCCACTTTCTACTATTAGACATCCGCTGCAATCGGCTAAGCGATCGCACCTTGTGTATGCTAGCTATGGATTATAAAGGATTAATGCTCAAAATGATATTGTGATTGGAATGCTAATAGACTAGTTTGAACGGGAAGAAACGTGGCCAGCCATTGGAGAGTTGACCCCCACTCTTGGAGAGCATCGTTTGAACCGACCTATGACCTACATTATACTGGACTGTCCTAAATCCTGAACCAAAGGAAAAATGCCATGACATCACCACTGTTTTTTTATCTACCACAAACTGCATATAAACCAGGAACTGCGACCATCATTCAGTCTACTTTGACCACAGGCTTCAGGACTGAGTGACTGTATGCTGGAACCAGTGCGCTGCTTATGTATCGGCTGTACTTTATTTTATGTAATTGTTATTTGTTACTTCTTGCTATTAAATCTCTTTGGTGCATTGGTACCACATTGATCGCAGCGAACAATATTTATTGATAGAGACTAGACGAACATAACAGTATGATACGCACAAAATCAGGAGATACGTGTCTTAATGACTTAGGCCCAAAGATATTAGGATTGGTCAAAAAAGTCTGAATCATAGCCTAGAATTGGGCATATCACTGATAAGTCCTCGTCTATGCTTGGAAAGGAGATAGAAATCATGCACGGGGCATGATAAGACCCAGAAGACCCTCTCTTCTTCTTTTTCTTTGTATGTGTTTTAGAAGGTTGCTCAAAATGGACTGAAGATACAGATAACTTCAAGGTTGGGGTAGTAGAGGATGACATAGGAGAAGCACTAGACATAGGAATGACAAGTGACGGAACAAAGTCTTCAAGAACACCATCAGTAAAAAGTTGTACGTTTGAGAGAATGGTATCTTTTGTGTCAATAAAGGGACTTGCCCATTCCAGTGCTGTCCCTCTAAAATTGGCTAACAAGAAGAATTATTTCTTACTTTGGTTGTCAAACAGATTTGGTACGGAGGAAAATAACAAAACTTTTTAATGGCACTAAATTGTGCTATGTCCCGTTGAAGGTAGGTGGTGGTAGAGATTCAGAAACAGGAGAGGAGTCCGTAGAGCTAGCTACACCTGGCTCTGAGGTAGATCTTGGTGGTCATGGACAACAGGGGGACCCACAGTTAGGACTATGCTGAAATCTCTACTAGAATCGAGTCCACAAAAAATGTGTTCCCCCATCTCCCTCCAGTCCTGTGCTGAATGGGACTGGGGCTTATAGTAACACCCCTGGATCAATGGTGAAAGGGTAATAGTTTAAAGTTGAAATTAAATAAACTACTATTGTGGAACTAGAAGTCCCAGTGAAGCCTGACAGTGATTAACTTCTTAGGCATACTGGTGACTATGAAACTATAAGTCTCAGCATGCCCATGGTTCCTAGTGCATTCTAGAGCTTGTAGAACTAATGTGTCAACATGCTGGCAGCCCAGTCCCACTGCATCATATAGTTCCACAATGGCTGAAATGCCATATAGTTACACAGTAGTATTTCATATTATTTTAATGTTGAACAATTACCCTGACTCCCATCACCCCGAAAGCTTCAGAATGAGTTCCAGTGCTATTCAGCATGGGGATTGTTCTACCAGGGGGACCATTAGCAATCTTTTTGTGTCAGTCCTTGTTTTTTCTAGCCGCATGCTACTCAGGATGGAGCTGGTTTCAAATTATAACAGGGGGACCCCACAATGCAAGTCTAATTGTTACAATGTTACCAGTCCAGTGTGTCATAGGCTGGTGAAGGTTACAGTTTTTGCAGTGAGACACAACAATTGTTGTTCTTCTGCTTTAACAGTAGCAGGTCCATAAATAAATAAAGTTGATACTATGCACCCCAATAAATATGACACATATTTTTTCTGCAAATTATAGCATTGCTGCATAATTCCTCCACTTGTCATTTTATCATGGGTGGTGACTATAATATTATATTATATTATCCGACGGGTTTGAAAAACCAATCAGATTCAACCTATCATTTATTTAGTACATTCTACAAAATGATAGATAGATTCTGATTGGTTGCTATAGGCAACATCTCCACTTGTCAAACCCGCCAGAAAACTCTCAGCTTGATACATTTACCTCTGGCGCTTAAGAAAGACAAAATGGCTCCACTGGCCAGATTGGTTACTATTAGAATTAAAATGTTATATGGACTACATAGTTGTGATGGACTACATTGCCTGAATCAATCTTTTGAGAAGAAATAACTTTAAATTCCATCCTTAAATATAATAAACATATTATTATCTGTCGCCAGATACCAGGAATTGTCAGTGACATTTTTCATAGAGCATAGCAATACCCATCATAAAGTAGACATTTACTAGAGGAGGAAGGGGAGAGATAACTCACATATATGCAAACAGCTGCAAGCAGACCTTAAGCCAGTGCCATATTCACCATTAGTGCAGGTTGCGTAGTGAACATGGACCAAAGAGTCAAGGGGGCCCAATGCTGACACCTTAACTTAAGGTTCCACCCTGCACCCAAGTTTATACTGACATGGGCAAAGGGGAATCGGACCTTCTTTCAGCTGACCTGGGTTTATAGTGGCTGGCCCTGACATTTGGTCCTTCCTGGTGACTGGTCCAGCCACTGTATTAAGTGTTCTGTGGCTGACTATGGGGATCAACACTCTGCCCTAACAGGCTCAGCTACCTGTCTGTCAGCATAGGACAGGAAACACAGCCAGTTAGGGCAGAAGGCTGATCAACTCCTTCTCAATGATGTACTGGTTGGCCTGTTTATTCCTCCCATTCCCCTCTGCTATGCCCCTTCCCTCCCTTCTGGCTCTACTGCCGTTTCACTCCTTGTCCTATGATTCTCCCATTCTCCTCTGCTTTGCCATTCCCACCATTCTCAACCTTCCTTTTCTTCTGTTCCACCCTACTCTTCCCTCCACCTCATATTGAAGCAAATATTGGGGTTGGTCCTGACTCCACATATGCAGGGACTGTGCATCAGAGTCATTTGCTTCCCAGAGCAATAATCTACAGAGCAGTTTATCAGGTAATTATGGTGGTGAGGTGATAATATAATGTGGGAGAGGATATTAATATGATGCAAAGTTATTAATGTAATTTAGTGTCATTGTTTTGTAGTAGGGCTATTAGTGGGGGTTATTAATGTAATGTGGGGGGTATTAATGTAATGTGACTGCTGATGGGGTAATTTATGTAATATGGGGGCTGGTGGAAGCTATTTATGTAATGGGAGAGCTATTCATGTAATTTAATATGAATTCTCTCTATTAAATGTGGGGCTATTATTGTAATATGGGGCTGTATGGTCTTTTAATATACTTTTGGAGCTAACGGTCCTGTGGGGTCTCTTTATTAAATATGGGAACTAATACTTTAATGGTAGAGTTAAGTTGGGGGAGTGAGGCCTATTTATTAAATGCAGGTATTATTGATTTAATGTTGGGGCTGGTTACAGTTGTGGAGCCTTAGAATGTTTAATCGTTACTTTTCCAAAAGGATAGTATTAGCTAACCCTTTTCCAAACAGAGCCCCAACATTGCAGGATCCAGCCAAACAGCCACATCGTTTAAGACACCTGCAGCAGCATCAGGTATTCAAAGTTGCAACAATAGCCAGGACAGAGCAGGACAGTTTGATGGGACAGACTGATTTTGTAAACTGTCCTATGCAGTCACCAGGGGAGGGCTGGCAGACTTTAGCACGGGGGCAAGAACATAGCACTGGCCCATAAACAGCGGCCCATCCATAAATATATATATTTATCAATATAAAAAGAGGCTATTTTAGTGTTGCTTAACCCAGCGATACTTTATTGTTATAAATGATAAATCTTAAATAATGAAATCAAATAATGCAACAAAAAAACAAACCTCTCTTTACATCGCATTTTATTTTATATGTTACTTCTCCCTACAGCACTTTTGTTTTGGTTTTTTTACATACCTCGCTGATTATAATGGGGTATAAATCATATTATAGCAATAGATTACATAATGTTCTATTACAGTACTGAACACAGGGGCTGATTTATCAAAATGCCAAAATTAATTTTGCTTTAAAAACCTGATGTTTTTGCCAGCAAAAGGGCTTGTATTTGCTATGGACTGTATACTAATAGGGTTATTATATGTTTTAGGTTTAACGTAAAACAAATTATATGAGGGGTGGTACTGGGAGGAGAAGCAGAGTTCTAGGTGTCAATCTGACACCCTGGCCCAGAGCCAGATTAAGGGTCTGGTGGGCCTGGGGTACTTTAGATATGGGGGGGCTATGATATTACATGGTTATCATTTTAGACAAATACACAGCAAAACTATGTGCACTACTGTTAGTTGCACACAGCTCTGCCTTCACGAGCAGTAGTACAGTGTGAAGCGAGACATACCTCCCAACTGTCCTTGTAGTCAGACCAAATCCTGACTAAGTGAGACAGTCACCCAAATTCGGGACTGCTCCAACAGATTCAGAACAGTTGGCAGACTGTTCTGCTCTCTCCTACCTGTTCTTGTCACTTTTACCACCTGTGGCTGCTGGTGTCTTTATATCAGTTGCTGCTTATCTGGATCCTGGAATGTTGGAGGTCCTATTTGGAGAAATAAATGGGTACATGAAATTTAGAAAACTTCAACCAGCCTCGCTGTTAAATCAGTTTAACACCCACATTTTATAATAAAGCCTCCCTCCAGCCCGAAAATAAAATAATAGTATTCACATTTGATAAATAGCTCTACTTCCCTCCAACTAGCCCTGACATTAAATTAATAGCATACACAATAAATATACCTATTTCCCCAAACATTAAATAGTATTCCCATTTAATAAATAAACCTATATCCCTCCCTCCAAACAACCCCAACAATAAATTAAATAGCATTTACGTTTAATAAATATAACCATTTCCCACAACCATATCAAGCATTAAATAATTCATAATCACATTTAATAATTAGACCTAATTTTCCCCAAACAGCCCACATTCAATTAATTGCTCTCAAACCACCCCATTTTAAGTTCATAGGCCCCATTATTAAATGAAATTGCCCCACCACTCATAAATAAAATAGCACTCGTAATTAGCCCCCAACCTACACTCGACCATTAAATTAATAGCCAACCTCCCACATTATATTAAGATCCCCCTTCCCTCAACCATTATATTAATATACTGGCCCCCTCATACACACGCACAATAGATACTGGCCACACACACACACACACACACACACGCACACACACACAATAGATACTGGCCACACACACACAACAGATACTGGCTTCTCTCACACACACAATTGATACTGGCCACACAAAATAGATACTGGCACCTCTCACACACAATAGATACTGGCCACACACAATAGATACTGGCCACACACACACACACACACACACCCAATAGATACTGGCCACACACACACAATAGATACTGGCCCCTCTCACACACAATAGATACTGGCCACACAAACAATAGGTACTGGCCACACACACATACATTAGATACTGGCCACACACACACACACACACACACAATAGATACTGGCCACACACACAATATATTGGCATACACACATACACACACACACTATAATGACATACACACACACAGTATACGGACATACACACACAATACACTTACATACCATCTCGCAGTCCGCACTTACCTTGTTCCAGATGCGACGCCCTCTGAATGTGACACCAAGGCCACACGTATTGGAAGGATGGGAGGGGGGGTTGGATCCTAGGGATCCGCGGCTAATAGGAGAAGGTGGATGGTTCTTGAGGAGGGGCCAGCCACCAAGTAATAAAAACTAGGGACCAGCCCAATAAATAGATTATTTGGATCCGGCCTGGGGGGCATATGCCCCCCTGCCCCCCAGCCCAGTCCGCCCCTGGCAGTCACATTGCTCTCCAAGTCCACCCTTGCCAGAAGTTTCAACCCTGTTGTGGTGTCCAGTCAAAGAGGGAAAAGAGTGCTGCATTGCACTAGACAGCGCGCACTTCTCCTCCATGATCAGGACGGTCTGCGCAGAGTGCTGCTGACATGATCAGTGGGAGTCACAGAGATTCATCCCATATGTAGCAGCCGAGGTGGGTGTTGGTGTGAAGACCAGAGCCCTCCTTCAACAGATACCACAGCAAGATGGAACCTGGAAGGGGGGGGAATTACAAGGGGAGAATGTTGGGGTAGCATATGTGACAAGGGAAGAGTTGGGAGGGTATGTTCCACATATGGTGCATCATCATTCTTCCTTCATCTTATGTGCCTGTGTGCAAGTGTAGTGTGACCCAAACACTACACTCTCACACAGGCCGAGTAAATTCATAACATTTCCCTGCCTGAAACACTGTTTTTGGACCTAGAGATAAGGAAAGCTTTTAGAAAAAAGCTATTTATTTTAACATCATTTTTAATTAACCCACTTGCCTTTTTTGGCAATTTTTGGGCTGGTCACATTTCAATATCAATATCAGTAATTTGTTGCAGTACCCAGTCAATTTATACCTTGTTTTGTCTGAAAAATTTGTGTATTTACTAAACAGCGGGTTTGAAAAAGTGGAGATGTTGTCTATAGCAACCAATCAGATTATAGCTGTAATTTTGTAGAATGTACTTAATAAATTATAACTAGAATCTGATTGGTTGCAATAGGCAACAGCTCCGATTTTAGTACATATACCCCTTTGACTTTTCAGAAAATACAATTTGTTTGCCTATTCCTCCACATAGGCAAAGAAAACTGGGCAAAAAGATTTTTTTATTTTTTTTACTGAAATTGCATGAAAGTTAACTTCAAGCAAATTTGTATATTTTGTTTCTAACCACCACCAAGAAATACTTTGTAATTCTTGCTTGGGCATCACTCCACCTTTCCAAAACTGTTTACATTTTCACAATAAAGTTTGCAAAATGAAGATGAAGAAATGTTTTTGCTTGTTTGTACCACCTTTATTGAAAGTCACCCAAAAATATAAAAATAATATGGATGCCTAACAAGGCATGCCATTTTGAAAACTAGACAAACTACCACATTAAATGAGGGTACCCCTGTTTTTAATGAAGATAGGGTAGGGGAAATCTGCGCATTAGAATCACTACCACCTTCCAAGGGGCACATAATTTGAAAGAGGGTGTCTAGCCTCCATAGTTTATTGGAGCTATGATGGGAGTTATAAAACTCCCCCCACATCCTGAGCTCCCTGAACTTCTAATGATTTCTGCAGTATAGGGGTTATTCTCTAGTGATCACCACAACAATGGCAACTGCTTTGTAGGACAATGGAACCCCAGTGGAATGGAATCACTCCTGCAGCTATACAGTGAAAACCACAGCCTCAATATAGAGGGATGTTGAGACGCTCTTCTGGCCACTAGTGTGACCACGGAGCTGCAATAAACATTTCAGGATTAAGCCTAAAGCACTTCTATTCATTCCTGCAAGGGCTGAAATACATCTGCCCCATATTCCATTTCTTAAAAAACTAACCCTTAACTGCCTGTCTATTGCAGCTATATATTCAATCAACATCAGCCCCTTATAAATGTGGGTACAGTGAGAGATACAAAACTATTTATGGGACAACACCTTCTAATATGTCCTATAGTTTTGAAAAAAAATCTTTACATTTACTTACTAGGAGTTCAATTCTTGTTAAATACCTACTATCTGATACAAATACAACTAATGCAGTAAACCCATACTAATCAGACCACACAATTCAGTTAACAACTCCTTAAAGCAAAGCAACAATGACATCTAGTGGCCATTTACAATAATCTTGCAGAGCGATGTGACAATACAAAAGAAAAAGATCACTTAACAACCTCTATTGGGCTTTAACTGACAATCTTATGAATTAGCATATCTTAAGACTTGCCAAGCAAATAAGAAGTTGAACTGATACTGAAATAAACACAACCCAAAGATTACTGCTAACTCTGGAAATTTAAACGTTGCACTTATATTTACAATTATGTTTACAATTATTTGACCTCAACGCAGAACCCGCAGCTTAAAAAACAAAGCTACCCCAACATTTCCCCTAAGTCTGCTCAGCCTGCAATCTCTACACCACTTTCATTATCACAGAACACCAATAAAGCCTCACAGGGGGACATTGCAATATAAATTGATGGACCTATTACTCTTAAATTCGTCAAACTCTTGTTAACTTCTCTCAAACCCGACATCACGCCTGAAATTAGAGCAATGGTGAGAGAGATTAGATATTAATTGGTGGGCTTAAGGGCATGTACTGATCATTTTGAAAACAAGATGGAGGAGCTGGCCACATCTCATAACAACTTAAAATAAATTAAAGGGAGGTGACCTGGGAAACGTGAGTGACAAAATGACAAAAATTGCACTAATACACATAATTTTCCCATCAGGTCCAGAGGTGCTTGTCTTTTTCACACAAAATATTTTTCACCATGTGCTCACTTTCTAGCAGCACATGTCAAGAGCCGCGCGATGCCTTAAGCCGCCGCTACTCCTTCTTTCTGGCTGAGGTGTCCCTACCATCTACATGATGACCGGAATGTTGCTTCTGGTTTTCGCCCCAGCCATTGCTAGGGCAATGGTCAGGACGCTTCTCTGTTCAGACGCCGCGTCTCAGCATCAGTGGCAGACAGATACATGCGCAATTAGTATGAATTAATCAACAGTCTTCTGGGCTGATTAACTCTGCTGTGTTTCTCTCTTGGTGATTGACCCATTGATGTATGTAAGGCAGGGAGGCTTAGCCTTCCTGCTATATTAAGTGTCCAGTTTTCTGTTATCTTGCCTGTTCCTGTCTGTTTTGCTGAAAACCTTGGATTGATTCTCTGTCTATGACCCTCTGCTTGTTTTTCTGGATTTTGGATTGTTTGCTTATTGCCATGACCTCTGCTTTGTTATCAGGAATGCCTTTGATTGCTGCCAGCCCTGACCTTTTGCCTGTACCTCACCACGTTACCTGCTTTGGACCTTAGACCACAGCCTGTTCCTGACCACGCTGCGCTACATTCATAAGCTTGTACTACACTTAGTTAAGACCTGGGGGCATCTGAGTACCTGTGAGTGCAAAGAGCTCTATGGGAAGGCAGCTGCTATAGGTGAAGACCTCTACATCCTGTTCTACAAGCTCATGATAGTAGTAATTAGCCCTAACATCATAACCAGCCTGTGAAGAATTTGGAAGAACCAACTTCCATGGATGAAAGTGGGGACGAATCCTTCTCTATCCCAGATTCTGACTGGTCAGATTCAAACCTTTTCTCAGATAATTCAAGGCCTGTCACACTGGTTGTCTGCACAAGAAGAGACCTCTAGAACCTCGCAAGCCCAGCAAGCTTCTTTAGGCCCCGCAGTGGAGCCAAAATTGAATTTACCCAAACATTTCTCTGGTGAAAGAGCCTTATTCCGCAACTTTAAAGATAGTTGTAAGATCTATTTTTGCCTAAGACCACATTCTTCAGGTTCTGAGCAGCAAAGAGTGGGCATCATAATCTCTCTGCTCCAAGAAGACCCTCAGTCCTGGGCGTTCAGTCTCCCTCCTACGAGTCCCTCTCTGCTCTCAATTGACGCTTCCTTTAATGCCTTGGGTCTGCTCCATAATGACCCAGACAGGGTGGCCACGGCAGTGTCTTATCTCAGGGCCTTGAAGCAAGGGCGACGCACCGCCGAAGAATATTGCACAAAGTTTAGGTGATAGTCCACTGATAGCAAGTGTAACGAGTCGGGTCTCCGGAGTCAATTCCGCCTTGGTCTCTCTGACCAAATTAAAGATTTGATAGTACAGTACCCTATACCAACTTCCCTGAAAAATCTGATACAGTTGGTAATCAAGACTGATCGTAGGATCAAGATAAGGAAAGCGGAGAGAGATATGTCCGTTTCTTCTGGCTCTCGCCAACCACTTATCCCGCACTATTGGACATTACGGAGCCAACGCAGTTAGGCACCTACCGTCTCTCCTCAGAAAAATATTACAGACAACGTTCTCTGGGCTTTTGCATGTATTGTGGCAACAAGGGCCATCTACTCTGTGCTTGTCCTAACAAGCCAGGAAAAGACCAGGCCTAGGTGTTGGAGAAGAGGTGCGCCTAGGCCTTCAAATAATCTCTTCAGATAATTATATGTTGATTCCTGCATGCCTATGGTGCTGAGTCCACTGATGTTTCAGCCTTTCTTGATAGTGGTGCAGCCGGTAATTTTCTTGACCTCAAGCTGGCCCAGACTATCGTGGTCTGAACAAAATTACCGTCAAAAATCCATACCCGCTTCCTCTCATCTCTACACTCTTCTATCAACTGAAATTGTCCGCTATCTTCTCTAAGATTGACTTTCGGGGCTTCTACAATCTGATTCGGTTTAAAGAAGGAGATGAGTGGAAAACAGCCTTTAATACCCACTCAGGGCATTACAAGTATTAAGTTATACCATTCTGCCTCTACAACGCTCCTGTGGTTTTTCAAGATTTAATTAATTATGTTCTATGGGAATTCTTAGGCAAATCTGTTGTAATTTACTTGGACGATATCTTAATCTATCTGCAGTCTTTGGCTCTGTACCACCAGCATGTCAGTAAAGCGCTACTTAAACTTTGCCAGCCCCACCTGTATGCTAAGCTTGAAAAATGTGAATTTGAGGTCAGACGTGTTACCTTCTTATATTATGTCCTCTCTCCCAGCGGGATCTCAATGGTTCCTGATAAGGTGCGAGCAGTCCAGGAATGGGTATTTCCCACTAATTTGAAAGCTACTCAGAGATTTCTTGGCTTTGCCAATTATCATCGGAGCTTCATCTGTTCATTCTCAGTACTTGTGGCACCAATAACTGAGCTTATACGTAAAGGCACTGATACAGGTAATTGGTCATCTTTTTCAACCCTTAAAGATGTCTTTACATCTGCTCCAGTCCTCAAGCATCCAAACCCGGAACTTCTGTTTTATAGTTCAAGTGGATGCTTCAGCTATGGGGGTTGGTGCTATTCTTTCTCAGAGGGATCCTCGGAACAAAAGGCTGCATCCCTGTGCATAATTCTCAGCCACAGAGGTAAATTATGATGTAGGCAACCGCAAATTATTAGCCATCAAATGGACTCTGGAAGAATGGCTACACTGGTTGGAAGGAGCTACCCATCAAATCACCATCTTAAAAACCTTAAAGATCATGAAAACCTTCAGTACATTCAGGCTGCCAAGACCTTGAACCCTAGGCAAGCCGGATGGGCTCTCATTTTTGCTTGTTTCAAGTTCCTAATTACCTTTTGGCCAGGCTCTAAGAACCTATGCACTCTCTCAGAGCTTCATATCCTGTCAGGATCTGCCCCCGGATCTTTGGCCCATCATTTTGCCCTCCTTCATTCATGCTAGCTTGATCCAAGTCCTTGGAATTACGCTTCATCAATTTCAAAGAATTGCCCCTTCTGAAACCCCTACTGACAGGCTGTTCGTTCCAGTTCACCTTAGGAAATTGGTATTCGTCGAATACCATGAAAACAAATCTGCTGGGCATCCAAGAATATCTAAGACCATCTAAATCCTCTCACGTTGGGTATGGGGGCCCACCTTATCTTCTGATGTCCGGAGTTATGTTCTTGCTTGTGAAGAATGTGCCAGAAGCAAATCCTTCAGAAGCCGCCCTTCGGGTCAATTGATGTCCTTGTCTACTCCAGCTTAACCATGGACACAACTTTTGATGGATTTCATTATTGATCTACCATGGTCATCTGGTCACAATATCATATGGATGGCCGTGGATCGCTAGTATATTTATATAAATTATGCATATTAAACTCAGGATCAAACAAAACTTTCATACTGAGTGTGACAGAAACAACGGGAAAGTGGCAGATATATATGTCCTAGACTGTATGTCTTATGTGCACTAAAGTCCCAATGAGATTATTTGTATGTGGAAATGAGATTCCCAAAGTTGTCCCCAGCTATAGGAAAAGCTGGTAATGGCCTCTGGAGTTATGTATGGAGAGAGAGAAGGGTGGACACCATACATAAGGCCCAGTCTGGTCTTCTGATCTCCCAGTCTCACAGCAGACTAATCAGGAGTTGCACCTGCAGGGTGCTGACAAAAGCTGTTAGGCAGTTTCCTCTGTCTCTTACAGTCAGGTGAGGAGTTTTGATGCCTCCTGGAGACACTGCAAACAGTGGCCAGTAAGTCTTGTATTTTGTATGTGTGTTGGACACAAGGTTCCTCACTTGAGTGAGGGTAGTCCTGTATGTTTAGTGTCGGACAAGCAAGGATTTTGTTTCTGTTTGTTTATTTTCTTGATTGGAAAATAAAACTAGATGCGGCTAGTCAAACCAAAGCAATTGACTGGTGTATATTCTCGGGTGGTCTGTCTGAAGTACAGTTGTCATAATCCCCGGTCTGATTAGCTCACATTAGATAATGGTAATTTAATGTGGATGTGTGCAAAAGTGACACAGCTATACACATAGGCAGGACATGACAGCTCAAGCATGTTGGTGTAGCATATAACTGTTCTCTATAATTATTTTGTATTATTAGGTTTTATTTATAAAATACCAACTTATTACACTGTGCTGTACATTGAGGGGACTGTTATCCACACAAATAACATAAAATGAAATGAAACAGAAGATAAAAATGGCCCTGCACAAATGAGCTTATAATCTAAGAAGTGTGGGGATCAACTGATACAGAAGGTGAGGGAATAAAAATAGTAGCTAGTGGTGGGAAAAGTGTGTATGTTACTGTAATACAGAAGTTTTATCAGACCCTAATATTAAAGCAACTATTGATAACTGCCATTCCTGTTTAGATACCAGTGGAGTGGTAGAGTTGGAAAGAGGAGAGAGAGAGGATGGTGAAGATAATCCAGTCACTGTAAACATCTCAGCTGCTGGCAACCACAACCACAATATTGCCTTTCTCTTCTAGAGAAGGCTTCCCCTGTTGTGCGGTTTTGGCACACTTGTGGTTATCTGCCAGATCAGATTAGCTGTATGCCCAGAATTATTCTTTGACATTTTGCTCACTGAATATCTGAATTTTGTTGTAATTTAACATCTTGTGTGTTTATTATTAAGACAAGGATGAGTGGAGAAGGGGAAGCCTTGCCTCCTGCCATTGATTATTTGAAAGGATATTGATTTAAACCTGTTCATAAGGACAGAAGTTGTTGGATTAAAAGAGTAGCTACACATCTCAGCAAAGGATCACCAATGTCCATAGCTGACAGTGTTTGACGCATATATGGCTATCTAACTCTATCAAAAGCTTTTTCTGCATCTAAGGCCACCATGAGGGTTAGAAGCCTCTGTTTATTGCCAATATGGATAATATCTATTGCTTGTCTAGTGTTATTGAATGCATGTCCATCCACCTGGTCTGAGTGCATAAAGGATGTGAGGGATTCAATCTGTTAGCTAGGATTTGAACAAAAAATTTGAGATCAACATTTAGTAGAGATATACTTATATAGTTGCCACATAAGCTTGGGTCTCTACCAGGCTTGGGTATAACTACTATTTTCTCTCTTGTGATGGCCATATTAAATTTAGAGCCCTTAAGGATAGAGTTGAATAATTCTAGAATCATGGGCATGAGAGGCCATACAATTTTTGTAATAAATCTTAAGTTCCTAATAGTTTGGATGCTTTTCTCATTTATTTTTTGATCCGTGAAATATCTAGAAATTCTTTAACATTTAATTTTAGTGTTGTTGGGTCTGCTATATTCAGTTATATATTACAGAGTGAAGTGTAATATTGTCTCTAAGATTCAGCTATCTTTTTATATATATATATATATATATATATATATATATATATATATATATACATATCATCATCATCTATTTATTTAGTGCCAATAATTCCACAGTGATGTATAGAGAGCACACTCACATCAGTCTCTGCCCCAATTGACTTACAGTCTAAATTCCCTAACATACACACACACAGACAGACAGAAAGAGCGAGACTCGGGTCAATTTGATAGCAGCCAAATAACTTACCAGTATGTTTTTGAAGTGCGTATACATATATTTAATATCCTTTATTACTGTGTGTAAGTAAACAAAAGATTAATGGATGCTGATGTAAGCTCCAGCTGCCTGTTTTTGTCACCTAGCTTGAGTGTTTATGTAGAGATGCCTGGAGTCACATTGGTTTATGCCCTACAAATTCTAAAAGATTGGGGATTTCTTTGGCTGGAAAGGACCATTTGGGGTCATTCAAAATGCATTATGCTTTTATGTTTTTACCAGCGAAAAATCTACAAAATAATACGTATACATAATTCTTGTTTTAAGAGACGTCTGTACAAATATGTAACCAGTAGAACCACCACATTAAATGTATCATTGAGAGATACCAGCCCTATAAGGAAGCTATTAAGAAACTGAGCTACTGCTGACTTGGGACTTAGCCCTTTTGCATAGATTACATGATGGGAATTTGTACTGTGCATACTCACCAAAAAAGCATCCTGGCAGATTTACTACTTATGCCTCCTTTCATTTGGAGAGGTGAAACAGGATAGGGAATGTTTATGCAAATGCAGACCAACTACAGTAAGGTCTAAGTTTTTGCATAACCAAAATCTGAGAAAAAAGTTACAATATTTATAGAACTTATTATTTGAAATATTTTTGAACAAAAGAAGAAGAAAACAATTGTAAAACAGACTAGCAAACCAGCACATATCTTGATGCCACAAGAAAGGAAGATTGTTAAAAAAAAAAAAGAAAATGGTTTAAAAAACGCTGAAATGGAAAGGGGACTACATTACTGTAGTAGTGATTGAAAGCAGGGCAGGGTAGAAGCATGACAGAAATCAGGCCAGCATCTGAAATAAATTATTAAATGGCAAGCAACTTTTTATGACTTGCTAACGGTGAGCAATTAAATTGTCCATCATTGAACACTTGCATTGTTTTTTACAGTACACACTGGGCCTGATTCATCAAGGAATGTAAATGCCGATTTTATGCGTATCAAGCACAAAATTAATCTGCGCATGCCCAGAACTTACGCAACTAAATGTAACAATGTTCAATTCATCTTCGAACACTGACACAGCCCTGGGAAGGAATGGGGAGGGGAAGGAGCATTCGCCTGTAGTCAATGTTCAGTAAGGGCGTGCCAAACTTAAGCACATGCAGCCATGTCATAGTCAAGCTTTGAGCATCTCAATTTACTTGTTTTTCTGCCGTACCTCTTGCACCAGCTACAGGGCTAGTTTAAATCCTGAGTACTAGTAATAATAGTCTTACATGAATGCTATAACAAGTGTTCGCAATTAGAAGGAACTGTAAAAATGTGCTTTATGATCAGTAGACATTAAGATCATCACAATAAATGTATTTCATGAGAATAAAAAATATTTTTTAAAAAACATTTTTTTAACTGTTTTGTCATTAATTCTTTTATTATTAACAGATGGCATTAATTAAATAGGGTTTTTTTCTGTGCATTCTTTTGCAAATGTATATTTCATATAGACATCGGATGTATCTGCAGCATCTTGTGTAGTAGAGCAGAGCAGACCTACACCCGAATTCACCAGTGCACGTATCTTCAGATCTGTTCCTTTATGAATTCGGGAGTACACAGAGCTAATTTACAGGCAAATACACATTGTGCTCAGTATGCGTGACTTGATGAATCAGGCCCACTATGTTTTGTTTCTCTTTCTACTTTTCAGACCAGATATGTGGCTGTTACGGTCCCGAGACTGGATAGGAGCCCAGTGGCAGGGAGGAAGGCTGGCTAACAGGAGATGAGATGGATGAAAGGTCAAACAAGCTGGGTTTGGTACACAGAGAGGCGTAGAGGTCCAAAAGGTTGAGGCAGAAGCGAAGTGGAGGGCAAGCCGAGGTTGGTACACGTGTAGTAGATGCTAATAGACAGGAACAGCAACAGAAGCAGGAGCTAGATCACAGGCACAGAGCACAATAATCAGGCACTGGAGACAGGAACTGGCCAGGCTCTTATAGGAAGTCAAGGGGTGGAACTAAGGCATGCTGGAAGATCAGGAGATCACTGGAACTGATCTAGAACACTGAATAAAGGCAAGGAACTGTCCAGCAGCCAGAATAGCTCAGTCAGCAGAGAAGCAGTCCACAGAGGCTGAAGCCCTGGGTTTGAATCCTGACAGTACTCCCCTCTTTCCAGTATGTCCTCTGGACATCTCAGGAGCTGGCTTACCAGGATGTCTCTGGTGAAACAGTCCGGTCAATCTGGAGGCATGGACATGGCTCCCACGAATTTTCTTCTGGACCATATCCCCTCCATTTTACCAAATATTGTAATCTATTTCTGTGTATTCTGGAGTCCAGGATATCTTCAACAATAAATTCTTCTTCTCCTTCCACCATGACTGGTGGTGGTGGGGCTGAAATCTGGCCAATGAAGGGGTTATCTCGAAATGGTTTGAGCAGGGAAGTATGGAATACCGTATGTATTTTCATAGAGGCAGGAAGATCTAAGCGGCAGGCAACTTGACCAATTTGGGATAGACTTTTGAATGGCTCAATAAACTTTTGACCCAATTTTGGTAAGAGTATCGGCTGTTTAAGGTTTTCAGTGGATAGCCACACCTTGTCTCCAACATGAAAATTGGGTACAGCTCTAGGGTGTCTGTAATGTTCCTGGGCTTCTCTCAAATTTGTATATAAGGGAAAGAAAGGGTAATGGGGAAAGGAAAGAGGCTCCGCACAATGTATTACCTATCCTCACAAATCAATCAATTGTATTTATATATATATCACGTGAGGGGGCGCTAAGGTCAAAATTCACAATAATACAAAGGGGGAGAAAAAGTTATGACCAGGTAAGTATTACAACTCCGTCTGTCATTTGTACCTAGCAGCAGTACCTCATACCACCAGAGGTGCTGCTGTTCTGTTCCTGAACTTTTCTACATGCCTGAAGGAGTTAATCACCTTGCATTATGCCTGATTGGGACTGCACCTGTTGCACTGCTTTAAGTACCTGCCTCAAGCTGTGCTCTGAGCAGTTCATCCTTGTATACCTGGCTGCTGCTTGTGTCCCCCCTGTTCCTGTTTGATTCTGCTGATATTTGATCTCCCGTTGTGACCTTGGCCTGTTTACTGTTTATGCTTGTCTGCTCGTGACCCCGAACCTTGCCTGGATACTGGATACTGCTGGACTTCTCGTTACCTTAGACCTTGGCCTGATTACCGGACTATGCAAGTTTGCTTGCGACATTTACTTTGCCTGGACTCTGTTTGCTTCCTGGACTAAACTTTTGCATCCTGGAATTGGGTAACCCACCCTTATTATCCCTGCATTCAAACTATATTAGTTTTCTGTGGAACCATTTATTTCTGTGTACCTTCCTGCTATACCTGTTCATTATACCTGTTTATGAAAACCTGCATGTTCCTGGAACTGAATCCTTGCTTATATATTTTGCTGGAATAAAGACATTTTTATTATACTTCCGTGGCTGCTTGCTGAGTTTACTAGGAATCATAACATGAAGCACTCCAGGTAAAAACATTATTTTACATTAATACATAAATCTTTATTGATATATATTAAAAACATTGGTGAGTATTCAACCAAGATGATACATGGGCGAAATATTAAAAAATAAACTGTTGAAGTAGAAAGAGTTTAAAATAAAACAACCCGGTTGTAGGGCTGACTGAAATATACAATGTCCTGAAAACCTGAATAAACTGTGAAGATACCCTATTAGTCAATAGTGTCTAGATGATTAATTGTTTCAATCAACAGAAACAGACCCTCCACATAGGTCCCCAAATTGTGGTGATGTCTCTATGAATTCAAAAATTCCTCCTATGGAGATGTTAAGCTCTCATAAATGGAGAGACAATGTAACTCTATCTAACTAGCAAGTAATAGCCTCTAGATGGCAACATAAATTAGTATGTTCAAAGAATCTGGCATATTAAATAGTATATATGTGCCCTAGTGTATTAATCACTGCTGTTGGGTAACATTATGTGATGTATATCATTTAAGCAGTGTATCGTTAATACTGGCTCTTTAGTTGCTAGTTGTTAAGGTGGTAAATCACTATACAGGGAATAGTAATGTCCCAAAGTACCGCTTATCAGATAGTGTGTCACATAAGCACCTAGTTACACTATGCTAGTTACTGATATACAGGGTCACAGTTATACAGGGATTAGATAGAGTGATGCTTTGTTAAATTAACATAAATAGACCTGTCCCATTTGTAGTGTAATACATAATATGTACGCTACAGAAAATCCCCTCTCTGTGTTCTACTCAGTCCGTAGAGCGCCAATTACACAGAGCATCCACTCCGCACAAACTACAAGCTGCACGGATGAGTGGAGGCGGTAGCGCATAGTAGTATTAGGGTAAGGTAGTGGTCTAGCACTATAATCTAAGAATTACTGCTATTAGGACAAAATGAATTTAGCGGTCAAACACCGCTGTCAGTGCCCCATACTTCCGGGTATGACGCCACACTGAGTGACTGGGAAATTGAACTGTTTTCAGAGTTATTGTTAGAAAATTCAGCAGGGGGTAGAAAATTCATCTAATCATTTTGAAGGTAACTAATAAAACATCTTAAATATTGTTCAAGTGTCTGATTAGTCCTTTCAGTCTGTCCATTAGACTGTGGGTGGAAAGCCGAGGACATATTAATTTTTATTCCCAAAGCGGTGCAAAAACTTTTCCAGAGCTTAGAAGTGAACTGAACACTTGGATCCGAGACTATGTCATCGGGGATGCCATGAAGCCTAAATATTTCCTGAATAAGAAGCTCTGCAGTCTGTTCAGCAGTGGGTACTCCTCTAGCAGGAATAAAATGAGCCATCTTAGTAGACGGTCCACTACCACCAGAATTGTTGTCATCCCTTTCGAAGGAGGTAGATCGACTATGAAATCTATAGAGATAAAGCTCCAGGGACGAGATTGAATGGGAAGAGGTTGTAGCAAACCTAGTGGTGAGGAGCGAGAAGTCTTGTTTCGGGCACATGTGACACACGATGAAACATTTTTTAACATCGCTTTCACACTTTGGCCACCAAAAGGAACGTGTCAACAATTCTTGAGTCGTTGCCCCTAAGAAGTTGTGCTTAGGTAGAATAATCTTTCCAGAATTTTCTTCTAGATGCAGCTCGGAGAACATTCTTGAGAGTGCATCTGCTTTGCCATTTCTAGATCCGGGTCGGTAAGAAATTATGAAGTTAAAGCGAGAGAAGAATAAAGTCCATCTGGCCTGTATAGGAGATAATTGCTTAGCAGTGCGTAAAAATTCAAGATTTCTGTGATCAGTAAGGACTGTCACGGGGTGGATAGAACCCTCAAGAAGGTGTCTCCATTCTGAGAAAGCACACTTAATTGCCAGTAATTCCTTGTTCCCAATATCATAGTTTTTCTCAGCTGATGTCACCTGTTGAGAAAAATAAGAACAAGGATGCAACAAAATCTTCTCGCCGAAACGTTGAGAAATAATTTCTCCCACTGCAGTATCAGAGGCATCAACTTCGACAATAAAGGGTAATTCAGGATTTGGATGTATCAGGAGTGGTGCTGATGTGAAAAGAGTCTTAAGTTGGGTAAAGGCTTCTTGAGCTTCAGGAGACCATACAAAAGGAACGCCCTTCTTTGTAGGTTGCGTAATAGGAGAAACGATTGCAGAAAAGTTTCTTATGAATTTTTGGTAAAAATTGGCAAAACCAATAAACCGTACTTGTTTTTTGCTCTTAGGTACAGGCCAGTTAATAACTGCATCGATCTTACTGGGATCCATGCTCAGACATCAGGGGAAATTAGGTATCCTAAGAATTGAATCTTGGCTTGTTCAAATTCACACTTTTCCAATTTGATATACAATTGGTTACTCCGAAGTCTTTCAAATACAGTACAGACATGTTTGCGATGTTCCTCCAGATAATCGGAGAATATAAGAACGTCATCCAGATAGGCAACAACAAATTGATCTAACAAGTCTCTTAAGACATCATTGATGAAGTGCTGAAAAGTTGCAGGGGTATTACATAGGCCAAAAGCCATGACCAAAGACTCAAAATGTCCATATCTTGTCCGGAAGGCGGTTTTCAACTCATCCCCGGGTCGAATATAAACAAGATTGTATGCCCCACGCAAAACAAGCTTTGTAAAATCTTTGCCTTTTGAAGCCTCTCCAGCAATTCAGGAATTAAGGGCAGTGGATAACGATTCTTGACTGTAATCTTATTGAGTTTCCTATAAATGTGTCACGGGCACTAGGAGTCTTTGCCCAGGATATCACCAGATGATGGACTTACCAGAGTAATATAGCTGGTACTATGGTTCTCTGGTAGCAGGGTGACAACTGAACAGGAGAAACAGCAGATGGTGAGAGAATGCTCAAGGAAAGTCTATGATTAGCAGCAACTGGTAATGAGTAGATGAATGTACACGAGGAACCAGATGGACAAGGGAACGTGAGGAGAGTCAGTGGTCTGCGTATAGCAAGTTGTACCACTGCTATAGTGAGGAGGAATGTCCAGGAGTAGCGAGGAGGTAGTGAGAGTCAGCGGTCTGCGTATAGCAAGTTGTACTGCTATCTATAGTGAAGGAATGGAATCCAGGTGAAAGTAGGTAACGGGGAAGTCAGTGGTCTGCGTATAGCAAGTTGTACCACTGCTTATGTGAGAGGATACTTGAAACTGGTGTCACAGGGAACAGGAGTCAGTGGTCTGCATCAGCAAGTTGTACCACTGCTATATATATGTGAGGAGGGGCACGAGGAGATGAATGTAAAGCAGAGTATACACGGGGCACACAGAACTTGATCCCACGATGATATCCACAATACAACAGTAACTGACAAGCGCTGCTTGAAGTATACAAAGTCACAATAGCTATCCAAGCAATAGGAAACAAAGTCAATGGTAACAATAGCTTCAGTGGATAGGAGGCTCCGGAGGAGAACACAACTCAGTCCAGATGGATATGCAATACACCAGCAAAGTCAATGGAAAGTATGCATACCGCGGTTCAGGAGAGCAGGCTGTCAGAGCGACGTGCAGGGATACCTAAACGGCTGAAGGCCGGCAGGAGGAGAGACCACTGGAGGGTGGAAGCGATAATCAGGTAGGTGCAGCGCACGGCAGGTAATCTAGAATCCACGAAGCAATACTCAGGAAGCAGTAGTAAGTGAAACTGGAAACATGATGAACACGGGAGAGTTGAGGCTGTCTGGTATCCAGTAGTAGTGGTGGAGGCAGCGGAGAGAAGGTACGCGGTACACAGGAGAGTAGAGGCGGTCTGGAACCCTGTAGTAGTAACGGAGGCAGCGGAGAGCTGACACGATAAACACAGGAGAGTGGAGACGATCTGGAACTCTGTAGTAGTAACGGAAGCAGCGGAGAGCAGACACGCTGAACCCAGGAGAGTTGAGACGAACTGAAGTCCGGTAGTAGTAGCAGATAGGAATCAGCTGAGTGCAGGCACGATGAACACAGGAGAGTTGAAGTGGTCTGGAAACCACAATAGCAGTAAACAGGAATCAGCAGGGGCTGAATACACGAGGAAACACAGGAACACCTTCAGAGGCTCATGGGGAATGAGACTCCAAGATCAGGCAACCAGGTAATGATCACAGGTGGTTTAAATAGGGAGGGTTGCCTGATCATCCAATCAATTAAAAGCAACAGGTACTGAAGGTTTGATAAGGACTGCACATGCGCAGAACCTCAGGATGACGGACGGCCACGGTTCCTGAACACACGGGAAATGGCACTCACAGTCCGGTGAGTGACAAAATGTCACGAAACTCAGGAATATTCAGCTTACTGGTTTCAGCACTACTCACCAAAGAGGCGCGGAGTCTAACGTGTCCCAAGTCTTCGCCAGGAACCCCCAAAGGGAAGTATGGTCTTTGCTGAGTGAGACACGCAGGTCGTGGTCCTCAGAGGGAGCAACCAGAGAAGCGATCGGATGGAAGAAGTGTGAGGCAGTCCGCGTCAAGCCGAGAGTTCAGGAGATGCCAGTGGGGAATCCGTATTCGTAGTCAAGAACTTAGCCGGGTCAAATATCAGGAGCGCAGGAGATAGCAGAATGGTCAAACATAGCCTGGGTCAATTCAAGAGGAGCACAGAAGCAGGGATAGTCACAATAAGCCGGGTCATACACAAAAGCACCAAGATTAGCACACACTGGAACGCTGGAGATTAGGGACCTAATACTCTGGCACCCACTGGGTGTCAGAGCTGCCTATAAATAACATAGGGGGGCAGGGCTACCTATTGGCGGTGGTGATGCTGATCACCACCGCCAGAATTAGTGAGTTGCTAGGCAACGGGACGCGCTGCTGCCGTCTACCCGGAAGTGCGCTTGTTGCAGGAAGCCGGCGTCCGTCCCTGTGTGACGGACACACCACAGGGGCGGCGCCTGACAGTACCTCCTCCCTTTCTTAGTTGGATAGATCTTCCTTCCAGAAATTGTTTAAGTAGACGTGGGGCATGGAGGTCCTCTCTCTCTACCCAGGATCTCTCTTCTGGACCGAATCCCTTCCAGTGGACCAAGAATTGATGTCGTCCGTGGAGAACACGGGAATCCAGGATACGACTAACTTCAAATTCCTCATCAGTAGAAGTCCGAATAGGGGCAGGATGATGAGGCTGGCGATGGAATTTATTGAGTATGAGAGGTTTGAGAAGAGAGACGTGAAAGACATTGTGGATCCTCAGGGAAGGAGGTAAACGGAGTCTATAGGTCACTGGGTTAATGACATGAATTATGGGGAAGGGACCAATATAACGAGGAGCCAATTTTTGAGAAGGTACCCGCAGCTTGAGGTTACGTGTAGATAACCACACTTTGTTGTGAACCTGAATCAGAGGAATAAGTCTCCGGTGGCGGCCTGCAGCTTGCTTGTAGCGTTTAGAAGTCTCCTGAAGCTTGGTTTTGGTAGCCAACCAAATCTGAGAGAAGTTCCGTATTTACACCATCAACAACTGAACTGGAGAAGGAACATGCCCGGAGAAATCTGGGAGGGTGGGTTGGGTAGCATAGACAATGGAGAATGGAGAGGCACCGGAAGATTCATGGTGATGAAAATTGTGGGAGAATTCAGCCCAAGGTAGGAGTTTAGACCATTCCATTTGATTGTCTGAAGAGAAGCATCGTAGAAAGACTTCAAGGTCCTGGTTAACCCGTTCCGTTTGGCCATTAGTTTGTGGATGATAGCCGGACGAGTACTTGAGATCAGAACCAAGCGTTTTACAAAAAGACCTCTAGAATTGAGAAACGAACTGAACCCCACGGTCCGAGATGATTTCACGGGGGCAGCCATGAAGCTAAAAATCTCTTTTATAGAGATAAGGGCAAGCTGAGAGGCTGATGGAAGGCCGGGCAAGGGCACGAAGTGGGCCATTTTAGAAAATCTGTCAATGACAACCCAAATGGTAGTAAAACCGTTGCTAGAGGAAAGATCAGTAATGAAATCCATGGAAATGCTTTGCCAAGGAAAATCTGGAATAGGGAGGGGTTGCAGAAGACCTGGGGGAGCCAACCTGGGGTTTTTACAACGAGCACATGTTGCACAGGAGGCCACAAATCTCCTTACATCAGTATGCAGAGCAGGCCACCAATAACGTTGTCGTAGAAACTCGTAAGTCTTCTTAACTCCGGCATGCCCAACTAATTTAGAGGAGTGGGCCCATCGTAATGCCTTGGCTCGTAAATTAGGTTCCAGGAAGGAGCAACCCCTAGGGGGTGTCTTAGAGGAGGTATTGATAAGAGCAATAATTTTGGTGGGTGTAAGGATAGGTAGAGGCTCCAAAAGAGGTACACAGATCCGTGATGTCAAAGGATCGGGATAAGGCGTCTGCCCGAATGTTTTTGGACCCAGGATGATAGATCAGGATTAAATCAAAACGTGCAAAGAAAGATGCCCATCAGGCCTGGCGTGGGTCAGGCTTCGCTGATATACAGCAGATTCTTATGGTCGGTTAGGACTGTCACTGGGTGACGAGAATCTTCTAGGAGGTGCCGCCATTCTTCCAGGGCTGCCTTGATAGCGAGAAGCTCCTTGTCGCCAATGCCGTAGTTCTTTTCATGGGGCAGAAACTTTTTAGAAAAGAAACCACAGGGTAGATGCACGTCAAGTTTGGATTTCTGGAATAACACTCTACCAATACCAACAGCGGAAGGATCAACTTCCAGAAAAAAGGGTTTCAATTGGTTCGGCTGGGAAAGAACTGGAGCAGATGAGAAGGCTTGTTTCAGGAGACTGAAGGCTTCCAGAGCCTCGGGAGGCCAACTTCTGGGATTAGATGACTTTCGCGTCAGAGTAGTTATAGGAGCAATAATGGAAGAGAAGTTCTTAATGAACTGCCTGTAGTAGTTAGTGAATCCGATAAATCTTTGAATGGCCTTAGTGCCCTGAGGAAGAGGCCAACTAGTAACGGCAGATACCTTCTTTGGATCCATCCGAAGTCCCGAACCTGATAAAATATATCCAAGGAAGGAGAGTTGATCAACCTCAAAAATACATTTTTCTAGCTTGCAGAAAAGTTGATGGGTACGCAGACGGGCTAAGACTTCTTTTACGTGAGAGCGATGGGAGATGATGTCTCGGGAGAAAATCAAAATGTCGTCCAAATAGACAACAACAAAGTGATACAATGGATCTTGGAAGATCTCATTAACGAAAGATTGGAAGACAGCCGGGGCATTAGTAAGCCCGAAGGGCATGACGAGATATTTAAAGTGCCCGTCCCGCGTGTTGAACGCTGTCTTCCACTCGTCTTTTTGACGGATTCGTACAAGATTATATGCCCCTCGGAGATCCAGTTTGGTGAAGACTTGCGCTCCACTGATCCTATCAAAGAGATCGGCAATAAGTGGCAAAGGATAGCGGTTATTGATTGTCATCTTGTTTAATTGTCGGTAGTCGATACAGGGACGTAGAGACCCGTCCTTCTTTTTGACGAAGAAGAATCCCACTCCAGCGGTAGAAGATGATTTCCTGATAAAAGCTTGAGATAGGTTTTTGGAGATATATTGAGACATAGCTTGAGTCTCCGGCAAAGATAAGAGATAAGTCCTACAACGTGGAATCTGTTTCCCCGGAATTAAATCAATCGGACAGTCCCAAGGGCGATGGGGTGGAAGAATCTCCGATCTTTGCTTGGAAAAAACATCTTCAAAGGACTGGTAGGCTGAGGGTAGAGTGACATTCTCGGAATGGGTCTGGGTACGACAAACTTGTGGACGAGGTGAGAGGATGCACTGTTTATGGCATTGTGGGCCCCAGGAAATAACTTCGGCACGGGCCCAGTCAAATTGCGGAGAATGGGCACGGACCCAGGGGATACCCAAAATAAGTGGATTAACTGACTGAGGTAGCACGAGGAATTGGATCCACTCTTGATGTAAGGCTCCAATAAGCAATTGCACAGCACTAGTAATGCTGGAGATGGTACCGATGCCTACGCGGCTACCGTCCACAGCCGTCAGCGTGAGCACCTGGGAAAGGTCCAGGATGGATAATTGGAGCTGCGAAGCAAGAGAGGCCGAGATAAAATTCTCTGCGGCACCGGAATCCACGAAGGCTTGAGTCTGCTGGGGTCCCTTAGAAGTGACTAATTGTACTGACATAAGAAACTCAGGATTGGAAGAAGAGTAGGGAGTGGAAACAGCTACTCCTAAGGTGGCCTCCCTCTTACCGTCTAGGAGGAGACGTTTCCCGGTCTCTTAGGACAGAGACTTAATACGTGACCGGATTCTCCACAGTATAAGCACAGTCTCTGCTTGAACCGTCTCTCACGTTCTTCAGGCGTCAATCTTGAGCGGCCCAGCTGCATGGGTTCTTCCGTAGATAATATGGGATTTTGAAAAGTAGGTGCCAATCGGGAAGAGCGTTTTGTTGAGGATCTCTCCACCGTTCTCTACCTGAAACGTAGGTCTATCCGAATGCCCAAAGAAATAAGGGAATCCAGTTCAGAAGGAAGTTCCCTGGTGACGAGTTCGTCTTTGATTCGGTCAGTAAGACCCTGCCAAAATGTGGCTATGAGGGCCTCATTATTCCACCGGAGTTCTGAGGCGAGCGTGCGGAATTGTACTGCGTACTGACCGACTGGCGAGGAGCCTTGTCGAAGATTCAATAGACTAGAGGCGGCTGAGGAGACTCGACCAGGTTCATCGAACACCTTGCAAAACATATCGATGAAAGCCGCTGAACTATCCAACAAAGGATCGTTACGCTCCCATAAAGGTGAAGCCCAAGCCAATGCTTGTCCACTGAGAAGAAATATCATAAAGGCTACCTTGGTGCGTTCAGAGGAGAAGGCTGTGGCGTTGCACTCAAAATGGATGGCACACTGATTGAGAAACCCTCTACATCTTTTTGGATCCCCATCCAACTTCTCCGGAGGAGGAATCCTGAGCCCAGGGGAGGGAGACGAGGAAGAGGATGGAACCACCGGAGCCGCAGTGGAGAGAGCGGGAGCGACTGGGGCAATAGGAGGTTCCATCAAAGGTGTAGCTAAGACCCCCTGCAAGGAATCTAATCGAGATATCACTTCTTGTACACATTGAAGCAAGCGAGCCTGATCCGCCTCCTGTTGTTCTACTCGGTGAGCAAGGTGAAGAAGAAGCTCCCGAGCCGAAGGCTCACCTGTTCCATCTGACGTCATGGCCAGAGTATACTGTCACAAAACTCAGGAATATTCAGCTTACTGGTTTCAGCACTACTCACCAAAGAGGTGCGGAGTCTAACGTGCCCCAGGTCTTTGCCAGGAACCCCCGCAAGGAAGTATGGTCTTTGCTGCGCGAGACACGCAGGTCGCGGTCCTCAGAGGGAGCAACCAGTGAAGCGATAGGATGGAAGAAGTGTCAGGCGGTCCGCGTCAAGCCGAGAGGTCAGGAGATGCCAGTGGGGAATCCGTATTCGTAGTCAAGAACTTAGCCGGGTCAAATATCAGGAGCGCAGGAGATAGCAGAATGGTCAAACGTAGCCTGGGTCAATTCACGAGGAGCACAGAAGCAGGGATAGTCACAATAAGCCAGGTCATACACAAAAGCACCAAGATTAGCACACACTGGAATGCTGGAGATTAGGGACCTAATACTCTGGCACCCACTGGGTGTCAGAGCTGCCTATAAATAGCATAGGGGGGCAGGGCTACCTATTGGCGGTGGTGATGCTGATCACCACCGCCGGAATTAGAGAGTAGCGGACGCGCTGCTGCCGTCTACCTGGAAGTGCGCCTGGTTGCCTAGCAACCAGGCGCTTGTTGCAGGAAGCATGCGTCCGTTCCTGTGCGACGGACACAGCACAGGGACGGCGCCTGACAATAATCAATACAGAGGCGTAAGGTAGAATCTTTCTTTTCAACAAAGAATAAGGCGGCACCAGCAGGAGAAGTAGAATGGCGAATGAAGCCTTTGTTTAAGTTTTCATCCAGAAATTCACGAAGGAATAGGTAATAAAGTCGCCCAAAAGGTATGGATGATCCTGGTAACAGCTCAATGGGATAGTCATAAGGGCGATGTGAAGGTAATATATCTGCATTCTTTTTATCACAGACATCTGAGAATTCACTGTATTGCGGAGGCAATTTCAATTCTTTTGAAGGAAGTTCGGTGACCTGCTGGTCTACAGATACCACAGTTCTAGATAGGCAGTTTAGTTTGCAGTGCTCAGAAGGATAGGATAAAGTGCGATTATCCCAGTTGACAGAAGGATTATGGATAGACAGCCAGGGGATTCCCAGTATTATGGGAAATTTAGGTGAAGCAATCAAATGAAAGCTTTTAGCCTCCTGATGCCCTGGTTCAATAGTCATCTGGATTGTTTCGTGAGTTACTGGCCCAGAAGACAAAGGGAATCCATCTACAGTCTCCAGATTTACAGGAGCTTGTTTACTCTTTGATTCAATGCAGTTTTCCTGTGCAAAGGTGATATCCATGAAATTGCCACCAACACCCGAGTCAAGCATAGCCAAACTGCAAATTACAAGAGACCCGGATGAAAGCGTTATTGGGAGAACAAAATGTGATTGTTGTGGCAGAGGATCTCCGGTTTCATGAGCCAAGGGATTAAGTGATTGCAAGATGGAACTGGATTGACTAGACTCTTTGGAGTCCATTTGCTTAAAGTCAGTCATAGCGATGGTCTGGCGAATCTTATTTGGGCAAGTGAAGGCATAATGTCCTTGATCACCACAATATAAACAAAGATTCTCCTCCCGACATCTCTGTTTCTCATTAAAACTAAATGGTTTCCCAATTACATCAATTTGCATTGGTTCGGAAGAGACACTTGAATTGTCTGATGGTGCAGCTTTGAACACTGTAGGTCTATTAAACTGATGCAAATTACTGCTCATACCTAAAGCTCTTAATCTTTAATTTTTCCTCTCACTTAGCCTTTGATCAATACGAATGCACAGCTGGATAAAGTCATCCAGATCATCAGGGGTGTCTACTCTGGCCAGTTTATCCTTTACTTGCTCAGAAAGGCCGCTACGGAACTGGCTTTTTTTTGCAGAATCATTCCATGTGGTGTCTGAAACCAAGCATCGGAATTCAGCAGTATACTCAGCCACCGAGTGTCTTCCTTGTCGCAGTCTATGTAGTTTAGCTTCAGCGGTGGCACATCGTTTAGGATCATCAAAGACTTGCCCCATAGCGGATGTAAAAGATTCCAGATCTTTCAGAATAGCACTGTCTTGCTCAATGTAAGGAGAGACCCAGGCTATGACTTCCCCCATCAGGAGATTAATTATGAAGATTTTCATCTTATCATCTTTGAACTGTGTAGGTAGCATGTGAAAATAAATGTTGCACTGGTTTAAGAAGCCTCTGTATAAACGCCGATCGCCACTGAATTTTGTAGGCAATGGTGGACGCGAAACTTGTGCAGCAGTGGCGTCATAATGTTTTAATTCTTTCTGCAATTGAGCTATTTGTTACTGCTGAATTTTGACAAGGTTTTCTAGCTCTCTGATCTTGTTCTGAGAAACGCAGGCAAACTCTTGCAACTCCTTTACTTGGTTTTTCAGAGTATTTAGTGCAGCTACTCCCGCGGGATCCATTTTTGGGCCTGATTATTCTGTCACGGTCTGGGGACTGGATAGGAGCCCAGTGGCAGGGAGGAAGGCTGGCTAACAGGAGATGAGATGGAAGAAAGGTCAAACAATCCGGGTTCGGTACATAAGTACGTAGAGGTCCAAAAGGTTGAGGCAGAAGCGAAGTGGAGGGCAAGCCGAGGTCGGTACACGTTTAGTAGATGCTGATAGACAGGAACAGCAACAGGAGCAGGAGCTAGATCACAGGTACAGAGCACAATAATCAGGCACTGGAGACAGGAACTGGCCAGGCTTTTATAGGAAGTCAAGGGGTGGAGCTAAGACATGCTGGAAGATCAGGAGATGACTGGAACTAATCTAATCTTTATTATTTAATATAATAAAGATTTGGTTAAGGGCTCTGGAAATTGCTCTAATTTCCCTGTAACTGTGTCTGATTTCCACAAACACATCACTCAAGTTTCCCTTTACTGAGGCGGTACTGATCAAACATCCCTTACAGTCAGGGAAAGAAGAGCCCGACTGGAACAGACAGGGGAAGGACAGAGAGAATATTCTGTCACTGGCTGACGCTTGACCCCCTCCATATGCAGAGCAACAGAAATATGGCCCTGAACTTTAGACAACAGTGATCCCCTAAGGGATCCCCCCGGCGCTAATAGTCAATAAAGAGTAGATTCCAAAATGAAAAATGGAAATATGTAGGTGACCCTGCAGCTAAGACACGGTTCACCAAACCGTTAAATCAAAGAAAAGCATATAGTAGGTCAAGCGCTGGGGCACCCACAATATAGATATTACTCTATTCCTATCATAGGATACAATTTGCGATGAAGCCAAATTAAAATGTTAAATTTGAGATTTTATTCATACACCATCTAATATAACAAATATATAAAAAAAACTGAAATATCCTCAGTTTGGAATACAAAGCATCACATAAGTTGGTAGGTTCCACTCAATATATGAAACAGAATATATTCCTTATCTCATAAGATCGTTGCAGAGTGGAACAATTACCTACACCTTCTGAATATTCATAACAGGTGAAACCAATCTCTATATAGATGAAGATATTATTACATATGGATCCAATATGATACAGATACCCAAATAGTAATTAAAAATTAAAATTAAAAAGTATACATTCCCAATGTCCAGAAACCGAATGCATGCATGATTCAAAAATTAAGGGAAGGGGAAGGATTAAAAATGGATATTGGATAATAGTAATACACCTGAACAAATAGAATGGGAAAAAGTGCATAGAAAAACTTGCTGGTATTGTTGTCCACCGTGTGGTTAACGATACATCCAAACACATATATGTAGAGTATAGTTCCACCTATGCATAGGTAACTGTTGTCATCTATAACTCCTTTGTATCATGTATCCGCTTGTTGAACTTAGAGTCCATACGTATAGCAGTAAAACATAACCACGTGTGGCTGTCTTGTAGTGACTTCTGCACTCCGGAAAAATATAAAATACCCGGCTTGATCCGTAACTTAGAGTATGACCAAAATTCAAATACACTATACCGTCCTCTCCTGGATGATTTCCATAAATGGAGCGAGACGGAACTTGCCCAGGCTGGATCTGTGATCCGAAGAGTGCATATGACGCAAGCACGTTTTTCCGTCACCTCGTATCTGGGGATACACCCTTTAGTTGCCCAGGAACCAAAGTTTCGTTGGAGATAAACCAATTAGTTGCAGCGGAAGCTGTAGTAGGTATTAAACCACTCTCCTTTACCTCTCACTTCTTCACACAGCGCTGTGTTTGACAAGAATATGGAGAGGAACCCTGCTGACGCGTTTCGTCCTATATCCTAGGACTTTTTCAAAGCTGTTAATTCTGCACCTTTGGTTCCTATTTAAGGGATAAGTGGGCGTAATCATCCTCACACATATTAGTTTCTTAAAGTGAACTGTTCCATTATTTCTGGAAGAAAGCCAGATGACATATGATAATATTCACTCCAAATTACAATGATGTATACTTCCATATAAACGTTACCCAATCGGATAACTTTAGTTATTTTTATGTATTAGTCCATTCCTTTTTCTAACGCACATTTCATACAACAATACATATTAAAGAAAAGAGAGAAGGACCCAGATTGAATCTACTTCACGCGGGCTTGGCCCATAAATCCACCATTCTTGTGGTTCATATAACGTTTACAGTACTATACATCACTCTTATTCGAATATTACAATAATATGTATAAAATAATATATTTTCCTCTGGTAAGTATTTATTAATTTATGCTTTTGTGACTCGATCTGATCCTTATCTTATATCTATAAACTTAATTGAACATCACGTACTATTCCGTGAGCTCCTAAGTCTGGTGTTATTACAATTCTTGTAACACATCGGTTACAAGATTGAGCCTCATTGCATTTTAAAAAGAGATATAATATCAAATAATCCCCTCGTATAGAGGGTGACTATTTTAATCGCAAAATTCCAATGCTTCATTCAAACCTCTCGGAGAAAGGGTCCCTAATTTAAAGATCCAAGAGGATTCACATTGACATAATCTCTGGAATCTATCCCCTTTTCTCACAGTAGGCAGTACCTGTTCCAGACTCGTAATCCTAAAACACCCTGGATTTTTCCTGTGTACCTCCAAATAATGTCTCGACACACTATGTGTCAAGAGACCGTTAAGGATATTGCATCTGTGTTCGCGGAATCTTACTTTAAGCGGTCTCATAGTTCGACCAACATATTGAAGATGACACTCACATTCCAACATCTAAACGATATATGGTGTGTCACAATTAATAAAATGTTCAATGGGAAATTCTTCCCACAAGTATTTGACCGTACTTTCATAGTTCTATTCATAATATGGTCACAAGTCAAACATCTTGATTTGCCACACTTATAGCATCCCTTAGGTTTATCTGGGAGCCATGTTACATTATTTGTGCACTTCTCTTGTTTCAACATACTGGGAGCTAGTATTCTTTTCAGATCCATATTTTTTCTGAAAATCACTTTTGGTGTACTATCCAAAACAATATATTGTCTTCCTTAAGAATATTACAATTTCTCCTCACAGCATTGCCAATTTGTCTGGACTTGGCATTATATGTTGAAATAAAGGCTGGATTACTATTATTAAATTTATTCTTTTTTGTTATTGTTTTATCTCCATCTGAAGATTCTAATAAAAGACTCCTATCTAAGGTAGAAACATGGGAAACAGCTTCCTTAAGTACACTCTCAGGATATCCCCTCTTATTAAAGTTATCCATCATTTTATCAGATTGGATCTTAAAATCATAATCTTCTGAACAGTTCCTCCTTAGCCTACCTAATTGGCCTCTGGGTATGTTGTTCACCCATGGGCGATGATGTCCACTCTCATAGTGGAGGTAATTACAAACATCTGTTGGCTTGTTGTAATTAGAAGTTATGACTCTGTTTCCATCAGCTGTTACTGTGATGTCTAGAAAGTTGATAGTATCCTTATTAAACTCATAAGTAAACTTCAGGTTATATGTATTGTTGTTTAAAAATTCAACAAATTCTAAGACAGAGTCTATACCCCCCCTTCCACACAAAGAACAGGTCATCTATGTACCGACCATATAAGACCAGGTTCGCGCCAAACCGCCCCCCCCATATAAGTTCCTCCTCCACTTGTCCCATATACAGATTGGCAAAGCTCGGCGCGAACCTGGTCCCCATGGCCGTACCGAGGACCTGCAAATAAAAATGATTCTCAAATAAAAAGTAATTGTGGGTTAGGATGTATCTGATGGATTCCAGAATAAACTCACATTTAGCCTTACCAATGCTATCATCTGTGTCCAAAGTCCTTCTAACTACTTCCACTCCCTTCTCATGGGGTATGTTTGTATATAATGCTTGGACATCAAGCGTCAAAAAACCGTAATCCGGCTTCCATTCTAAATTGCTTACTATATTTAAAAAATGAATGGTATCCTTTATATAAGAGGACAAACGCGGTTTTTTTTTATATATTTGTTATATTAGATGGTGTATGAATAAAATCTCAAATTTAACATTTTAATTTGGCTTCATCGCAAATTGTATGATAGGAATAGAGTAATATCTATATTGTGGGTGCCCCAGCGCTTGACCTACTATATACTGATCCTGAACTTAGCAAAGCCACACCAGTGCCTAGGTAACTTAATTTTTCTATATTCTATTTTAAGCAGATGATGCCTTGAGACATTAAGGATTATCAGCTACCAATATTAAAGCAGTCAATTAAGGAAAGGGTGCAAAGTACACAACACTACACATGATAGTGAAAAGTGTGTGAAGTATTTCAGACCTACTTCCCTCCAAACCCCCTGCAACATACTGTACGCAATAAAGTAATTAGTTTATTCTTGAAAAAACACACCGTGGTACAGTGATAAGACTGAGGAATAAATTTTTGTCTTTGGCACGACCTTATGTCAGAATGTGCTGCATGCCTTGCTACCCTCAATACCCGTGACCTCGACTTAGTTGCTTTTGTATGTACACACAAATGGATTCCATTATTTATATAATTATTTATATATTTCCCCCAAAAATTAAGGGCTTGATAGAAGATGCTATCTTGATTGAAAATGATCACAGATGTGTAAACAATGAGACAAGTATAGACAAGATAACATTACAATTACCTGACTATATAGAACAACTCTATAAACATACAGGCAGAAGCCTGGTTAGTTGCAATGGAGGTGGCTTCATTATACTCTATTATACCACATAAAGCTGGTGTTGAAGCAGTAAGAAAGATAAAGTCTGATAGAAGAACAACTAACCCTCTGACCGAATTTTTATTAAATGTGTTGAAAATAGTTTTAAAATATAATTATTTTAAATATGGCGACACTTATTATATACAACTTGCAGGTACAGCCATGGGGTCTAACCTGGCATCTACATATGCCAGATTTTTAAAAAAATAATATTTACCCTAACTATGGTTCAAAAATTTTTATATTACAAGAGATATGTAGATGACGTTTTGTTCTGATTTGGTTGGATACAAAGGAGGAGTTAATTATATGTATAAATGATATCAATATAAAAAAATATTGGCCAATTATTGTCATTGATCCTTTACTGAAAGAAAAATGTAAAAAAAACACTATTTGTATCCTTTTGCAAGGGTTTCAACCGCAAACAATTATTGATGAGACCAGAAATTAAATCTACTGTAGAAAAAAATCCAAACTGGTTGAGAGTTGGAATGCCAGGATGCTATAGATGCATAAATTGCGCGACGTGTAGAGGTATGAATACAATTGCACATCGACAAAGGAAGAAACATTTGAATTAAATACAGATTAATTTACAATGGATCATGTAATCTACCTTTCAAGATGTCCATGCAGTTTAACCTATGTGGATATGAACAATAGGACATTCTGTGAACATATCGCTAATCACAGGTCATCAATTAGACAAGCATTGGCCACGGACCAAACAGACAAATTAGTGGTAGAACATTTCCTCCAAAAGGAACATCAACTGTCAACACTGAGATGTATGCTTATAGATTGGGTGCCACCACCATCCAGAGGGGGTGATAAAGAACTAATGTTATAAGAGAAAGAGGCTAGATGGATCCATCAACCGGACACCATAATGACAAAAGGATTTAACAAAAATAACCCTGTAAATATACTTTTGATGGATTAAGAAGTCTAAAATCCTATATAATATACTGTTTTCTAACAACAAAAGCTTGGTTATATATTTATTTAACAATTTTTAAAGCATAGATATTAGAAACTATAATGTTTTTGGCCACTATAATATTTGGGGTTTTTTAATATTTAACAATAAAGTGTAGGAACCATAAAGGTACTATATTATATATTGGTGCAGAAATATGATGATGCTATATTGTCAAATGTCACAAATTTAACTATTGGTTAGCTATTGGTGCTGGAAGTGCATTGTAATGACCTCTACTGTGCATTTAAGGGTGGAACGCATAGCAGTGTTATATATGAGCTTCAACTAGATTATACTTAGGATTGGATATCCCAAATTAAATTTGCTTTATTGGTGGAAATATGATATATAAATAATTCTATATATAAAATCTAACTATACTAAGTTTGAAAGTGATATCTCCAACCAAATGTATCTTATTGTTGGATAAGGATGATACATCACCTGTTGGCCTCACTATCAAAATGTATATAGTAAGTCTCCAAAAAAGAAATGTCCTACTAGACTTCCCACTATTTGTTTCACTGTAGAACGCAGGACAGAATTAGAATTATAAACATGCATTAAAAAACTTATAACAAAATAGTTATGCTGACAAAAAAGGAGCCTGGAGAACATGATATATTCATTGTTGGAGTGATGGGAGATGATATTCATTGTGTTGTAGTAGAGTGTAGTACACAATAATAGTTTAGAAACAGAATTTAGAAACCATATGACCTGCATATATTGTTTGTAACACAGTGGGGGGGATGTGAATATATGCACTAGAACTGGTTAAATCTCTGAGATGTACTAAAGCTGATAACTCTTTGGCACTATATAGTCAGGTAATTATAATGTTGTCTTGTCTATCCTTGTCTTATCTGTTGTTCTATGTAAATTTGTCTTTAATAAGGTCTGGATGTGAGACCGAAACATTGACTACAATGTAAAGAAACTGGATTAAATAAAGAAAATATATTTGTCTTAAATGGTGAGTGCCCTCTCTACTCTTTAAATATGTATTAGCTACTACTGAAATGGGAGTTACTGTGGAACAACGCAAAGAAGGATTTACTTGAAGATGTAAGTACAGTTGTTTCTAAAAACTATATATTATCTGAAGTTCCTTCTCTCTGTGTGGTTTATTTGTCTTGTCCCAATGGATAAAAGCTGAAAGAAAGAAGAGGAGCCCCCTCCAATGGACTTAGGTGATCAGTAAATGAGTAAAAGGGGGTTTAAGTGGGATGGGGACATTGTATCTGTGTCTGTGGTTTATTTAGGTATACTACAGGTTCCAGTGTATCTCCAAAATCTGCTGCGATCCTTTCGTTATAAATAGAGGGGATACTTAAAATTGTGGCCCCCTTAAAATGGCAGTTTCGGGGAATTAGGTGTTTGCTAAATAGGGCCCTATATGTGTACAGTATTACTAAATTGTTTCTTGGTATAATCTACATAAGTTTATGGGTTGCCATTCTTCAACTGTATTTATTTATTTATTTTAGTGTTACATTTTCTACAAGTACAACCCTCTAAATAAGGGTAAACTTCATTTAGAATTACTAGTAAGGTGGTATTGCATTTGGAAACAAAAAGAGAAAGAAAGATACTGGAAATATACTAGAGATGAGCGCACTCGGATTTCTGAAATCCGAGCCCACCCGAACGTTGCCGATCCGAGTCGGATCCGAGACAGATCCGGGTATTGGCGCCAAATTCAAATCTGAAACTGAGGCTCTGACTCATAATCCCGTTGTCGGATCTCGCAATACTCGGATCCTATAAATTCCCCGCTAGTCGCTGCCATCTTCACTCGGGCATTGATCAGGGTAGAGGGAGGGTGTGTTAGGTGGTCCTCTGTCCTGCTATATCTCGTGCTGTTCAGTTAAATTCTGTGCTGTTCAGTTAAGTTCTGTGCTGTGCTGTGTCCTGTTCAGTCCAGTGGTGCTGTGTCCTGTGCTCTGTGCTTCTAAGGGCATAGTTATTTCCCCAATATTCTCCTGTGTTTAAAAAAATAAAAAAAAGTTATTTAAAAAAATACCAAAAACTAATTTAATTTTTTTTAATTACCACAAAATTTGCACAACCAATCCTGCAGTATAAGCCCATTGGTACTGCAATATTACCAAGTTCACACATTCAGCAGTAAAAGTCCAGTGGTACTGCAATATTACAAAGTTCACACATTCTGCAGTATCAGTCCAGTGGTGCTGTGTCCTGTGCTCTGTCCTGCTGAGTTCCGTAGTGCTGCTGGGTCCTGTGCCGTGTCCTGTTCAGTCCAGTGGTGCTGTGTCCTGTGCTCTGTGCTTCTAAGGGCATAGTTATTTCCCCACTATTCCCAAGTTTTTTAAAAATAAAAAAAAAGTAAAAAAAAAAAAAAAAAAAAATATATAATAATTATAACCAAATTTGCAAAACCAATTCAGCAGTAAAGGTCCATTGGTACTGCAATATTACAAAGTTCACACATTCTGCAGTATCAGTCCGGTGGTGCTGTGTCCTGTGCTCTGTCCTGCTGAGTTCCGTAGTGCTGCTGGGTCCTGTGCCGTGTCCTGTTAATGTTTTTATTGAAAAAGTATTGCAACAAATACATACAAACTGAAACAAGTTGTAGCACTTATGTAAAAATTCAAAACATAGGATACTACATTTAGGGGTGCCCCACACACGAGAGTCCCAATTTAAAATGTCCATAGCAAGAACAACATAAAATATTAAGTGCCCACAACCAAATATACAATCAAAATACAATCAACTATACAATTATAGCATAACTAGTACTATATACACTGCAGGCAAAGAGAAATTGATCCAAGCTTTTAGACATATGCAACCGCACATAAAAAAGATGTTAACTCAAAATCTACGGGGGTGCAGGACAGAAAAGCCATAGATGAAGAGACCCCAGACTTTGACCCCCTTACGGAGGTCTCAGACCCCGCCACAGTCTGACCCAGCTTGTATTGTCCATCCGGGACCTCTCCATATCCCTGAGTCTCCACACCCCGTGAAGAATGTCACCCGCCACCACATCACAAGGGAGGACTTTCCGTCTAATTGAGACCTGACACCGTGCATTCCACGTGAAGTACCGGACTACTAAGCCGACTAGAAAAAGGGTGGTCAAATCAATATCCCAGCACCTACCCTTGAGCGCTCCATAAACCCACTCAGGGTAACTAAGCCCCGAAAGGCAGGGAATGCCCAAGGCACCAGAAACCCTCTTGTAAACTTCTACATTGAAGGGACATCTGAGCAAAAAATGGTCCATCGTCTCCACCTCCCCTAGACACTCCTCCCGTGGGCAACCACGATCATCGGCATTTCTGTGCTTCAAATTTCCCCTCACGTAGAGTCTCCCATGAAAAGAGAGCCAGGCAATGTCCAAATATTTCGGGGGGACCCTCCGGGAATTAACCAGAGCCAGCCCCTCCGAACACACACTACCTGGGCAGTCCTTCAGTGACAGCTGTTCCGAGAAGTGGGAGCACAAAATTCTCCTCTCCAACTCCTTCCTAGAGAAGCCTTTGACTTCCCCCACCTCCAAGCCCCAACACCTTGTCACCTTCAAGCAAAGAGTCACGTAGGCCGGGAGATATCCATGCCGGACCCGGAAACTTTTTACCGCACCTCCCTCCATCCAGACGCTGAGGAAGGGATGCACCCAGACTCTAAACCCCTCTACCCATCGAGGAGGGGTCTCTAAAAAGAGACTCCCCAGATGTAACTTGAGGAAGGTGGTTAGAAAGAAGAGCACTGGGTTTACCATCCCCAGGCCTCCCTCCCTCCTCGATTTATAGGTCACAGTTCGCTTAATGAGGTTCAACCGGTTCCCCCATAAGAGCTGGAAAAACACGGCATAGACCTTGGTCCATAAAGACTCCGGCAAGAGGCACACGTAACTAACGTACATAAAAACTGGAATCAGGAAGGTCTTGATCAAGTCTACCCTTTCCCTCAGAGATAGCTTCCACCTCTTCCAGCTCTCTACTTTCTGGGTAGCTACAACCAGTCTAGCCTCCCAATTTTGACTGGCATAATCACCAGGGCCGAATTTAATGCCCAAGATCTTGATCTCCTGGCTGGCCCGGGGGAGGGTGTCCGGAAGGTCAAACTGCTGGCCTTCCTCCCCCATCCAGAAAACCTCACTCTTCTCCTGGTTTACCTCTGAGCCACTGGCCTCGGAGTACCCATGGATTAGAGTTGCCACCTCCAATGCCTCCGCGGGACTCGACAAGACAACAGTGACATCATCGGCGTAGGCCACGACCCTCAGCGGACGACCCGGGCCCAGTCGCACCCCCTCTGCAGTGCTGCCACCTAACCTCCGAATGAAGGGGTCGATGGCGAACACATATAGAAGGGGGCTCAGGGGGCAACCCTGCCTTACACCAGAGTCAACCGCGAAGGCCGGACCCACCCATTCACAAGAGGGAAGCTCTCGGCCTGCCTGTAGATTGTCTGGAGCCAATTAACCACCCGCACTGGGAGCCCATACCACAGAAGGAGAGCCCACAGGTACTCATGATTTACCCGATCAAAAGCCTTTGACTGATCCAACGCTAGTAAGTATTTCCCCCACTTCTCAGAACGGCAGCGTTCAATGGCCTCCCGGACCCCAAGGACAGCACTAAACGTGCTGCGGCCCTTCACGGTGCAGTGCTGGGAGGGAGAAAGAATCTGGCCAGAAATCGTCATCAGCCTGTTAAAAATTACCTTTGCCAGAATCTTCCTGTCAGTATTGAGAAGGGCTATGGGGCGCCAGTTCTCAATTCGTGACGGGTCCTTCCCTTTAGATAATAAAATAAGAGCAGACAGCCTCATGGAGGGAGGAAGGATTCCTCTGCCCAGGCTCTCATTGAATACCTCCACAAGACGAGGGGTCAAAGGTCTTTAAAGGTCTTATAAAACTCGGAGGTCAAGCCGTCCGGTCCTGGTGACTTCTTCATAGATAATTGATCTATGGCCACTTTGACCTCATCTGCTGTTATCTCATCACCCAAGGCATCAAACAAACTGTCAGGACTCACAAGTCCGGGTGTCTCCCTCAGAAACTGGTCCATCTTTTCTCTGATGAGTGGCTTCTCAGACAAAAGAGAGGAGTAGAAAGACCGTACAATACCGAGAATGCCCTCCTTATCTTTCCTGAGAACACCCCCGGCATCACACAGGCCCCTCACCTCCTTAGCATTGACTGACTTCCTACAACTCTGGTAAGGATCAGGTGAGTGGTATTTCCCATAATCCCTCTCCAGAACCAAGGAAGCAAACCGGTCGTACTGTAACTCCTTCATCCGAGCCTTCACCCGGGAGATCTCCCCACCATCTCCCTGCCCAGAGATCAAGAACCCTAATTTCCTTCTCAAGGCCTGGTAGGAATTTTCATTCAGCAAGTTCTTTCTGGCTACGAGGTTGCGGAAAAAGCTCCTAGTCCTCTTCTTACACACCTCCCACCACTCAGACCTACTCCATCCCGCCTCCAAAAGTGACTCCTGTGCTTCAAAGAAGTCACTGAACGACTGTCTGATCACCTCCTCCTCAAGGAACCTAGGGTTCAGGCGCCAAAGGCCCCTACCTTTCTGAGAAGTTTCTGAGGCGTTCAAGGATACACACAGGCAAATGTGATCGGAGAACTCCACAGGCCTCAGCACTGGTGCCAAAGTCGTTGAGCCCTCCTTAACAAAAATCCTGTCTATTCTAGATCTACAACTACCTCTAATAAAGGTGAAACCCGTGAGGTCTGGGAAATGGCGAACGTGCACATCCACCAGACCTGCCTAACCATGTTAACTAAATAATTTGAATCGTAGCCCAAAGTAGTCTTTGCGCCCCCCCTGTCTTTGGGCCTGATGATGGTGTTGAAATCACCTGCAAAAACCAACTGCCGGGCTGTAAAAAGGTACGGTTTTATCTCCCCGAAAAGGCATTTCCTGTCCCACTTGCTTTGAGGACCATAGATATTAATTAGTCTCAGGTTATGCCCCCTCAGGTTGACATCTAAAATCATACATCTACCTACCTGTAACTCTATAACTCGCTGGAGAGTTATCATGTCGGTAAAAAGGACCGCCAACCCACTGTACGGCTCAGCCGCAAGAGACCAGAATGAGGGGCCACGTCTCCACTCCCGCTTCGCCTTATGGAGGTCCGCGAGCTGCCCCACCCTAGTCTCCTGCAAAAATAAAATGTCAACCTCAAGCGTGTTGAAAAAATTGAAGGCCATATAGCGAGCACGTTTAGACAAGATGGATGCCACGTTAATAGTGGCAAACTTTATGGGCTGGGAAACTGCCATTCTGAGTTATAGCAAGTAGGACCCAGATCACTTTCTCTTTACTTTCTTACTGGAGTCCTCATCAGAGGAGCCCCACCTTTTTACACTAACCCCAGCCGGCACCATATCGGTGTCAAGAAGGTTTACCTCCTCATCTTCGGAGGTCACCTTATCCGGCCCATGGGAAACAATACCAGAAGAAATGGCAGAGATAGGAGGACTACCAACTTCCACTTCACCGTCCGTGCCTGCCTTAGGCAGACCCACTAATTCCTTAACCTTTGGCGGATCAGGCGGACCAGGGGGTGGGGGACCAGGGTCTGGAATATCTGGAGGAACCAGGAGGGAAGGGGCCTGAATAGACGATACCAGGACAGGAGGTGAGGCTTTGGAGGAAACTGAAGGAACCAATGGAGGGAAAGAGTCCTCCGGGGGGTGAGAGATCTCTAAAGGGGTGGCGGATATTCCCGGGGAGGAAGAGGTTACTGTGGCCAACTCCTCCACAAGGAGAGACTTGCGCAAACTTAAAGGTGCCTTCAAGAAATTTTCCCCAATCAGAATCCTAGCTGTCATTTTACCCGCTGCCTTCTTTTTTGACTTCTCCTTTGGTTTCTTATACTTGGGTTCTACCCTTAATGGGGATGGGCTTTTGACCTTCCTCCTCCTCCTCGTGACTTTAGGCCTAAATTGCAAGCTACCGTTCTCACCCCTCACTATTTCTCCTTCTGACTCCTCATCACTTGAGAAGGATAGGAAACAGTTAGATAGGATAAGCTTTTCCCCGCCAGACTTTACAGCCCGACTCCTTCTCCCCTTCTTCCCTTGCACTGTAAAGGGGGTTTCTTCCTCCATAACTGTTGGTTTTGTACCTGGCACAGTGGACTGGGCCAACACCGGCTGGGAGGGGAAAGGGGGAGTGGGAGCAGATACCGAAGAAGGTCCTGGTAGGGGAGGGGTGGGAGATCCAGAAGAAGGTCCTGGGGCCTGGACAGGGCTCACCACAGATGGCACGTTTACCCCTATTTCCATTAACTCTGCAGCCTGAACCAGGTCTATATCAGATATTTCACACGCATTGTGGGAGGCGTGAGGGCAGCGACTAAAAGGATGGCCAACCTCACCACATAAATTACATTTAATCTTTACACATGACCTGGCCTCATGTCCCTGATCCCCGCAATGGCCACACTTTTGAACGGGACAATTCATGCTGAGGTGGCGGAAATCACCACAGCGGTGGCACATCCTCGGCTGGCCCGGGTAAAAGCATTGAATGCGGTCGCGACCAATAAAGGCCGCAGATGGTACGTGCAGCACACCAGCCTCCGTGCATCGCAGATGGACCATGGCAGACCACCCGCCACCCCAGACATGACGGCTCGGATCGGGAACTTTCTCCAAGGGGGACACTAAGTCCGCATATCTTTTTAACCAAAAACACAAGTCAGATTTAGGTAGAGATTCGTTCCTAACTAATATGGTCACACGCACCCTTTCTTGGCGCGTGACCGGGATTGCTCGGAAACTGGACCATGGCTCTGTATCTTTCTGCCTTCCCCACTTAGCCCAAAAATCTTGCAACCCATAGTAAGAACAAAAGCTGACATCAAAATCAGGAGAACTCACAGGATGTATGCATGCAAAAAGATCCACAGCTTTATAACCAAAACTTGCAAAAAAACTATCCAAAAAGGCAGGTCTAGTAGGGGTCTCACCACTTACACATTTCAATTGAACGACATTCCTCCTCTTAGGGGGCTGCCCTCTGACAGACATTTGAGGGACAGTAGGTGCTGCAACACCAGGCACCACCCCCGATACTGCCTTTGCATAGGAAATGGGACCAGGTACCCAAACTGGTGCAGGAACAGGAGCTTCACACATAGGATTAGGGGTAACTACTGCAGAGGGCACATCAGTGGTCACCAAACAGGGAGCTGTTGCAACAGCAGATTTAACCCCCCGCAAACTCCCACTACTATTTACACCAGAAACTTGCTTTTTTACCCTAATCTCCTGTGGCAGCATATTTGGCATGTTTTTTGCAGCTGCCTCAATCACCTCAAGAGCTGCCTTTGCTCTAGGAGCCACACATAATGGACCATAAACAGTATCTACCACATAACCCTGCACATTATTCATATCACATCTATTCAGACATTGCTGGGCTGTACCTGTATTCACTGGCACGGAGGTAGCAGACACTGGCAGATTTCCCCCGATCACCGCACCACAGCTCCGCCCCCTCCACTCGCAGAATTAACCTCCGCTGCTGGTAAGGATAAGATGGCTTCATTGCTATTGGCACAGACAGGCGACGGGGGATCCGACACAGCTGCACTCACCGATGCCTTGCACGCGCTCCTGTCAGACACTGGAATAGGCTTCAATACAACATGAGAGCCAGCAGCACCGCTGCGACTTGAATGGACCACACACACAGGGTGAGGCCGATACATCACAGCTGCAGCCGCATCAGTAATAACAGGCACGGAGCCTGCACTCACAGGAATCAGGCCACAGACAGGGGATCCTGAGCCATCCACAGCAACTGCAGCAGGCACCATCTCCCTATCTACAATTGCCATGGCTTTTTGCAGCTCCGTCACTGGCAAGTCACCCTCCATTACTCTTATATTATTATATAAAATGTTCTCCATTGGACCTTGAACATCAGAAAGAGGAGCATTAATAGGCAAGGGTTCAGATGTCAAGCACTCCTCTTTCTCAGACAATAATTCTTCTGATGGCGAGTGTAACTTTTCAATTAACCCTTGCAGTACTTGTTCTTTGTTAAGAAGGATTTCTTCCAATTCTTTAATTTCTGCTGTGAAGGTTACCCTGTCAGTGCTATAAGCATTGTTCCTTTTCCTTTTTTTTTGCAACAATTCATTTTTTAACCCTTGCAATCCCAGATTCTAGGTCTAGTATTAGCTCCCTAACTGCAGACTCATCTTCCTCACTGGGAGCTGATTCAGAGAGGCACATATTCACACACCCCTTCTGTGCCGCATCAGTGTTGCCGGCAGGCACCGTCTCCATAGCCACTTCACATAATACAGGTTCAACATTAGCTTGCACATCCATACTACCAGTTATATTTACAGTCACTAAACTTACTTCTGTGTTACTGGAGGCAGCCTTGCTTGGTACAGGGCCTAAATTAGGAACCTGTGCCTATTCCACTGCAGTAGTATTTTCAGATGCAGTGTCTGGACTGGATCCCTCTTGAGCCTCCACATTAGCAGTAGCTGTACTTCTTTCCATATTTCCAGAGGCAGGCTTGCTTGGCACAGAGCCTGCATTAGGAAATTGTGCCTTTTTCACTGTAGTAGTATTTTTAGATGCAGGGTCTGTGCTAGATTCCTGAGTCTTCACCACCTTAGTGGTAGCTGGATTCACCAACAAGTTGTTAGTAGCAACAGGCTTACCTGGTACAGAGCCTGATATAGGCCCCTGGGCCTTTGCAGTAGAAGCAGCTGAATCCACAGTCTGGATACTCTTCTGGGTGTGTGCTCTCAACACACTGCCCTGGCTGGGCCTCTGCAGCTGGGCCTCGTTTCCATCCTGAGGTATAATCAAGGTTTTCCCTGGAGCTTGCACATTGAAAGTAGGGCAAGTGTTAGGCCCAAAAGCCTGGGAACTCGCCTTGTCTTTTTCAGCTTGATTATGCTCCTTAGGAGCATGGCCTAAGCTAGGCCCGAAAGCCTGGGGACTTTCCTGCACTCCTCCCCCAGGATCCTCCATCCTATCTGGGCTTGCTCCCAGAGTCCCCACTGATTCTCAGAGAGCAAAGACACACCTCCTTCTCTCTCTGTCCTGTTTAGTCCAGTGGTGCTGTGTCCTGTGCTCTGTGCTTCTAAGGGCATAGTTATTTCCCCATTATTCCCAAGTTTTTAAAAAATAAAAAAAAAGTAAAAAAATAAATAAAATTAAAAATAAAAAAAAAAATATATAATTATAACCAAATTTGCAAAACCAATCCAGCAGTATAAGTCCATTGGTACTGCAATATTACAAAGTTCACACATTCTGCAGTATCAGTCCAGTGGTGCTGTGTCCTGTGCTCTGTCCTGCTGAGTTCCGTAGTGCTGCTGGGTCCTGTGCCGTGTCCTGTTCAGTCCAGTGGTGCTGTGTCCTGTGCTCTGTGCTTCTAAGGGCATAGTTATTTCCCCATTATTCCCAAGTTTTTAAAAAATAAAAAAAAAGTAAAAAAAAATAAAAAATTAAAAATTAAAAAAAATATATATAATTATAACCAAATTTGCAAAACCAATCCAGCAGTATAAGTCCATTGGTACTGCAATATTACCAAGTTCACACATTCTGCAGTATCTTGTGCTACATATAATGGAGACCAAAAATTTGGAGGATAAAGTAGGGAAAGATCAAGACCCACTTCCTCCTAATGCTGAAGCTGCTGCCACTAGTCATGACATAGACGATGAAATGCCATCAACGTCGTCTTCCAAGCCCGATGCCCAATCTCGTAGTACCGGGCATGTAAAATCCAAAAAGCCCAAGTTAAGAAAAAGTAGCAAAAAGAGAAACTTAAAATCATCTGAGGAGAAACGTAAAGTTGCCAATATGCCATTTACGACACGGAGTGGCAAGGAACGGCTTAGACCCTGGCCCGTATTCATGACTAGTGGTTCAGCTTCACCCACGGATCTTAGCCCTCCTCCTCCTCCCCCCCCTACAAAAAATTGAAGAGAGTTATGCTGTCAGCAACAAAACAGCAAACAACTCTGCCTTCTAAAGAGAAATTATCACAAATCTACAAGGCGAGTCCAAGGATGTTGGTGGTTGTCAAGCCTGACCTTCCCATCACTGTACGGGAAGAGGTGGCTCGGGAGGAGGCTATTGATGATGTAGCTGGCGCTGTGGAGGAACTTGATGATGAGGATGGTGATGTGGTTATTGTAAATGAGGCACCAGGGGGGGAAACAGCTGATGTCCATGGGATGAAAAAGCCCATCGTCATGCCTGGTCAGAAGACCAAAAAATGCACCTCTTCGGTCTGGAGTTATTTTTATCCAAATCCAGACAACCAATGTATGGCCATATGTAGCTTATGTAAAGCTCAAATAAGCAGGGGTAAGGATCTTGCCCACCTAGGAACATCCTCCCTTATACGTCACCTGAATAACCTTCATAGTTCAGTGGTTAGTTCAGGAACTGGGGCTAGGACCCTCATCGGTACAGGGACACCTAAATCCCGTGGTCCAGTTGGATACACACCAGCAACACCCTCCTCGTCAACTTCCTCCACAATCTCCATCAGATTCAGTCCTGCAGCCCAAGTCAGCAGCCAGACTGAGTCCTCCTCAATACGGGATTCATCCGAGGAATCCTGCAGCGGTACGCCTACTACTGCCACTGCTGCTGTTGCTGCTGTTAGTCGGTCATCTTCCCAGAGGGGAAGTCGTAAGACCGCTAAGTCTTTCACAAAACAATTGACCGTCCAACAGTCGTTTGCCATGACCACAAAATACGATAGTAGTCACCCTATTGCAAAGCGTATAACTGCGGCTGTAACTGCTATGTTGGTGTTAGACGTGCGCCCGGTGTCCGCCATCAGTGGAGTGGGATTTAGAGGGTTGATGGAGGTATTGTGTCCCCGGTACCAAATCCTGTCGAGATTCCACTTCACTAGGCAGGCGATACCAAAAATGTACAGAGAAGTACGATCAAGTGTCCTCAGTGCTCTAAAAAATGCGGTTGTACCCACTGTCCACTTAACCACGGACATGTGGACAAGTGGTTCTGGGCAAACGAAGGACTATATGACTGTGACAGCCCACTGGGTAGATGCATCCCCTTCCGCAGCAACAGCAACAGCTGCATCAGTAGCAGCAACTACAAAATGGCTGCTCGTGCAAAGGCAGGCAACATTGTGTATTACAGGCTTTAATAAGAGGCACAACGCTGACAACATATTAGAGAAAATGAGGGAAATTATCTCCCAGTGGCTTACCCCACTTAGACTCTCATGGGGATTTGTGGTGTCAGACAATGCCAGTAACATTGTGCGGGCATTAAATATGGGCAATTTCCAGCACGTCCCATGTTTTGACCACACCATTAATTTGGTGGTGCAGCATTACCTCAAGAGTGACAGGGGTGTGCAGGAGATGCTTGCGGTGGCGCGCAAAATTGCTGGACACTTTCGGCATTCAGCCAGTGCCTACCGCAGACTAGAGGCACATCAAAAAAGCATGAACCTGCCCTGCCATCACCTCAAACAAGAGGTTGTGACGCGCTGGAACTCCACCCTCTATATGCTGCAGAGGATGGAGGAGCAGCAAAAGGCCATTCAGGCCTACACAGCCACCTACAACATAGGCAAAGGAGTGGGGATGCGCCTCAGTCAAGCGCAGTGGAGACTGATTTCCGTGTTGTGCAAGGTTCTGCAGCCATTTGAACTTGCCACACGAGAAGTCAGTTCCGACACTGCCAGCTTGAGTCAGGTCATTCCCCTGATCAGGCTGTTGCAGAAGCAGCTGGAGAAAGTGAGGGAGGAGCTGGAAAGCCATTGCGATTACACCAAGCATGTAGCTCTTGTGGATGTAGCCCTTCGTACGCTTTGCCAGGATCCGAGGGTGGTCACTCTTTTAAAGTCAGAGGAATACATTCTGGCCACCGTGCTCGATCCTCGGTTTAAAGCGTATGTTGTGTCTCTGTTTCCGGCGGACACAAGTCTACAGCGGTGCAAAGACCTGCTGGTCAGGAGATTGTCCTCTGAAGAGGACCGTGACATGCCAACAGCTCCACCCTCATTTTCTTCCACATCTATGGCTGCGAGGAAAAAGCTCAGTTTTCCTAAAAGAGGCACTGGCGGGGATGCTGATAACATCTGGTCCGGACTGAAGGACCTGCCAACCATTGCAGACATGTCTACTCTCGCTGCATTGGATGCTGTCACAATAGAAAAAATTGTGGATGATTACTTTGCTGACACCATCCAAGTAGACATGTCAGACAGTCCATATTGTTACTGGCAGGAAAAAAAGGCAGTTTGGAAGCCCCTGTACAAACTGGCTCTATTTTACCTGAGTTGTCCCCCCTCCAGTGTGTACTCGGAAAGAGTTTTTAGTGCAGCGGGGAACCTGGTCAGTGAGCGGCGAAGGAGCTTGCTTCCTCACAACGTTGAAAAAATGATGTTTATAAAAATGAATAATCAATTCCTCAATGAAGTACAGCACTGCCCTCCAGATACTACAGAGGGACCTGTGGTTGTGGAGTCCAGCGGGGACGAATTGATAATGTGTGATGAGGAGGAAGTACACACTGTAGGGGGAGAGGAATCAGAGGTTGAGGATGAGGACGACATCTTGCCTCAGTAGAGCCTGTTTAGTCTGTACAGGGAGAGATGAATAGCTTTTTTGGTGTGGGGGCCCAAACAAACCAATCATTTCAGCCAAAGTTGTTTGGTAGGCCCTGTCGCTGAAATGATTGGTTTGTTAAAGTGTGCATGTCCTATTTCAACAACATAAGGGTGGGTGTGAGGGCCCAAGGACAATTCCATCTTGGAACTTTTTTTTTTGCATTATATGACCAATCAACAGTCGTTTGCCATGTTCAAAAAGTAAAACCAAATTTAAACAAATTCAAGAAATTAAACCAAAAGTAAAATGCCCTGTCATAATGTAAAACAAAAGGTATTGATGTGCTCTAAAACTACTGTATTATTGTTTATATTTTATAAACACTACACTTGAAAGCTTGAGTCTTTCAATAAAAAAGTAACTGTCCATTGCACGAATATTTGCAACAGGGACAATTTTAGGGTTAAGAAAGTCAACTAATAACACTTCGACGCTGTCTGTCTTTATAAACACTACACTTGGAAGTTGGAGGAGGTATTGTGGCCCCGGCACCAAATTTACTACCGGGGCCACTCCACTGTGCAGTAAATATTTAGGTGTATCAGATATTAAACAACGGTGACAGTTGATGCCCAATTTTTTAATTATATTGTGGCCTCGGTACCAAATTGTGTACCGGGGCCACCACACTACGCAGTCCATACCCTTTTTTGGTGGAATTCTGACCCGTGGAGGGTTTTTTAATTATATTGTGGCCTCAGTACCAAATTGTGTACCGGGGCCACCACACTACGCAGTCAAGATAGATAGATGCGTATCATAGATAAAGTACATTCAGTGGTGTGGGGCAAATTGAAAAATATTCAAAATGCACTGACATTATCAAAAACAAGAGGTTGTCACACGCTAAAACTCCAACATGTATATGATGGAGAGGATGGAGGAGCAGCCGTATGTGCAGTGTAATGCAGACCTGTTGAAGGTTTTTTATATATTTTATTGTGGTGCCCAGTGCCCACTCCTCTACGCAGTCCAGATACATTTATTGGTGCGAATCATAAAAGTTCAGGGTTTTTAATATATATTGTGGTGACCCACTCCTCTACGCAGTCCAGGTACATTTATTGGTGGGAATCATACAAGTTCAGGGTTTTTAATATATATTGTGGTGACCCACTCCTCTACGCAGTCCAGGTACATTTATTGGTGCGAATCATAAAAGTTCAGGGTTTTTAATATATATTGTGGTGACCCACTCCTCTACGCAGTCCAGGTACATTTATTGGTGCGAATCATACAAGTTGATGGTTTTCTTATTATATATATTGTGGTGACCCATTCCTCTACGCAGTCCAGATACATTTATTGGTGCGAATCATAAAAGTTCAGGGTTTTTAATATATATTGTGGTGACCCACTCCTCTATGCAGTCCAGGTACATTTATTGGTGCGAATCATACAAGTTCAGGGTTTTTAATATATATTGTGGTGACCCACTCCTCTACGCAGTCCAGGTACATTTATTGGTGCGAATCATAAAAGTTCAGGGTTTTTAATATATATTGTGGTGACCCACTCCTCTACGCAGTCTAGGTACATTTATTGGTGCGAATCATACAAGTTGATGGTTTTCTTATTATATATATTGTGGTGACCCACTCCTCTACGCAGTCCAGATACATTTATTGGTGCGAATCATAAAAGTTCAGGGTTTTTAATATATATTGTGGTGACCCACTCCTCTACGCAGTCCAGGTACATTTATTGGTGCGAATCATACAAGTTGATGGTTTTCTTATTATATATATTGTGGTGACCCACTCCTCTACGCAGTCCAGATACATTTATTGGTGCGAATCATAAAAGTTCAGGGTTTTTAATATATATTGTGGTGACCCACTCCTCTACGCAGTCCAGGTACATTTATTGGTGCGAATCATCCAAGTTCAGGGTTTTTAATATATATTGTGGTGACCCACTCCTCTACGCAGTCCAGGTACATTTATTGGTGCGAATCATACAAGTTCAGGGTTTTTAATATATATTGTGGTGACCCACTCCTCTATGCAGTCCAGGTACATTTATTGGTGCGAATCATACAAGTTGATGGTTTTCTTATTATATATATTGTGGTGACCCACTCCTCTACGCAGTCCAGGTACATTTATTGGTGCGAATCATACAAGTTCAGGGTTTTTAATATATATTGTGGTGACCCACTCCTCTACGCAGTCCAGGTACATTTATTGGTGCGAATCATACAAGTTCAGGGTTTTTAATATATATTGTGGTGACCCACTCCTCTACGCAGTCCAGGTACATTTATTGGTGCGAATCATACAAGTTCAGGGTTTTTAATATATATTGTGGTGACCCACTCCTCTACGCAGTCCAGGTACATTTATTGGTGCGAATCATACAAGTTGATGGTTTTCTTATTATATATATTGTGGGGACCACTCCACTACGCAGTCCAGAAAGATACCTCGTTGCAACGTTTTGGACTAATAACTATATTGTGAGGTGTTCAGAATATACTGTAAATTAGTGGAAATGCTTGTTATTGAATGTTATTGAGGTTACTAATAGCATAGGAGTGAAAATAAGCCCAAAAACTTGATTTTTAAACTTTTTATGTTTTTTCCAAAAAAAATCCGAATCCAAAACCTTAAATCCGAACCGAGACCTTTCGTCAAGTGTTTTGCGAGACAAATCCGAACCCCAAAAATAATGAAAATCCGGATCCAAAACACAAAACACGAGACCTCAAAAGTCGCCGGTGCACATCCCTACAAAAAATATTAAAATTAAAAATTAAAAAAAAAAAGTAATTATAACCAAATTTGCAAAACCAATCCAGCAGTATAAGTCCATTGGTACTGCAATATTACCAAGTTCACACATTCTGCAGTATCTTGTGCTACATATAATGGAGACCAAAAATTTGGAGGATAAAGTAGGGAAAGATCAAGACCCACTTCCTCTTAATGCTGAAGCTGCTGCCACTAGTCATGACATAGACGATGAAATGCCATCAACGTCGTCTTCCAAGCCCGATGCCCAATCTCGTAGTACCGGGCATGTAAAATCCAAAAAGCCCAAGTTAAGAAAAAGTAGCAAAAAGAGAAACTTAAAATCATCTGAGGAGAAACGTAAAGTTGCCAATATGCCATTTACGACACGGAGTGGCAAGGAACGGCTTAGGCCCTGGCCCGTGTTCATGACTAGTGGTTCAGCTTCACCCACGGATCTTATCCCTCCTCCTCCTCCCCCCCCTCCAAAAAATTGAAGAGAGTTATGCTGTCAGCAACAAAACAGCAAACAACTCTGCCTTCTAAAGAGAAATTATCACAAATCCTCAAGGCGAGTCCAAGGGTGTTGGTGGTTGTCAAGCCTGACCTTCCCATCACTGTACGGGAAGAGGTGGCTCGGGAGGAGTCTATTGATGATGTAGCTGGCGCTGTGGAGGAACTTGATGATGAGGATGGTGATGTGGTTATTGTAAATGAGGCACCAGGGCGGGAAACAGCTGATGTCCATGGGATGAAAAAGCCCATCGTCATGCCTGGTCAGAAGACCAAAAAATGCACCTCTTCGGTCTGGAGTTATTTTTATCCAAATCCAGACAACCAATGTATGGCCATATGTAGCTTATGTAAAGCTAAAATAAGCAGGGGTAAGGATCTTGCCCACCTAGGAACATCCTCCCTTATACGTCACCTGAATAACCTTCATAGTTCAGTGGTTAGTTCAGGAACTGGGGCTAGGACCCTCATCGGTACAGGGACACCTAAATCCCGTGGTCCAGTTGGATACACACCAGCAACACCCTCCTCGTCAACTTCCTCCACAATCTCCATCAGATTCAGTCCTGCAGCCCAAGTCAGCAGCCAGACTGAGTCCTCCTCAATACGGGATTCATCCGAGGAATCCTGCAGCGGTACGGCTACTACTGCCACTGCTGCTGTTGCTGCTGTTAGTCGGTCATCTTCCCAGAGGGGAAGTCGTAAGACCGCTAAGTCTTTCACAAAACAATTGACCGTCCAACAGTCGTTTGCCATGACCACAAAATACAATAGTAGTCACCCTATTGCAAAGCGTATAACTGCGGCTGTAACTGCTATGTTGGTATTAGACGTGCGCCCGGTGTCCGCCATCAGTGGAGTGGGATTTAGAGGGTTGATGGAGGTATTGTGTCCCCGGTACCAAATCCTGTCGAGATTCCACTTCACTAGGCAGGCGATACCAAAAATGTACAGAGAAGTACGATCAAGTGTCCTCAGTGCTCTAAAAAATGCGGTTGTACCCACTGTCCACTTAACCACGGACATGTGGACAGGTGGTTCTGGGCAAACGAAGGACTATATGACTGTGACAGCCCACTGGGTAGATGCATCCCCTTCCGCAGCAACAGCAACAGCTGCATCAGTAGCAGCATCTACAAAATGGCTGCTCGTGCAAAGGCAGGCAACATTGTGTATTACAGGCTTTAATAAGAGGCACAACGCTGACAACATATTAGAGAAACTGAGGGAAATTATCTCCCAGTGGCTTACCCCACTTAGACTCTCATGGGGATTTGTGGTGTCAGACAATGCCAGTAACATTGTGCGGGCATTAAATATGGGCAATTTCCAGCACGTCCCATGTTTTGCCCACACCATTAATTTGGTGGTGCAGCATTACCTCGAGTGATAGGGGTGTGCAGGAGATGCTTGCGGTGGCGCGCAAAATTGCTGGACACTTTCGGCATTCAGCCAGTGCCTACCGCAGACTAGAGGCACATCAAAAAAGCATGAACCTGCCCTGCCATCACCTCAAACAAGAGGTTGTGACGCGCTGGAACTCCACCCTCTATATGCTGCAGAGGATGGAGGAGCAGCAAAAGGCCATTCAGGCCTACACAGCCACCTACGACATAGGCAAAGGAGTGGGGATGCGCCTCAGTCAAGCGCAGTGGAGACTGATTTCCGTGTTGTGCAAGGTTCTGCAGCCATTTGAACTTGCCACACGAGAAGTCAGTTCCGACACTGCCAGCTTGAGTCAGGTCATTCCCCTGATCAGGCTGTTACAGAAGCAGCTGGAGAAAGTGAGGGAGGAGCTGGTAAGCCATTGCGATTACACCAAGCATGTAGCTCTTGTGGATGTAGCCCTTCGTACGCTTTGCCAGGATCAGAGGGTGGTCACTCTTTTAAAGTCAGAGGAATACATTCTGGCCACCGTGCTCGATCCTCGGTTTAAAGCGTATGTTGTGTCTCTGTTTCCGGCGGACACAAGTCTACAGCGGTGCAAAGACCTGCTGGTCAGGAGATTGTCCTCTGAAGAGGACCGTGACATGCCAACAGCTCCACCCTCATTTTCTTCCACATCTATGGCTGCGAGGAAAAAGCTCATTTTTCCCAAAAGAGGCGCTGGCGGGGATGCTGATAACATCTGGTCCGGACTGAAGGACCTGCCAACCATTGCAGACATGTCTACTCTCGCTGCATTGGATGCTGTCACAATAGAAAAAATTGTGGATGATTACTTTGCTGACACCATCCAAGTAGACATGTCAGACAGTCCATATTGTTACTGGCAGGAAAAAAAGGCAGTTTGGAAGCCCCTGTACAAACTGGCTCTATTTTACCTGAGTTGTCCCCCCTCCAGTGTGTACTCGGAAATAGTTTTTAGTGCAGCAGGGAACCTGGTCAGTGAGCGGCGAAGGAGGTTGCTTCCTCATAACGTTGAAAAAATTATGTTTATAAAAATGAATAATCAATTCCTCAATGAAGTACAGCATTGCCCTCCAGACAGTACAGAGGGACCTGTGGTTGTGGAGTCCAGCGGGGACGAATTGATAATGTGTGATGAGGAGGAAGTACACACTGAAGGGGGAGAGGAATCAGAGGTTGAGGATGAGGACGACATCTTGCCTCAGTAGAGCCTGTTTAATCTGTACAGGGAGAGATGAATAGCTTTTTTGGTGTGGGGGCCCAAACAAACCAATCATTTCAGCCAAAGTTGTTTGGTAGGCCCTGTCGCTGAAATGATTGGTTTGTTAAAGTGTGCATGTCCTATTTCAACAACATAAGGGTGGGTGTGAGGGCCCAAGGACAATTCAATCTTGGAACTTTTTTTTTTGCATTATATGACCAATCAACAGTCGTTTGCCATGTTCAAAAAGTAAAACCAAATTTAAACAAATTCAAGAAATAAACCAAAAGTAAAATGCCCTGTCATAATTTAAAACAAGAGGTATTGACGTGCTCTAAAACTACTGTATTGTTGTTTATATTTTATAAACACTACACTTGAAAGCTTGAGTCTTTCAATGAAAAAGTAACTGTCCATTACACGAATATTTGCAACAGGGACAATTTTAGGGTTAAGAAAGTCAACTAATAACACTTCGACGCTGTCTGTCTTTATAAACACTACACTTGGAAGTTGGAGGAGGTATTGTGGCCCCGGCACCAAATTTACTACCGGGGCCACTCCACTGTGCAGTCCATATTTAGGTGTATCAGATATTAAACAACGGTTAAAGTTGATGCCCAACTTTTTAATTATATTGTTGGCGCTGTAAAAAATTGTGTACCGGGCACACCACACTACGCAGTCCATACCCTTTTTTGGTGATATTCTGACCCGTGGAGGGTTTTTTAATTATATTGTGGCCTCGGTACCAAATTGTGTACCGGGGCCACCACACTACGCAGTCAAGATAGATAGATGCGTATCATAGATAAAGTACATTCAGTGGTGTGGGCCAAATTGAAAAATATTCAAAATGCACTGACATTATCAAAAACAAGAGGTTTTCACACGCTGAAACTCCAACATGTATATGATGGAGAGGATGGAGGAGCAGCCGTATGTGCAGTGTAATGCAGACCTGTTGAAGGTTTTTTTTATATATTTTATTGTGGTACCCAGTGCCCACTACTCTACGCAGTCCAGATACTATTTTTGGGTGTAATTCTGACCTGTTGAAGGTTTTCTATATATTTTTTATTGTGGTGCCCAGTGCCCACTACTCTACGCAGTCCAGATACTATTTTTGGGTGTAATTCTGACCTGTTGAAGGTTTTTCTATATATTATATTGTGGTGGCCAGTGGCCAGTCCTCTATGCAGTCCAGATACTTGTTTGGTGGAATTCAGACCAGTTGAGTGTGTATTTATTTTATTGTGGCCCCGGTATCAAATTGGGTACCGGGGCCACCCCACTACACAGTCCAGATACTTGTTTGGTGGAATTCAGACCAGTTGAGGGTTTTATTATTATATTGTGGGGACCACTCTATACCACACTACCACTCTATACCACTTTATTTAATACTTTAATTCTATTACTAATTCCCATAAAGAGGAACTGCCGCTTCTATTTAATACTTTAATTCTATTAGTAGTTACCATAAAGAGGAACTGCCGCGTCTATTTAATACTTTAATTCTATTAGTAGTTACCATAAAGAGGAACAAAATAAACCAATTTTACCAAAAGTATAATATGACTTACAAACACTACACTTGAAAGATGGTGCCTTTAAATGAAAAAGTCAGTCTTCATTGCACGACTATGTGCAACAGGGACAGTTTTTTGGTTTACAAAGTCAACCAATAACACTTCGACCATGTCTGTCTTTAACATACTTGATGGGATCTCAATGACGAATGGTCTGTACCATGTTTGGAGGAGGTATTGTGGCCCCGGTACCAAATTGGGTACCGGGGCCACTCCACTATGCAGTCCAGATAGAGGTGTATCAGATATTAAACAACGTTGACTGTTGCTGCGAAAATTTTAAATAATATTGTGGGGAACACTACACTACGCAGTCCAATCATACAAGTTGATGGTTTTCTTATTATATATAATGTGGTGACCCACTCTTCTACGCAGTCCAGGTACATTATTGGAGCGAATCATACAAGTTCAGGGTTTTTAATTTATATTGTGGTGACCCACTCCTCTACGCAGTCCAGGTACATTATTGGTGCAAGTCATACAAGTTGATGGTTTTCTTATTATATAAATTGTGGTGACCCACTCCTCTACGCAGTCCAGGTACATTATTGGAGCGAATCATACAAGTTCAGGGTTTTTAATTTATATTGTGGTAACCCACTCCACTATGCAGTCCAGATAGAGGTGTATCAGATATTAAACAACGTTGACTGTTGCTGCGAAAATTTTAAATAATATTGTGGGGAACACTACACTACGCAGTCCAATCATACAAGTTGATGGTTTTCTTATTATATATAATGTGGTGACCCACTCCTCTACGCAGTCCAGGTACATTATTGGAGCGAATCATACAAGTTCAGGGTTTTTAATTTATATTGTGGTGACCCACTCCTCTACGCAGTCCAGGTACATTATTGGTGCGAATCATACAAGTTGATGGTTTTCTTATTATATATATTGTGGTGACCCACTCCTCTACGCAGTCCAGGTACATTATTGGAGCGAATCATACAAGTTCAGGGTTTTTAATTTATATTGTGGTGACCCACTCCTCTACGCAGTCCAGGTACATTATTGGTGCGAATCATACAAGTTCACGGTTTTTAATTTATATTGTGGTGACCCACTCCTCTACGCAGTCCAGGTACATTATTGGTGCGAATCATACAAGTTGATGGTTTTCTTATTATATATATTGTGGTGACCCACTCCTCTACGCAGTCCAGGTACATTATTGGTGCGAATCATACAAGTTCAGGGTTTTTAATTTATATTGTGGTGACCCACTCCTCTACGCAGTCCAGGTACATTATTGGTGCGAATCATACAAGTTCAGGGTTTTTAATTTATATTGTGGTGACCCACTCCTCTACGCAGTCCAGGTACATGTTTTGGTGCATTTAAGACCAGTTGATGGTTTTCTTATTATATTGTGGGGACCACTCCACTACGCAGTCCAGAAAGATAGCTCGTTGCAACGTTTTGGACTAAGAACTATATTGTGAGGTGTTCAGAATACACGGTAAATTAGTGGAAATGCTTGTTATTGAATGTTATTGAGGTCAATAATTGCGTAGGAGTGAAAATAAGCCCAAAAAATTGATTTTTTAACTTTTTATGCTTTTTTTAAAAAAAAATCCGAATCCAAAACCTTAAATCCGAACCAAAACCTTTCGGCAGGTGTTTTGCGAAACAAATCCGAACCCAAAACATCGAGAAAAGCCGGATCCAAAACACAAAACACGAGACCTCAAAAGTCGCCCGTGCACATCCCTAAAATATACTGCATGGAGCTATTTTTGGACATTACCATGTCACAATGACTACTGTTTTGTTTATCAGTGCCCATAGTAATGTATACTACACATTTTCTAGATAAAAATATGTTGTTTAGCAAGAAGCATTTGCATAACACACTTTAAGATTTCAGTCCGCATTTGTGAAAAAACAATGCACAATGCTTCATGAGGAATTCAGTTATGCATGACCCTACAAATTATTCATCATGGATAATTAGAAACTATGACATTGTAGATTTGTAAACACTGCAATATAAGATGGAGATAAGTGTACAGTTTTAGATATATTTAAATTATGACGGAAACATTCATTCAGACTAAGTTACTTCTCTACTTCACAAATGTAAAATTTACACCAGAAAAACCTTTCTTGTGTTGCAGGTGGAATATAAAATGCAAAGCCTGATTAAGAGTTGTGATGGAGAGCAGCCTAGCCCACCTGCAAAAATGCAGTGTAAAAATAGATCTAACCAGCTATACACAGCCTGCAAGAGCATGCAGTATTTGCCCTGCATGCCAAAAATTTTTTGCATCTGCACCCCTGGCAGTGCAACATGGTTTGTTCAGCTCAAATTTTACACCCAGACAACATTTGCATCAAGTTCTAAACGAGCCCTTATATCATCATCATCATTTATTTATATAGCGCCACTAATTCCATCAGTCCCTGTCCCATTGGAACTAACAGTCTAAATTCCCTAATGTAGACACACACTCACACACTGACAGACAGAGAGGGAGACAAACAGAAAGAGAAGGGAGACAGACAGGGATAGACTAGCGTTAATTTTGATAGCAGCCAATTAACCTACTAGTATGTTTTTGGAGTGTGGGAGGAAACCGGAGCACCCGGAGGAAACCCACGCAAACACAGGGAGAACATACAAACTTTACACAGATAAGGCCATGGTCGGGAATTGAACTCATGTCCTCGGTGCTGTGAGGCAGAAGTGCTAACCACTAGGCCACCGTGCTGCCCTATGTGTGAAACTAGTTGATCATTTACTTTTTTTCTAAGTCCTAGCTGCAATAATTGTTAATTGCTAAACTAATAGAGTATTTGCTGATGGATTAATGAGCCTGAATATGTATTGGTTATGTAATTATAGCATTTATCTAGTTATTTCCATAGTATTCAGTTGGGGAACTGGCTACTCTTGTTTCCTCAAAGGGTAATCTGTGCTAGCTGAACATTAGTTTTGATAAACTGCATACTATTAATGCCTCTTTACACTGCACAAACTATTCTACCTAATTAACCTTATACTCCCATCAATAAATAAAGATGGTGACACAAACTGATTTGGGCAAAAGGTCACAGTTTATTGGTTGTATACATTGCAGTGGCAGTGAAAGCCCTTGCAGGTTAGCTATCAACTTAGACCTGAACCAAAACAGTGTCGGCCGTCTGGCACTGAACACTGATATCAGGATATATGCCCCTTCTGTACTTATAATGACGTTGTCAGGTGTCTTCCCTCTCTCTTCTACTTGGGATGGCTGCTTCGAAGACCCTTAGCACATGCGTGTCCTGTTGCTAGTCAAGAAGACATGATCCTGAAGCCTGACAGTGGTTTCTTACATCACAGCTGCCAGTAATTACCATCCTTCTCTCTCATATATAAGGAGGCCTCTAGCACCATTAGGGTGCCAGAGTATTAGGTCTTCCTGATCTCCAGCATTCCAGACTCTCAATGATCTGTTTCTGCTTGATATTTGGGCTCCAGACTTTGGCATTTCCACTGACTACTCTTTGGATTTTCCCTTTGGTTTGCAGCTTCCTGTGGTATTGACCTCTGGCTTGCTGACCCTTTTCCTGGATCTCGTTCTGGCACCTCACAACTTGCACAGCTCTCACCCAGCTTGTCTGACCTCTCTTTCACCACTACATCAGTGTAAGCTGTTCTGGACAACTGCAACCTGCACGCCCCTTGCAGCAAATGCCAAATCTCCTTGCGGTGGAGCCTCGTAAAGACCAGGGGCTCATTAGACTCCTTGCCTTCTGATTTAGCAGTGTCAATTCCAGCAAGTAGGAAACATCCTATTTGCTTAGTGTGACAGACCTAAGCAGGTCATGGGATCCCCACATAAAGAAACACGTTTCTTCGAAAGGGGCAGTGAACTGCGGGCAATTAGCTATAGCATCGCATGTATAGTCACTGAATGCAAAAGCTTTCCTGCCAACTGTGCCTCCTCTGGATAGGGACTAACAAATGGTTAGTAGCTCCACGACGGAACTGCACTTCAAAAAGGTAAGCAACAGAACATTCTGAATGCCATGACCACAGCAGGCTCATGGTTGAATATGGGAGGCTGGGAGAAAATTTGTGCAGCAAAAGAGGCACAGCAGCCACTAAGGGGCCCTTCCCCTGTGATCATATTATCCGGAGTATGTAGTGGGACATCACCCCTTGTAAATAAGTGAATGACTCGGCACAAACAAATTCATTTAAAATCGTTCGGCTTATGGCCTTGCTTGTCATATTATAGTACAATATTCCTAATGGTAAACTAAGGTTATTACTAGAGATGAGTGGTTCGGATTAAATTAAATCCGACAAGTCTGAGTTTTGGGATTCTGAGTTAAACCAAGTCATGCAAAAATCAGATCTGAAAACGAGGCAATATGTTATTTCCAGGAAAATGACGGATCTCACAAGTTTTGGATCTATATCGCTCCTTACTGTTCTCATCTACCATTTTAAAAGAGAGCGCTTGTGGGGAGAAAGGTAGCTGCAAGGCTGTGCTGAGGAAATCGCGTGTAGAAGGAAAGAGGTAATTTACATAGAAAGCAATAGCTGTGATTATTTTACTGCAGATTATTAAGGTAGAGATCACCCTGTATGTATATCTATATAGTACTATAGACATCACTAGTGTTTAGTGGCAAAAAACAGGGTGCTGTTGCTGTATGTCTCTGACCAGCACAGTCCAAAAACAATATTGTGAGGGGCATTCTCAGTGACATCGCTATTAAGCGGGCAAAAAGCAGGGTGTTCTTTGTGTGTAAGCAGCACCCCCGAAAAACAAATATATTTATTTCTTTTAAAATTCAAAGTGCTTCTAGTCAAATCAATTTTGTGAGGGGCAGTGTTAGTGACATCTTTATTAAGTAGGCAAAATATGCACTGTTGTTTGAGTGTGAGCAGCAACCCCAAATACAAATATATTTAATTCTTTTAAAATCCAAAGTGTTTCTAGTGTAACTGGGTTAGAGGAACAGGTCCCATATTCTGGGGTAGATGGTATAGTACAGAAGCAAAGAGGTCACACAAGTCCAAGATTTTGGTACAGCTGGTTACAGACAGTTTTATTAAGCAGGAAAAATAAAGAAAACTTAAAAATAAAGACCTTGCTTTTCTGGCACTAACTAAGCATGTTGTTCCTGACTGTCTGTAAAAGGGTAGCTATCTGGGCTTATATGGATGTTATATGGTTATATGGGTGTTGTATTTAAAGAAGATAATGAGAAGGAGGATGATGATGATTGTATTGAACTAAGTCAGCCAGCAGTGGTACTACCTCATGCCCATGGTATGCCATGGTTATGCCAGGTCAAAAGACCAAAAAAACACCTCTTCTGTTTGGAAACATTTTTTTTCCAACCCAGAAAACATTTGTCAAGGAATCTGTAGACTTTGTGACACCAAAATAGATAGAGGTAGGGAGGTTGATCATCTAGGCACCTCCTCTCTGTTACATAATTTGCAGCAAGCTCTTTCAAGTAGTTTTTTCAAAAGGTGGAATATTGTATCTAGTAGCAAGCAGCCCAGCATCAGATAGCAGCCAAATGGATAGACATCTCATGCAATCCTCACCGTCAACACCTTGATCATCCTCCTCCTCTTTATTAGTATGTAGTCCAGCAACCAATTTTCCAATTCCAAATGAATACCCTAATCCAATCCATGATTCCCAAAAAATATCCTAGTGCCATATAGCTGCTGCTACTGGAGGTGATACATTTATACAGAAGGCGACCAAGAAGAGTAAACAGCATAGTTTTACAATTGTCTGTGAAGTAAGTGTTTGAAAGTGGAACCAAGTATGACAGTCAGTATCCTGTTGCACAGTGGATCACTAAAGCCATAATAGCTGTTAGCATTGAATGTCCAAACAGCTATTCTAAAATGTGGAGTGGACTAACTGCAGCCCACGATGAAATAGAAAGAGCAGTCTGTAACACTTCTGCAGTTCAATTCATTCTTGCCTCAAATGTGGAGCAGCTTCACCATCCTTTCAGCATAGTAGTACTAGCACACAATGCCAGGTCATTCACAGGCAAGCTACTACTACTTATATTGTTGCTTTCACTAAGAAACATACTGGTGTCAACCTGTTGGAAAAACTCAGGAATATAATTTTCAGTATTTGCTGACCCCATGTAGATAATTTATGCACACTGCTGTGTTCATCTGCTTTGTCAGTAATTTTAGCCAACCAGCTCATTACAGCCTTTGGCCAAAATTGGTGAAATTCTGAACAGTTGTAAAGAGATCAATAGAAAATAGGCTATAAATGAATTCTAATGCTATAAATAGTAATGTAGGAACAAAAACAGCTCAAAATCAATAATTGTACCTATTTTTCAAAATTTTTAATTAAATCCAGATCCAAAATCAAAACAAACAAGGATTTTTGGCCAAAACCAGAACCAAAACCAATACACGAAAATTGTTTGAGAGCCAAAAACAAAATCAAAACATGGTGTTCTGCACACATCTCTAATCTGCAGACAGATATGGTCTGCGATGAGTAGGCCTGGAATACTCCTTCTGTAAATTAAACTCTTTGGCATCGAGCCAGAGATAGACCCTCTGTGGTGAGGGCACACACAGTCACTGCCTTCAGCTATCAAACTTGGGATCACTGCAAATTCCACTTTGGGACTACTTCACTTACCTCCCCTGTCTCCCCCCTGTGGTAAAATCCTGATTTTTTTACAGGGCAATGTTTATCCGGTTTGGAATGTATTTAACTACAGCTATTGCATCCCGCTGGCTACCCTGCAAGAAAAAAATGTATTTCCCATCAGTCAATCCATTTGCATATCTACATATGAAACACATTTTAGGCCCTCTCCCTAACTAAACATGACATTACAAGGTTTCTGGTTTCACTTGAGTCTCTCTTTGTAAATCTTGTTCTCCCAAAAGGTATTATCTCAAATCTGTTCAATCTTCTCATTACTGACAACTAAGCTGCTGTCATAAAATCAATTGGGAAAATTACTTGGGCAGTCTACTGGAGGAGGACACCTGAACTAAAGTGAGGGAGAGAGCTTCTAAGTCCTCAATCTCTTCCATTGTCAAGGAGAACACCTATAAAGTATATTATAGGTGGTGCCTGGTTTCAACATGTTTAAAAAGTATTCACGGTACTGCTTTTAAGCAATGCCGCTGATACCGTAGCAGCATAGGACCTGGTTGTCCTGCCCCAAAATTGCTCATTTTTGGGATAGTGTAGCCCGCTGTATCAGCCACATTACTAAAGTCTCAATCTCTTAATGTCCAAGGCTGTTCCATCTTGGCTCTACACTAGAGGGACTGAATAAATACTCTGACAAACTTTCTGTGCAAATTCTCAATGTGGACTGATGTTTGGTTGCAAAGCAAGGGAAATGTCCAGATCCCCCTTCCTGACAACAGTTCATCAATACAATACAGTTTATAACTTCCATGGAGAAAATATCTGCATACTTAAATAGCTAGTCCTACAAATATACTAATGTTTGGTGCTACTGGTTAATGTATAACATTTATATCTAGCCGAAGAGATCCTTCTCAAGGTTTTTCAGACCTCTTCCTTTAGTTTTAGTTAAATGTTTGGATTTACAGTTATATGCAACCACTTCTATTACCCCACCTGTGTTACATTTAACTATATTTAATTGTATGTGTTTCCTTTACTGTATTATTTCAAATAGCTATAGTTACGTCCGTATGTATCATATGCTTACGATTCGATCGCTATGGTTCCAAAGCACAAAGGTTTTATTCGTAAAATATAATACAGGGCAAAGAATCACATGCATACGATTGCGGTTAGCACTTCCACAAGCTTCTCTACGAAAGCACTGGTTTCCAAAGCCAGAGGTGAACATTTTATTCACTGTACAGTTGTAAAAAGCAGTGACATCACAAGATACACAGTTACAATATTAAGTTCCACATTCATAGGTTGATGAGTCATGACCTCTCAAGAACGTTTTTTTATAGTGCTTGTGAGGCAAAAATCATGCATGTTTTCTGAGATAGATAAAGGCATCTTTTGAAAACTTGTGCTTTTGCATGTAAGCCATCAACAGTTTTGGGATTTTCGAAACTGCCACACATTGTCAACTGTCAATTGTCTTTAACCAGTTAAACTTTAAAGTAATGAATATGACTGTCAAATAATAATAATGTCCAGAGCGAGAAATCATAGGTACCCTGAGGGATATCAGCACTTCAGCATTAACAGATATTAATAGTATCAATTAAGTCTGTAGAATGTAGTGTAGTTCCAGATATAGGGACTTGGGGGCAGCAAAGTTCAGACTTTTGCCTCCGAGCAGCAGGAGGGAAATATAACTTGCAATGATTTTGTAGACAGGTTAGAGGTCAAGTTATTGATATGATGGTACTCACATTAGCCACTGAAGATCACCGGCTGATGATGAAGAAGAGAGCTCTGCCTCTTGTGAGATACGGTCACTAGTGTATCTGTGCTAGGAGCTGGGGAGCTGACTCCAGGGGTATTGCGCACCTCGAGGACTCCAGGGATCCCTTTAGCAAGGTGGCAAATGATAGTTGGGGGCTAAGTGCTTGAGCAGTGGAACTGCACTTTGGGGGGTTCTGGTTTACTTTGTGGTGTGTTTTGACTGGGTCTCTGCCTGGTAACCAACGTGCAGTGGGGGTCTGAGGGTAATATGTCTGCTCAGCTTAATATATTAGTGGCTGAGCAGGCTGCTCGGCTGAGGTGAACAGATCTGGGTGGGATGCACCGGACTGTGGATGGTCTGAATCACAGCCGGGCATATGGAAACACTGTGAGCGAGAGGCGGGAGTCAGCCTCACCTAGACAGTGAGTGGGCCACTCCACACAGGTCCCCTGGAGTTGCAGTACCGTCCCCTGTCTCCCCAGTATGTGTGGGAGAACGTGAATCTCCTTTTTTATAGGGAATAATATGGTGAGCGATGGAGCTAAATGAAATCACGTCCGGCACAAATGGCTTCCAAGCCATTTGTTGCAGCGGTATAGTGTGTATGTGTATGTAAGAATGTGAGAGACCTGCTTTTGGGGTGTTTTTCAGATATATCTGTAACTTGTGTAATGTTCATTTTATTGCTACCAATAAACATTGTTCAATGCGATTATTGTGGTTCCTACGCACAAAGAGATTTAATAGCAAAAGATAGCAAAATTTACAACAAGCCATGATGAATCATGAAAGGTATTAAACAATAAACACGAAAGTATAAAACCAAATACAATATAATCTTTGTACGCGCGTCCTGGGCCCAGGTTCAGATACAGTCATGTAGTCTGTTGCCAGGAAGAGAGAAATAAAATACGAGCCCAGGGAGCTTATATGCAGCTTGAATTAGCATAAACAGTGATGATGTCATGAATATACATAGATAACACTAAGAGAGGTCTTCATTGGTCCAGGGTTAATGATGTTCCAATAGACTGCTGGTCATAGTTCAGTTCATTTGATCTTTTCCAAGGGTGGGGGGCAACTTACTCCAACTGTTGCCTACATGTATTTCTGCTGAATAACCAGTTTAAACTGACCCATAAACAAAGTACTTTTGAGTATTAATCTCATATTGCTTATAACTTGCAACCGCTAGATGCGATCGCTACTCTGTCGAAACTGGGTTAATGCTGGTGAAATAAGCTTTAATATGAGACCAAACTTTTTATCTTTTAGAGGATCTGAACCATAAATACCTTAACTTTAATATTATCCATGTATAATTAATCTCTAGTATATCTTAATAATAAATAAATGTGGATTGGAACCTTAATAAATGTGTATTATTTAGAAGTCTAAGTGCGAATATAAATGTGTGTGTTGCTAATCCATGCAATTGCGTCACTACATGTGGTGTACTAATCCCAATCGCACAGTAAAACAATATTAAACAATTTAGTTTACTTCATCCAACTATTTGACTTCCACACCTGTGTGATAGTTGAGTGATAGGTTGAGTGCTGAAATCCTATTTAAGTCCTTGTAGTAATTTCCAAAATCACAGATGTGGAAAATAAATCCTGCAGCTTGGTGTTCAAAATCAACGTACATGTGCAGTGGTTGCTAAAGCGCCAGGAAAATCTACTCCCTGGGTTGTTGGTTGGTATGTTCACTATTTCAGGCCCAATTTCCACTATAGAAAATGGGAGGAAAACTGCATAATAGGCAGGGGCAGGCTGGGCTGGAGGGTAGGGGGGCCTTTCCCCCCTTCTCTGCTATCACGTGACATCGGAGATGTGTCCTTACTGGCTCAGGAGATAGATACTTGCAAAAGCATCCATATAAATCTCCTCACAGTGAAATGTAGCAAACTGAACACTGCATGTTTATTGCAAATATATATGTGGAAATGCATGTTAAATTAAAATTGAGTCCTAGTATCGCTTTGTAGTATGACAATATAAATCTATTACATAGTTTATAGTGTACTAAATTAAGTTTACATGTTGATATGTGTAAGGGATGTGAATGACAGTTATATATACATGTACTTAACAACACTGCGGGAAAACAGGGCATTAATCACTTTTTCCATCTGATACCAAGGCTAATGGGAATAATACCATGCTTGCCTACTTTTGAAATATCGTTTCAGGAAGATTAAGTAACATGTTGCCATCACGATACATGTGGCGAAATTCTGAAATATATTGCTCTGACAGGGGGCATGACTAGCTCCACCCATGGTCATATCAAATACCCCCCTATTGTACTTTGTACAGCATTCCACCAGAGGAGGTTTGTGTGTGGGTGGTACAGTGTAGCAGGGTTGAAGGGAGGCAAATCCTGGAGGTTAGTCTACCTTATATTCCTGGAGATTAGGCAACTATGACACACACACAGACACAGACACACACACACACACACACACACACAGATGGACATTCACAGACACAAACAAGTACACTTCTATTATGTATGCAGGATAATCTCACTGGCCAGATAACCTGAGGAAGTGCCAGGGGGAAGATTAAGTAATGACAATACCTGTGTGCTAGAGAGTAGTTTCTTGTAGTACTGATATTCAAATTGGTAAATAAGTCAGTAATCTAGAGGAAACAATAATGGAAAATACTTTACAATAATGAACGTATAACAACACCTGTCCTCGTTTGTGAGAGCTGTAGCCATTTTGTTGTAGTATGGGAGGCACAGCAGGCATGTGGGTATTTAGTCTATGCAACTAACTGTCTTAACAAGTAGAACACTGTGATTTATCAAAAAGTGGTAATAAACAGTCATCCAGCAGTCATAGGAAGTAATTAGTGTCAGACTGGCCCAACAGCTTTGTAGTACTGAAAAACTTCTTACTCAGGTAGGAACTCCACATAAGTCTTTGCTATGCTCAGATTAGCTGAGTGGCATCTCACAGTCGCTCAGCCAATCTCAGCATAAACCCACTCCCTACCCACACTGCCCAAGCCACAGAGAAAGCTAAAGGCAGAACAGCAGAAACAGGTAAGTGTAATGGAGCTTATGTGTTAGTGTTTGCGAATGAGAGAGTGTGAGTCAGTGTGTATGAGAAATATGTGGGATTTGAGAGAGGGAGTGTGTATGAGAAGTGTTTGTGTGTATGAGAGAGGGAGTATGTGTATGTGCGCCAAGCTGTGCATAATAAGCCTCTCCCTACTTCCTATCCCCCTCACCTTCTTGCTGCCATATACCCTCTCTACTGCACTTCCCCCACCCTGGTGCCAGGTACCCTGTCTACCGCACTCCCCCCGCCCTGCTGCCAGCCACCCTATCTACCACAATCCCTTCTCCCTGCTTTCAGGCCCACCATCTGCCACACTCTCCCACCCTGTTTTCAGACACCCCCACTGCCACACTCCCTGCTTCTAGACACCCTTATCACCACTCTTCACCCTCACTGCTGCCAGAAACGCCATGTGCCCCTCTTTTCCCTACATCTGACAGACAACCCATCTTCCACTCTTTCCATTCCTGCCAGACAACTCAAATACCACCACCCCCCGCTGCTGTTATGCTAGACATCCCATCTACCACACACTCCCTCCCTGCTGCCAGATACCCCATCTAGCACTCTCCAACTACCTCCTATTCACTACCAGTCAACACATGATGCCATGGTCCCCATCAACACATTGTTCTTCCTTGCTGCTGTACCTTACCTGCCACAATTGTTCTCTAATATAACTATTGTATTTCTTAGAATTGAAAATAGCCTTTGAGGTAGGAAATTTGAAATATAGATAATATATAACTTCTATAAAAAGTTTTGGGTTTTTTTTTAAAAAAAAAACCAAGAAAAAAAAAAACTTTAATTAAGTACCATTTATTTATTTCTTTTGGTACTTAATTACAAGGACATCACTCTAACTCAAGTGCTGCTGTTTTCAAGCCTTCCACTGCCTGGCTTACAGGATGACTTATTCAAGTAGACTTGGCTGTGCAACACTGAGGAGCTACAATGGCATCTGTATAATTAGCAAGTATCAAAAAATAATAATAAATTTATTTTGTGGGCTGAGCTTGCCCCGTCTAGTGGCTGGTCTTGACTCTCTGGAGGCTGGCCTTGACTCTCTGGTGGCTGTCTATGCAGCTTCAGTGGTGCTCCCTTGCATTGTGGTTGGCAAACACACAATATTTCATTGGTTTCACCACTGAATTTCCCACTAGGCCCTTTATGCCTCAGTCCAACACTGTAAGTAATTTATGAAATTCCTCTCATGTGCATCATAGAACTTGGCTTTTCACTGGCACATCTTATTGGACCATTCTTCGCAACTTATCATCATGTACACCTATTCTCTGCTTTTGAGACCTGCCTCTGCAAACTAGAAGAATGTCTCTATGGGCAGAAATATTTTGAGGTACACTATGCAAGAATGTTAACATAACACAGAAGTTGAATCTCCTACCTCCTTAATACCACCTCTTTCAATCAAATGTTTCAGTTGTAGTTTGGCCTCATTTATGGCTTATATTACTGTAGCACTGGCAGACTAGGATGTCTGCACATTCATGTAGTCAACAGAGAGGCATTACAATTATAAGGATTAACTAATAACTTAATTGTGGGGAATAAGGCCTAATCATAACTGCAGTGTAAATATGTTATATCAAATAAATTAATTGACACATTGAGTTACTAAAGTGTAATATGTGAAGTCAGAGGGTCTGGTGTATGTTTACCTGATGCTTCTGCCCACCTCTATGTATAACAGCAACACTTTCAGGGAAAGCTGAGCAGCTTCAAAGGCCCCTGGGGTTAGTGACATCCTGACATAGGAGAGTTTTTTGACACTGACAGAGACTTTAAGGAACCGTTCACAGCTTGAGATCCTTGTAGACAATGGCAACCCATGACGGCTCTCTATGCAGGTATAGAATTATGAACTTCAAAGAAAATGTCTTCATATTTCATATTTTGCGAAATCTGTGTGCCACTTCATACCGAGGGACAGAAGGCACACCAGGGTTGCAAAATACAGGTACAAGGAACAGCTATAGTCACATATCTTTGGGAAAGGTATGTCATATTGTTATAATTCATCATGTTTGGTATTTAATTGTACCGGAGATTATGACCGGTTTGATGACAGGGGAGGTATGTTTCTGCAATATCTCTGAGAAAAGTTAAGACAGATCAAAACTTAGGAATAGTTTTGAACAAGTCTTAGGTGACACTCAAGGGACATTTCCACCCCCACATTAGCATCCACACTGCCCAACTTAATGCTGTCCCATTAGATTTTGCGTAAAAATCTGTTTTGTGAAGGGACAAACTGTCAGTCTTTTGGGAAATAAATCAGCATTGATAAGCTATCCATCTTCAAGTCAATTTCCCTTGGCGCAGAATATAAAACTTATCTGTAAGTTATATTCTGAATTTAATCCCTGTATTTGAAACTGTTTTGATTGTGCATGTATGTCAATTGTTTATTAATTGTTTTTATAACCTGTAAGCATTGTAATTTTTGTATGTTAAATAAAAAACTTAATAAGGGATGTCCTTATTGCTCTAAACAAATTCACTGCCTGTCTAGAAGAGATAGATTGCTTGACCATGCTAAACCTTTAAATAATGGCGTGAATTATGAATACATCTGTATACCAAGCCAAGTGTGTGCATGCATGTGCATTTGTGTCATAGAGCCTGGAGAGTCTAAGTGTTAACCCTTTGATTTCTGGTGTGTGCCTTGCTAACTGTGTAAACAAGGAGTGCTCACTGTGTGCCAGTGTGAGGCAGTATATTGGGGACCTATTGCCATTATTCAATAGGTGGTGGTACACCAAAGTGGGTGTGGTTGTGTGAGCGCTGTTCAGGCGCAATTCAGCAAATCTGTAACCTGTACGATAAGTAAGAAGATGATTTGGTGCTGGAGCCGTGTGTAACCCCATACAGTAAACACTTCCAAGTCAGAAGTTTGCAGAGTGCAGGTTGTGACTGGTAGACGCAGTTAGGAGAGGTTTCCTGACAAAATAGAGGTTATTTATTATTTGATTGGGTGAATATATGATAAGATATTAAATGTGGCAGTAGCTATAGGGGGCTATGCGTGACAATGCGAATTAGGGAACTGTAGTTAACCAACAACTACATTCCCTGGTTTGCACTGAGCTGCTCCCGGAGGATTCAGTAAGAGCTTGTGAAAGGGGGAGGAGCTAACAAAGAAAGTGAAAAAACAACTGAAAAAAAGGAAGTTAGAGAGACAGCGCAAGGAGGGATTGGAGATGTTGGTCAGGAGAGAATCAGTGCCCCAATCCTGACTGCGGCGGTAAAATACGAGAAAGAGAGACTGACAGGTGCGTCCTGTTAGCCTCTAATGAGAAAAAGGCCTGAGGAGAGACACCTGGGAGAGGCATCTGAGGAGCTGGGCAGCTGCTGAGAACTAAGTGAACAAGAAGTGCTGACAGGAATGAGGACCAGGTCAGCCCTGTCAGCACTAACGGAAGAGAGAGTCGGTTAGATTCATCCGGCCTGAAATTAGCTAGACAACTGCAGAGTCCTGTTAGAGATTCAGTTGAACATTCCCGTGAAAAGGTCTGATAAGTATCCAATTTTTGGTTTCATACCATGTACTGGGACTAAGTATTGTATTTTTCTGCTATAAGGTAGATAGTGAACAGGTGGGGAAATCCGAAGTCTAATTGAGAATACTTTTGTTGGACTGTGAAATTTCTCTTTCAAGGATTAGTGTTAGGGAAAGACAAGGAGTAAAGACTTAGATAAATTGTGAGAATTTGCCATGGACTATAGAATTTACCTCAGGAATGTGAAGTTTATCATATCGGAGTATTGTGGAGCTATAGTCTACTTCGGGACAGTGCTTTTCTGATAATCAAAGAAAGAGGGAAACATGTACATATGTTACGTCATGTTATCACTAAAGTTGGAGCCAAGACACTTCAAAATGTGAGTTTGCTGCATAGTGAAAGTTTAACAAAGTGTCACAGTTTGAAATAATATATGTCTTGCGATAGTTGAAGGAGAACTGACAGTCGTGACATCATCATTGTCAATTTGTACTTCTGTTGCTGTTAGTGGAGTTACGGAGCAGAGGCGATCTGTTTAATTATTAACCGTAAAAGACCACTCAATTGCATTCTTTAGGCACATGTGTATATGTGTTACGAGCCGCGGCAGCTCGGCAACGCTGCGACACACTCCTGTCCCCTTAGACGCGTCCCGGCCGTCGCCATGACAACGAGGCATCACTACCTGTTTTCGTCCCGGCTGTCACCATGGAAACGGCCAGGGCGCTCTTCTTATCACCGCCGCAACCCGGACAGCTGGCAATCGGGAGTGTGCGCTATACTAGCTATTAATTAGTCTCCTGCTGGGGCCAATTCTCCATCCTGTGCCTCCTAGTTTTTCATTGGCCCTTCCATGTATTGAAGGCAGCGAGGGCTTAGCCTCCCTGCAGGATATAATGTCTACTGCCTGTGTGTTGCTGATCCGCTGGTTCCCTGTTCTACTTGTTTCCTGACATCAGGGCCGGACTGGGACTAAAAATCAGCACTGGCATTTAAAGTACACAGGCCCACCTCAGTTCCAGCACAAAAGAAATGATGTGTCGCTGTGTAGCGGCAGCGCCGAAAAGGGAGTGACCACATTGTGTTGTGGATGTGGCCAACATGGGGCATTGATACATACTTTATAATAAAACATTACATTTATCACGCCCTCCCCACAAGCAGGTTATGACACCCTCAGTCCACTATACTTATCTATGCATCTGTTGCTGCTGACATCCATAAGGGTGGGAACTTCCTGTAGAGTGAGCAGAAAAGCTCTTAGTCTAACAAGACTAACAAATCTCATGAGACTTAGAGCTCTGCAGGCTGATTCCTGTCTGGGACTGGGAGCAACTATCAGATTCCTCCTGCTGACCAGAACTGGATTAAGGCTCGGCGGGGCCAGGGCACGTAAGACAGGGGGGCTCCTATGATGTAGTATGGTTATTAGACACATTTTTGACAAATACTGTAACGATACTGGTGGTATTATCTGAAGCCCAATAGCCGAGTAGATATCCAGAGAGTAGTCAGACGTTTGCCGGGTCGGTACACAAGTGGGTAGTCAGACGTTTGCCGGGTCGGTACACAAGAAAGTAGTCAGATGTTTACCGGGTCGGTACACAAGAGGGTAGTCAGACGTTTGCCAGGCCGGTATACAAGCAGGTAGTCACAGATGCATGGTAGAGTAGCAGGTAGCAGGAGCTGAGCAAGCAGAATACTCAATCATATGTCTGAACCAGGAAGTGCCATTTATAGGCCCAAACAGGAAAAAGGATCCAAGATGGTTTCTCTTTGATTCCAAACTGGCCATCTTGGATTAGTGCAAATCTAAGGAAATGTTTGCAAATACAGAGACCTCTAGGGATCAGAGGTGCAAATGTCAAGGTAATTCCTTACATATACACTGGCAATATTGTGAGCACTACTGTTAGGTGGACGCAGTTTTGCCTTCACAAGCAGTACAGTGTGAAGCAGGACATATCTCCCAAACGTCCTTGAAGTCAGACCAAATCCTGACTAAGTGGTACAGTCACCCACCAAATTCAGGACAGATGGCAGACTGTCCTGGTCTCTCCTATCTGTCTTGTCACTTTCACCACTTGTGGCTGCTGGTGTCTTTAGATCAGTTGCTGCTTGTCCTGGAATGTTGGGGGCCCTATTTGGGAAAAAAATGAGTACATGAAGTTTAGAAAACTCCAAGCAGCCCTGGTGTTAAATCAATATAGCACCCAAGTTTTAAAATTAGGTCTCCCTCCAGCCCCAACATTAAAATAATAGTATTCACATTTGATAAATACATCTATTTCCCTCCAACTAGCCCTGACATTAAATTAATAGTATTCACATTTGATAAATACATCTATTTCCCTGCCTCCAAACAACCCTAGAAAGAAATTAAACATACACTGGCCCCCATACACATACTATAGTCATACACTGGCCCCTACACATGTACTATAGTCATACACTGGCACCCACACACATACTATAGTCATACACTGTCCCACACATACACACACTATAGTCATACACTGGCCCATACACATACTATATTTACACTGTCACACACACACTATATTCATACCCTGTCACACACACACATACTATAGTTACACTGTCACACAAACTACTCCCCTCCTCTCCCCCCTTACCTTGTTCGATCCAAGGCACGCTCTGCAGACTCTTTTCACTCATGGGACAGTACCTATCACATGGTGCACGTCCCATGTGACTCTGATCGCTGGAGACCCATTTATAGGGGAGGGAGGGGGGGCGCTCGGCTATCAGGAAGTCAGTATAGGTCCCGCCCCATTACTCGGCGCTCAAACTGTCATGCCGGGTTCTAGGATGACGCTTGTGGGCCGAGTAATGGGGTCGGCCCAACTAGCCATTGGCCCTTCTGGCATTTGCCAGAAATGCCAGATGGCCAATCCTGCCCTGCCTGACATTCTGATCGATTCCTCATTGTGACCTCTGCCTGGATTTTGGATACCGCTTATGTGCCTGTGACCCTGACCTCTGCCTGGATTTTTAGATAGCGCTTCTTTGCCTGTGACCCTGACCTCTGCCTGAACTTTGGACCAGTTTGTTTGCTGCCAACTCTGACCTTCGGCCTGTTGTCTGACCCTTCCTCTGGCCACAGCCCCGCAACCCAAGTCCAGTCCCGGACTCCTCCTCCAGTCTTCCAGCTGCCTTGTCCCTGGCCGGGTTACCCTGATAAGCCTCTACTGCCATAGAGATAAGTCCTGGGGGCATCCGAGTACCGGTAAACGTGCATAGTTCTATGGGAAAGGCGACTGCTAAACGTGAAGACCTCTACTAGCTTGGTTCTAAAGGCTTATCAGCAGCTGCGATCCTAGCATTATAACCAGCCAAAACCTTGGAAGACCTGGCCTTATGGACGAGACCCGGACTTATCCGACTTCAGCGCAACTGTTGGCTCGTCAGATCCAGACTCTGTCTGAGATGGCCTTTGTCTATATTGTGGAAACAAAGGTCATCTTCTCCACTCCTGTCCTAATAAGTCGGTAAAGGGCAAACCTAGAGAACGAGAAAGAGGTTCGTCTAGGTCTGCAGATCATATCTTCCAAAAATGCTCTTTTGGTGCCAGCCTCCATTTCTTTGGGTGCGCATTCTTTTTCCAGCTCTTCCTTCTTGGACAGTGGTGTCGCAGGGAACTTTCTGGATATTGAATTTGCCAGCCCTATGGGAATTATTACTGTGAAGATCGATCCAGTCATTACTGTATGCGGACTGGATGGTGGTCCATTACCTAGAGACAAGATTTGCTTTCAAATGCTCCTTTTGCTACTCACTGTTGGGGTCCTGCATTCTGAGTGTTTGCTTTCTATTTAATCAAGTGTCCTTCTGTTCCTTTAATTATGGGACATCCCTGGCTCCAGTTTCATAACCCAGTCATTAATTGGAGCAAAGGAGAGAATGTTCAGTGGACTACTAATTGCTCATTATCCTGTTTGTCTTTGCCCTTTCAGGTGATCCAACCCTTGCCAGACCTACTATCTCTGCCATATCATGACTTCCATGATTTATTTTCCAATAAAGCTGCTGATACTTTACCTTCTCATCGCAATTACGATTGTGCGATAGATTTGGTACCTGATTCCAAATTTCCAACGGGAAGATTATACTCACTTTCTATACCTGAAACCCAGGCTTTGGAAGATTATGTGAAGGAGAACCTCCAGAAGGGTTTCATCAGGCCCATTAAGTCCACTATGGGAGACAGATTTTTCTTTGTTTCCAAAAAAGATGGTACACTTCGGCTGTGCATTGACTTTCGCAACCTAAATAAAATCACCGTAAAAACACCTATCCACTTCCACCCATATCTGTTCTATTCGATCAACTCCGGGGTGCTACTGTGTTTACTAAAATGTATCTGCGAGGGGAATATAATCTTGTATGCATCCGGAAAGGTGACAAATGGAAGTCTTCAACACCTACTCAGGTCATTACGAGTATCTGATAATGCCATTCGGCCTATGTAATGCTCCCGTGGTATTCCAAGATCTGATCAATGATGTTCTCCGTGAATTTTTGGGTCATTTTGTAGTAGTGTACTTGGACGACATCCTCATTTCTACTCCATCTCTCAGGCCGCAATGTCTCCATGTTAAGCAAGTTCTCTTTAAAACTTAGGGAAAACCAACTTTTCGCTAAAATGGAGAAATGTGAATTTAAAGTCGAAAAGGTGTCGTTTCTTGGATACATTATTTCCTCCTCTGGGTTTTCCATGGAGCCTAGTAAGGGTCAGGCAATAGTGGAGTGGGTGCGTCCAATCAATCTTAGGGCCATACAAAGGTTTTTAGGCTTCACAAATTATTAGCGAAAATTTATTCATGGGGGGGTATTCATTTGTTGCCGTTAACGCTCTCAAACGAGCGCTCTAAAAATATTAGCGTTAATACGGTAATTACTCGCTAAATTTCATCTCGCAGCTGAAATTCAGCGAGTAAACTACCGTATTAACGGTATTTACGCGCAAATTACCGTATAAACTGTAATATTTTTCGAGCGCTCGTTTTTTTTTTGTTTTAGCGCGTTAAAAGCAACAATTGAATACCCCCCATGATGTTCAGATTTGGTAGCACCCATAACTGCCCTGACTCGCAAAGGAGCTGATACCATTAATTGGATTTCCAATGCAATTAACGCCTTCGAGGCCCTGAAAGATGCGTTCTTTTCTGTCCCTATCCTGAGACACCCTAATTTAGATCTACCTTTTATGGTGGAGGTTGATGCCTCCGATCAATGTGCGGGAGCCATATTGTCTCAGAAAGGCTTTTGTGACCATAAACTACATCCATGTGTGTCTTTTTCCCGGAAATTCTCTAATGCCGAGGCTAATTATGACGGGGCAACCGTGAACTCTTAGCCATTAAATATGCATTTGAAGAATGGCGACATTGGCTGGCAGGAGCAAAACATACTGTCTCTTGCATTATAGATTACAAGTACCTATTGTTTATTGAATTTGCTAAATGTCTGAATCCCAGACAGGCTCGCTGGACCTTGTTCTTTACTCGCTTCAGATTTTTCATCTCCTATTGACCAGTTACTAAAAGCGTCAAGGCCGATGAACTTTCCCCGGAGATTCATCTCTTGCCATTCTCCAACAGCAAAACATCTATTATTCCTTCAACTTTAATTCTTGCCGGATTGACCCAAAGCCTTGGGGAAAATCTTAGACATTTTCAGAAGATAGCACCTTCAGAGACCTCTACAGACAGTTTCTTTGTACTTGTCCATCTTCGGAAGGTGGTACTATCTGAAGCTCATGAAAGTAAGACTGCTGGACATCCAGGAATTTCCAAGACTACTGAAACTCTTTCTCGCACTGTCTGGTGGCCTTCCTTATCCTTCAATGTTGAAGATTTTGTTCTTTCTTGGGAAGATTGTGCCAGAAATAAATCTGTCAGAAGTTTTTCCTCAGGTCCACTGATGCCGCTACCTGCTAACCGCTACCAACTAAACATTTGTCACATCTCTCGATGGACTTCATCGTAGACTTACCTTTGTCATCCGGACACACCGCCATCTGGCTGGTGGTAGATAGGTTCAGCAAAATGGCACATTTTGTTGCTTTTGCCAAGCTGCCCAGTGCTCAAACCTTTGCTCTATTATTTGTTCAGCATATCTTCTGCCTCCATGGTCTCCATGAAGACATTGTTCCGACCGTGGCTCACAATTTGTCGCCCAGTTTTTCTGCACACTCCTAGATATCAACATCAGCCTATCATCTGCATACCATCCACAGTCTAATGGGAAGACGGAAAGAGTCAACCACCATTTGGAGCAATTTCTACGGTTATACATCTCTAAGTTTCATGAGAACTGGGCTTCTTTACTCCCTTGGGCCGAATTTGATTTAATAATTCTTGCCATTCCTCCACCCGCATGTCTCCATTCTTTTGTAATTATGGCCATCATCCCAGGGCCCACTCTCTGTCTTCCATTTCTCCCTCAGGTTTGCCTGGTATACGTCCTACAGCCTTCTGCCTAAAAACTACCTGGAAAAAGGTCCACTCCGCATTGCTCCAGGCCTCTCTTCTATCAAAATGTTTTGCCTACCGCCATTGCAGGAACTGTCTTTTCAAAGTAGGTGACAAGGTCTGGCTTTCCACCTGGAATATTAGGTTCAAACAACCCTGCAAAAAGCTTGGACCTTAGTTCATTGCACCTTTTCTTATTATTAAAAATGGTTAATTCTGGACTTCTGGTGGGCGGGGCATCTGGAATGGCCGCTTTTTAGTCTGGCTCTACACAGTCGCTTGATATCTTCTACCATCAGAGGATCAGATCACACCAAAAATATCAGAAACAAGCTTAGATTAAGCCCAAGAGTGTGAGGATCTGTCTGAGGTCTGTATGACAGCTGAGAGCGCATCTTTTTCCCCGGAGTCCGGCTTCAAGTGAGAGCCACGCTAGTTTCCCGCCATTCGGAAAAAATCTTCACAGGCTGAAGCAAACCCTATCACATCGTGTAGACAACAAAGGAATCCGGCGGAGAAAAAGGCTATATGATAATAAAACAACTAAACTTACCACGCGGCTTGGTCCCTGGAGTGTCGCAAGCGGAGATCGTGAGAGAGGAGTTTGGCATGATCCGGGCGGTGACCAGCAAAGTGGGGAGTGCTGACAACCCTCCCCTCCCCGATAAGAGTATTGGAGACCCGACTCCCTGTGGAGGCTGATAAACTGGGACTGAGATCGGGTGAGTCCCACGGCAGCAGTGGAGACGGGTAGCGTGAGGAATGCACAGAAGTACCCCAGCGGAGGAAAACGGAGACCAGCTTAAGAGAAGGTGTGTGGCGGGAGGAGCTGGAGAGAGCCGGGAAATCGAGCTGGAGGGTCTGGTGCGGGTGAGGGACCTCGAGAGGTAGCTGTGCCTGGAGAACAAAGGTGCAGGAGCACAGTCTCAGGGAGATCGTGAGGCGGTGTTTGGTCCACTGGTGTTAACGAGGCGGCTGTACTGGAGGCGCAGTTTGCTCCCCGAGAGGAGAAGAAAGAAGAGTCTGTGTCAGCGGTTGCAGAACTATCTTCTGGTGGAGGAGTCTAGCGCCCATAACTCCCGCTGAGTATACCCAGGGAGATAATAACAGCTAGAGGCATTACACATTTTTGTATTGTATACTTAAACAATGGCTGGTTAGCTCAGGGAAAGATCATTATAACCAGTTGTGTATACTCTTCAGAGAATTATAAGATCTTATTGCAGATGTGCCTCTCTCTTGACGTAGCTCATGTAACACTAAATGCCTTATTTGAGAGAATGAATCTTATGTATGTTGGTTGAAAACACCTATTTCTGTATTAGTTCTCAAATGTGATGGTTAATTCTGACTAAGTTGCCATATTGAGCTGGCACTGTTCTACTGACATCTAGTGGTGACAGACGGATAGTGTCCTTAAATATTACAGGTGAAAATCTATAGCCATCTGGTTAAAATCTTGAAAATATTTGCTTAAAAAGTTGTAATATTTTGCATAATTGCTAAGTCTTATACTGATATTAAGAACGTGAGCAATTTATTTTTCAAAACAGTCTCGAACCGGTTACAATCTATACAAGCTGAGACTCTACTGCCACCTTGTGGCTATAGTTGCTAAATATCTTCAAATCAGTGTATGATATTTTAACTACATTTGCAACTGTTCAACCTGAAAGCCAAAAAGTTTAACACAATTCTTGTATACCTAATGTTTAGTTAAATAATATAAATGTAATGTTTCACCTAACTTCTTGAAAAAAGAAGACAACGTAAATTTTCATATCTAAAAGATAATTCAACCATATTAAGTGACTTACTCATTCAAATAAATGCAAATGTAATCTCTCTGGGAGAGAAGTAAATGTAAACTTTTACCTAAAAACTGACAACCTAGGCACACCACCTTAACGGGGGTTTCCATTTTCCAGTTATCTTGTCCATCTCATGGAAAGATACTTACATAAACAAAAAACAGGCACAAGTGCACCCAAAGCTTCCCTCTCCACAATGGGAAAGCCAAAATCCCAAACTAACAAACCTGTTCCCTTCCCCCCCCCCCCCAGTATCAGATACTACCCAATCAAACGATCCTGATCCCACAGTGACTTTATCGCAGAGTATCTCTCCTTCCATTTCGGCAATGGAATTCTCGGCCATATTCATGCCTTTAGATTGATAAACAATTTTAGGCATTGCATAATACAGTTTAGAATGTCCTGTCTACTATTGCGGCTAATACAACCCGCATTGCCGAATTGGAACAACGCACTAGTGATGTAGAAGATAAAAACCAATCGCTAGAGGTCAAGGTGGATAGTCACTCCCAAACTTTACAACAACTAATGGACAAGATTGATGACCAGGAGAATAGGAACCGAAGAAACAATCTCCGGTTCATAGGTATCTCAGAGACAATTAAGGGTCAACAACTTACTCATTACTTAAGTATCTTGATTCCCCTGGCGTTAGAACTTGAGGAAACAATGGAGAAACCCCAAATTGAAAGGGCGCATAGAATTGGTCAAGAAAGAGAAGGAGACAGGCCTAGACCCCGCCCAGTTATAGCCCGATTTCTGGACTATAGAGCAAAAGAATCGATACTTGGGGCGTATAGAAAACAGGGGTCACTGATTATTGAAGGCACAAAAATTCTGATATCTCAAGATTTCTCAGACATAGTATCACAGAAACGCAAAGAATTTTCAGCTGTATGCAAACACCTAATAGACAGCAATAAACGCTTTGTTCTACTCTATCCAGCCAAACTTAGGGTAGTAGAAAATGGAAAGACCCTGTTTTTTGAAGATCCAGCAGAGGCCACTAGATACTTCTTACGTAAGTCACCATCACAAGGGACACCATCTGGAGACAGAGTGTCCCCTCACCGTTGAGACATTACATACATAGATAGTGCACTAGATTTTTGGCCACTTTTAATGAGTATTGTGCCTCTTGTATGATAATAGGTTATGTTATGTTTTACACTAATATAATAGTTGCATTTCTTCTCATTATGGTTATGAATAATAAAGTTATTGAAATGTTCATATCTTTGAGGATGAATCCCGACCACATGTCTGGGATTCACCCTAGCTTGTTATTGGAAAATAGGAAAAATAGAAAATGGTGGATGAAGATTGTTCAGACAATAATGCTTTTATTTTTTTTAACATGTACAGAGATCCAAAATTTGAAAATGCATGGGGGTGCGGAGGAGACCAGAATCTATTCGAAATGTTGGGGACACGCCTGCTTCCCGTCATCTTAAGACTACATCAAGAAAGGCTGCAGTTCGTAAGTAACCACTCCCCGGGTGGGGGGGGGGCAAGCTGACCATGTCGTTTACACATTCTGACATAGTTTCCCCTCCTCGTCCCCTCCACCGTTGAAGGCAATTTTGTGGAATGTAGATGGTCTAAATACCCCTATAAAGCGTAAAAGAGTTATAACACACCTTGAGCGCCATAAGCCCGATATCATCTTCTTGCAGGAAACACATTGGAAAATGGGGGATGACTCTAGCCTTAAAGATACTTGGATTGCTGAGTGCATATCAGCTCCATACAAAAACAAGTCCAGGGGAGTGGCTGTGTTGTTCGGGAGGAATGTGTCCTATACCATTTTAGACAGAGTAATTGATACAAATGGCAGATATATATTACTTGACGTCCAAATCCATGATTACAAATATACACTCCTAAACATATATGCCCCTAACACAAATCAAAAAGAATTCTTCCACTTCATATCTCAATTGGTTACCTCAAGAGAAACGCCAAATCTAATAATAGGGGGTGATTTTAATGTGGTAGATGACCCAACTGTAGACAAAAATCCTGTTACCCAAAATCTCAGATCGGAATTATGGACTCAAATTTCTACCCTAAAGATGGCACATAATCTCACGGACCCATGGAGACTGCTAAATCCTTCCGACAAATCTTTTACATTTCATTCGGGGGTGCATAATTCTTTTTCTAGGCTTGACTATATACTAATAGCTGATTCTTTAGTAACTGAAGTCATCAAGACTGATACTGGCTCAATACTTATATCTGATGATGCCCCTGTAACAATAACGCTCCGTTTGCCCTTGGAAGGACAACGGAATTCTACTTGGCGATTCCCATCCTATTTATATACCTCAGAGAATTTTAAACAGCATCTTAAATACCATTGGCTGGATTACCAAAACAATAACATTGAATACTTTGACAATCCTATATTATTCTGGGAGGCAACTAAGGCAGTCCTGCGAGAGAATATAATAGTACACATGGCCAATCGGAAAAAAGAATCAAATAAAGTTAACCAATCCCTTTCACAAACAATGCAAACTCAGTACAATGCCTATCTGTCTGATCCTAAAGATATAACATATGCTAGCTATAAACAGGCAAAACAAACATTAGAAAATTTCTTACTAGCCCAAGCTCAATCTAAAATAGACTACACAAAAAATAGATACTATAGGTGGGGCAATAGAACTGGTAGACTTCTGGCAAACCTCTCAAAGCCTTTTAGACGTAGAAGCCATAAAGTGGCTATCAAAACACCAGAATCCTCACTGCCTCTCGCTAAATCTAAAGAAATAGCGGGGGCCTTCTTAAAATATTACCAGACATTATATACGGCTACTCCATCTAATGATGCACTCCTGAATGAAATATTGCAAGAAGCCAATTTGCCAAAACTGTCTCCTGAACAACAGGAATTATTAAATACAGAGATTTCATCTCAAGAGATCTTGGACACTATCTCAGATCTGAAGCTTCATAAATCCCCTGGCCCTGATGGATTCACAGGTGAATATTTTAAACTCTTAAAAGTAGAAATAGTTCCTACCCTACTAGAACTGTATCGGACAATTCACCGGCACCGTCCCCATTACCCATCCTTCAACAAGGCATACACTACTCTAATCCCAAAGCCAAATAAAGACCCTATGTTAATGTCTTCATATTGCCCCATAACTTTTCTAAACCTGGATTTTAAAATTCTTTCCCGTATAATGGCCAAACGCCTCCAAACTATACTGCCCTCCCTGTTGACATCACACCAGTTAGGCTTTGTACACGGACGCCACTCGGTGCGTGGTATTCGTACTGCAATAGCATCAATAATTGCCTCTTACCAAGATCCCCGCTCATCCAACATGCTTCTCAGCTTAGATGCTCATAAGGCATTTGATACAGTGTCCTGGTCTTTTTTATCAGCCGTATTGATTGAGAGGGAATTTGGTCAAGATTTTATAGCAATGATAGATTATTTCTATGAAACCCCATTAACGTCTCTAATCATTAATACATTACTGGAGAGATCCAATAGTAATGACAAGAGGCACTCGACAGGGATGCCCGATGTCCCCACTGTTGTTTAACTTATCGATAGACCCTATGCTGAGAATTATCCAGCAGTGGCCCCGGATGAAGGGCATTTCGGTTGGCAAAGAGTGCACAAAAATTACAGCATTTGCTGACGATATTCTGCTTCATATCTCAAATCCAGAGTTTTGTCTGGGTCTGCTGATGGAGAAAATTATGGAAATAGGGTCAGTTTCAGGGTTCTAAGTAAATCTTGAAAAATCAACGGCTATTTATTTGGGGAGAGGCCCGGCAGAGCCTCATTGTGCTTGATCCTTTGGACTGCAGTGGGCTAATAGGTCAATAGCATATTTGGGGGTCCAACTCCCGAAGAACATGGCACTCTCTATAATCTTAACATTAGCAAAGTCATAACAGACATGCAAAGGGAGTTAGAGGGTTGGGAACGACTCAATGTATCCTACTTGGGCAGGGCAAACCTCCTGAAGATGATATAGTTTCCACGATTACTATACCCGTTACAAACATTACCACTCCTTCTAACGCAAAAAGACGCACAACAAATTAATTATCTTTTCTGTAAATTTATTGGAAAAAGAAGCGCCCCAGGATTAGCCTTATCAAACTTCAACAACCCAAGACAAACGGAGGCATTAATTTCCCAGACATAGTTCAGTATAGCCATGCAGCTCATCTGCGATACCTGAAGGATTGGATAATGGATCAGAGCACTTATACTAACTTAGCAGTAGAAAAATAATTTCTTTCGGATACTAATCTAAAGGCTTTTCTTCACTTACATGACCAGGAATTGCCCTCTAATATTCTTGAAAACCCTCTTGTCCTTTCGATTGAAAAAATTTGGCATATAATAAGACACAAATCCCTATAAGTCCATATATTAACCGTTTATCAAAAATCCCGCATTTCAGAACGGCATGGCGGCTCGCCCCTTCACTGTGTGGGAGAGGGAAGGACTGAGGTCAGTTGGGCAGTTGTTGAACAGGACTGGGAGAAGGCCACTCCGCCACACGGAGGCACTGGAGCTGTTTCCATTTTTGGGTCCGTGTGGTCTTTCTTTCATTCAGGTCCGAGAGGTGATATCACTCTTCACAGCAGTGGATTGGGATAACCCTCTTGATACTTTTTTATTAGCTGTATCCTCCAAGAGAGGAGCAATCTCATCCAACTATGCTTTTCTGAGAACTATAATAGATCCCACTAAAATAAATTCGGGCCTAAGTGGTTGGTTGCGTCATTTCCCCCAATTAACAGAGCAGGTGTTATTGAAAGGGCTGGCCACCTCAATAAAGCTTTTCCCAGCTTCTACATATGCAGAGATGTTTCTCAACATATTCCACAGGGGCTACCTCTCACAGCATCGTCGAAATATTATTGGTCTTTCAGCTGATTCTAGGTGTCCTAAATGTGGTGAAATCCAAGCAGACCTATATCATTGTTTATAGGCATGTCCTATGATCAAGGCCTTCTGGACCCGGGTATGGAGGTTTGCAACTGCAGATTTAATTAATTATTTACCATTCACTCCTGATTGGGCAATACTGGGTATTTTACCTTCTGATATGCGATCCTCTGCAGGAGGAAGAGGTTGCTTCTGGCAATATCTGCAGCTGCTAGGAAATCGATTCTCCATATGTGGATCCAGAACTCTCCTCCAACACTCAAGCTATTTAAAGAAAAAATGTACTTTCTCCTGAGAATGGACTGGCTGGAAGCTTCTCTCCAGAAAAGTACCCTAACTTGCAAATTTTTTGAGACTTGGGAAAGCTATATTAATATCCTACCTTCCCAACTACGCAACCAACTATATGAATGCTTTCACCAGACACTGTGGTATGAAACGAAGGTATTTCTTCGAGACCCTCCAATTTTTGTAGGAGATGATGGGGCGGGCCTGTCCTCTTCCTCTGGTCCCTCCGCACCCTGATGGTGGGTTGGGGGAGGGAAAACTGCAATGTCATGTCTGCTCCTTTCATTGGGAGATGATGGCATATTTATTTTCACCACTAATGTTTTCATTATTGCAATTTTGCCTTGTTTCGTATTACAAAGCTATAATATATTAATATCGGGCACAGATATTTTAGAATGTCTGTATTATGGTGTCGTCAAACCTCCTCAAGTGGAACCCAGAAAAAATGTAATAATATTCATGTACATGTATATTGATTGTATTTACAATGGAATGTTAATTGGTTAAAATGGTTAATTCTGTTGCTTTTAGGCTGCAACTTCCATCTTCATTGAAAATTCTGAATACATTACATTGCTCTCTTTTGAAACTCGCTGCTCTATCTAGTAAGTTCAGGTCCCATGAGCCACAAACAACTCGATCAGTTCAGGTACATGAATTGTATAAATATGTTGTGGAAAAGATTGTTGATTTTAAGAAGGTGCAAGGACAAACCCATTTCCTAGTTCACTGGAAAGGCTATGGCCCAGAAGAACGTTCTTGGGTTCCTCGGAGACACCTGCACTTTGATAAACTGCTCAAGGAATTCTGTAAACAATTCCCTGGGAAACCAGGATGTTTCCTTGACCCCTCCTCAAGAGGGGGGGTACTGTTACGAGCCATGGCAGCTCCAGGCCCCTTAGACGCGTCGCAGCCGTCTTCATGATGACCGGGGCATCACTTCCTATTTTCGGCCCACTCGTCACCATGGCCCTGACCTCTGCCTGAACTTTGGACCAGTTTGTTTGCTGCTAGCCCTGATCTTCGACTTGTTGTCTGACCCTTCCTCTGCTCTCGGCCCCGCAACACAAGTCCGGTCCTGGACTCCTCCTCCAGTCTTCCAGCTACCTTGTTCCTAGCCATGGTTACCCTGATAAGCCTTTACTGACATAGAGATAAGTACTGGAGGCATCCGAGTACCAGTGAACGTGCATAGTTTAATGGGAAAGGTGATTGCTAAAGGTGAAGACCTCTACTGGCTCGGCTCTAAAGGTTTATCAGTAGCTGCAATCCTAATAATATGTTGATTTAGGATCTGTTATGCTAATTGAAATATATGTTACTGAAGTTTAAAGTGTAGTATCGGTTAAGCTTACTAATGTTTGTAGAGTACGGCAGGTTAGCACTTAAAAACAGAGGTATCTCTTAGTAAGTGTAGATAGTTGAGGTATTGCACTGTATTATGGTAAATCTATTGTAACTTTTTATAGCAACTGATATTTCAAAGTTACTTCTTCAAAGTCTAACTTCCAAATGAGAATCTTATTTTTGATATAAAAAGAGTCTCTAAAGTCATAAAAAATCAATAAAAGTGCCGGCATGGCTTTCAAATACCAAACTGCATGTTACTGTTTTCTCTCTCCTGTGTGCGTGCCTGTGGGTTTATTAGTAGGGGCAGAGGGTTCCTTGGTCTCCCTCTGGTGTTGTTAGTCCAGAACAATACCCATCGAAGAACCTACTGCACTCAAACCAAGGTGGAGGCACTGCGCTACGTGAGATAAGGTGAAGGAGATCGCTACAGAAGGACACACACAATATACACAATCCAAATGCCCACTTGAGACAGGTGACAGTAGGGGTGTTACATTACTCATTAGCGTGTGGGGACTGTCTTTATTATGATGACAGCTTTTAGTGCATTTTAAGCTTTTTATTACATTGCTTAGAGTACTTCTGGTCTCTCTGCTGAAATGCAACAAGGAAAAGTAAAACTGGTCCCATTAAAACAATATGATGACACCCTATTACTACCAACTCAGAACTAGTGCAATTTTCAAGTTTTTTTGTGTAGTGGAAATGCCGGTGCAACACTACATGGTAGGTAAAGCCCCTGAAAATGCACCTTCTCCACCTTTTTATCCCATTATACTAATCTTGCTCCACAAAATGAAATCTCATTGCTGCATTGCTCTGAAAAATGAGGCACACCAGTGTGCCTAATCCAAGCTTCAAAAGATAAACCTTCAGTCTTCCGAACTTCCCCCACAAATGCAGCCAACTTCCATTGCTGGATTCGAAAGCTGTATTTGCGCCGGAGAGTGGCCATTTTGCTCTTTGGCTCTTTGTAAATGATCTCCAATGAGTTAATGCAGCTAAACACCAGCTATTGTACATGTACTTATGCAATGCTGATTATTGGAATATTTCTGATGATGAGAGTGGATGGTTTGAAAAGATAGGAATAGAGTGTAGATACACAGAATGTATATACTGTGTGACTTATACACTCAGTGGCCACTTTATTAGGTACATCTGTATACATGCTATGTGGCAGCAACTCAAAACATAAAAGCATGCAGACATGGTCAATAAGTTCAGTTGTTGTTCAGACCAATAAAAATTGATCTAAGTGATTTTGATCGTGGAATGATTGTTCATGCCAGATGGGGTGATTTGAGTATCTCAAAAACTGCTGATCTCCTGGGATTTCACAAACAACTGTCTTGAGAGTTTACATAGAATGGTGTGCAAAGAAAAAACATCCAGCAAGCAGAAGTTCTGTGGGAAAAAATACCTTTTCAATAAGAAAGGTTAGAGGAGAATGGCACGAGTGGTTCAAGCTGACAGGAAGCTGACAGTAATTCAAATAAAAATGTGCTACAGCTGTGGTATGCAGAAGAGCATGCCTGAATGCCAACCACACTGAACCTTGAAATGAATGCCACAGTAGCAGATGACTACACCAGGTTCCCCTCCTGTCAGCTAAGAACAGGAAACTGAGGCTACAATGGGCACACCAAAACTGGACAGTCGAAGTTTGAAAAAACGGTTCCTGATCTGACATACTTTGATTTCTGCTATGACATGTAGTTGGTATGGTCATAATTTGGCGTAAAAAAGATGAATCCATGGATCCATAATTCCATGTGACAATGGTGCAGGCTGGTGTTGGTGGTGGTGTAATGGTGTGGGGAATCTTTTTTGGAACACTGGAACACATTAGGTCATAAATACCACAGTCTCTCTGTGTATTTTTGGTGATCACAAGCATTCCTTTATGACCAGAGTCTACCTATCGTCTATTGGCTACTTCCAGCAGGAAAACACACCATGTCACAGAGCACATTTCCTCTCAAACTGTATACATGAACATGACAGTGTTCAATGTGCTAGAATGGCCTCCACAGTCATCAGATCTAAATCCAATAGAGCTCCTTTGGGATGTGGTGGGGTATGAGATTTTCTGTAGCAACTCTAAGCTCTGTTTCCAGCACCTTGTTGAATGAATGTCACAAATAATTTAGACCAGGGTTGTCCACAACGCCTGTAAATGTGGCCCAGAAGGAGTTTTGGTTGTGGCAAGGGGGCAGCGCTGTTAATGGAAAAAAAAATCCTGCAAAAACAAAGAAAAGAAAATACTTACCTTGTGGTTACGCGATAACGTCAGCTGGTACTCCGGCTCCCTCCCTTGTCTCCTCTTCCGTGCAGTGCTCGCAGTGAATGTCGGGCGTGATGTCATCACGCCCAACATCCATTGCAGAGCACAGCACGGAGAAGTCACCCGCGCGAGAAGAACAATCAGCAGCACAGAATTGGAGAAAAGAAGAGAAGAGGACAGGAGAACAAGCCGATTAAAAGGTAAGTTAAGGGGGATTTTTTTTATTATTTCAAGAGACGCTGACAAGTGAATAAAAGTCACCTGGTCCTGGAGCATCGTGGACCTTATCTCCCTGCTACATACTTCTACTTGTAATACTAATGGGGCATTATGTATTATTCTCTTTGGCCCATTATAAGTTGTTATCCCTTAACTAACATAGTGGTGTAATTATCAAAACAGGTGACAATCTGGGGTCACATTGGTGTATATGTCAGGTACCGCAGGCCTGGTCAGGGCACCCTGATATACAATGCCTGGCTTAAATGCACTTTATTGATATTGCATCGAAACAATACAAAAGGTGATTATAGTATAATAACTAGAGAGGATTTTTTGAACAGGGCGATTGAAAGGTAAGTATAGGGGGATTTGAAAAAAAAGTGAGATATATATATATATATATATATAAAATCACTTTTTTTTTCATATATATATATATATATATATATATATATATATATATATATATGTTAACTATGTTTTCAATGGTTTATTGGATGATCAGCTATTGTTATTGTTAGTGTATCTTATGTGCGGCCCATACCAACTCGTCGTCTTCCAATGTGGCCCAGGGAAGCTAAAAGGTTGGGCACCCCTGATTTAGACTGTTCTGGGGCAAAGGGGAACCTACTCAGTACCCACTAGAAAGGTGTACTTAATAAAGTGCTCACTGAGTGTATCCCACACTGGGTGATTGCTTTCGTCAATTAATCAAGTGTAATGTGTTGGTACAAATCAAATTGTGGGGGTGTCTCCAGTGAAGACCCCCGCCAGCGCTGTGTCCCTGGAGGGACAGAAGATGCTGGAGCCGGTGCCCGTGAAGAGGGCGAAGATGGCCGCCAGCGCTGTGCCCCTGGAGGGGCTGAAGAGGTCCCCGATGGTGTCCAGCAGGAAGAAAGAAGAGAAGAAGTACTCACCTGTCCAGCGATCCAGCGGTGAGTATCGTGGCTTCTTTTCTGCAGGTCCCGTGCGCGGGGGAAGGATGAGCCAATCAGGGCTCATCTTTCCCCGTTGGCCAATCAGCGGCCGGATGCGCGAGCCAATCTCGGCTCGCGCCCGGCCATTCAAAAGATTGGCGCCGACGCGAGCCAATCAGCGCTCGCGCCGGCTGATGACATCACGCCGGCAACTATATAAGTCCGTCGGCGGAGAAGAGGGAGGACGTCTCTTCAAGACGTCCAGTAACAGGATCAGCGGCAGCGGCGGCAGGGGGCCCTTGTAAGGGCCGTGAGCTACCCTGCCGCCCGAAGACCACAATCAAGCAGTGATCGCCGGCGGGGAGCCCTTGTCAGGGCTGAGAGCGCCCCCGCCCCAGCAGCAACAGCAGATCCAGCGCCGAAGAGGAGAAGAGGCGCCGCCGGCTGGAGGGTCTGGAAGATCCGGAGAAAGAAGCGGAAGACGGCGTGGCAAGTTGAGTATCCTGCGCAGAGCAGGTAAGTATACTCAGCGTTAATTTGGGCACTAGGCCCGTGGGCACAGTCGGGCACAAGGCCCGTTGGCACGGTAAATTAGGGGCACAAGGCCCAGGGACCTGGGCACTAGGCCCCGATAAAGTTAGTGGGCCAGTAGGCCATAGTATTGATGATAAAGGGGACAAGCCCCTATTAGTGAGACAGGGGGCGTGAGAGCCCCAGGTGTATAAGGGCACAAGGCCCTTAGGTAGTTAGTGGCCTAGAGGCCATAGGAAGGCCAGAGGGCCTGGTTAGGGGCTGGTAGACCGTAGGCTATTAAGGGCACAAGGCCCTCAGTCAGTCAGGGAGGCCACAGGCCTCAGGCAGGGGCTAGGACCCCTAGGTAGCAGTGCACAAGGCCCTAGTTAGTGGGCTCAGAGCCCTGAGGTAGAGAGGGGGCTGAGGCACATTAATCAGAGCACAAGGCTTTGTTTGTAGCTGGGCAGAGGCCCATGGTGTGAAGGGCAGAAGGTGGTGATGAGGTAGAGGCGTGGGAGCCTCGTGAGTGTAGGCGCGGTCCTGTGTGAGGTGAGCACACGTAGTTAGGAGGTACAGTAGAGCGGAGGCTCCTGTGGTGCTGTAGCAACCTGCTGGTTGGCTAACAGCAGTGTGCCTGGTAAGTAGCTTACAAAGTACTGTATATTGTATTCTGTCTGTGCGGCGGGTATTGTTGAATTACAGTATTTTGGGTGTGCTACGTAGTTGTGTCCAGGGGCAAGACGTCAGGCCCCCATTAAAGGTAGGCTCTTGTTCCTGTGGTTTCCTGTGCTAACCTGTGTTGTGGGGACAAGTGTAGTTACCAGCACACACATAGTCAGGGGAGAACACACGTAGTTTTCCTGTCCCTTAGGTCCCCGGGGTCACACTGGTACCCAGAGGGGGTGGCTGAGTGAGTTGGTGGCAGTGCAGCACTCCTTGAGGCAGTTCCAGGGGCGGCCGTGGTTCTGATCAAGGGTCCTCAAGGCCGGTTCCGTGCAGGTGGACCTGTGGTTCCGGACGTAGGGACACGTGTGAGATACCCGAGTACAGGCAGTCGGGCGGTTCAGTTCGATCGGCTGTTCCGTGCGGCAGTCGGCCCGCGGGTTATTGTGCTGTTCTACTGAGCCTCAGCCGGGCTTAAAAAACCGGTCCTTAGGGTCTGTGGGTGACCCCATAGCAAGAAGGCAGCTTCTTGGTACGACCTGGGTAAGGGGGTTAGGAACCGCCCTCCGGTTTAGTCCGTGAACACCGGCTGGTGTTCCCCATAGTGTGTAAGTGAGCAGTTCCGTTAGTGCACCACACCTAGTTAGTCATAGTGGTTTGACTGAGTTGTTAGGGTCGGGTCGCTGTTGTAGTCAGTTTAGCATTTGTGGGTGCCATCTTAGTCTCACTGACAGTGCAGAGGGAGGCTGTGTGTCCTTGTCATCCGCAGGTATCGGGGAGGTGCAGGAGAACCGGATCGGAAGTGGGAGTGTCCCGGTGAGTATTAAGCTCGATTCCCCCTTTCGGTTAGGCCATCACCGGCAGGTGTGTGAGGTACTTGAGGCGGGATTAGTCCTCGGACTAGTCTTGGTCTTAAGTGCCTGTAGTCCCCCGCGTCTTGGCAAGAACAAAGTGAGGAGGCGGCAAGTGAGCTTGGACTGACCGTGTCCTTGTTCTTTGCCGTAGTCTCGGACAGCCCTTACCTGGTAGGCACGGCCGTAATCTCTGTCTCTTCCGTAGAGGGACGTGATTGGAGGTGACGGGTTGCGGCTGCGGATCTGCTGGGATTGGATCGCAGCTGGGATATCGAAGGCGGACTGGAGGTGACCATCGTTTACAAGGTAAGTTCTTTTGTGTTGCGTCTGTCCCTGTCTTTCCCCGCAGGGGGCGTTACAAAATAATAGAAAAATCTCAATAAATAGACTGTAAACAAGCACAAATGCATGTAAATTATATCAATTTTAACATAGCAACACATAACTGCTAAAAATCATTTGATTTTTATGAAGTTTTTAGCATTTTTTTCAACAAATGTTAATTTTTTTGGTGAATTCTAAAGCCAAAACCCAATACTAAAAGATGGGTTTGGAAATAAAACTAAAAGAAGGGTTGTCTCGTTCTTCTACAAATAGGATTGTGTTTTTGGTAAGTGGACATCCGAATGTGCATAAATAAGTTCACATTTATAGAATGTCTCTTACCCCTGGGACAATACTAGTAATGAATATCATAAAGTACTTTTACAACAGTATTGGAACATTAAACAGTACTAGAATGTATCTCATCATAACTGGGAGTGTCAATTTAGTTAACTCTTACACTGTCACGTTATAACAAGCACAATTTTAGTTGCTATGGCAGTAATAAATTTAAGACCCCACCTCCTCTTATTATACTATACTTAGGCAGATAATATATATCTGAATTAAATATTTATGTGTAGGAAAAATATATAGTATGAATGTACTCTGGCCAATAAGAAATGCAGCATACAGACTTGCAGAACAAACCACATTGCTTTTTAAATTAGTGTAAAATAAGTCATGAGATGCAGATTAGGAGGGCATCAGCAGGCCCTTTGCTGTCGCTTGTAGGATTGCAGTGTTTTTGCTTTCTCCACTACAATGAATTTTAGATGAGTCATTGTGACTAGATAGGAGCCAGACTGCTTTCCCAGCTCCGGTACACACATGCATTTGTACAGTACTTTTATCATATTTACTGAAGAAAGGTCACTGAAGAGCCTGCAAACTATTTGAGGAATGTGCCGTCTTTTTACTTGAGAAGTGATTACAGGTCTGCAGTTTTAACCGCTTTGCTGCACTTTTCCCCTGAGCTTACATACAATGTCCAGTACAAAGTCCTACTTGCTCCTATTACATTCAGTATCTGCATCATTTATATGATATTGAAGGTAAGTGTTACATTTTAACAATTACTATTCCAGTTAGACAGCATATGCCAAGCTCTCATTTGCAATCTGAGCTGATGTATTTTGAAACTTAAATTGACATAGCTTTAGACATGCACACGTGTATATAAGATTACTTTAAATGAAAACGTAAGCATCAGCACACTTGTCTGATCGATTGCCTCTGACATTATGAATAGTGAAGAGTTACGTGACAGTCCTGCACTTCACCTTCTGTATCTAAACCGTTGCTACCTTACTCAAGCACCACCCATTTTCCTTGACAGACAAATACACAGAATGCTGCATGAGTCAGATCTAACGTCATATGAAAGTAAGAACATGTATATTAGTTGAATTTTATACTTATAATTAGTAGTATTTGCTTTTTCTTTACACCATGTAATTCATAAAGGTATTGCCCATATGCTTATTATATCTTTTATTCTTACTATCTTTTATTTCTAAGAAACCACAAGGGTTCTACAGTGCTGTACATAGGGGGTTAGAACATACAACAAAATTACATTAGTACAAATAGATAAGAACAATATGTACAGATAAGCAGAATAATAAATGCATGGATAGAATAAACAAAACAAATTGCAGGGCATACAAAAACAATTCAGAAGAATACGAAACAGGTCAGAGAGGAGGATGGAGAGTGAACAGACACAGGGTACAGACATGAAACATGAAAGGACCCTGTTCAGGAGAGCTTACATTTTTAAAGGGAGAGTGTAATGAGAGACAAAAGGAGCAAGTGAGAACAAGAGTCATAGTGGGGTTCACTATGTTGCATATTCTGCAATTTACAGAGGCCATGATGTAGAGAGGCCTAGATGGTGCCATGATCATGCAAAGGCCTAGGTGCTACAGTGTCCTGGAGGGTCTTGATGGCGCAGAGGCCTATTTGGGCAACATCCAGAATGATGCAGGGGCTCAGAAAATGCAGGGGCCATAATGTCTGGGTCTAGGTAGAGCAGAAACCAGAATGGTGACCAGGGTGGTATGACAGTGGCAATATAATCAATAATGTATAAAGTAGAGATGTTCACTGACCCCCGTGTTCTGATTTTGGTTTTGGATCTGGATTAACTTTGTGTTCTGGTTTTGGAAAAACCGCCCTCATGTGTTTTGGGTTTGGTTCTGTACCTTTTAGAAAAATTGCTAAAATATGATAAGATCACATAATTTTGCGCTTTTTTATTCCTACATTATTGTTAACCTCAATAACACTAATTTCAATTAATTTGCAGTCAATTTTGACCACCTCACAGGTCACAATATTATTTTCATACACTTTCAAACAAAGACTACAGCAGTTCTTGCCAGTGATAAAAAAAAGCCATTGTCATGCCTGGGCATAAGACCAAAAAATCCACCTCTTATATGAGGAATTATTTTTACCCAAATTCTGACAACAGTTGTCTAGCCATTTGTAGCATTGCAAAGCCACAGTCAGTATGCCATTTGAAGCGAGTTCATGGCAAGCTCTTGGGAAAATCAGAAACTTATGCTAAAAAAATAACAACAAGCAGTTCAGCATCAGCTACCTCCCTTCTCTCATCTAGATCCCAGCACCTGCAATCTACACCCCCAACACCTTCATCATCAATATCCTCACAAGTGATCGGAGTTAGTCCTGCATGCAACTTGCTAATGCGAGATGACTCCTCCCCTATCCAGGACTCCTCTGAAGAAACCTTGAGCGTTAGTCCCATTGCTGCTGCTTCTGCTGCTGGGGGTGGATCTCCAACACAGAAGCAGACCAAGAAGAAGACTAGTAGTAATTTACAACAATTGACTGTTAAACAATACTTTGCAAGAGGAAGCAAGTATGAAAGCTATCACCTAGTCGCAAAGCGGATCACAGACACCATGGCGACTATGCTAGTATTAGGTCTGCGTCCAATATCCACTATTAATGGAGCTGGTTTTAGACAGTTAATTGAGGTCTTGTGTCCATGTTACCAAATTTCATCACGGCACCATTTTACTAGAAAAACAATTCCTCACCTGTACCAGAAGGTTACAAAAGAGAAAATAATTGTGATACAAAATGCCATTCTACCCACTGTACACTTAACCACAGATATGGGAACAAGCGGAACTGAGAAAACTAAAGATTATATGACTGTGATAGCACACTGGGTTGGTAAAACGCCTTCAGCAACAGGAACAGCAGCAGTATCTAACAAACAACGCCAGATCTTTCAGAGGGAGGCTATTCTGGGTAGCATCTGCTTCACTAAGAGGTATACCGCTGACAACCTGTTTGTGGGCAGCACATGATGAAAAACTAAGGGATGTCATTGCAACATGGCTAATCCTGCTTGGCCTCTCCTGAGATTAATGTGATTTCTGATAACGCCACCAATATTGTTAGAGCGTTACAGCTGGGGGCATTCCATCACATTCACTGTTTTGCTCACACAATCAACTTGGTGGTACAGAATTTTTTTTAAAAAATGACAGTGACATGCAGGAGATGCTGTCTTGTGCCGAATAATTTCGGTTCATTTTCGACATTCTGCAACAGCATGTAGGAGAATGCAGCAGCTGCAAGAAGAACAGAATTTGAGGGGCAATGCACTTTAGTCTAGCGAAGTAGTCACCTGTGAAGAGAGTGCAGGCATGGTTAGCTTGAGTCAAGTGATTACCCTAATTAGACTTTTTGAGAAGCAGCTAGAGAAATTGAAGTTGGAAATTAAACAAAGCAAATCTGCTAACTCTATTGGAATTGTAGATTAAGTAATTAATTCGCTTCCAAAGAATCCAAGAGATATCAACATCTTGAAATCGCAGGGGCGAATGGAGGATTGTCTGGGGGGGTTTCCCCCCGACCCAAAAAAAAAAACCACCCCCCGCATGCGCAGCAGCTCCGTTTCTTCAGCGCTGTCCTATACAGCAGCCGCGGCGCTGTCTAAGAAGCGTCCACGGCGGTGCTGTATACACTACAGCACCGCCGCGGACGCTTCTTTGACAGCGCCGCGGCTGCTGTATAGGACAGTGCAGCTATAGCGCCCACTTAGTTAGCGCAGGGGGGGTTTCTGGAGACTCAGAGACCCCCCCCTGCGTGTGCCACTGAATCGGATCACTACATTTTGGCAACTGTGCTTGATCCTTGGTTTAAGAGCTATGTGTTTTCTTTCTTTCCAACTGACCCAGATCTCAAAAGATGCATTGAGCTCCTGGTCAGCAGGCTGACAGCTCAAGTGGTACATGGCACAACGACGTCTCCTCCTTTGGTTTCTTGGCCAACTGCTTCTAGGAAAAATCTAAGCTTTCCCAAGACACCCAGTGGTGCGCATATGAGTCAGCACAACATATTGACATTTGGTCTGGTCTAAAAGAATTGCCCAAAAATCGTGACAGCTCTGCCATAAAATTAACTACAAATTCCATGAGGAAGGCCATTACAGGCAATTACATCTAAGTACACAGACTTCTGTGATGGTGGATTCCAGCGGGGATGAATTAGTATTGTTTGAGGATGATGTACACATTGATGAGGATGAATATGATGACAGTGTAGATTGCGGGTGCTGAAATCTAGCTGAGAGAAGGGAGCTACCTGATGCTGGTATGCTTGGTAATATTTGGGTAGAATGGCATCTTGGCATTTTTATGTTTTTCTACAGTAAACTTTCATCTTTATTATAGAGGGTTTTTTTTCTTTAAAAAGGTACAAGCTTTTTATTTTTGTTTCCCTGACTTAAAACCACTGTGCACTTGAATATAGGCTTTAGCACATCAGGTAGATTGATTAGTATCATCATGACTGAGACTGGAGAGTGACAAGAACAATGCCACGCCTCCTGTTTCTTTATGAGCTACGGCACAGTAGAATGTCACTGGAGACTTTTAAGAACACTGACAGTCCTATTATTACAATTTCTGTTTCAGCACAGAACCTCGCCTCTCCTGTTTCTGAGTGAGCTATGGTACAGTAAAATGTAACCGCAGATTTAGACCAAGCATGCCAGCCCTATTATTTCTATTTCAGCAATGACGATTAGCAATAGAGCAATGGAGATTTACTCTTTGTTGTTTAACGTATATAACACCGTACAATTTGACTTCAAATTTAGAAGACAATCCTGCCAGCCCTAGTATTTGTATTTCAGCATTGACAATTAACAATGGAGCTCTCCTCTTTGTGTGTAACGTATATAACACCGTACAATTTGACTGCAGATATACACTAAGCCTGCCAGCACTAGTATTTGTATTTTAGCAATGACAATTAGCAATGGAGCAATGGAGCTCTCCTCTTTGTGTGTAACGCATATAACATCAGGGCTGCCAAGAGGAATTCAGGGTCCTGGTACAACTTTTTCATCGGGCACCCCTTACTGGTGAACATCTGAAAATAATTTGCGCCGCCGTTCGTGTGGTCATACAATTGGGGGCATGGCTATGCATCAAGCCCTGAATTCACTGGAGCGTGACATATGTCCAAGTACTCCTGACATTCAGGACGTCTAGCACCTCAGTGTAGTATAGAAAGAATGCAGTGTGTACAGAAAGAGTTTACAGTCTTGGCCTGCACCTTACATTGGGCAGAACACTCACCCAAAATTAGGATTGTCCCACCAGAATCACAACATTTCACAGACTCTCCTGCTCTCTACTACCTGTTCTTCTCACTTTCACCACATGTGGCTGCAGGTTTCTTTAGTTGCGGCTTGTCTGGGTCCTGGAATGTTGGGGGGCCCTATTTGGAAAAAAAATGGGTACATTTAGAAAATTGCAACCAGCCCAGACGTTAAATCAATAGCACCCATGATTAATAATTAGGCGTCCTCCAGCCCCAACATTAAAATAATAGTATTCCCATTTAATAAATAAACCTATTTCTCTCCCAACATACAGCCCCAGCAATAAATTAATAGTATTTACATTCTAAGGGGGGTATTCAATTGTTAACTAGTTTGTTATTTGGAGCGCGTTACGTCTTTTTTTTTTTTTCTTATTTTCGAGCGCGGAAACTTCTCCCGCAATTCAAATTTTTTTATTTATTTTTTCCCGAAACGGTCTTATCGAGCTCCAAACGTTTGTCAATGTTAAAGTATAGGCTGGATGCGAACTCTCAGCGGAAAAAGCTATTCAATTGTTTTTTAACGCTGTGGGTGAAACAGGCAAATCTGCTGTTTCATCTCGCACCTCCTTGGTCTGCTCAAAGAAAACATTTTTTTATTAAGTTAAGAAAAATATACATTAAACTGAAAAAATAGGTGTAAAAGTTCATAAAAATAACCTAAAAACTGAAAAGTACTATTTTTTTAAAAAATAAAAGTGTAATAATTAATAATTTTTTGAAAGTTCCCCCTTTAAAAAAATCCATTAGTGGTGCATGTATTTAAACGTTATTATTTTTTTTTAAGGGGGGGGGGGTGGTTGTGCCTGACCTCAGTCAGCTCTCATCAAAATTGTGAAAAGTAGCATGTTATTTATTTATTTTTTAAAACAAAAATCAATTGCTCCCCACTCTATTTAGTCTTAACCCTAGTGCTGGCAGGCTATTGCTGTGTGTGTTAAAATCTTCCAGTCGGGTTGCTATTGGCCAATAGACGGATGAGGGCGGAGGCCCAACGCGTTTCGTCTTAGCAGACTTTCTCAAGGGAGATATTTCCAATATTAGTGGGTGTTCATTTATAGAGCTGTATATAGAGTTGTATAATAATCTCTGATTGGGTGATCGCGCTGTTAGTCTATCTATGGTCCATGGTGTGCCTAATCGTTCAAGTGTTTATACACTCAAACTTTATGAACCCTGGGAGCCATGATGCAGAATTAAACCTGTAATATAATGGGATCAATGGGAATACATATCAAAACCTTCTGGTTGCATGCATATAGCATATATATCGGGATAACTCATGTGATAGCCCAATCATATGCATAAAACAGATATGTCCATGTCTGACAAATAAATATATGGTATAAATATGAAGGTTACTAAATGCATGTATCTGCAAAATATACAATTACGCAAGATGTATATAATTTAATGTACTCGTCTTGAATTGACAACTTTGACATGCCTAAGCAGTTTTGTTTGTAAGGATATTTATATATTTATATATTTATAAGGATGGTCTTCGTGTGTACATATAAATTTGTACATATACTGACTAATCCATATGCTGGATTAAGTACACAAAAGTGTGTACAATAAATACAAATCTGTGCGTAGTTAAGAGCATAATAGTGATCTAATATATTCCCTGCATAAGTGTGTACAATAAATACAAATCTGTGCGTAGTTAAGAGCATAATAGTGATCTAATATATTCCCTGCATATAACTACACCTGATGAACTGAATGTTCATACTGTACCTCCGTTCAGTCATATATGTATATTGTCATGATATATTTGATGTATAACGTTATGATGACAATGTAGACAATATTACTGTTAGTGCCGGTAGGCTTCCTTGTTCGGCCACCTGCCCATATATACCAGTATGAACACAGTCCAAATGGAGAGGCGAGTTCCTACTGCACTAGGTGTTCTCGGGTAGTCTCCTATCCCGTTACTTACCTAGCTCAGCCTTGCTTGGCTTCCAAGTTCGGGTGAGTTTGGGCATGGCCAAGGTGGTATGGCCGTAGGACTCGAGCCTTTTCCCATGGATAGATGAAACAATACCTGGCCCTCTGTTCCTTACACCCTCAAAACTAGGATCAGGGAACATCTAAGAAATATTAGGATAGGATTCGAAAATCATCACCTATCCAGACACTATAAGGACACCCATAACTGCAGCCATCATGGCACAACCTTTATTGGTATTAAACATGTGACCCAGAATTGGAGAGGGGGTAACATAATACCCAAATTGAATAGGGAGGAATCCAAAGCTATTTATTTTGTCAGAACCCTTACTCCAAATGGACTAAACATAGAATTAGACCTCACCTTGCATTGATGTATAGAGTTGTCCTTTTACGGTAGTGCCATCTGTACAACACCTTGGCCATGCCCAAACCCACCCGAACTTGGAAGCCAAGCAAGGCGGAGCTAGGTAAGTAACGGGATAGGAGACTACCCGAGAACACCTAGTGCAGTAGGAACTCGCCTCTCCATTTGGACTGTGTTCATACTGGTATATATGGGCAGGTGGCCGTACAAGGAAGCCTACCGGCACTAACAGTGATATTGTCTACATTGTCATCATAACGTTATACATCAAATATATCATGACAATATACATATATGACTGAACGGAGGTACAGTATGAACATTCAGTTCATCAGGTGTCGTTATATGCAGGGAATATATTAGATCACTATTATGCTCTTAACTACGCACAGATTTGTATTTATTGTACACACTTATGCAGGGAATATATTAGATCACTATTATGCTCTTAACTACGCACAGATTTGTATTTATTGTACACACTTTTGTGTACTTAATCCAGCATATGGATTAGTCAGTATATGTACAAATTTATATGTACACACGAAGACCATCCTTATAAATATCCTTACAAACAAAACTGCTTAGGCATGTCAAAGTTGTCAATTCAAGACGAGTACATTAAATTATATACATCTTGCGTAATTGTATATTGTGCAGATACATGCATTTAGTAACCTTCATATTTATACCATATATTTATTTGTCAGACATGCACATATCTGTTTTTATGCATATGATTGGGCTATCACATGAGTTATCCCGATATATATGCTATATGCATGCAACCAGAAGGTTTTGATATGTATTCCCATTGATCCCATTATATTACAGGTTTAATTCTGCATCATGGCTCCCAGGGTTCATAAAGTTTGAGTGTATAAACACTTGAACGATTAGGCACACCATGGACCATAGATAGACTAACAGCGCGATCACCCAATCAGAGATTATTATACAACTCTATATACAGCTCTATAAATGATCACCCACTAATATTGGAAATATCTCCCTTGAGAAAGTCTGCTAAGACGAAACGCGTTGGGACTCTGCCCTCATCCGTCTATTGGCCAATAGCAACCCGACTGGAAGTGACCTCAGACGCGGAAGTTAGCACTGGAAGCGTGCCGCACGCTGCTCGTGGACCGCTACTCCATCTCCACAGTAGCGGGACTGATCACCCGCTAACGTGGATTCTATCTGGACACTGACATCCGCTCGCTCGCGCCCACCCCAGAGCGGGATATCTAAGCCTGGACAAATACATCTCCAACCGCAAGTATTAGCTCCAGTTGTATGGGGAGCCTCATTATTGGACACAGGACGATCTGCATACTATTCATAATTGCTTAGCGTCTAGCAATATCATTACATCGTTTCAGCCCAGATACAAATCATCACATGTGACCATCCACGACAAGTATTGCAGTGATTTTCTGTTTCCGAAACATTACACATTTGCAACAATTGATAGTGTCGTTCCATCCATCAATACGCGAACATTATTTTATATTTGAACTTTTATTCACTGGATTTTAATTACCAACTGCATGATTGTATAGAGATATCTGTATTCACTATATTGGTAATAGTACATCTATCCCAGCCTTGGGATTTCAGCCAAACACTATTATATATGTCTTAATTGCATTTGAACTGCATTTGTTTAGCATTGTATATTCAAGATACCCGTTTTTATTCTGTTTTAGTTGGAATGTATAGAAAATTAAAAAGGTGATATTTATCATACCAGCTTGTCCAATAGTGGAACCAATTTGTGACCAGCACCAGGCACCATATACATATTATATATTAATACGAGATTACTTAGCCAGTGAGTGCACAGAAAACATTTTTTGGTTCGTTATTCTAGCTATATGTTTTTATAAGTTTTAGAACTATTTTTTTGATCTGCTTTATCCTGACTTTGGACTTTTCAGCGCAGTATAAGTACATGTATCCATATGTTCTAGAATTGTTTATTCAATTGTCTTTTATCTTATCTCAGCTAATAAATGTATAGGGATCAATAAATGAGACCTTATATGCCATAGAGTATTGTCCAATCAGTAGAGGTTACCCACTACCATACATCTGGTACACCATACAATACATATTAGTATTTTAATTATTTAGTCAGTGAGCGCACAGGATAATTTTTGCTCATTAAGTAATTCATAGTCACATTCAATAAAGAGACCTCATTCTCCTCAAACTCACCCCCACATTCAATAGCCCCCATACCACCCCATCTTAAATTAATAGTCCCCACTATTATATTGCCCACCATTACCCCACAATCAAAATAGCACCCATTAAGTAGCCACCATCTACCTCACAAACACTACATTGCCAAAATCTCCCTGTGCCATCACACACACATTACTGTGCCCCTTTGTCATCACCACGCTTTGCCTCCTTATGATCACACTGTGCCCCTTCATCACAACCACGCTATGCCCCCTTATGATCGGACTGCGACCTCCATTCTGCTTTTCCCCCTTCATCACACTGTGCCATGCTGCTTTTGCCACTCTTCACACTCTGCCATGCTGCACCCCCCCACCCCGCTTCATCAAGCTGGGCCATGCTGCTCCCCCCCCTTCTTCATTCCCCTTTGCCTTTTATCCCTCCCCTTTCTTCATTCCCCTGTGCGTTTTAGCTCCATCCCCTTTTTCATCCCCCTTTGCCTTTTAACCCCCCTTTCTTCATCACCCTGTGTCTTTTATCCCCCCTTTCTTCATCAGCCTGTGCCTTTTATCCCCCTTCTTCATCATTCTGTGCCTTTTATCTCCCCCTCTTTCTTCACCCCCACTGTGCCTTTTATCACCCCCCAACTTCTTCATCCCCCTGTGCCTTTTATCTCCCCCCCACTTATTCATCCCCCTGTGCCTTTTAGCTCCCCCCGTCTTCATCCCCCTGTGCCTTTTATCTCTCCCCCTTTCTTCATCCCCCTGGGCTTCCCCCCTTCCCCCCCTGCCACTTCTTCATCCCCCTGGGCCTTTTATCCCCCCCTTCTTCATCCACCTGTGCCTCTCTGCGTTCCTTCACTCTTTTACCTACCTCTGTTTTGCCTTCTTTCATCTTTCTTTTCTTTTCTCCTCTTTTCTCTCTTCTGTCTTTTTCCTTCTGCCTTTTCTGCTGAGCCGCTCCTCACTGAATGTCGGGTGTGACGTGATGACGTCACGCCCGACATTCAGTGCAAATGGAGGAGGAAAGAGGGATGCCAGCGCCACGATCTACTCACATTTTCTGCGCAAAAAACCCCCAAAAAATAAAAGTTAAAAAAACAAACAAAAACTCACTCAAGAGTGAGGGCCTGGGCCGGGCCCCCTAGCATGCCCGGGCCCGGGTAATTAGTAATCGCCCCCTCCCCTCTTGGCTGCCATGTATAACACCATACAATTTGACTTCAGATTTACACCAAGCCTGCCAGCACTAGTATTTGTAGTTCAGCAATGACAATTAGCAATGGAGCAATGTAGCTCTTCTCTTTGTGTGTTACCTATATAACACTGTACATTATGGGACTGCAGATTTAGAAGACCAAGTCTGCCCTATTAATTCTATTTCAGCAATGACAATTAGCAATGGAGCTCTCCTGAATGTCACTGTAGAATTTGAAGAACACTGCTACCCCCTCCTCTTTCTATTTTACCTATGTTGCTGCCCAACTGCTCTACAGACTGTGCTAACCCTTCTGTGTCCCTCTGTGAAATGGCGCAAGATCCGACGACGTAACGATGACGTTTTGCCTCGTTTTCAATTCCAACAAAGCGCAAAAGTACTCGGATCTGCTAAGTTCGGGTAAGTTCCGCTAAGAGCAATAAATTCAAAGGTAATGGGATGTTAGTGGGAGGGGAGTTATTGGCAGGAGAGCAGTGAAGAGATGGGGCAAGAGTGAAGTGTTGAGAAGTGGAGAGAAAGTATGTGGAAAGCAGAAGTTGAGTAGCTGGATGGTTAGAGCGAATCAGGGACATAAAGAGAGAAAACAAAGATATAATTACAAAGTTGCAATGTCCAGGATTGTGAAATAAGAAGTGGTATGGCCGGCTCCAGTAGGTGAAGCTTGTTACTGGCAGGTATCAGAGGTTGTCCCCTGTTTGTTTGTCTGTGTCATTTAACTGTGCATCTCCTTACACTTTGTGAATTAAAAAAGTTAGGAGGAAATATATTCCTTTTTTTGCTTTGCTCCTATCAGGACCTTGGTGTACAGAAAACTAGGGGTGTGCACAGGCCACTTTTAGTGTTTTGGGTTTTGGATGCTGATTAGCTTGAGGTTTTTGGTTCTGATTTGTTTTGCCAAAACACCCCACTCAAGGTTTTGGTTCTGATTTAGGGTTTTGGGTTCTGATTTTTCTTTAAAAAAAGCATAAAAAGGTCTAAAAAACAGTTTTGTTTTGTTTTTCCCACTCCTACGCTATTATTAACCTCAATAACATTCAATAACAATCATTTCCACTAATTTCCAGTCTATTCTGAACACCTCACACCTCACAATATTGTTTTTAGGCCAAAAGGTTGCACCGAGATAGCTGGATGTCTAAGCTAAGCGACACAAGTGGGCGGCACAAACACGTGGCCCATCTAGTAGTGGCACTGCAGTGGCAGACAGGATGGCAGTTTGAAAAACTAGGCCCCAAAGAGCACATAATGCCAAAAAAAGAGGTACAAGATGGAATTGTCCTTGGGCACTCCGCACTCCCACCCACCCTTATGTTGTTGAAATAGGACATGCGCACTTTAACAAACCAATCATTTCAGCGACAGGGCCTACAAAACTGTGGCTGAAATGATTGGTTTGTTTGGGCCCTCACACAAAAAAAGCTATTCATCTCTCCCTTTACAAACTAAACTGGCTCTACTGAGGCAAGATGTCGTCCTCATCCTCATCCTCAGATTCCTCGCCCCCTTCAGTGTGTACCAGTGCTGGTCTTGATTGAAGAATTGATAATTCATTTTTATGAACATCATCTTCTCAACGTTTTGCGGAAGCAACCTCCTTCGCCGCTCACTGACCAGGTTCCCCGCTGCACTAAAAACTCTTTCGGAGTACACACTGGAGGGCAGGGCAGGATTTACCACTATGCAACCAAGGCAATTGCCTAGGGCCCAGCGGTCCCCACAGGGCCCTGCCAGGGCCGGCAGTGAGACCACCCTTTAAAAATGGGCCGCTACTTATGGGCTGGTTCTATATGCTTCCCCCCCGGGCTAAAGTCTGCCAGCCAGCCCCTGAATAGGGGTATATGTTATGCTAAAAAATTATAGTGCTATGGATTTTTTCAGGGAGGGGGCCCCAAACCAGTATCTTGCCTAGGGCCCCATGAGGTCTAAATTCGGCTCTGCTGGAGGGGGGACAACTCAGGTAAAATAGAGCTAGTTTGTACAGGGGCTTCCAAACTGCCTTTTTTTCCTGCCAGTAAGAATAAGGACTGTCTGACATGTCTACTTGGATGGTGTCAGCAAAGTAATCCTCCACCATTTTTTCAAAGGTGACAGCATCCAATGCAGCCAATCCTGGCAAAGCATACGAAGGGCTTCATCCACAAGAGCTACATGCTTTGTGGAATCGCAATGCTTTAACAGCTTCTCCCTCACTTTCTCCAGCTGCTTCTGCAACAGCCTGATCAGGGGAATCACCTGACTCAAGCTGGCAGTGTCAGAACTGACTTCTCGTGTGGCAAGTTCAAACGGTTGGAGAACCTTGCACAACACGGAAATCAGTCTCCACTGCGCTTGACTCAGGCGCATCCCCACTCCTTTGCCTATGTCGTAGGTGGCTGTGTAGGCTTGAATGTCCTTTTGCTGCTCCTCCATCCTCTGCAGCATATAGAGGATGGAGTTCCAGCGCGTCACAACCTCTTGTTTGAGGTGATGGCAGGGCAGGTTCAGGCTTTTTTGATGTTGCTCGAGTCTGCGGTAGGCAGTGGCAGAATGCCAAAAGTGTCCAGCAATTTTGCGGGCCACCGCAAGCATATCCTGCACACCCCTGTCACTCTTCAGGTAATGCTGCACCACCAAATTTATTGTGTGGGCAAAACATGACACGTGCTGGAAATTGCCCATATGTAATGCCCGCACAATGTTACTGGCGTTGTCCGACACCACAAATCCCCAGGAGAGTTTAAGTGGGGTAAGTCACTGCGAGATTATTTCCCTCAGTTTCTCTAAGAGGCTGTCAGTGTTGTGCCAATTATTAAAACCTGTGATACACAACGTTGCCTGCCTTGGAACGAGCAGGCGTTTTGGAAATGCTATTGATGCTGCTGCTGCTGTTGCTGCGGAAGGCGATGCATCTACCCAGTGGGCTGTCACAGTCATATAGTCCTTAGTTTACCCTGAACCACTTGTCCACATGTCCGTGGTTAAGTGGACAGTGGGTACAACTGCATTTTTCAGAGCATTGAGGACACTTTTTCGTACTTCTCTGTACATCCCGAGTATCGCCTGCCTAGTGAAGTAGAATTTCGACAGGATTTGGTACCGGGGACACAATACCTCCATCAACCGTCTAAATCCCACTCCACTGATGGCGGACACCGGACGCACGTCTAACACCAACATAGCTGTTACGGCCGCAGTTATCCACTGTGCCATAGGATGACTACTGTCGTACTTCGTGCTCATGGCAAACTACTGTTGTACGGTCAACTGTTTAGTGAAAGACGTAGCGTTCTTACGACTTCCCCTCTGGGAAGATGACCGACTACCAGCAGCAACAGCAGCAGCGGCAGTAGTAGGCGTAGCACTGCAGGATCCTCCGGAAGAAACCCGGATTGAAGAGGACTCAGTCCTCAGACCAAGGTATTTAGGTGTCCCTGGACTGCTGACGGTCCTAGCCACAGTTCCTGAACTAAACACTGAATTATGAAGGTTATTCAGATGACGTATCAGGGAGGATGTCCCTAGGTGGCCAAGATCCTTACCCCTGCTTATTTGAGCTTTACATAAGGTACATATGGCCATACTATTGTTGTCCGGATTGGGATAGAAATAATTCCAGACCGAAGAGGTGGATTTCTTGGTCTTCTGGCCAGGCATGACGATGGGCTTTTTCTTCCCATGGACAACAACTGTTTCCCCCCCTGGTGCCCCATTTAAGATAACCACATCAGCATCCTCCTCGTCAAGTTCCTCCTCAGCGCCAGCTACATCAATATCTTCCTCCCGGTGTACAACATTGACACCTTCATTAGCCAAATCTGTAACTGGACTGTGGGTGATCCTTCCAGCATATGCAGAGGGCGTGCTGCAAATGGTGGAAGGAGCCACCTCTTCCCATACAGTGATGGGAAGGTCAGGCTTCGCAACCACCAACACCCTTGGACTCGCCTTAGGGATTTGTGATGACATCTCTTTAGAAGGCAGAGTTGTTTGATGTGTTGTTGATGACAGCTTAACTCTCTTAAATTTTTTAGAGGGGGGGAGGAGGGCTTAGATCCTTGGGTGAAGCTGAACCACTAGTCATGAACACGGGCCAGGGCCTAAGCCGTTCCATGCCACTCCGTGTCGTAAATGGCATATTGGCAAGTTCACGTTTTTCCTCAGATGATTTTAATTTTCTTTTTTCGCAAATTTTTGTGAACTTTGGGTTTTTGGATTTTACATGCCCTCTACTATGAGATTGGGCATCGGCCTTGGCAGACGACGTTGATGTCATTTCATCGTCTATGTCATGACTAGTGGCAGCAGCTTCAGCATTAGGAGGAAGTGGTTCTTAATCTTTCCCTACTTTATCCTCTAAATTTTGGTACTCCATTATATGCAGCACAAGAGAGCGTACCCCTAAACCACACACACTCGGCAAAGCCTTTAAAAATGATATGCGGCACAGGAGAGTACCACTGGACTGGAGTTATACAGCAGAGCCTATTTTTTGGTACAGCAGGAACAGTGAATGTAGTTTAATATCGAAGTAATAATATTTCTGGACTGCAGGAACAGTGAACGTAGTTTAATATCCAAGTAATAATATTTCTGGACTGCAGGAACAGTGAACGTAGTTTAATATCGAAGTAATAATATTTCTGTACTGCAGGAACAGTGAACGTAGTTTAATATCGAAGTAATAATATTTCTGTACTGCAGGATCAGTGAACGTAGTTTAATATTGAAGTAATAATATCTCTGGACTGCAGGAACAGTGAACGTAGTTTAATATCGAAGTAATAATATTTCTGGACTACAGGAACAGTGAAAGTAGTTTACTATCCAAGTAATAATATTTCTGGACTGCAGGAACAGTAAACGTAGTTTAATATCCAAGTAATAATATTTCTGTACTGCAGGAACAGTGAACGTAGTTAAATATTGCAGTACTAATATTTATGTACTGCAGGAACAGTGAACGTAGTTTAATATTGCAGTAATAATCTTTCTGGACTGCAGGAACAGTGAACGTAGTTTAATATCGAAGTAATAATATTTCTGGACTGCAGGAACAGTGAACGTAGTTTAATATCCAAGTAATAATATTTCTGTACTGCAGGAACAGTGAACGTAGTTTAATATCGAAGTAATAATATTTCTGTACTGCAGGATCAGTGAACGTAGTTTAATATTGAAGTAATAATATCTCTGGACTGCAGGAACAGTGAACGTAGTTTAATATCGAAGTAATAATATTTCTGGACTACAGGAACAGTGAAAGTAGTTTACTATCCAAGTAATAATATTTCTGGACTGCAGGAACAGTAAACGTAGTTTAATATCCAAGTAATAATATTTCTGTACTGCAGGAACAGTGAACGTAGTTAAATATTGCAGTACTAATATTTATGTACTGCAGGAACAGTGAACGTAGTTTAATATTGCAGTAATAATCTTTCTGGACTGCAGGAACAGTGAACGTAGTTTAATATCGAAGTAATAATATTTCTGGACTGCAGGAACAGTGAACGTAGTTTAATATCCAAGTAATAATATTTCTGTACTGCAGGAACAGTGAACGTAGTTTAATATCGAAGTAATAATATTTCTGGACTGCAGGAACAGTGAACGTAGTTTAATATCCAAGTAATAATATTTCTGTACTGCAGGAACAGTGAACGTAATTTAATATTGCAGTACTAATATTTCTGGACTGCAGGAACAGTGAACGTAGTTTAATATTGCAGTACTAATACTTCTGGACTGCAGGAACAGTGAACGTATTTATATATTGCAGTACTAATATTTCTGGACTGCAGGAACAGTGAACGTAGTTTAATATTGCAGTACTAATATTTCTGGACTGCAGGAACAGTGAACGTAGTTTAATATTGCAGTACTAATATTTCTGGACTGCAGGAAAAGTGAACGTAGTTTAATATTGCAGTACTAATATTTCTGGACTGCAGGAACAGTGAACCTAATTTAATATTGCAGTAGAAATTCCTTTTTACTGCAGGAACAGTGAACGTAGTCAGATATTGCAGTTGAATTTTTTTTTTACTTTTTTTATAATTCTTTTATAAAAAAAAAAATTATAATTGTTTTATAATTTTTTTATAACAATGGACTTAGCAGGACAGAGCACAGGACACAGCACCACTGGACTCAGCAGGACAGAGCACAGGACACAGCACCACTGGACTCAGCAGGACAGAGCACAGGACAAAGCACCACTGGACTCAGCAGGACAGAGCACAGGACAAAGCACCACTGGACTCAGCAGGACAGAGCACGGGACAAAGCACCACTGGACTCAGCAGGACAGAGTGACAGGACACAGCACCACTAAAAAACCCAACCTCCCGCTTCTCTGATCAATGCCCGACAGAAGATGGCGGCGGCAAGTGGGGAATTTATACAATCCGAGTCTCGCGAGATCCGACGGCGGGATTTGGAGTCAGAGCCTCGCTTTCAGTGTTTCTCCCCGCCGGAAATACCCGAACAGTGCGGATCCGAGGGCAATCCGAGCACTGTTCGGGTATTTTCGATAATCCGAGCCCGCTCATGTCTTCAGAAAACCCAAAAAAATCTTCCCTTAAAGCAGTGTTTCTCAACTCCAGTCCTCAGCACCCCTAACAGTGCATGCTTTCCAGGTGACAAGGGAAATAATTATACCACCTGTGGATCTGTTAGAATGTGTCAGTCAGTAATGAATACACCTGTGTTTAAGCAAGGAGATATGGAAAACATGCACTGTTAGGGGTCCTGAGGACTGGAGTTGAGAAACACTGCCTTAGAGTGAATGCTAAGATGTATTTGGGTTGAATACAAACTAGCTACATCTATGTTAATTGGTTAGCTGATGAAAAAAAAAAACGTATTGGTCTCGGTCAGGCTTGGTGAGTGTCAGGCCAGATTGGTGTCCTAAAATGTGCTTAACTGATCAATAGACTAACACATGTTATAACAATAGATAAAAAAATCCATTTAAATTCCTGATAAAAAAGAAGAAAGATGGTTAGCAGTTGTGTCGTTTAACTGTGCATTTCATTTAGAGATGGTCACTGACCCCCGTGTTTTGGTTTTGGATTCGGTTTTGGATCTGGATTACCGTCGTGTTTTGGTTTTGGTTTTGGTTTTGCAAAACCGCCATTGCGTGTTTTGGTTTTGGTTTTGGTTTTGTTTGGTTTTGTTTTGCTATTTTTTGGGAAAATCCATGTTTTTGGGCCTAAATTAACCCAATTTAGTGCTCCAACTGTTTTAGAGACAAGTAATCTAATTGTTGAGGTAATAAATCATCCAAAAAAACAGTTTAATTCTTCGTTGGTAGGCCTATTCTACACACAAAACAGATTGTCTTCCTCTCCATCTATGCATATTGGCAATGCAGCCATCGTCTTTGAATGTATATTACACCCTACACTTATAGTTAAATATGTAAAGAAATGGAAAAAGCCAGTTTGCTTTCTGTCTCTCAAGCATACTTGCCAACTCTCCCGGAATGTCCGGGAGACTCCCGCATTTTGTGAGAGTCTCCCGGACTCCCGGGCGAGTGTGGCAATCTCCCGAATTCTGCCCACTTCACTAGGAAGTGCCCCACTTCCTAGTGAAGTGGGCAGAATTAGATCCCAAACGCCGCGATTCCCGGTGAATCGCGGCGTTTGGCCCCGCCCCCGCTGTCAAATGACGCAATTTGCGTCATGACGTCACATGGGGCGGGGCCGAAATGACGCGATTTCGGCCACCCCGCCCCTTCACGCCCCCCTCCACTGGCTGGCTCCCGGAAGGGAGCTGAAGAAAGTAGGTAAGTATGCTCTCAAGGCCCCCCTCCACTTGTATAAAATAGCAAAAAATTCAGCCATTATAGACTGTACAATATTAATTGACATGGAGAAAGCCAGTTTGGTTTCTGTCTCTCTAGGCCCCCCTCCACTTGTATAAAATACTAAAAAATTCAGCCATTATAGACTGTACAATATTAATTGACATGGAGAAAGACAGTTTGGGGTCACTCTGTCTCTCTAGGCCCCCCTCCACTTGTATAAAATACCAAAAAATTCAGCCATTATAGACTGTACAATATTAATTGACATGGAGAAAGCCAGTTTGGTTTCTGTCTCTCTAGCCCCCCCTCCACTTGTATAAAATACTAAAAAATTCAGCCATTATAGACTGTACAATATAAATTGAAATGGACAAAGGCAGTTTGGTATCTGTCTGCATCAGATCCTCTCTCCACTAGGAGTAAAATAGAAAACTATTCAGCCGTTATATAATCTAGAATATAAATAGAAATTGAGAAAGGCAATTTGGTATCTGTCTGCATCATAATCATCAACATCATCATTAGCGCCCTCGTCGCCTACACAAATCTCCCCCTCATCCTCTTCTAATTCCAAAGTGGCATCCTCAATTTGGGTATCACCGGCTACACTCGGGCTATTAAGGCACACATCAGCAGAATGCTCACGATTAGACATCCCACTGTTGGATGGACTCTCCACAGGGATTGTTGTCATTTGTGAATCAGAGCAAATATTCTCCTGTAATGCCTCACTGGTATCTTGCAGCTCAGCTTTGACGCGTAACAGTAGTTGTGCACCAATTGTAGCCTGGGTAACTTTTTGGGATCTGCCACTAATAGCCAAAGGTGAAGGCCTCATTCTCTCTTTGCCACTGCGTGTGTAGAATGGCATGCTTGCAATTTTTTTTTTATCGTCACTTAACTTTTGCTCAGTTACACTTCTTTTTCGCTTCAATACAGTAAATTTTTTTTTGGTTTTTGTTTTTTGCACTAATTTGAAAACACTCTGTTGTTTGACATCGCCTTGGCCAGATGACGTACTGGGAACACTAACATCAGGACTGGTGACAGAACCTGGTTGCTCATTTAGATCATATGTGGACTGCTTTGAATCCATTCTGAGCGCAAACCACTGAGGAGTGCTAAAAATTATTGAGTAGATACTGCTGACAGATATGACTTTTGACAGCCAGAAATATTAATGCACAATTAGGGAGGACACCCCAAAAACACTGAGGAGTGCTACAAATTATTGAGTAGATACTGCTGACAGATATGACTTTTGACAGCCAGAAATATTAATGCACAATTAGGGAGGACACCCCAAAAACACTGAGGAGTGCTACAAATTATTGAGTAGATACTGCTGACAGATATGACTTTTGACAGCCAGAAATATTAATGCACAATTAGGGAGGACACCCCAAAAACACAGAGGAGTGCTAAAATTTATTGAGTAGATACTGCTGACAGATATGACTTTTGACAGCCAGAAATATTAATGCACAATTAGAGAGGACACCCCAAAAACACTGAGGAGTGCTTAAAATTATTGAGTAGATACTGCTGACAGATATGACTTTTGACAGCCAGAAATATTAATGCACAATTAGAGAGGACACCCCAAAAACACTGAGGAGTGCTACAAATTATTGAGTAGATACTGCTGACAGATATGACTTTTGACAGCCAGAAATATTAATGCACAATTAGGGAGGACACCCCAAAAACACTGAGGAGTGCTACAAATTATTGAGTAGATACTGCTGACAGATATGACTTTTGACAGCCAGAAATATTAATGCACAATTAGGGAGGACACCCCAAAAACACTGAGGAGTGCTACAAATTATTGAGTAGATACTGCTGACAGATATGACTTTTGACAGCCAGAAATATTAATGCACAATTAGGGAGGACACCCCAAAAACACAGAGGAGTGCTAAAATTTATTGAGTAGATACTGCTGACAGATATGACTTTTGACAGCCAGAAATATTAATGCACAATTAGAGAGGACACCCCAAAAACACTGAGGAGTGCTTAAAATTATTGAGTAGATACTGCTGACAGATATGACTTTTGACAGCCAGAAATATTAATGCACAATTAGAGAGGACACCCCAAAAACACTGAGGAGTGCTTAAAATTATTGAGTAGATACTGCTGACAGATATGACTTTTGACAGCCAGAAATATTAATGCACAATTAGAGAGGACACCCCAAAAACACTGAGGAGTGCTAACATTTATTGAGTAGATACTGCTGACAGATATGACTTTTGACAGCCAGAAATATTAATGCACAATTATGGGGGACAACCCAAAAGCGCTGGGGAGTGCCAAATATGAAGAAAAAATAATAAACCTCTATCCTCCTCTCTGCACTAGCGATTTTGGTTAGAGCAATTGCAAGAACAATATTGTATTCTTTCTCTGTCCCTGCTCTAATTAGCCTATGACTACACCCTGCTCTCTCCCTCTGTCAAATGGCGATGGATTGCTGTGGAGGCGTGTATTTATAAAGTTGAAGTATCGCGAGAACCGAGTCCCGAGATCCGACGACGTCACAATGACGTTCGGCCTCGATTTGGATTCGGAATTGGCGGGAGAGTACCGAGCTGCTCAGCTCGGTACTCGGATACCCAAAGTTCGGGTGGGTTCGGTTCTCGGAGAACCGGACCCGCCCATCTCTAATTTCATTACACATTGTAAAAAGAATAAAAAACACGTCTACCCTATGGTTAATTCTTATATACATTTATTTTTCGCTAATGTACAAACAGTTTTTTTTAAGTCCTTGGGCTTTAAAGCCCTAAAAGGTAGGCACATTAACTCATAGCTCTCCAAGTGTTGGCTTAGTCAAGTTTTTTTATTATTGGATCACCTCTCACATGCCTTGAGATGACTGCCCCCAGCCTGGATGATGTCCTGAAAAAAATGGCAATTAAATTAAATACTGTTCATTTTGAATGCTATGTTAACATCAACTAAGTACCAGAGACCAGAATAATAAGGTATTAGGAGAATGACACACAAACTACTCTACTATATTTCCAAAGCAGCAGATAGTGGGAACCACAATCCTGTGGCTGGAAAGTGGTATCACAGACAGACTTTTGTCATTTTTAAGAGGGGGGGGATTTAAAGAAAACAAAAATTATTTATTTACATAAGGAGGCTATGGGATGGTCACGGGCCTCCTGGATTATTTTGGGTCCGAATAAAGGTTGGGGCGTGACACATACACAGTGGGCCCTCGGGACCAGTTGATAGCAAGCCAGGTGATAGTTGGTGGCTGGCCTCTCCTCTGGGACCAAAAAACCTTCAATATACTGGTCGCGGATCCCTGTGTCTGCCTCCTCCTATCAAACCTAAAAGTACACAAAAGTTTAACAATTCCTAATTCCCAACCACTGTATATATAGTGTGTGAGGTGGGTTCTTAATATAATTTTTTTGTATAATATTGTTTAATATAATTTTGTTTTTGTAAAGTGTTTGGGATGGAAGGGAGGGGGTTTCTTACTATGGTGTGTGCAGGAAGGGTGGTGGATATGTTAATATAGTGTGTGAGTGTGATTGGGAGGGCTTCTAATATATATAGTGTGTGAGGCAGGGGTCTCAATATAGTGTGTGAGGGAAGGAGTGCTTCTAATATATACAATGTTTGAGGGGAGGTTCTTAATATAGTGTGTGAGGGAAGGGTGGTTATTTAAATATAGTGCTTGAGTGTGATTGGGGGGAATTTTACTAAATATAGTGTCCTAGGGGGGTTCTTAATATAATGTGTAAGAGATGGAGGGGAGAGGGGGGTCTTAATATAGTGTGTGAGTGTTTGGGGTATAATGTGGGTGGGAGGTATTCTATTAAATTAATGGTGATGTTTAGGTGGGGGCATAATTATTAAATGAATGCTATTTTAATTGTGGAGCGATGGTGGGGCAATTTAATTTTTTGGTGGGGTCTATTAATTTAAGATGGGGTGGCGGGACCACACATGATATGCTGCGGTGGTTTGGGGGCTATTGAATGTGGTCCTGAGTTTGGGGAGGAGGGCTATTTATTAAATGTATATGCTATTGATTTAATGTCAGGGCTGGCTGGAGGGAAATAGATCTATTTATCACATATGAATATTATTAGTTTAATGTTGGGGCTGGAGGAAGGTCTAATTATTAAATGTGGGTGCTATTGATTTAAGACAGGGCTGGTTGGAGTTTTCTGGGCACGCATACATTGGGCACGCAGACACTGGCACTGACTCTGGGCACACATATAATGGGCACAGATACACTGGTACAGACATTAGGAACACACATACAGTTACAGACACAGTGGGCACACATACACAGGAACAGACACAGTGCGCACACACACATACAGGGACAGACACATTGAGCACACACGCATGCAGGGGCAGACACAATGGGCACACACACACGTAGGAACAGACCCACTGAACACCAACATGCAGGAACAGACACATGCAGAAACAGGCACACTGGGCATGCAGAAATAGACACACTGGGCAGACGGAGTGGGCACACACATACAGGGGCAGACCCAGTAGACACACATACAGGGGCAGATAAAGTAGGCATACACACACATACAGAGGCAGGCACAGTGGGCACACACACAGAGGCAAACACGGTGGTTACATACACACAGGAACAGACAAAGTGGGCACACACAAACATACAGGAACAGACACAGTGGACACACGTACAGGAACAGACACAGTGGGTACACACACATACTGCATACTTGCCTACTATTTAAATCTATATTCCAGGAGATCCCGAAGTACAGAGGGTAGGAGGGGTCCCCGCCCTCCTTTGTTCAATGCCATGAATTTTGGCATTTTACAGGGTCCGGGAGGTTTGCCTACTCTTCCGGGAGTCCGGGAGGAGACCCCAAAATTCGGAAGCCTCTCGCCTACCATTTATTTGGCCCCGCCTACATAAGGCCACTTTCAGACTTTTTTCCCAGGGCCACTTTAAGTTCCCAATCCGGCCCTGATCACAAACAATAGGCAGAGTCAAACACCAGGCAAAATGGTAAGTCAGACAGCAATATTAGTAGTCAGTGTTACAAACAATAAGGGCAATCCAGGCAGCAATCAGAAGTAGTCAGGTCACAGGCACAGTTAAAAACCGAGTTTCAATCAAAAGCAGAATATGCACAGGAACAGGAGCACAATATAACCGGCAATGGTTAAGTGAACCTGACAAGTATTTAAAGCAGTAGTAACAATAGGGCGGTTGTCAGATTAAACTGCCAATGAATGGAATTCATGTGATCACACCCAGGCTGACATCCTAAGGTATGCAAAACTGAAGCAGCCAAAACATCAATTGCCTGCTGTTCCAAATATTACCCCCTTCCCCTTGATGAGAGGTTAAAGATCCTTTAATCTAGGCATATCTGTAAATGTCTGGTGAATTGCTTTCCTTAAGTCATTGGCATGCAAGACACTGGTAGGTATCCAAGATCACTCCTCAGGGCTAAACCCCTTTCAGTGGATTAAGTAGTGAAACTGGCATTGTACCCATTTGGAATGAAGAATTCTCTTAATCTGGCACCATTAGTGTGCCAGAGTATTAGGTCCCCGCTGTGCTCCTGTGCTCTTTCCTTGTGTCCTAACATTTGTAATGAACTCCAACTTACTCTCTTTGGATATCCCCTGGCTCTGAACCTCCCTCATGTTTCTGTGTGACCATCTACTATCACTGGAGCTGTTTCCTTGGAAATCTCCAGTAAGCATGAGCCAGCTTCAATAAGGATGCATGGAATGTACAGGGTAAACTTAGGTCCAAACTTAAAAGAAAGCTGACAGAGTTTGGTGTTCTTAGTGGAGAGCCATACCCTGTCCCCTTCTTTCAACTTACAAGGATGTCTGAAATGATCCTTAAATTACTTGGCTCGAGAAGCAGCTTGCTTCAATGAGAAGTTTATTTTTTTCCACATTTTTGGTACCTGATCTCTCTCCAGAATATGTTCTCTAAAGTGTAAATCCTCTCTGATACAAAGGTAGATAAGAGAGTACAGATCGGTAGGAAGTTTCCTTGAGGATAGCTCATCCTTAATACTATCAGAGAGACCTTGCCAAAACATTGCTACCAGTACCTCATTATTACACTTCAATTCAGATGCCAGAGTGCGAAACTGAATTTCGTACTGCCCCACCAATACTATTACTTGGCGCAGATTCAGCAGATTAGAAGCTGCAGATGGGATGCAGCCAGGCTCGATAAAGATTTTGTAGAAAGTTTTGATAAAAGTAACAAAGTTTTGCAGAATGGGATCACTCCCACAGTGGAGAGGCCCAAGTCAATGCTTGCCCTGTGAGCAAGGAAATAATGACAGATACCTTGAAACCCTGAGAGAAAAACTCTCAGGGTTTCACTCAAACTGAACAGCGCATTGGATTAGGAACCCTCTACACTTGTTAGGATCTCCAGGCAGTGGGATATGAAGATTCTTAGACCCTGCGGATGCCAAGACAGTGGAGGAGGCAGAAGAGGGAGAGGAGGAAGCGGAGGCTGGTGGTGAGTCAGCTAGAGAACTTTGCAAGGAATCCAGGCAGAGTACCACACTTTAAACACACTGTAGAAGCTGGGCCTGGTCCGATTCTTGTTGTTTGACACATCAAGCCAAATGAAGAAGCAAGTCATGAACAACTACCAGCGAAGTACAAAGTGAAAGAGTGGTCAGGCAGGAAATCTTGTACCAAATCAGAATCCAAAGGGAAGGCTGAGACAAGCCATAGGTCAAATACCATGAGGGAGGTTCAGAGCCAGGGGATATCCGAAGAGAGTAAGTCGGAGTTCATTACAAATGTTAGGACACAAGGAGAGAGCACAGGCGCACAGGGGGACCTAATACTCTGGCACACTAATGGTGCCAGAGCATTCTTATATAGTAGGGAACAGAGGAATCAATTACCAGCGGTGGTAACGTGAGCAGCCACTGCCAGGCTCAGAGTAGTGTCCCATTGCCAGGCAACAGGACACGCATATGCATTAGAGCTGGCCACCCGGCTGGAAACAGTTCATCTGGTTGCTTGGCAACCAGAAGTAGACAGGACAACTGGAAGCAGGCAACTGTTCTGGGCAGGACAAAAAGGGGCAGCGCCAGACAAACATCCTGGATGCATTGTAAAAGCTATGCCTAATTGGTCTCTTGTCGATCAACATGCTGAACTAAAAGGAGCAGTATATCACTGGGTGAGGGATCACCTTGTCCATCCATGGTGTCAGAGTATACTGTTACGATCAGATGTGGGATAGAGGCTAATTACCGGTATTAATGCAACTATACTAGGAGGCGTGGAGTCTAACAAGTTTGTATGGACTTGGCTGCAAGGAGCGTGCAGGTTGCGTTTCTCCAAGACAGTCACCGGCAAAGTAGTGGTGAACAGCAAGTAGCCAGACAATCCAAAGTCAATCCGGCCAGGAAATGGCTGAATACCAAATCGTGAAACAGAAGCATGGTTAGGGAAACCAAGATCAATACCAGGGGGGAGTGAGATAGCCAAATCAGGATCCAGAGAGTAGTCAGTAAGTAAGTCGAATCAGAACCAGGATATACCAACAAGAGAAGGAGAGAATCCTAGGAACAAGGAACACTGGAGTAAGGTGTGAGCCTAATACTCTGGCACCCAAATGGTGCCATAGACTGGTTGAATAGAGGCTGAAAGAGTCTAACTGGTTCTCTAATTGGAAATCAATGGAACAGGCTATTTGTTTTTATGATGATCTAATTCAGACCTCTGTAATCAAATGCAAGGTTGCAAATCTCCATCTTTTTTTTTGCCAAAGAAAAATCCGGCACCAAGTCGTGACCGGGAAGGTCTAATGAACCCCTTCTTCAGTTTTTTTTAGCATATAGTCCTCCGTGACTTTCCTCCATGTCTCTTCAATGGAAAGAAAATATAAATGAGTCTTAGGAAATTTACAACCGGGCTGAAGATCAATAGCAGGGTCATACAGGCGATGTGGTGGTAGTGTATCTGCAGCTTTTTTGGAGAAAACATCGGCAAAATCTTAATATTGCAGTGGTAGTGTAGGACCTGGGTTGACCAAAGTGGTAGCAATCTTAACATGTAATGCTAAACATGTCCCCTGGCAGTTTTTACCTCATGCTGAAAGTCCTCCTGTGGAAGAATCAAGGGCAGGATTATGCTTGATAAGCCATATGTACTCTAGAACCATAGGGTACGTGGATGAATGAATAAGATAGAATGAACGGGTATCTTTATGGAGTAATCCAACTGTCAGGGTAAGAGAGCTGGTACTCTCTAGCAGATTTCTGCCCATAAGTAGATGCCCATCAAAACTACAAACAGGTACTGGAACGTCCAATGGTTGAGTAGAGAAAGCAAACTTTCGTGCCACACATATATTCAGAAAATTTGCAGCTGCTCCACTGTCCACAAAATCTAGGAGATCAAGATTCACAGAGTGCAGGAAAATCTGGACAGGTTGTTGGAGGAAATTTTTGTTCTGTAAAAAATATGAACTAACCTTGAATACTATAGAAGGAATTTCCCAAGTTTTTTTGGGCATTTGTGTGAAAAATAGCCTTTTCCACCACAGTATAGACACAATCATTGTTGAATGCACCTAGTTCTCTCCTCAAAGGTAATATGAAAAATAGCTATCTGCATGTTTTCAGAATCTCCTGTCTTATCTGGGTTTGAGAGAGAGAAAAAGTTCTGCACATGAGATTCTTTTTCCAGTCTCCTTTCTTTTCGCTGGTCTATGCGAACAGTAAAGCATATAAAGGACCCCAGAGAATAAGAAGCAGGATATTGGACCAATATGTCCAAGCAAACTGACTGTGGAGATCTCAGTCATTCCAATCACAATCTGCGGCCCATCTGCCAAATTCTGTACAGTAATCCTCAGCAGAACAATGTCCCTGTTTCAAAGATCTCAGTTTAGACACTGCAGAAGTGACTTTGTCAGGATCGTCATACAGGAGGCCCAAGGCCTGAAAAAGGAATCTATAGTTAACAACATTGGATTGTTGGGGTACAAGCCAAATGCACAGGTTTGTGGATCTCCTTGCAACAGGGAAATAAAAATACTCACTTGCTGCTGTTCAGATCCAGAAGACTGTGGATGTACCTTGAAATATAATTTACAACTTTCTCTAAAGTTGGGGAAATCTCCTCGGTTGCCAGAAAATCTGTCTGGAAGATGATATTGAATTTGCAGTTGATTCGCCAGCACTTGTGTTGGGGATTGAAGTGTAGTATCCCAAGTATGTGGGACGGTTATAAAGGGCTCACCGTGTATGTTTCGTAAACCTTACATCAACCTTATAATTCTAAAAACCCTTTGCATGCAAATAAAGACACGGAGACTTGAATAAGTTATAAAAATTGCCAGAATATTTATTATGATTTTAATTTAAACTAGACCTATGGTGGCGGAGAAAGGGCACTGCGAAACAACTCTCAAGCTGACAAACACTATCACGAGTGGACTGGCGCAACCCGCCGTACGTCCACCACCACAGGGAACAAAATCCCAACATCACTTTTGCGCTGAGTTGGCGTCAGAGTGACTGCCCCTTTGAAAACTCACTCTGCCCTCCCTCACCGAGTCGAACAGGGACCCTCCTCACCGAAGGGCCAAAAAGGGAGTTACTGGTGCCTCAACGGGGGGCAGTGACCTACGTCAACTACCAATGCGCCCACAAATCAGCCGCTGAACGCAGTGCCTTCCTACCGCAACCTCACCGGACATATGCTACCAAAGGAGTGGGTGGGTGGGATCTCGTGCTGTGGAATGAACCAGACAGGAAGTGCAGCCTCCTATAACAATCAAGTTCCCTCCCACTGGATTACACATTGGTCGGGCCAACCCATTTTAACACCTTCAGGTCAGTGTTCAGCTTACTACAAACCCTGTCGCCCTTTAAGTGCATTCGTCCTATTCAGCCTCATTTGTCATAAAGGGCTCACCGTGTATGTTTCGTAAACCTTACATCAACCTTATAATTCTAAAAACCCTTTGCATGCAAATAAAGACACGGAGACTTGAATAAGTTATAAAAATTGCCAGAATATTTATTATGATTTTAATTTAAACTAGACCTATGGTGGCTGAGAAAGGGCACTGCGAAACAACTCTCAAGCTGACAAACACTATCACGAGTGGACTGGCGCAAACCGCCGTACGTCCACCACCACAGGGAACAAAATCCCAACATCACTTTTGCGCTGAGTTGGCGTCAGAGTGACTGCCCCTTTGAAAACTCACTCTGCCCTCCCTCACCGAGTCGAACAGGGACCCTCCTCACCGAAGGGCCAAAAAGGGAGTTACTGGTGCCTCAACGGGGGGCAGTGACCTACGACAACTACCAATGCGCCCACAAATCAGCCGCTGAACGCAGTGCCTTCCTACCCCGCTGCGCCCCACAGACGCCGCAGCCCGCCACCACTAATCTAAACACGCCGAAACTCCACCGCAAATGCTATCAATAAACAACCCCATACCTTCCTCCGTTAGATGTACGCCATCACTTCTAAACAAATGAGGTGACTCTACCCCTAATCCCGGGTGATTGATAACTAAACCCCCCATGGACCGCACTATTTTCCTAATGGTGCTATTCAACTTCCTGACCATAACTGTCATCTTTTTTAAGGGGATAGTTGTTCTCCAAGCCAGCCGGGGGATTAATGCCGACCAACCAATAATGATATGTGGCCATGCCTCGTGAATTCGCCTAAGGTCTTCCCGAATCGAAATAATGAGCTCCAGAGACTTGCCTTTTCCCAGGTCATTGCCTCCTGCGTGCACTACTAGTATATTCGGCGGGCCATGCTGTTTTATTAGCCTCGCCAACCATGGAACCAAATCAGGCCAACCTAATCCCCTTCTACCCAACCATCTTATTACGGTGCCTTCGTGATTCGGTATAACATTAGATCTGGGGTGGCCTGCGGCCCAGAAAACAAAGGAATGACCAATGATCCACACCATCTTAGTTGGAACACCATCACCTGGAAGCAGAAAAACATTGTTAAAACCATGCCACCATAATTTGGAAGACAGGCCAGGCATAGCATAAAAGCATGAGAAGGATAGTCTAGAGGAAAACCAGACAACAGGGGGGGGGAGGGGGAAGAGGAAACAAATAGGGAGCAGGCCACCCAGGCGAAGGTAAACAACACCCGGAAAAACCCCGGCAGCACACCACTAATCAGGACTTACGCCCAGGGAAACCCGGGTGAAAATCCCTTCGCGCCCCCGCTTCAAAGCGACGAGCGGAAAAGCCCAGGGTAGCCCACCGAATGGAGGGAGAAGGTGGGGTAGGGGAGGGCAGTGGGGGTGGGTAGGGTAACAATAAGAGAGTGAATTTGAAGAAAAAGAAAAACTGCAAGGCAACCTTTTGATTAGTGGAACAAAAACATTCAAACATCAACATTGTCAATCCTGACATAAGATTTATAAGCCGTGGATTTCCAGCGGCCCAGAGCTTTTATCGTCTCAGAGGAGGATCCCGCCAAAGCAGCAGATGTGGCCGCCCCGATCCTGAACGAATGCGTTCCGTACATAGAACTGTCCAGATCTAATGACCGTAGGGACTTCTTCATAATGGCCGAAAATTGATATTTCGTCATGGGCATGCCGTTATGGTGACATAGAAACAAACGAGCCTGAGGTCTAACATTCATAAATCGGGACACTAAATTGACTGGGCAGATGTTACTATTAGGCTGCCTATTCAACTGCACCCAAGCTCCCCTGCCACTCTGATCAGTTTTAGATCTAATTATTTTACATGACACAATACCTCCGCCCAAGCTGACATGCTCCGCTCGCAAACCTGACTCTTGATGCCCCCTGGATTTAGCCACTAATTCAGAAACCCGAAAAGCACCGAAAAAGGCCATAGAGAAAGCGGCGCTAAACAAGGTCTTCTCATATTCATCAACCGCTATCCCACCCAGGGTCCCTATCAACTGGTCCAGAATAATGTCGGTGATAGGCAAGCGCGCATCTGCCTGTGAGGGTCTCGCCCTAGCCCACCCCTTCAGGGCCTTACTGATCATGAACCCCTTTGTGACATCCGTGTAACCCTGAAGCCTGGCCATGAAAGATATCCCCGCCAAAGTAGCCGCCATAGAGGCTCTGGATTCCCCCTTTGAATAGCTCTCCCACATAAATGCTAACATAGCATCACGCTGACCTGCCTCAGATTGATCTTTTTGCCCGCTGAATAGTGACCACCGTCTCCATGATGCCTGATACGTCCTCAGGGTGGAAGGGGCTACTGCCTGTTCTACGAGCCCCCTTATGCCGGCTTGATGATCTGCCAAACACAAGAGGGACACGGAATACCAACATTGTCCGCCTGGGGAGCCATACTCCGAAACTTGCTCCACTGACCGCGGGACAAAGCATCGGCCAAACTATTTTGCACCCCTGGTACATGTCTAGCCCTGAAAGAAATATCGTACTGCAGGCAGCGCAACACTAGGTGGCGCAGCAAAGATATTGCATGATGGGAGGACGCGCTTTGTTTATTGATCGACTGGACCACTCCCAAATTGTCGCACCAGAAAACTATGTGCTTCCCACGCAATGTGGACGCCCACAATTCGATTGCCACGACAATAGGAAACAGTTCCAGGACCAGCAAGTTTTTGGTAATCCCTAACCTATGCCACTCCTCCGGCCAGCTTTCCGCGCACCAATGCCCGTGCAGATAAGCACCGAAGCCGCATGCTCCGGAAGCGTCCGTAAACAGGTCGATATTAACGTTTGTTACGGGTGGTGAAGGCCATATTCGCGTCCCGTTAAAATCACTGAGGAAGGTGAGCCAAATCTGCAAATCCTCCTTGATAACCCTGGAGAGACGCACCGCCGCGTGTGGCCTACTCCTCCCCGCAGTGGCTCTCTGTAGCTTTCTACAGAAAACTCTACCCATGGGAATCACGCGGCATGCAAAGTTGAACCTCCCTAACAGGGACTGAACCTGCCTGAGCGGGCTGGAGCTGGACTCCAACGCTTCTGCAATAGCCTCGCACATCTTGGACACTTTATCTGTTGGGAGCCTGCAAATCCCGGCCGCCGTGTCGATCTCAATTCCAAGGAACGAGAGACACGTGGCTGGACCCTCCGTCTTGTCCGCGGCAATGGGAACGCCTAGCACCCTAAAAAGGGCTTCAGTGGAAAACAGAGTATCCCGACAACAAGTGGAATCAGGAGGCCCGATAACCAAGAAGTCATCTAGATAGTGTGCGATCCACCGACACCCCGTTCCCGCCTGAATGCACCAATGCAAGAAGCCACTGAACTTCTCAAATAGCGCACAGGATATCGAACACCCCATAGGCAGACAGCGATCGATGTAGTATCCACCACGATGCCGAAAACCCATGAACTGATACGATTCCGGGTGAAGGGGCAGTAACCGAAAAGCCGACTCGATGTCGATCTTAGCCAACAGGGCACCCTTCCCACATTCCTGCACCAGTGCCAGTGCGGATTCAAACGATTGGTAATTTACGGAACTAAGGGTAGTGTCTATTGCGTCGTTCACGGACAGACCAGCCGGGTACGACAAGTGTTGTATCAACCTGAATTTACCCGCTGCCTTTTTGGGTACTACCCCTACCGGGGACAAAATAAGATTTGGAATAGGAGGAAGCGAGAAAGGGCCAACCATGCGACCCAGGCCCACCTCCTTCGCGATTTTAGCGTCTAATACTTCCGGGAGAGCGAGCGCCGATTTCAAATTGATCGGCGTCGCCGTAGAAACGTTGCCCTGTACTGGTAACTTAAAACCCATATGAAAGCCGTCACGTATGAGGGCCGCGGTGTCTCTATTTGGGAACCAAGCGAGCCATTTGTCCAGTTCAGCCAAATTAATTGGCGATGGACCCTTGACTCGGCACAGCTGGATTTGCACCTCTTCCGCTACCCCCACTCCGTCGGGCCCTTGCACATTCAGTGGCTGGATGCTGACCTCCGCATGCCGTGCAATTGTGTTTGAAGCGGCAGGATGTGCCTCGCTGGCAAGAGCCGGCGTTGAAATCAAAACATCGACCTTTTGTGGGGAGGGTTGCTTGTACCCTCCCCGGCCCTTGAAACCTCCTGCCCGTGTAACCCTCGGCCCCTTGACTGCTTGGTCTCATGAGTTCCAGCCAGGTGTCGATGTCTTTCGACCCCAGCGGGAGCTTCTCGCGACCACTCATCCGCTTGCGGAAGAGCTCGTCATACGCTCTCCATATTGAGGGGCCATCTTTTAGCGCCATCCCGCTAATAAGGTGCATATATCTCCACACCTCATCCTGCTCCCCGGGCCTAGTTTCCAGATAAATAGTGGCAAAAATAGCGAAGGAATTAGACCATCTATTAAACGATCTGAACTTATCCTCACCCATGCCGGACCTCTCACAAGCCGCGGCAAGTGCCTTCTTTCCCTCACCTGTCAGGGCGAACATATCCACGTACTTTCCGCGTCTAATCCTATCCCGTACGCTCGGCCTAATACCGTGTGTTATTTCCAGGGTTTCAACCTGCCCTAAATCACTCCTAGCTACCGCCCGTTCATCGCCCCCCGACTGCGGAGCCTGCTTGCTACGTTTACCTAGCAATTTCGTTTCCAATAGCTTGATTAGTTTTCTGGGCCTATCGCCCGAATCTGAAGAACCACTGCTCGTGGAGAGAACCGGTGACCCCAACAACTGTACATCGTGTGTAGGAACAGAAACGGACTCACCATGAGGAGCAGGATTCCCGGACGCGACTGATGCCTCCCCGACACTGGCAGCCCCCGGCTGGGCATCTGTTGATCCCGGGATTGGTCCCACACGACTCCCCGCCGACCTCTGGTCTCGAGACTCGGACCCGGAACGACCTTCCCCGACAGCCCTCATCTCCTGGTTCGCGACCGCAGGTTCTGAAACACAAAGTGGAGCAGTAAGCTGAGATCTAGGAACGTAGTCCAGTCGTCGCCACACCGATCCCAAGGCTGGGCCGCAAGGATCTGATCTAGAAGGCAAAAGGGGTGACGGGTTATAGGAACCTCTAGATATGACCCGACGCTGAGGGGGGACATCGTCGTAATGGGCCCGGTAGGATTCTTCGTAAAAACCGCTTGGCCTGTACTGGGTGTGCCGCGGGGGAGACCATTGGGACGTATTACCGCCGCTGGAATGATGGTAATCATATACCAGATTATCCCGCGTGGGCTCCGGCCTAAAGTGACTGGTGCCGCCATACCCTCCAGACGGCGATGGGGCACGCCGGGACCTGTACGTCCACTCGTCTGTAGCTGGCAGAACGTGGCGAGGAAGGGAGGGCCTCACAGGCGCCCGGGGACTGTTACCAAAAACTTCCATGTTCCCCCTACTGGTCCTATCTGGCCCCACGTGCCTCTGCCCCTGCCTAAGGCTCTGAACCCTGTCCGCCCCGGGGGTGTAAGGTATAAATGGGCCTCTGTCAGACAAAGGGGCTCCCCCATGGTGTGCACCCCAAGAAGAACCTCTGCCGCTTTGGGGCAAAAATGGGCTGGGCGGGAAATGTAACTGGTGAGGGGCAGGGGGGTTATCAGTCTGTCTGTCCCCTCTGCGAGACAAGATGGGCGGGGTGACGGGGTATAGTATAAAAACTTCGGAGCTGGTCCCCCTATCTCCCCCTTGAGGGTCGCTGCTCATGACCCCTCTCTCCCCCGTGGGGTTAACCCCAGAGGGAGACACCTGAGTGGCTTGTGGAATGGAGGGCATGACCGCAGCTGGAGGAAGCACAGGAGTGCTGGCTAGAACCATCCCCCCCTCCCCCTCCCCGCTGCTGCCCACAACGGAGGAAATCATTGTGCGGGATGGCGGCCTGGGTCTGCGCATGCGCGACCCAGATGATACCGCCGCCTGGACAGAGCGACCCCGCCGCCCGCTGAGTTGGCTAGGGGTAATGGGGGAGCCACTATGGGAAGCGTGAGCCCGACCCACGGGAGGAGGGGGCTGGGCGGAGGCTGCAATATGGCGCCTGGATGCGGGGGGGGATGGGGACCTGTAGCGTGCCGGGCGGGCGGAGGAGCGTCTAGGACGGGGCATGGCAGCGGGTGCTGGAAGGTGTGGAGCTGGGGTGGCACGGGGGAAGCTAAAAGGAGTAGGTGAAAACAAGGGGAAAAAGGAGATAAAGGGGGAAAGACAAAAGGGGGATAAACGGCTGGAAAAGAAAATAATAAAGTTAGGGACAGGACACTAAGGGAAAACCAAGTGGGAGAAAACAAGAGATATATAGGAAACAAGGACAGGCCAAAGAAAACAGAAAAAACAGGGTACTTATCCGGTTCCTGGCTCAGGTCCTGCTGCTGCAATCTCGTGCTGTGGAATGAACCAGACAGGAAGTGCAGCCTCCTATAACAATCAAGTTCCCTCCCACTGGATTACACATTGGTCGGGCCAACCCATTTTAACAACTTTAGGTCAGTGTTCAGCTTACTACAAACCCTGTCGCCCTTTAAGTGCATTCGTCCTATTCAGCCTCATTTGTCATAATGTCACAAATCACCCTTCTAGTTAAGTTATCAAAAACTGTTGTAGACAAGTGCTTCACCTTTAGCAACTTGGTTGTCCCCAGGACTTAGTCTCAAGTAGTAATAACTTAGCTAAGTGGAGACCACAGAGGACTTGGTAGTGGGATGCAGAGCAGAGATCTCAATGGCAACAGGATGCATGATATACCTGAACCAGATTAAGCAGATATACTGAGTTGCAATAGAGTGTAATAGCAGCTTCCACTAGTATAACAACAGCTTAGCAGTGTAGACGATGATGACAGTTGTGACCTATGTGGAGATGGCGCTGGAGTGCCACACACACAGTGAAAGGAAAAGTGCAGAGCAAAGGTTGCACTATAAATCAGGAATTAGTATAACAGCTGACACAGGAAAGTCCAATGAAGCAGATACCGGGCACCACAATCCTGTGGCTGGGAAGTGGTATTACAGACAAAAGGCAGCGCCAAACACATACTTGCCAACTTTTCCTCCTAATTGGCTTCAGGGAGATCCTCGGGGAAGTGGGTGTGCGAGGGCGGGGCTTGACAAATAGCATCATTTTGGCCCCGTCCCCTAAACTATTGTCACAATTTTGGTCAATTACAGCAGAGGGTGGGGCTAATATGATGCAATAATTGCATCATTAAGCCCTGCCCTTGCCACTTGTCTATTGCGCAAATGAGAACCGGGAGGTCTCCCAGAAATGTGGGAGTCTCCCAGACATTCCGGGAGAGTAGGCAACTATGCCTTAAAGAAAGCAGCTAATGAATGTCTAGAGACTGAAGTGTCTTTTACATTTCTGTCTTCATTACTGAAGTCATGTTGTCTTACCTGTCAGTCTTTGATTAAATCTTGGTTTCCATGAAAATGGCCACCTCCATAGGCATCAATACATGGGCATAGGACACAATTTCTGAACTGTGTCATCATGCCACAGATGGCAAAGCCAACCACGTCTTGTACTGGCTCAGTATCAGGGAGAATGCCAGACTCTTCAGGGAGTGAGGGAGATCACCCCTATTTCAGGGAGTCCCCCTGACATTCAGGGAGAGTTGGCAAGTATGGCCACACCAGAAAAAAAGGGTCGGTCCAGGCAGCAATATACATATGTAGTCAGGGTCACAAGCAATAAGGTCAATACAGGCAGCAATCAGGACTAGTCAGGTCACAGGCACAGTTCAAAACCAAGTATCAGACAACAGCAGAATATGCACAGGAACAGGAGCACTAAGAAGCAAGCGTGTAAACGCTATAACCGGAGATGGTTCAGTGAACCTGAAAAGTATTTAAAGCAGTAGTAAGCAATCAGGGCAGGTGTCAGATTAAACTGCAGATGAGTGGAGTTCATGTGATCACACCCAGGCTGACATCATAAGGTACGCTTACACTGCAATAGACAAAACACACACACACACACACACACACACACACACACACACACACACACATTTTGTCAGACAAAAGTGACTCATTGGGACATGCCAGATTTTGAAGCTGAGTATATTAGCAAGGTCTCCTGCTTTGACTAGCAACAGCCAGTTTTATATGGACATAATTTTGTGTCCCCACTATGGATGAGGTCCCCACAATGTGTAAACAGGTCATTCTCCCCACAAGTATGGAAATACAAGTATACACACACACACACACACACACACACACACACACACACACACACACACACACACTTATTTCTATTACATCATTAAGATTTATGTAAGGAACATTCTTCATACCTTTCCTATTGCCCTATCACCAGACCAATCAAATGTGTATGTTTAGGATCTGTTTGTCATCATGGTTATCACTTTAGATTTTCAATTTGACCTAGACCAATATATTGACATTCCACTGCCTTGTGGGGACAGTTCATGTATTACGGCCATCAGGGGACATCCATACACAGGAATACACCGACACCTAGCCACAGCTAGTCAAACAGGTTTAAGTCATGGTCAACAACTGCGTATCTTTTCAACTATTTTAATTTCTATTTATAGTTGTTATCTGGTTCTTTATGTAGAATTTCACAGCTACTAGTTTTGATCTCTCATTGCGGATGGCTCAGTCATGATGCATGTGTCGCAATCATGCTTTCCGGGTATTCTGCATGTCTCGATAAACTTCACCATGTGCTTCTATACTGTGTTGACCTCATCTCTGTTCCATGGTTTTTTCAGCACTTCTTTACAAACTGAAATGAAGAAGAATTGTCCATTATAGATGAATTCTGTGAAACACAGAGAAAACAACATGCTTTGAAAACAGTGTACTACACCAACCTTTGAAAGCTTTGGCTGTGCTTTGGTCTGTTTTACATCATCTCCCTTCTGAAAGGACAGTGTTGACTGACCTTGTGCCCAATTGTCTCTTGGGTTCAGGGGATTGCTCATCATCTGACTCGTCACTCGGTAGCTGGTAGCAGTTTTAAACAAAATGGATATATAAACGACCGATTTAGAAGGTAAAAATCTAATCCATATATTGGGTATGAGATTTAAAACTTATGGTCTGGATCAATGCTTATCTCTAATTCTTACCTTTGAAGTCAGCCAGTTTGCCCCTTATGAATTGTTTGCTGATCTTAGTGAGTTGGAGGATCCATCTGGGATGCAATAATACTATTAGTGCACCCAGAAGTCTGCTAATTGATCCAATTCTGTGCTGTTTAGGTTGAGAACATTTAAAATAGAGATGAGCGCACTCGGATTTCTGAAATCCGAACCCACCCGAACGTTGCCGATCCGAGCCGGATCCGAGACAGATCTGGGTATTCCCGCCAATTGCAAAACTGAAACCGAGGCTCTGAGTCATAATACCGCTGTCGGATCTCGCGATACTCAGATCCTATAAATTCCCCGCTAGTCGCCGCCATCTTCACTCGGGCATTGATCAGGGTAGAGGGAGGGTGTGTTAGGTGGTCCTCTGTACCTACTATATCTCGTGCTGTTCAGTTCTGTGCTGTGCTGTGCTGTGCTCTGTGTTCTGCTCAGTCCAGTGGTGCTGTGTCCTGTGCTCTGTCCTTCTGAGTTCAGTGGTGCTGCTGGGTCCTGTGCTGTGTCCTGTTCAGGCCAGTGGTGCTGTGTCCTGTGCTCTGTCCTTTTGAATTCAGTGGTGCTGCTGGGTCCTGTGCTGTGTCCTGTTCAGTCCAGTGGTGCTGTGTCCTGTGCTCTGTCCTTCTAAGGGCATTGTTATTTCCCCATTATTCCCAAATTATAAAAAATTTCAAAAAAAGTTAAAAAAAAAAATACAAAAAAAGTAATTATATAAAAAAAATAAAAAAATATCCCAAAACAATCCTGCAGTATAAGTCTAGTGGTACTGATATATTACAAAGTTCACTGATTCAGCAGTATAAGTCCAGTGGTACTGCTATATTACAAAGTCCACTGATTAAGCAGTATAAGTCCAGTGGTACTGCTATATTACAAAGTTCACTGATTCTACAGTATAAGTCCAGTGGTACTGCTATATTACAAAGTTCACTGATTCTGCAGTATAAGTCCATTGGTACTGCTATATTACAAAGTTCACTGATTCAGCAGTATAAGTCCAGTGGTACTGCAATATTACAAAGTTCACTGATTCAGCAGTATAAGTCCAGTGGTACTGCTATATTACAAAGTTCACTGATTCAGCAGTATAAGTCCAGTGGTACTGCTATATTACAAAGTTCACTGATTCAGCAGTATAAGTCCAGTGGTACTGATATATTACAAAGTTCACTGATTCAGCAGTATAAGTCCAGTGGTACTGCAATATTACAAAGTTCACTGATTCAGCAGTATAAGTCCAGTGGTACTGATATATTACAAAGTTCACTGATTCAGCAGTATAAGTCCAGTGGTACTGCTATATTACAAAGTTCACTGATTCAGCAGTATAAGTCCAGTGGTACTGATAAATTACAAAGTTCACTGATTCAGCAGTATAAGTCCAGTGGTACTGCAATATTACAAAGTTCACTGATTCAGCTGTATAAGTCCAGTGGTACTGCTATTACAAAGTTCACTGATTCAGCAGTATAAGTCCAGTGGTACTGATATATTACAAAGTTCACTGATTCAGCAGTATAAGTCCAGTGATACTGATATATTACAAAGTTCACTGATTCAACAGTATAAGTCCAGTGGTACTGCTATATTACAAAGTTCACTGATTCAGCAGTATAAGTCTAGTGGTACTGATATATTACAAAGTTCACTGACTCAGCAGTATAAGTCCAGTGGTACTGCTATTACAAAGTTCACTGACTCAGCAGTATAAGTCCAGTGGTACTGATATATTACAAAGTTCACTGATTCAGCAGTATAAGTCCAGTGGTACTGCTATATTACAAAGTTCACTGATTCAGCAGTATAAGTCCAGTGGTACTGATATATTACAAAGTTCACTGATTCAGCAGTATAAGTCCAGTGGTACTGCTATATTACAAAGCAGTATAAGTCCAGTAGTACTGATATATTACAAAGTTCACTGATTCAGCAGTATAAGTCCAGTGGTACTGCTATATTACAAAGTTCACTGATTCAGCAGTATAAGTCTAGTGGTACTGATATATTACAAAGTTGACTGATTCAGCAGTATAAGTCCAGTGGTACTGCTATTACAAAGTTCACTGACTCAGCAGTATAAGTCCAGTGGTACTGATATATTACAAAGTTCACTGATTCAGCAGTATAAGTCCAGTGATACTGATATATTACAAAGTTCACTGATTCAACAGTATAAGTCCAGTGGTACTGCTATATTACAAAGTTCACTGATTCAGCAGTATAAGTCTAGTGGTACTGATATATTACAAAGTTCACTGATTCAGCAGTATAAGTCCAGTGGTACTGCTATTACAAAGTTCACTGACTCAGCAGTATAAGTCCAGTGGTACTGATATATTACAAAGTTCACTGATTCAGCAGTATAAGTCCAGTGGTACTGCTATATTACAAAGTTCACTGATTCAGCAGTGTAAGTCCAGTGGTACTGATATATTACAAAGTTCACTGATTCAGCAGTATAAGTCCAGTGGTACTGCTATATTACAAAGTTCACTGATTCAGCAGTATAAGTCCAGTGGTACTGATATATTACAAAGTTCACTGATTCAGCAGTATAAGTCTAGTGGTACTGATATATTACAAAGTTCACTGATTCAGCAGTATAAGTCCAGTGGTACTGCTATTACAAAGTTCACTGACTCAGCAGTATAAGTCCAGTGGTACTGATATATTACAAAGTTCACTGATTCATCAGTATAAGTCCAGTGGTACTGATATATTACAAAGTTCACTGATTCAGCAGTATAAGTCCAGTGGTACTGATATATTACAAAGTTCGCTGATTCAGCAGTATAAGTCCAGTGGTACTTATATATTACAAAGTTCGCTGATTCATCAGTATAAGTCCAGTGGTACTGATATATTACAAAGTTCGCTGATTCAGCAGTATAAGTCCAGTGGTACTGATATATTACAAAGTTCACTGATTCAGCAGTATAAGTCCAGTGGTACTGATATATTACAAAGTTCACTGATTCAGCAGTATAAGTCCAGTGGTACTGCTATATTACAAAGTTCACTGATTCAGCAGTATAAGTCCAGTGGTACTGCTATTACAAAGTTCACTGATTCAGCAGTATAAGTCCAGTAGTACTCTCCTGTGCCGCATATAATTTTTAAAGGCTTTGCCGAGTGTGTGTGGCTTAGGGGTACGCTCTCTTGTGCTACATATAATGGAAAACCAAAATTTGGAGGATAAAGTAGGGAAAGATCAAGACCCACTTCCTCCTAATGCTGAAGCTGCTGCCAATAGTCATGACATAGACGATGAAATGCCATCAACGTCGTCTGGCAAGCCCGATGCCCAATCTCCTAGTACAGGGCATGTAAAATCCAAAAAGCCCAAGTTCTCAAAAAGTAGCAAAAAGAGAAACTTAAAATCATCTGAGGGGAAACGTAAAGTTGGCAATATGCCATTTTCGACACGTAGTGGCACGGAACGGCTTAGGCCCTGGCCCGTGTTCATGACTAGTGGTCCAGCTTCATCCAAGGATCTAAGCCCTCCTCCTCCCCCCCCTACAAAAAATTTAAGAGAGTTATGCTGTCAGCAACAACAACAAAACAGCAAAGAACTCTGTCTTCTAAACAGATGACATCACAAATCCCCAAGGCGAGTCCAAGGGTGTTGGTGGTTGTGAAGCCTGACCTTCCCATCACTGTACGGGAAGAGGTGACTCCATCCAGCATTTGCAGCACTCCCTCTGCATATGCTGGAAGGATCACCCACAGTCCAGTTACAGATTTGGCTAATGAAGGTGTGAATGTTGTACACCGGGAGGAGGATATTGATGTAGCTGGCGCTGAGAAGGATGTTGATGATTATTATGCAGACAGATACCAAATTGCCTTTCTCAATTTCTATTTATATTCTAGATTATATAACGGCTGAATAGTTTTCTATTTTACTCCTAGTGGAGAGGGGATCTGATGCAGACAGATACCAAACTGCCTTTGTCCATTTCTTTGTATATTTGAATTTCTAGTTCTACAGTCTATGCAGGCTGCTTTTTTTTTTATTCAACTACAAGTGTAGGGCGGGGGGGGCATAGATAGCCACCAAAGTAACGTGGTCCATTTAATTTCACTTTCTAGCTCCACAGTCTGTGCAGCCTGCTTTTTTTATCTTCAAAGTATTTACAAGCCTTGCAATCTAAATTAACTAGAGGTAGTGACGTGCTAGAACTCCACCCTCTATATGCTGCAGAGGATGGAGGAGCTTTCAAAAGGCCATTCAAGCCTACACAGCCACCTATGACATAGGAAAAGGAGTGGGGATGCGCCTGAGTCAAGCGCACTGGAGAAGAATTTCCGTGTTGTGTAAGGTTCTGCAGCCATTTGAACTTGCCACACGAGAAGTCAGTTCCGACACTGCCAGCTTGAGTCAGGTGATTCCCCTGATCAGGCTTTTGCAGAAGCAGCTGGAGAAAGTGAGGGAGGAGTTGGTACACCATTGCGATTCCACCAAGCATGTAGCTCTTGTGGATGAAGCCCTTCGCACGCTTTGCCAGGATCCGAGGGTGGTCAGTCTTTTAAAGTCAGAGGAATACATTCTGCCCACCGTTCTCGATCCTCGGTTTAAAGCGTATGTTGTGTCTCTGTTTCCGGCGGACACAAGTCTACAGCGGTGCAAAGACCTGCTGGTCAGGAGATTGTCCTCTGAAGAGGACCGTGACATGCCACCAGCTCCACCTTCATTTTCATCACTGTTTGTGCAGTTCCAAAAAAGAGGAACTGACATTTCTATTGCTACCTTCTTTCTTTCTGTATTTCCTGTGTCCTGTGGTCTGTTCTGCTAAGGGCATTGTTATTTCCAAGTTATCCAAAAGTTAAAAATAAATAAATTTATTTTTATAAAAAAAATTATAAAAAATTCATTTAAAAAAAAAAAAAATATTACAATTTTTTAAAAAATATAGCTTGTACTGCTATTTAAAAGTCTAACTACGATCATTCACTGTTGCTGTACCCAAAAATAATAGGTACTGCTATTAAAGTACAGTCCAGTGGTACTCTCCTGTGCTGCAGATAATTTGTAAAAGCTTTGCCGAGTGTGTGTAGTTATGTATCTCAGGTTTTAAGAAGAGGCACAACACTGACAACCTGTTAGAGAAACTGAGGGAAATAATCTCTCTGTGGCTCACCCCACTTAGACTCTCCTGGGGATTCGAATAACTGCCATTTCTAGTACTACCTTCTTTCTATCTCTATTTAAAAGAAACTAAATAACTGCCATTTCTAGTACTACCTTCTTTCTTTCTCTATTTAAAAGAAACTAAATAACTGCCATTTCTAGTACTACCTTCTTTCTTTCTCTATTTAAAAAAAAAAAAAAAACTGCCATTTCTAGTACCTTCTTTCTTTCCATATTTAAAACAAAAAAAAACCTGTCATTTCTATTACTACGTTAATTGTTTGTGCAGTCACAAAAAAGAGGAACTGCGCCCTTAACTGCTATGTTGGTTTTAGACGTCCATCCGGTGTCCGCCATCTCTTCCCTGGAATTCAGACCAGTTGAGTTTTTTTTTTATTATATTGTGGGGACCACTCCACAACGCAGTCCAGATACTTTTTTGGTGGAATTGAGACCAGTTGAGGGTTTTTTCATTATATTGTGGGGACCACTCCACTACGCAGTCCAGATACTTTTTTGGTGGAATTCAGACCAGTTGAGGTTTTTTTTATTATATTGTGGGGACCACTCCACTACGCAGTCCAGATACTTTTTTGGTGGAATTCAGACCAGTTGAGGTTTTTTTTATTATATTGTGGGGACCACTTCATTACGCAGTCCAGATACTTTTTTGGTGGAATTTAGACCAGTTGAGGGTGATATATTGTGGCCCCGGTACCAAATTGTGTACCGGGACCACTGCACTATGCAGTCCAGAAAGCTACCTCGGAGAAACGTTTTGGACTAAAAACAATATTGTGATGTGTGAGGTGTTCAGAATAGACTGGGAATTAGTGGAAATGATTGTTATTGAATGTTATTGAGGTTAATAATAGCGTAGGAGTGAAAATAAACCAAAAAACTTGATTTTAACACTTTTTATGCTTTTTTCAAAATAAATCCAAATCCAAAACCTTAAATCGGAACCAAAACCTTTCGTCAGGTGTTTTGCAAAACAAATCCGAATCCAAAACCTCAAGCAAATCCGAATCCAAAACACAAAACACGAGACACCAAAAGTGGCCGGTGCACATCCCTAATTTAAAAGAGTAGCAACATGCTTTTGCAGCCTCATGGAAGACAGGCTCATGCAATCGGAGTCTCTCATATATCAAAGCAGACATTTTCAGTGGTCATTTCACATTCTTCACAATTCTCTGCAATAAGTTTCATTACATTTTGCATTTCTGGTTGCAGTAGTATTGGAACTTTCCTACCTTATTTTCCTCAGATTTTAATCCTTGTGAAGTGCTGGCAGAGCTTCAGCGTTTTTACAGCATTCAATGAGATCAGCTTGTTCTTTTAATGCCTTAAATGTGTTTTTTTTTGCCATTCTTTCTTAAGAAAATATATGTTTCTATTGCCATTCTATAATCCAGTGATAGACAATACCTGATGCACTACAGGGGCCACATCAGAAGCCCTCTAACCTCTAATCTCATATTAAGGTCACATATTACCCTTAACCTCAGTAATAAGTTAAAAACATTACATTTAATCAAAGTAAGAGACAACTTTCTGTAATAACATATCAGCAGGCATCTTAAACAAGTGTTTCTTAATTATGACAAACAATTATGGCAATAAGAAAAAAAAAGATGACAAAGATCTTAGGATTGAAACGTGTTGGCTGGGGTATCACACCTGCTTCGGAGAATCTGTTCTGGTCTGCCCTCTGCGTCTTCCTTCGTGATCTGGGCCAGTGGAGTGCCGACTCCTACTGTGTTAATACCATCTGGTTCGGGGTAAGAGGCCACTCATAGTGGGTTGTACTGACATTTTTTTATGAGTGGAGATGATCGATACGAGTGAAGCAGAAGAGGAATAAAAGATAATACTACATACTGAACAACGTTTGAGCTTGTGTAAGTGCATAGCCTAAGGGGGGAAATTCCGTGGCATTTTCACTTGAGACACCGTGGTGAGGCATGCTAAAGAAAGTGTAATATAGCAATTTATCCAACAAGATTGCACTATGATTATTTCTTTATCTTTTTAATTTTTCATTTAATACTTTGAGGATTTACAAAGAACTTTGTGACATCTGAGTTCATTGGTCTGAATGAGTCCAGTTGCTGGGATTGTTTAAGCATACATGAGAGACGCTTCCAATTGAAGGAGAGGATTATATGTATGAACTTTTTTATTGACATTCTCTTCAAGAACTTTGGCTATTCATATCAGTTACTAGCGCCAGTCCTATATTCATCTGTTTAGTAGAATTCTTGCAATAAAGCAATAAGAAGTAGAGATGCTCACTGACCCCCGTGTTTTGGTTTTGGTTTTGGTTTTGGATCTGGAATACCGTCGTGTTTTGGTTTTGGTTTTGGTTTTGTTTGCTTTTGTTTTGCTATTTTGTTCAAAAATCAATGTTTTTGGGCATACAAGAACCAAATTTAGTGCTCCACCTGTTTCTTGGATAAGTAATGTAGTTGTAAAGCTAATAAATTATCAAAAACACAGTTGAATTCCTGGTAGGACTTCATTAATTCTACACACAAACCAGATTGTCTTCCTTTCCATCTATGCGTATTGGCAATGCAACCATCGTCTTTGGATGTATATTACACCCTACACTTATAGTTAAATATGTAAAGAAATGGACAAAGGCAGTTTGGTTTCTGTCTCTATAGGCCCCCCCTCCACTTTTATAAAATACCAAAAAATTCAGCCGTTATAGACTGTACAATATTATTTGAAATGGACAAAGGCAGTTTGGTTTCTGTCTCTATAGGCTATCCCTCCACTTGTAGAAAATACTCAAAAATTCAGCCGTTATAGACTGTACAATATTAATAGAAAAGGATAAAGGCAGTTTGGGATCAGTTTGTGTATGACACCCTACTCTTAAAGAGAAATTGCCCAAACAGCAGGCTTTCAAGACAGTACGTGATATGGAAATGCCCCAAGTCCCTTTCCTCTTTGGGGGTATATTGCACCCTACACTTAAATCGAAAGTTTTAAAAAGATGTTATCGTCATCATCTTCAGCTTCATCCTCACCCTCATCAGTGTGTACATCATCATCACAGACTATCAATTCATCGCCACTTGAATCCGTCATTAGAGAACAGTCAGTGCTTGGATGTCTTGGATGGTGAAGGCCTTCCTCGTGGAAGATGTAGTTCATTTTTATTAACATCATTTTCTCAACATTTTTGGGAAGTAACCTTCTACGGCGATAACTGACTAAGTTCCCTGCTGTGCTGAACACTCGTTCAGAGTATACACTGGAGGGTGGGCAGCTTAAGTATTGCAAAGCAAGTTGTACATGGGTTTCCAAATTGCCTGCTTTTCTTCCCAGTAAGGAAAGGGACTGTCTGACATTTCCATATCAATTACCTCTTGAAAATAATCCTCCACCATCCTTTGCATATTAATACTCATATTGGATGGAGTTATGGGCAAGGTCACACATTTTTTTGAAAAATCCTTCAAACCAGCCCAGGGGGTAAATGTATGAACCTCCGGATTCTTCAACTCCGGCGAGTTCAGCATCTTCAGCGCTTAAATTTAAAACGGCGCTGCCTTGTAAAGGGAAGTTTCCCTTTACAAGGCAGCGCTGCTTTAAATTTAAGCGCTGAAGATGCTGAACTCGCCGGAGTTGAAGAATCCGGAGGTTCATACATTTACCCCCAGATGTTAAACTGTTCTGGTCTGCCCTTTGCGACTTCCCTGCTTCTTTTTTGAAAATTTAATTTTTTACGAGCAGCAGCTGCTTGAGAAACTGAAGGAGGACTCGTCGTCAAGCCAAGGCCCAGTTCAGCGGCCAACTTGCTGAGCAATAGCTCCTTGCAAAAGTTTACATCTCGTTCATTTTGAAACAAAGACTCAATGTAGGTCTTAAACCTTGGATCAAGCACAGTGGCAAACGTACTATCCGAGTTCAAGATCTTAATAACTCGAGGATCATTGTGAAGCGAATTAAGTACTTGATCGACAAGGCCAACATACTTTGCAGAATTGCTTACTTTCATCTCTTTCTTCAGTTTTTCAAGCTGCTTTTCCAATAGTCTAATTAAAGGAATGACTTGGCTCAAACTAGCAGATACTACACTCACTTCACATGTCACAACTTCAAATGGTTTCAGCATCTTGCACAGCACTGAAAGGATTCCCCACTGTGCAAGAGTGAAATACTTTCCCCCTCCTTTTTCCAATGTCATGGCTTGTGCAATTCGCTTGGATGGCTTTGCGCTGTTCCTCCATCCTCTGAAGCATGTACAGGGCACCACCTCTTGCTTAAGTTGGTGGCAGGGCAAGTTAAACTGCTCTTGGAGCTGCTGCAATCTCCTACATGCTGTGGCAGAATGCCTGAAATGGCCTAAAATCTTACGGGTCACTGAAAGCATCTCCTGCACCTCACGGTTATTTCGTAGGAAGCTCTGCACCACCAAGTTGATGGTGTGAGCAAAACAGGGAATGTGATGGAATTCACCCAGCTGTAATGCTCGCACTCTATTGTTGGCGTTATCAGAAATGACATATCCTGGGGAGAGTCCAAGTGGTATAAGCCATGTATCAATCACATCTCTTAGTTTGCGTAACAAATTGTCAGCTGTAGGCCTGTTAGTGAAGCCGGTGATATAAAGAGTGGCCTGCCTGTGACAAATGTGACGTAGTGGTGTACATGCTGCTGCTGTTCCTGCTGGTGAAGGTGAATGACCAACCCAGTGGGCTGTCACAGTCATATAGTCTTTGGTTTGGCCACTTCCACTTGTCCACATATCTGTGGTTAAGTGGACAGTGGGCAGAATGGCATTTTTCAGCGCAATTTCTACATTTGTACACACTTTTTGGTATAGTTGTGGAATAGCTTAACGGGAAAAATGGTGTCGTGATGGAATTCTGTAACGCGGACACAAAACCTCAATTAACTGTGAAAAACCAGCTGTGTTTATTGTGGATATTGGACACAGATCTGACACTAATATGGCAGCCATGGCGTCTGTGATTCGCTTGGCGACTGGGTGACTGCTGTCATATTTGCTTCCCCTAGAAAATGATTGTTTCACAGTTAATTGTTGAAATGTAGGACTGTTCTTTTTCTTGGCCTACCTCTGGGCTGACGATTCACCCCCAGCAGCAGCAACAGCAGCAGCAGTGGGACTAACGCTTTCTTCAGAAGAATCAATAATAGTGCAGGAGTCATCCAGCCTTAATAAGTGGGATGCAGGGCTAAATCCGAGCGCTATTGAGGATATTGATGAGGATGGTGTGGTGGGTGTATTTTGTAGCCGTCGGGATGTCGGTGATCGAAAGGTCCTAGCTGATGATGGAGTGTTTGTAATTTTTTCAGAAGAACTTTCAGCTTTTCCCAACACTTTGCCATGAACTCTCATCATATGGCATAACATAGACGAGGTTCCAAGATGGTTAAGGTCCCTCCCTCAACTGACTGTGGCTTGACATACACTACAAATGGCTATACAATTGTTGTCTGGATTAAGGTAGAAATAATTCCACACATAAGAAGTGGATTTTTTTGTTTTATGGCCAAGCATGACAATGGCCTTTTTCTTGTCACATGCCAGAACTGCTGCCACTGGTGCAGGACTAACACAAACAACCTCATCCTCATCAACATCCTCATTAGCGCCCTCATCGTCTACACAAATCTCCCCCTCATCCTCTTCTAATTCGAAAGTGGCATCCTCAATTTGTGTATCACCGGCTACACTCGGGCTGTTCAGGCACACATCAGCAGAACTGCTGAAAGGGCCCTTCTTTATGGGTACACTAACAGAATGCTCACGATTAGACATACCACTGTTGGATGGACTCTCCACAGGGATTGTTGTCATTTCTGAATCAGAGCATACATTATCCTCTAATACCTTACTGTTTTCTTGCAGCTTGGCTTTGACGCGTAACAGTAGTTGTGCACCACTTTTAGACTCTAAATTACTTGGTCTTGCTTGGTCACGACTGACTGTACAAGAAGAAGGGTCGGTAACATTTTTGGGTCTGCCACTAATAGAGGAAGGCAAAGGCCTCATTCTTTCTTTGCCACTGCGTGCGTAGAATGGCATGTTGCCATTTTTTTTATCGGCACTTAACTTTTCCAACGTTACACTTCTTTTTCGCTTCAACAAGGTAAATTTTTTTGGGTGTGTGTTTTTTCCCTGATTTAAAAAGACTATGTACTTTTACATTGGCTTTACCAGATGACGTACTAGGAACACTACCATCAGGACTGGTGCCAGCACCTACTTGCTGATTCTGCTCATATGTGGACTGCTTTGAATCCATTTTAATGAGCCCAAAGCACTTGTAGTGAAAAAAATTGTAGAAATACTGCTGACAAATATGACTTTTGAAAGCCAGAAAAATTAGTGTTTCACACTGGGGAATATGGGAGACCCCAAAAGCACTTATAGTGCAAATATTGTTTTCGATACTGCTGACAAATATGACTTTTGACAGCCAGAAAAATTACTGTAAAACACTGAGGAATATGGGAGATCCCAAAAGCACTTGTAGTGCAAAATATTGTTTTAGAAACTGCTGACAAATATGACTGTTGAAAGCCAGAAAAATTAGTGTTTCACACTGGGGAATATGGGAGACCCCAAAAGCAGTTATAGTGCAAATATTGTTTTAGATACTGCTGACAAATATGACTTTTGACAGCCAGAAAAATTACTTTAAAACACTGAGGAATATGGGAGAACCCAAAAGCACTTGTAGTGCAAAATATTGTTTTAGATACTGCTGACAAATATGACTTTTGACAGCCAGAAAAATTACTGTAAAACACTGGGGAATATGGGAGACCCCAAAAGCACTTGTAGTGCAAAATATTGTTTTAGATATTGCTAACAAATATGAATTTTGACACCCAGAAAAATTACTGCAAAACAATGGGGAATAAGGGACACCCCAAAAGCACTTTTAGAGCCAGAAATTGAAAAAAAAAATCTCTCCTCTATTTTCCTCTCTTACTGCTCTAACAATTGGTATTAATATTAGAATTGTATAGAATAGAAACAATAATGTGTCCAATTATTGCTCTGTCCCTGCGCTGATATAGCCTGTGACCTAACCCTGCTCTCTCCCTCTGTCAAATGGCGATGGGTTGCTGTGGAGGCGTATTTATGCTTTTCAAATCTCGTGAGAACCGAGCTCAGAAATGCGAATACGTCACAATGACGTTTTGCCTCGATTTCGATTCCGAATGGGCGGGAGAGTACCGAGCCTGCTCAGCTCGGCTCGGTACTAGGATAGGCAAAATTCGGATGGATTCGGATCTCGGGGAACCGAACCCACCCATCTCTAATAAGAAGCCACAGGTGAAGGCTCAGAGGGCCACAAGTGTTGCCCTTCACTGTTCTAGTCTCTTCAGACACTGTTATCTCCTTCAAAATATTAAAGAAGAAATAACAATTACTATAATTCATAACCATGATGTTTTATTGTGCCATTAAAGTTGACCTGACACCGCACACAGTGGAGATATTCATTTTGTGGGCTAACCAATATGAAGCTTATTAATTTACCATCACTGACATCACTTAGGCACTGCCTAACTAACATACATGAATCATGAGTTATATGTATAAAATACAGTTTCCTAGTAAGCTATATTCTTTCATTCTCATGAATGATCCCTCAAAATGGATCTTCTATTTGTCCATTTTTGTCAGTAATTGTTCTCCTTTAAAACACTAATAGATGCAACTTAAAATTGATTTAGTAGTAACTAAAATAGCAATTACTAGTAGATCCATGACAAACGCATCTATTTAATGCAAATACTTTTGTGTGCCTGTCAGGAGAAAGTTGCAAAGTGACATCACTGGGGCTTCAATTGGACTAACAACAGTCATATTTGACTGTGATTTGTACATATCAGGAACCAAACAAAACAGTTCCGGGCCCCATTGCTAGAACTGCTGGTTGCCATTGATAGCTATGGACCTGAGGATTGTGCCGCTACTTCATCTCCAGCAAGATGAACGTACTGGAGATGGTGCATGAATATCAATATGCAGTGTTGTTCTAACAATGAGAGCTCAACAGAAATTATTATACAAGAGATTCACAAAAAGAGATGACTCTTTTTATGTTTTGACTTTCAAAACATTTCTAATTGGTTAGTATATTTAGACATTTTAGACAAATGATCCCATTGAGCTGATTGAGATACATCTTGATCAGATTCCGACTTTGTTTGAAAGGTGTAAGTGGTAAGTTGCAGGTACCAAAAGGTGATGCCTCCTTTGTTTTTGCCTCTAGTCAATTTGGTATAGGGGAAGGGCAGTGGTAAGTTCAACAGGCGGGCAGGACGAAGGAGGTCAGTGATCCAATGACACAGCCGCAAGTACTTGTAAAAGTCTTTAGAGGGAAGGCTAAAGCTGTCCTGCAACTGCGTGAAGGACCTCAGTGCCAAATAAATATGCTAGGGAGTGAAAGCTCTCGGAGAGCCAGTTGAATAGTTCAAGGTTAGGGACAAACGTAGACACACTGGAAAGGGAGAGATTTCTGGTCGATGATACAAAATCTGTGGAGGTTCCCACTATCCTATCCCAAACCCTAAGTGCATCCCAGATGGAGAAGGGGATTGGGGGAATGAGGTCTCAAGGAACCAGGGAGCCAAATCAGAACTGCTATGGGAAAGGAAGGGTGAAGGGCTTGCCTAGGTCAACCAAGGGCTTGTGGTGAGCCAGAAGAGCCCAGTCCCGAATCTGGGATATAATATAATACACGCCTCTTGATATTCCACCAGATTAGGTGGTGCAAGCCTACCTTGTCTCCTGGGCAGGGCCATTCAGGCAAAGCACAATTGGGAGGGTTTGCCTTTCCAGATGTAAGATGTATTTAAGCATAAGGGAATGGAGCGTGTTCATAAACCTCTTTGGGAACAGGTATTGGATTGTTCTAAAGACATACATAAGTTTAGAAGGCAACATTATTTTGAAAGCAGCCACCCTACCCAACCAGGACACCTCATAGTTCATCCAAGAGGAAGATAATTTAGTGAGCTGGGCTATCAACAGCGGATAATTAATATTGTACATGTCAGAGATGTGTTTCCCCAGGTAGGAAAGTAAGTGCTCTTCCCAGGCATATTTAAAGCAGCACTTCAAGTGGGTTAAGGAGTCTAGTGGGAGGCTAAAGGGGAGGGCTTCAGTTTTAGTAGTGTTTAACTTACAGTACGATGCCTGGCTATATTCGGACAGAATTTTATGTAGTTCCAGTAATGAGGTCTCCGGGCTGACACAAAGAGAAACAAATTGTCCGCAAACAGACAAAAACTGTGGTTAGTCCCCTGAAAGCTGAAGGCCTTGCAAGCAATGGAGCGGTGTATGTATTCCGCCAATGGCTCAATGGCCAATGTATAAATGAGAGCGGACAAGGGGCATCCCTGTCTGGTGCCATTAGAAATAGCAAATTTGTCAGAGAGAAAACCATTGCTTAAAACTTTGGCATTGGGACCGCCATAAAGTGCTAGGATTGCCATCAGGATACTGCTAGTAAAACCACATTTCAGTAAGACTTGCCGCATATATTCCCAGTGAAGTCCGTCGAATGCCTTCTCCGAGTCTAGAGAAAGCACCAACAACTCACCCTGGCATCTTGAGACCTACTCAACAATATTTAAGACCCCCCTCGTATTATTGGAGGCTTGTCGCCCCATGACAAAGCCCACCTGATCAGGGTGAACAAGATCGGGAATGAGAGGGCTAAGTCTGTTTGCAATCAGTTTGGCATAAATATTTAGGTCAGTATTGAGAAGTGAGATCAGCCTATAGTTACGGCAGTCAGCTGTATCTTTGCCTGGTTTTGGGATCGTCACCACTTGAGCCTCCAGCATCTCTTCCGGGAACCCACCACAGTCAGTGCCCACATTGCATATCTCAACCAATATGGGGACTTTCCTAAAAGTACTATAGAAGTCTTTAATGTACCTATCAGGGACAGGGGCCTTACATTTCGGAAGACATTTTATCACATCAAAAACCTCTTGAGGAGTCCAGGGGTTATTTAGGGATTGCAAAACATTGGCATCTAGGGAGGGGAGATTAAATTGGTGTGGGAAGTCCTAAATGTGGGTAAGTGAGGGTTGCTGGGTGGCTGGTTCGTCTTTGAGGTTGTAGATGCCTTCATAGTACTTAGCAAAAGAGATTGGCTATTTCACAGGTATTTGAGATCATTAAACCCTCGGGATTAGAGAGATGGCGGATCCTGTTTCTAGGCTGGTAGCCCCTAAGCTTCCTAGCCAGCATCGGTCCCGCCTTATTGCCTGTGGTGTCGAATTTATGTCAGAGACAGGAGAGTGCAGCCTGAGTACGGGAAAAAAACAACATGGATTACTGAAAAAAGTATAATGGCATGGCATTGCAGAAGAACTGTACATGCAAAACTAATCAAATTCTCTGTATGTCCAACATTTTATAGAGTATGGGTTACCTAGCATCCTTGTACAGCCTACACTTTCCATCCATCAGAGTCTAGCCAATAAGGAACATTTGTACATTTGTGGTGGTGGTTGGTTACTGCACTAAAGTTCATTTTTATGGTGAACGCTATCTGAAACCAGTATCAAAATGTTGTGTCCTTTTGTTATAAGTGGACATACATTCTCTTCCTTATGAGAACTCACCATGTGCAATCCACATCACTGGATCACTATTTAAGTAACAGCAGATTTGTGTGCACACCCACAACATTGTACCTATAATTCTTCTAAATGTCTCAAAATTGGTTGAATAAAATACAATGGCGGTATTTTTGTCATGGGCTGACCACTCCCCCTCTAGTGTCTGGTCTTGCCTCTATGGTAATTGACCACACCCCCTCTGGTGGGCCCCTACCGTTGCAGTCCCCGGGTGGGCACTTCATACCCCAGTCTAACACTGCTCAGCGATCAACTTACGGAAGGTCAAAGACGTCCCAGTGATGTCTGAAGGTGGTGTATCAGTGGGATAGGTCTTGTCCAATCAGAGATCTTGAACTAAATTAAAATCACCCACAAATATCAGGCTACCTTTTCTAACCTTCAAGACTTCCTGCAGAACAACATTAAGAAAGGGGATCTGTGTGGAGTTAGGTGCATAAAGGGAAACAAGCGTCCTCATCTTATCTTCCAGTAGGTCTGGAAGAATCCAGTAGGTCTGGAAGTAGGTCCAGTAGGTCTGGAAGTAGGTCTGCAAAAATCTGCCCTTCTAATCTTCATATTTATGGGAAAGAACAAATGAGGTCTTGGAGCTAAAGAGGATGGCTACACATTACGTTTAAGGGAGCCATTGACTGAATACCAAATGGGGTAATGATGATCTCGAAGGTTAGTGGGGGCCCCAGAAGAGAAATTTGTCTCCTTGAGCGCCACCACATTCACTCTATGTTTAAAAAAAAAATTAAGGGCCAACCACCTTTTATTCGAGGAATTAAGACCCTGTACATTTAAAGAGGGAATTTTAACCATGAGAGCCAGGATGGACGGTAAGGAAGGCTGAGAGTTGGAACAATAAAGGGAATGGTAGGCCTAAGTAAGGTGGTCAGATAAGCAGCTGACAGAGCAAAGAGAGGTTGTCTGCTGGGAAAAGGGGCGGGGGAAGGAGCAAAGAGTAGAAAGTACAGTGGCGGATGGAAGGGAAGGGGGGCTGGAATAACCCAAATATTGGGTTAGCGTATTTGCCATCTAGGGGAAAAATCATCAAAATAGGTAACATTTGGGGACATGGTGCTTGCACAGAGAGCAAGCCCCACCCATGTCTAAGAGATACCAGAACAAAAAGAACATAGGGTAAATTTAATGTCAAGTAAACTGCTAACCTTTTTAATTAATGAACAGGATCACCTTATTTTTCCCCTTCCTTCTTCCATTTTACTTCTCCAGGGTCCACCCCCTTGGTTTTCCTATGTATTATGGAAATAACTTTGGTCCAATATTTAGAATTGGTAACCAGAGTCACCTATATATTGACTTATATGTAAGGTTTGTTTTATTGATTCACTATTTCTACTTTCTGTATACTCTCCATTAATTTGTAAAATCTATAAGAACATAGTATGAAAAGGTAAGTACTGTGAATATTACGCATGCAATCCCAATGGCCACCATGCACACCATATACAGTTTAATACCCTAACTAACGGCTCTGCGATCACAATATACAGTTCAATGCCCAATAATAGGGACCTTTGCAAGAATAATGTTTTGTGTTTAGCTCAGATCCCCATTCCGGCACCCAAAATGGATGGCTAAGGTACTCAGAGCCCCATCCTGGCAGCCAGAATAATTGGCTAAGGCAGTGGTTCCCAAACTTTCTCAGTTCGAGGCACCCTTAGGGTCACCATAATTTTTCCAAGGTACCCCTAAGCTAAAATAATTCCCGGGTAGTCCCGTTTTTTAAGTAGTTGGGTCAAAATTACATAAGATGTATTTAGACCCCTTCACCATCATATTGTGCCCCTTCATCATATTACTGCACCTCTTCACCATATCACTTTGTATCCCCTTCGCCATCTCACACACTGTGTCTCCCTCTTTGCCAGCTCACTCTGTGTCCCCCCCTCTTTGGCAGCTCACTCTGTGTCCCCCCTCTTTGCCAGCTCACTCTGTGTCCCCCTTTTTGCCAGCTCACTCTGTGTCCCCCTCCTTCAGCGTCTCTCTCTCTGACATGGTACTGTGATCGGATGCCATTTTTGCAATAAGACTATTTGTGAAATTTCATCCCTGCTGAATATTCTACGGTCAACTGTGATATTATTAGAAAGTGGAAGCATTTAGGAACAACAACAATTCAGCCATGATGCGGAAGATCACGTAAAATCACAGAGCAGTGTCAACGACTGCTAAGTCGCATCGTGCGTAAAAGTCGCCAACACTCTGCTGATTCCATAGCTGAAGAATTCCGAACTTCCACTGGCATAAACGTAAGCACAAAAACTGTGCAATGGGAGCTTAATGAATGAGTTTCCATGGTCGAGCAGCTGTATGCAAGCCTCACATCACCAAGACCAATGCGAAGCGTTGGATGGAGTGGTGTTAAAGCACACTGACACTGGCCTGTGGAGCAGTGGAAAGGTGTTCTGTGGAGTGACGAATCACGCTTCTCTGTTTGGCAGTCAGATAGGAGAGTTTGGCGAATGCCGGGAAAACGTTACTTGCCTGACTGCATTATGTTAACTGTGAAGTTTGGTGGAGAGGGATAAGGGTAAGGGGCTGTTTTTCAGGGTTTGAGCAAGGCCCCTTATGTCCATTGAAGAGCAATCTTAAGGCTTCAGCATACCAAGTCATTTTGGACAATGCTATGCTTCTGTCACACGCCAGTACCATAAACAGGTACCGGCGTTGTTACCTTCCTCCTGTAAGCGGTGATCAAGGTTACTAACTTCATTATCGAGGCATCTTCTGTATTTGGTTCTGCGCATGTGCTACCTATTACCCTCGCTTATGACCTTCTACCTGTTCCCATTGGTTCTAAGCATTTTGGAGCACTATTAAACCTCCCATTGTTCCTTTGCCAGTTGCCTGTTCTTTGAGTTACTCACTCTCAGTAGGATTTGGCTTCCTTTGGTCTGACTCACCTGTTGTTTGTTTGTACGTCCTGGATCAGCTGTACTCTTCTCTGCTGCTGCTGTTAATGAACTGCCTGTTGCACCTGTACTCATCGCTGCTGCTCGGAATCATCATCTTCTGATCAGCTCACTCAGGAGTGGGGAGTCTAATGAGAAGGAGGTTTTTGCCAGTGACCCCCGCAAGAGGGTATGGATTTCGCTGCTCCTATCCCGCAGGTGGCGGTCTCCTGAATGAATGCTGGCATGAATGCTAGCGCAATACCACCGCTGCCTCTCCATTAGGACTGCCGCTGTACCAGTAAGTCACCCGTTGCTCTGAATCATCATCTGCAGATCAGCTAAGTTCTATTCCTCTGTTACCTCTATATATTGAACTGCCGCTGTACCAGTAACTCACCTGTTGCTTTGAATCATCATCTGCGGATCAGCTAAGTTCTATTCCATTACTGCCTCTGTTTGAACTGCTTCTGTGTCAATGATTCTCCTGCTATGCTCTGAGTTATTATCTACGGATCAGCTAAGTTCTACTTTACCACTACCTTTGTCTGAACTGCCGCTGTATCAGTGATTCACCTACTATGCTTTGAGTTACCATTTTCAGACTAGCTAAGTTCTATCTCCGTTACTGCTATTGTTGAACTGTTGCTGTATTAGTAATTCCTTGCAGTCACCTTGAGTTACCAATTGCGGATCAGCTAATTGTACCTCATCATCACTTCTATCTGAACTATTAGTAATTATCTGCTGTTGCACTGAGTTACCTACTATGGATCAGCCAGTCCTAAACCGTTATTTCTTTCATTCAACTGTACTGTATCGGTATCCATCTGCAGTTGTCCTGACGTGTCATCTACATCTCAGTTATCATATTCCAGTATTGCTGCCACTTGTATTACCACTGAGCCAGGGACTATCAAGCTTGTGTATCCAGGGTCTCTCTGACCACCTGTACCAACCCATTGTTTTAAAGCTCCACTATTTACTCTGCCAGCATTCATTCAGGAGACCGCGACCTGCAGGATAGGAGCAGCAAAATCCATACCCTCTTGCGGGGTTCACTGGCGAAAACCTCCTTCTCGTTAGACTCCGCACCCCTGAGTGAGTTCTACCTTTTGGCTGAGACAAGGCATCCACTAAATATTATTCAGATTCGTGACAGCTTCCTACTTTATAGCAATAGTTTGGGGAAGGCCCTTTTCTATTCCACCATGACTGTGCCCTAGTACACAAAGCAATGACTGCAAAGTCATCGTTTGATGATTTTGGTGTGGAAGAATTTGACTGGCCCGCACAGAGCCCTCACCTCTACCCCATCAAACACCTTTGGGATGAACTAGAATGGAGATTGCGACCAGGCCTTCTCGTCCAACATTAGTGCCTGACCTCATAAATGCTCTACAAAAAGAATGGGCACAAATTCCCACAGAAACACTCCAACATCTTGTGGAAAGCCTGCCAAGAAGAGTGGAAGCTGTTATCGCTGCAAAAGGGGGAACAACTGCATATTAAAGTATATCATCATCATCATCATCATTTATTTATATAGCTCCAACATATTCCGTAGCGCTTTACAATTGGGGACAAACATAATAAACTTATAAACAAACTGGGTAAAACAGACAAAGAGGTGAGAAGGCCCTGCTCACAAGCTTACAATCTATGGGCATATGTAATTAAATACAATGTTATACAGTCTCTGTTGGTGTAATGGTCAAGCGTCCAAATACTTTTATCCATATAGTGTATATGTACAGTATATACAAAAGCAATATAAAATATGGAATATTAGTGCCAGACTTAGGAGACATATATATATATATATATATATATATATATATATATATATATATATATATATATATAAACTTATACGCACTACACACAGTTCAGAGAACATATCAGTGTGGTAGAGCAAAATGCACTATACAGGGAGAGAAAACAGAGCAAGTTTCACTTATGACACCAAGCAGCAGAGAGTGTTGCAGGAAGCTGACTCATTCTGGCGTTCCGGCATCCCTGCAGTTGCAGCTTTTAAATAATCCTTGTGATATGCCCAATAATAAGTCAGGGCTCTACAAAAGGCAACTTGAAAATACACTCTAGTGACCTTGGGGCGCTCTGCTGCCCAGGTCCCCCTGTATATCTTCTGTTCCGTCTGAAGACATTGCATGCTGTGACAGAATGGACCGCCTATGACACCCTGTCTGTTGTATTGATGGGGACCGGTTTGGCTTGTCTTGCCACCGTCCCCTTTTCTTTATCCCAATGGCACCCTCTAACCACAGTAAGAGGGGCCTAAGCTACTGACACCACTGGACTCCTTAACGGCATCCAGAACCGTGGCCTTCTGGGTAACTGTATCTGCTAGTGTACCCCCTTGCTGGTACAACTGGGCTGGTACCCCTGACTTCTTGCCTTCAGACCAGGGTGCAGGGGCAAACTCAGGAATTGAGGAGGGGGGTTTCCACTCCACGCCACCAGTGGGTGGGACCAGCATGCATGGGGGCGTGGCTATAATTTTAGACAGTGCTATGTAGCTCTCCAACTCTTTCAATCCTCTTTAAATACACGAGCAATGGTGTTTGCACTACTGTTAGGTGCATCAGCTCCCTCTTCATGAGCAGAGCAGTGTGAAGTGCGACATACCTCCCAACTCTCCCTGTAGTCAGGTCAAAGTCCTGACTGAGTGGGTCCGTTTCCAAACTCAGGACTGCCCGACCAGAATCAGAACAGTTGGCAGACTGTCCTGCTCTCTCCTACCTGTTCTTCCTGTTTTTAATACTTGTTGCTGCTGCTCGTGTCTTAAGCTCAGTTGTGCTTGTCTGGATCCTGTAATTTGGGTCCCTTTTTGGAAAAAGGATAGGTACATGAGATATTGAAAGCCTATCAATGAGTAAACACTAAGACTCCCTCCCTCTATGCAGTCTGACATTAAATCAAAATCTCCCATATTTCATTATAAGTCTTCCCTACTTGCAACCAGCCCATCTGTAAATTAATTTTATTCACATTTAATAAATAAACCTATTTCCTCCCAAACATTAAATATTTAGCATCGACTTTTAAGAAATAGCAATCCTTCTTCCCAAACTCACAGCCCAACATTCATATAAAAGCCACCACACAACCCCACCTAAAATTAATAGGGACTACAACGATCCCCATATTAAATTAAATAGCTTGCACCATCAAATAAATTGCCCCACCTGTACATTTTTTATAGCAGCACCTTTTTTAGTACAGCCACAATACAGCTTTATTTTTTGGGCACATTTCTGATTTTACAGCAAATTACATTTTTAAAATAGCTTTATTAAAGTTCTTTGCAACGCATAAAATTATAATTATCTATGTCAAGCACAATCCATTGGTCACTCTATGGGCTTTACAGCTGACCTGTTGAACAATTGACCTCCGTCAGAGTTTTTGGTCAGGCTTCAAAATTACTTACTCAAACATATAGGCTCCTTATTTTCTTAAATGTTATATGCACTTTTATGTAGTACACTAGTTTAATAAAATTATTGTACACCAAATACATTTACAATTACACTTGACACCTATGTTTGTTTTAGCACTAGAAGCCCAGTTTTCCACCATAAATGTGAGAAACAGTATGATTGCCAAGTGCAAAATAGTCACAGTATATTTTGGAAATGTGAGAGGAATCATATCCAGAAATGTAAGAGACAGTCTATGCTTCCATAAATATAAGACAAGTAAATGTAAGGGTGACAGGCAGTATGAATGAAAAATCATGAGGCACAGTATGCAAGTAGAAATGTGACAGCTAGTTTGCCCATGCCTAATCCAAGATTAATGAAGAAACCCGCAAAAGTATTTATTTTTGCAATAAATCACATAACATTAAATAGCTAAACTCCCTCCGGCTCTCTTCACCACCAGCGCAGAACATCACATTGTAATCCACCACACGCGTCCCGCAACAGCATCCTCCTGTTAGCCACAACTACTATGCAGCTACGTTCCACTCTCCGGTACTTTAAAATTCTGTCTTGATAACAGTAGACATGGGTTTTACATAGAGAACCCTCCCGCACGTCAATTGGTTGTAAGCCTCACGCTGCTCGCCTGCTGATTGGATACAGGCTCTGGCTTCTCACTCTCATTCTTTGATTGGCCCAATACAGAACGTGGTCACGCAGCCTCCTCAGGTGGATTTCTCCAGTATCCCGGTTCGTGTCCCAGACAGGAGAGGGGTTTCTAGAGACCAGGAACCCCCCCCCCCCCCCCTGGGTGCGCGCCTGGGGTGTCTATCACACTGGCCAAAGCTGCAAGTAGCGGGCAAAGCGTTGGTACTGGAAAGCTGGGTCCAAACGTCAGAACAGCCAGTGAACAGATTAGATTTGGGTCTAATCTGCAGGTCACAGGAATTACAACAGGAAAGTAGTCCAAGGATCCTGAAGCAAAATGATGTTTATTGGCTCATATAGTCTTAAGAAGGACATATCACACTGGCTTAACGTGCCAGTGATCAGATGGTCAGATGGAACAATAGTGATACATTTCAGTACAAACCAGTGCTCTTTTTATACACATTCTGACACACATGTCAGTAGGGGGTAACGCCACCCCCTGATCCTATGTTGCTCTGCCACATCTGAAATATTCCATCAGATCTCAGGATGTAATCTAATCTTGCATCTAACACAATTTATCTTACAAAAGTCAATCTGAGAGTTCCTAAAACTTGCTGTGATTTCCTGCATCCTGTTTTAGAGACAGAGGAAACCTAACAGCAAGTCTAATTAAACCTTCCTGTGCCTTCAGGTTTTAGGATGTGTTGGACACTCACACATGAAAAGGTCTAATTAACGTGAGATTAACATGGGGTCCTTTCTTCAGACAGTTGCAGAATACACATTTCCTCCCCTGGCATAGGCATCAGAAATGAATATATACCAAGGTACACACAATATAAAAATAAGTACATTTCTAATAGACAGTATTAAGAGTCAGTACATTTCTAGTGATATAAATTGACACACTGTGCTAATAATTTAAATATAATATTACAATATGTTATTTATAAGTGATCCAGCCACACATGCCCAGGCCAGGTCTCTCACTGCAGGATTGGAGACACTGGTCAGGCACAGTCAACTGTCACCTACCTACAGTACTGACGAGCTTTCACGAGCAAGACATGATCAAAGTCTCATATAGTGAGACTATGCTTAGCACTGCACAGTTTGTTCTATGTAAATGCAGGCCTCCTCGCCACTGCCTGGTTGACCATGGGTAGGAGAACCACAGCAAAACGGATGGGTAATTTTCGCTTAGAAATTTCTAGCGCTTAAGTTTCCCCGGTTGCACAACAGTAAACGGTACAAAAGTGTCTACTATTTATATCAGTGATTCTCAACCAATATTGTATGTTAGACATGTTTGTGTGTCACAGTGCTAGGTATGTTGTGTCAAGAATTGTGATGTGATAGGTAGAAAATCTTAAAAGAGTAAATTTGTTAATGATATGCAACATACATTGTAATTAAAAGGTTAAAAAATATTTTTTTATATATTTTTCCAATATTTTAACAATTGTGTAATGAAAATATACATTAAAACACTTATCATGTAATTGATCAATTGACACGTATTATTTTTTTATATTATTGTAATCAATGCTAAACAAATCAAAAACAATTTATTTTGTATAACTTTTAGGCTTTAGCAGGTCCACTGCTGTAGTCAGTTCTTATCTGCTGTAAAATAATTTTCTAGCCTCTCACCAGTTGCCTGGTGATTAACTATTTTGAGAAACATTTGCACCCGTCCTGAAAACTGTCGAGTCATTGCTGAAATTGTCATCAGCGGGCTGAAAGTAGTTAACTGTGCTGTAAAAAGTTTTGAAACTAGATCACCTCACAAAGTGAGTGGGAGAGAAAAAGAAAGTGTAAAAAGCTTTTGTTTAGGACACTTGTTATTAAGGTACCTGACAATTTAAGCTATTTTTACTATTTTGAATAGAAGTGGGATGGGTAGAACCCAACGATGCACAGAAACACTGCGTGCACCATTTTGGAGCTGATAAAACAGAAGGAAATGTATCTTTTGTATAAACAAATTGTTAAACATAGGCTGTATTAATGTTATATTCATTATCTTTTTTCGTTATGCTAAAAAGCAATTTAAACAGCACTTGAACATTATATAAAAATGCAAAGGTCCTATGCCTTTTAAATGCAGATTCATATTGCTTGTTGTGAAAGGTATCACTTATGCCTCTTACGTGCAAGAGAAGGGTTAAACTCAAGGGAACTCCTCTTTTGCATGGGAACATAGTATCGCAATGATTCACTGGTTACTTAGTCTGGTATGGATGACACTGCAGTAATACACGCACCTTGTGAACTTGAAAGCTACATGAGTATATTGAGACAGCTACAATCGGACTTTCCCAAAGCTATTAAACCTGTTGGATTTTGACCCCACATAACCACAAATCCTTTCAGGGGATAACTATGGTATGAGAAGGTTAGACAAGTGAGGCCTTTGTAAAATCAGGAGAAGAAAAATTAATTTATGTGGTGGAGACCGATCAAAATGCCACCTTATGAGTGACATTCAACAACAAACACATTCTCCCGTTAGGTTCTTTCTTTTGTTTTGTTTTTTAACCTGAGTTTCAGTCACAAAGCAAACTTTGCTTTTATATTACCACAGGCAGTAACTGGATATTGACCTGGGAAGATCTACAGTATTATCATGGTTTGAATGGGATCCAGCCATGGCTTGAACTTGGAGAAAGCAGAACATGTTGTGGAAAATGGAGTTAAAACTCACCAAAGAAAATCTGAGAGCCTCTATAGTGATGAACTTTACCACCAGGTATTAGTGCTACCTTTTTTTCTCTATTTAATCTTCCATTCTAAGGAAAAAAAAAAAAAAAAAAAGATATATATATATATATATATATATATATATGTATATATATATATATATATATATATATATATATATATATATATATATATATATATATAAAATATGCTAGATGTGTATAAAAGCTAAAAGCACGCAGTAAGTATTTACATATTTTTTTATTCTGTGATAAACAGGTTTATTTGTAAAGCATATAGCAAGCAATTTACTGCTGATTAGTAAAGGGTAATGGTAAAATAGCAGCTAGCATTTATTTAATATACTTGTTTGAATGCATTTGTTACTTGTGTACTGCATTGTAATTTTTTTTAAATAGTTTTTATAACTAAATAAACAAAGGCTTGTATGATTTGCTACTAATGTCCAGAGTTTCACTATACTTCTTTTATGCAGTGTCTACAGTATACATTAAAATAGGATAAAATTTCACCTGGATGGATTCCTGGAAAATATTGTCACCTGTCCATTGTACTGAGGTTGTAATAAAAGGATAGAGGGCCTGATGCTGAGTTAGGAGCAAAGCAAAAAAAATGAGTAAGTTTGCTGCTGGGCAAGCCATGTTCCAATACAAGGGGTGCAAATTAATTTATTTTTTTTGTAAGCAAGGTAAATACCAACGGATTTTTCATGTAGCACTCAAATACTTGATAGATTTATTTTTACACTGAAATGTAAAGTTAATCTAGGACATGCCCTACCCCAACGATAAATCTGTCTGAACATTTTTAAATTTACCTCCCCTCCAATGCAACATGGTTTTGCTCTTTTTTGTTTTGCTCCTAACTCAGCATCTGGTCCACAGTGTCTGCCCACATAATGCATATAAAAGTAATGCTGCAATTTGTAAAATATAAAATACATCATGTCATCATTTAGTGCCTGTATAGGCAGAACTGATCCTGCTTAAAATTTCTATGAAAATAAGTAAACGATGAGTGCAGACTCAACATGATACCTTCAACCCAATATAAAATTCTGTGTTCTCAAATTTATTTTCCTATTCTTATTTTTCTTTTAATTGTTATTGATTGTTATTTTGTTTTTTAAATACCCTTTTTATCAGTTATGTAATTCAAAACAAGTAATCGCAATAGCGAAATAAGTGGGAATTCAAGAGGAGAAAATTTAGTAGGGGATAGAAGGAGTCATGTTAGAGAGTATGTTAATGGTGCTACTTGTGCAGAATATGACAATGGAACCTATTGTTATGATAATTACTTTTTTTCTACTGTTGGATAATTGAAAAGTGTGTGGTCCTCGTGCCTTACGCACATATAAAAATGAAATGTAAACTAATGAGTGGTAATTATATTATTTCGAATTGATTGACTTCCTTTAAGAATTAGTAAAGGTTTTTCTTTCTTTTTCCATTGTAGGATTTGCCAAGTACCATAATAGTTCCTGCCATGGTTTAATGTGCCATTTCAATCTTTTGTTCCTAAGCCAGAAAGTTCAGTACACTTTTCACACTTAAAGTAATATAGTTAGAATATATCTTTTGCGTGCTATTATACAATGCAAAATGAGTAGACCAACTTTCTGATTTGACATCTGCACGATATCTGCAAGATGCAGTCTGCATGAAACTTGCCATATTTTAAGTGTTTCCTAAGAAAGCTGTAAGCATAAGAATGTTATGTTCAAGGAAGAAGAAAGTCGATTTTAATCACACTATAACTATTGCTGTCCCGTCTATGAAAGGTCATGGTTACCTTGATTATACCATTGAAAATCATTCTTCCAAAGCCTTTGAAAGAATGGATGAGCTGAGAAGGAATAATCAGCTGTGCGATGTCCTTATAAAAGTTATTTACAATGGCCAAGAAAAAGACTTTCCTGCACATAAGATTGTACTTGCTTCTTGCAGCTCCTTTTTCAGAGCTATGTTTACCAGTAACTTTCGTGAATGCTATGCCAAAGAAGTCACTATCAAAGACATGTGCCCCTTAGTGATGCAGAGGCTGATTGAATTTGCCTATACATCAAGGATAACGGTTGGAGAGAAGTGTGTCTTGCATGTACTCATGGGTGCAATGAGATATCAGATGGAAGATGTGGCACAGGCTTGCAGTGACTTTCTTGCAAAACAACTGGACCCCAGCAATGTGATTGGAATCTCTAACTTCGCAGAACAGATTGGATGCACAGAGTTACATAAAAAAGGAAGAGAATACATCAATATGCACTTCAGTGAGGTAACTACTGAGTATGGACAGTAAATATGAGTCTAACACACCTACATGACCAGAACCATATACATGTGTTCTAATCTTGGAAGAAGGAGAGAGGTTAGACTGGAATGCTAAAGGTTAGCCAAGCCTGCACTAGACTCAGAACATTTGACAGACTGTCCTACCTGTGGCTGCTGGTTTCTTTAGTTGCGGCTTGTCTGGATCCTGGAATGTTGGGGGCCCTATTTAGAAATAAATGGGTGCATTTAGAAAATTCCAACCAGCCCTGGCGTTAAATCAATATGACCCACAATTAATACACTGGCCTTCCTCCAGCCCCAACATTGAAGTAATAGTATTCCCATTTAATAAACCTATTTCCCTCCCTCCAGACAGCCCCTGCAATAAATTAATAGCATTTACGTATAAAAAAAATACGTATTTCCCGCAATCGTCACTGCCATTAAATAATTCATATTCACATTTAATAAATAGACCTCATGCTCCTGAAACTCAGCCCCACATTCAATTAATAGCCCCCAAACCACCCCATCTTAAAATAATAGTCCCCACTATAAAATTGCCCCACCTTCATCCTACAAACAAAATAGCACCCATTATTTAGCCACCACCTACCACACACACATTACATTGCCACAAGCCCGCTGTGCCATCACACACTCATAACTGTGCCCCATCATCACCATGCTGTGCCTCCTTATGACCACACTGCATCCTCCATGCTGCTTTTGAACCCCCTTCTCCTGGCCCCCCTTCATAACCCTGTGCCATGCTGTTTTGGCCCCCCTTCATCACCTGTGCCATGCTGCTTTGGCTCCCCTTCACACTCTGCCATGCTGCTTTGGCCCCTCTTTCACACTCTGCCATGCTGTCTGTGCTCCCCTTTTTCACTGTCTGCCATGTTGTTTGTGCTCTCCCTTTTCACTCTCTGTCATGCTGCCTGTGCTCCCCCTTCACTCTGCCGTGCTCCACCTTCACTCTGCTGTGCTTCTCCCTTGCTTCCGTTCCTTCATTTACCTTTTCTTCCCACTTTTCACTCTCTACCATGCTGTCTGTGCTCCCCTTTTTCACTCTCTGCCATGCTGTCTGTGCACCCCCTTCACTCTGCCGTGCTCCCCTTTCACTCTGCCATGCTCCCCCTTCATTCTGCCGTGCTCCCCACTTGCTTCCGTTCCTTTACTTATCTTTTCTATCGGCTTCTTTCTTCTATTCGTCTCTTATTCTCTTCTTCTCTTCTGTCGTCTGTCTTCTTCCCGACTCCTCTTTGCGGCGCTCCTCACTGAATGTCGGGCGTGATGAGATTTAGTGCAAACGGAGCACAGAGGAGTCGGTGAGCGCTGCGGTCACGCGAGTATTCTTTTTTTTTTTTTTAAGTTTCCCGCTTCCCCCACCAGCGAAGAGGGGTGTGATCAGTTCGGGGCCTACCCGGCGGGCCAGTCTGACCCTGCATGCATCTACACTTGCTTCTGGCTTGAGAGTCGGGAAGAAGAGGGAAGGGGCAGTCTAACATAGGCTAAGTACAGTGAGAGTGCATAATTGCAAACAGATGCAGATCTACAAAGACACAGATACATCTAACAAAGCTGTTGGGTGGGTGTGGGTGCCTGAGAGCTGGTGCAAATATACAGTGATGATTGTCGCTTCTGATGGGCTGATTACAAATTTACCTGATAGGTGTTTTTTCATTGAATATATATGTTATAAGATTTTGTGGGTGTATTTAAAAACATTTTTTTACCACTTTCATTCATTTGCAAGAAGGAATAGTTTATCTATTATTTTATAGCAAGCCTAATAGAGGATGTGTTTTTTTTCGCTATCAAGACAAATGTTAACAATTTTTTCTTGTGCTACAAGAAACTAGATGGTTGTGTGTATCTGGGTGTAGATGTGCATAATAGACACTTAGGGGCATATTCAATTGTCCGGATTCCCCGCCGCGTTAAAACTACTACCGTTATTACGGTAATAGTTAGCTGGATTTCAGCTCGCGGCTCAGGGAGCTGCGAGCTGACATCCAGCGAGAAAACTACCGTAACAACATTAATAGTGCGCGGAGCGCGAGATTTTCGGCGTTTCCGCCGACAGTTGAATATGCCGCTTGGTGTATATGCTACAGGTGCAGTGCTGAACACATCTTGCAATTTGTGTGGCTCAACATTTTGGCGTAAATTTTTACGGGTGGCTTTTTGAGCAGAAATTAGGCCCAACATGTGAGTGAATAAAGGAAATAGTCCCCTTGGACTATTTATTCACTCACACTATTTCCTTTATTCACTCCAATTTATCTAAGGGTTTGAACTTCCCTTTAATTTTATCTGTCCCCCCATGCAGTAATTGTTACAAACCACATATTAAGGGAGCACGGACCCCCACCCCTCTTCTTCTCGTACTATGTCCAACATGTGTCTAACTCAGCATCAGGCCCACAGTGAATCTTCTTTTTTTCACTCTGTGCTATATTTATAGCAGCATTGACATTTTTTTCCCTTATTTTGCGATGCTGAATGTTATACTGCAATGTGCATTTTTTGTTGCATATTCTGTAATATTTACATTAAGACCCGCTCTATAAATCTCTAGCAAATTTCTGCAAATATTTTCCCGTAACTGTGGGGAACTAAGAATTTCAACTTTCAGATCACCAGTAACTGTTTTATTTATAAATGCCCTTTATTGTGAGAATCAGTTTATTCCACAGGAAAAAATATCTTGCTTTTTAGGATTACAATACAATGCATTGCATACAATTTTATAATATTATTTTTTCTGCAATGCCTTTTTAATTACAGGTTACAAAGGAGGAGGAGTTTTTAAACCTTACTCATTGTGGCATCTTGGACTTGGTCAGACAGGAGAGTCTGAATGTCCTGTGTGAAACAGAGGTATACAATGCCTGTTTAAGGTGGGTGCAGTGGGACTTGAACAACAGAGAACAATATTTGACCATCTTGCTAAATGCTGTTCATCTCTATGCCTTGCCACCAAAGTTTCTTGCAGTTCAGCTAAAGCAGTGTCCCATTCTCAATAAGAAGAACTCATGTAGGATATTTCTGTCTAAGATTTTCCAAGAAATGTCATTACACAAACCTCTCCCACCAACCAAGGTACGAGGCAACCAACTTATTTATGTGGCAGGTGGCTACCTTAATAACTCGCTGAGCTCTATGGATGCCTATAACCCACAGACTGGGGAATGGATTAAACTTGCCAACATGTTGGAACCAAGAAGTGGTCTTGGAGCCTGTATTGTGTTTGGTTTGTTTTACACTGTGGGTGGAAGGAACCATTCCTCTACGGAAAATACAGATTCAAACTCTTTAGCTTGCTTCAATCCAATTACTAATCAATGGACTTCAAGAGCACCCATGAATGTAGCTAGAAACCGGGTTGGAGTAGCTGTAATAGATGGTGCCATTTATGCTGTGGGAGGCTCCTGTGGATCGGAACACCACAAAAATGTTGAAAGGTAAATTCCATGATACATGTTGACTCCCATACTGTTGTGACAAACAAGTCATATGGTTATCTAGAATTATTTTACCTATGCTAATTCTGTTGTACATTTACTTTTAAAACATGATATTTAGTTGCATGGGAGGGGCTCATTTATTAAGACACATATATCAGATGAATGCATTAGGTATTTCTTGCCTTTGAAAAATTATATCTTAAAATATTCAGTGCAGAGTTGATTTGGTTCAGAGAAAATAAGTCAACACTCTGCTTTTACTCAACAGAAGAAAATGTGTGTCATGCATATAGAGAACACTTATTTTACTGTCTTTTCAGCTCTAAAATTCTTTGATATATAAATATACCAAATAGTACAGAAGTTAAAAGGATGACACTCATAAGGGTTTGTCACAAAACAAAGACAAACTTATTGACATCCACCAAAACATTGCGATCAAATTCAGTGGAGCTGAAAAGAAATTCCTACTTTGTCAATATAATAGACACAGATTTTATAATAATCTGTCATTTTTAAAAAACACTTTAAGTAAATAAATATCCCAGACACCATTGAAAAATACTTTATTAGAAATAAACACTCCCTAAATCGCATTTGTATGTCAATCATATATCCATTGGCTTCTTCTTGTCTTCTGCCCTGGAGTAATCCAAAATGGGGAAAAAAGACCTTGAATCAATGAAGGACTCAATACCATTGAATGAGGACATGCTTAAATAAGAGCAGTTTGCCTTTGATTGGCAGGAGCTTGAGAAAAATGCACTGTTTGAAAACTTACTTATAAAACCAGTGTGGGTTATTTATGAACTATACTGTGTGAAATTCATTGATACATTGCTACAATAAACTTCATTGATACAAAAGACAAGAAGAAGGCAATGGATTTAGTAGTAAAATAAAAATGGAAACAAGAAATTTGGTTGTGTTCATTTCTGATAAGCAAGCTTTTCAATAGTGCCAGTGTCTTTATTTGCTATTAGCATTTATGTGTGGAACTACAAGTACAAGTGGACCTTGGCTGCCATGGCAGGCCTGAACTTGGGGTTGAGGTTATCCCCAGTGCTATTCAGGAAGGGCTTTTTTTCTTTGAGAGGTGAAGTTCTTCTCCAAGAACTGAGTGTTAGGTGCCATCAGAATGATACAAGTAAATATTTCCTATCCAATATTTCCGTTCCTGGGCACATAAATTAGCAATATGTGTGTAGACTTGGTTGGTTTATTTCTGCCCTGGCTCTTTAGTGATGCACACTGCTCAATACTCTAGGTACGATCCTGAAGTCAACCAGTGGACAGCTGTAGCTTCCATGAATGTTGCGCGTATTGGGGCTGGAATAACATCATGTTGTGGGCTTTTGTATGCAGTTGGTGGATTCGATGGAGATAACCGATTGAACACTGTGGAATGCTATCATCCTGATGAGAACCACTGGCATCCCAGGGCACCGATGCAAACCATACGAAGTGGGGCAGGTAGGCACATGCCAATATAGGCTATCAGATGTAAAATTTGTGCACTTATGAAGGAAATTAATATTGTTTAATAAATTTTGCCCCGATGAGGGCGCTTTGTGCGACAAAATCGTTTTCATGCTTGTATACAACAAATATTAGGTGCAGTGCAGATTCATTGTTCTGCTATATGTACATTACTACTTGAAACTGGGGCTTACAAGGTATACAGATACATTTTAATATCTATGCTTCCTGTTTACTTAATAGATGTGCCTGCCACACTCTAAGCATTAAAGACTAGAAATGTATGAGCATCCAGAAATTCTATTGACATTGTTTTAGCCTTAATTTGTTCTCAGATATAGCCTTGCTTGGTTTTTGTTTGAGACGTATAAGCATAGTTAATTGGTTATTGATATTTGGGCAATGTATTACACTTTTTTGAATTGCAGATACAGTTCAGAAGGGCATTCCAAAGCCTCTGTGCTCACTACATCATATATATTGTGAATGTGGTTAATATGGTAGTCATATGACTCTCTGGAAACTCTGCAGAATTATAAATCACTAAAAACTGCCAAGGAGTGGCATATGGACAACCAACTTCCCCTAAGGACCACAGTTACTGTGTCTGATAACTATATTCCATGAGTATAACTAATATACCTTCTTGGTGCTATGGAATAAGTTTTCTATAGTGGGTAATTCAAGGATGGCATGTCTCTGTGTCTATGCTAGTAAAAATAAAAGGTGTAAACAGTATTTTAATTAATAACTTTACTACATGCAGGTTAAAATAAACACAGTGGGCCTGATTCATTAAGGAATATAAATCCCATTGTGTGCCCTATTTTGCATGAAATTGCTCTGCACATGCTCAGAAATGCCAGTGAACAGATGGAAGTGCATGTAATTCAGCTGTGAACACAAATTAAACTTTTGCCAGCCTAAAGTTTGAGGGATGGAACAGGTTTGGGAAGGGGCTTATACACGTAGGCAATGTACAGTATGGGTGTACCAAAGTCGAGAATGCGCACATTCATCCAATTCAAGCACTGGGGTTCTCTGAGGTACATTATTTTTAGCTATATCACTTGCGCTAGCTACAGGAAAGGTGTAAATGCTGATTGATAGTGGTGACGGTTGCATATATATGCTAGAACTTGAGTTTACAATTAAAAGCAACTGTAAAAGTGCATTTTATGTACAGTAGGCATTAATATAATTTAATATATTAGTATAGTCATTGTAACTGGATCACTTATAAATAACTTCTGCTATAAATTTATTTAAAGGAAATAGCGCAGGGCGTTTATTTATATAATTGCACATGCACGTATTTTTGATATTGTGCATATTTTTGTAAGGGAAATCTTTCATTTCTGAGACCAGGGGGAGAAAATTCATTTTTTTCTGTTTTAACCTTTCAAGAGGAAATGCCTTATTTCTGATGTATATATCTGATACAATAAGCCTTTGTTTAGAAAGCCTTTTGTATATCTTGGTGTAAGGAAATTTCTTGTTTGGTGTTTGCAACTTTTCTTAGGGAATTCTCTTCTTGGAGAAAATGTGTATTCTGCAAGTGTTGGAAGAAAGCACTGATGCGAATCTCATGCTACTTAGACTTTTTTTGTGTGAAGGTCATAGGAAGATGTATTAGACTTGCTGTCAGGTGTCCACTGTGTCCAAATTAAGATGCAGGATATCACAGCAAGGTTTTAAGATATCACAGATAAGCGTAAACATTGTTAACTTTGCAATGCATATAAATCTATGTTTTGGTAAACAGGTTACATCCTGATTCTAATAATAGCCTGTAAGGCTGTGTCGAAAACCGTATAAAAAGGGAGCCCTTGTAAACTGAAATGTATCATTCTGATGTTCCATCTGACCTAATCATTGATACCTTTAATCAGTGGAACTGTCCTTGAGCAACATCACTCTCTGCTTCAAGATCCTGCTTGACAACTTCTTCAATATTGCTGTAATCCTGTGACCTACAGATTAGACGCAGAAGGAACGTGGTTCTGTGCGGCATAAAGGAGTCCAGTGATGGCAGCAGGCTCCGTTATTATGGTAATACTAAGCCGGATTTCAGCTCGCAGCTCCAGAAGCTGCAAGCTGAAATCCAGCATGAAAGGTACCGTAATAACGGTATTAACGTGCACTATTACCATAATGACATGTAACACAACAATTGAATATGCCCCCTTTGTGTGCTACATGAAAAAACAGCCAATATTTAACTAATGTAACATAGTAACATACGTAGTTGATGAAGTTGAAAAAATACATCAGTACATAAAGTTCAACTTATTTTGGATCTCCTGTGATCCCTCACTTATATTTGAAATTGATCCAGATGAAGCAACCACTAATCTGTAAAAATCCCTCAAGACCCAATATTGCAGTCCTATTTTTTCTAGAGATGAGCGCACTCGGATTTCTGAAATCCGAGCCCACCCGAACGTTGCCGATCCGAGCCGGATCCGAGACAGATCCGGGTATTCCCGCCAATTGCAAAACTGAAAGCGAGGCTCTGAGTCATAATCCCGATGTCAGATCTCGCGATACCCGGATCCTATAAATTCCCCGCTAGTCGCCGCCATTTTCACTCGAGCATTGATCAGGGTAGAGGGACGGTGTGTTAGGTGGTCCTCTGTCCTGCTATATCTCGTGCTGTTCAGTTCTGTGCTGTGCTCTGTGTTCTGCTCAGTCCAGTGGTGCTGTGTCCTGTGCTCTGTTCTTCTGAGTTCAGTGGTGCTGCTGGGTCCTGTGCTGTGTCCTGTTCAGTCCAGTGGTGCTGTGTCCTGTGCTCTGTCCTTCTGAGTTCAGTGGTGCTGCTGGGTCCTGTGCTGTGTCCTGTTCAGTCCAGTGGTGCTGTGTCCTGTGCTCTGTCCTTCTAAGGGCATTGTTATTTCCCCATTATTCCCAAGTTATAAAAAATTTCAAAAAAAGTAATTATAAAAAAAAAAAAAAAATATCCCAAAACAATCCTGCAGTATAAGTCCTTTGGTACTGCTATATTACAAAGTTCACTGATTCAGCAGTATAAGTCTAGTGGTACTGCTATATTACAAAGTTCACTGATTTTGCAGTATAAGTCCATTGGTACTGCTATATTACAAAGTTCCCTCATTCTGCAGTATAAGTCCATTGGTACTGCAATATTACAAAGTTCACTCATTCTGCAGTATAAGTCCAGTGGTACTGCAATATTACAAAGTTCACTGATTCTGCAGTATAAGTCCAGTGGTACTGCTGTATAACTCCAGTCCAGTGGTACTCTCCTGTGCCGCAGATAATTTGTAAAAGCTTTGCCGAGTGTGTGTAGTTATGTATCACAGGTTTTAAGAAGAGGCACAACACTGACAACCTGTTAGAGAAACTGAGGGAAATAATCTCTCTGTGGCTCACCCCACTTAGACTCTCCTGGGGATTTGAATAACTGTCATTTCTATTACTACATTAATTGTTTGTGCAGTCACAAAAAAGAGGAACTGTGCCCTTAACTGCTATGTTGGTTTTAGACGTCCATCCGGTGTCCGCCATCTGTGCACTGGAATTCAGACCAGTTGAGGGTTTTATTATTATATTGTGGCCCCGGTACCAAATTGGGTTTCGGGCCCACTCCACTACGCAGTCCAGATACTTGTTTGGTGGAATTCAGACCAGTTGAGGGATTTTTTATTATATTGTGGGGACCACTCCACTACGCAGTCCAGATACTTGTTTGGTGGAATTCAGAACAATTGTTTTTTTTTATTATATTGTGGGGACCACTCCACTACGCAGTCCACATACTTTTTTGGTGGAATTCAGACCAGTTGAGGGTTTTTTATTATATTGTGGGGACCACTCCACTACGCAGTCCAGATACTTTTTTGGTGGAATTCAGACCAGCTGAGGGATTTTTTATTATATTGTGGAGACCACTCCACTACGCCGTCCAGATACTTTTTTGGTGGAATTCAGACCAGTTGAGTGTTTTTTTATATTGTGGGGACCACTCCACTACGCAGTCCAGATACTTTTTTGGTGGAATTCAGACCAGTTGAGTGTTTTTTTATATTGTGGGGACCACTCCACTACGCAGTCCAGATACTTGTTTGGTGGAATTCAGAACAATTGTTTTTTTTTATTATATTGTGGGGACCACTCCACTACGCAGTCCACATACTTTTTTGGTGGAATTCAGACCAGTTGAGGGTTTTTTATTATATTGTGGGGACCACTCCACTACGCAGTCCAGATACTTTTTTGGTGGAATTCAGACCAGCTGAGGGATTTTTTATTATATTGTGGAGACCACTCCACTACGCAGTCCAGATACTTTTTTGGTGGAATTCAGACCAGTTGAGTGTTTTTTTATATTGTGGGGACCACTCCACTACGCAGTCCAGATACTTTTTTGGTGGAATTCAGACCAGTTGAGTGTTTTTTTATATTGTGGGGACCACTCCACTACGCAGTCCAGATACTTTTTTGGTGGAATTCAGACCAGTTGAGGGTGATATATTGTGGCCCCGGTACTAAATTGGGTACCGGGACCACTCCACTATGCAGTCCAGAAAGCTACCTCGGTGAAACAATATTGGGAGGTGTTCAGGTGTTCAGAATAGACTGGAAATTAGTGGAAATGATTGTTATTGAATGTTATTGAGGTTAATAATAGCGTTGGAGTGAAAATAAGCCCAAAAACTTGATTTTGGAACTTTTTATGCTTTTTTCAAAATAAATCCGAATCCAAAACCTTAAATCCGAACCAAAACCTTTCGACAGGTGTTTTGCGAAACAAATCTGAACCCAAAACATCAAGCAAATCCGAACCCAAAACACAAAACACGAGACACCAAAAGTGGCCGGTGCACATCCCTAATTTTTTCCCATATACCCATTACTATCCTTCATTTTAATTAACGGTTGTATCCCTTGATACACTTTTCCACAAAAAAATTGTCTAACCCTTTCTTAAACATATCTATTAAATCTGCCATCACAACCTTCCCTGGCAGTGAATTTCATATCCTGACTGCTCTTACTTTAAAGAACCCCTTCCTTTGCTGTTTGTGAAACTTCCTTTCCTATAACCTTAGGGGGTGACTGCATGTCCTGTGTATAGTCCTTGGGGTAAAAAGTTACCATGAAAGTTCTCTGTATTGACCCTTAATGTATTAGTAAATGTGCAAAATAATAAACTAATTTGCATCCCTTGCATTGTAACATGGTTTTGTCCAGAAGAAAACTTACTAATTTTTTTGCCTTACTTTTCCTAATGAATCAGGCCCATTGTATTTAATTTTTTTTTTCTGTTTTCTGTGCGCTATGATGAGACTTGATATTGCACATATTCATTGTGCATAATCTGCAGTTCTGTCTGTGTGCATATGACAAATACCGCATAGCCAGAGCATACTTATACCCGCATACAAATGTAATTGTTTCTTGAGATCCGCTTGTTGAAGACCGGCATGACGAATTTTGCCCAATATATGCAATATTGCAAAAATGAGGAATATTATGCAGCACTCTCCCAGTTAAACATAAGTGTGTCTAAATGACATTAAATATAACATATCATATGTGGCAAAATAACATGCAATCTATTAGATATAAAAGTCATTAAAAATCTTCTTAAAATATCTCCATATATTGTGCAGACATCAAGAAAATAAGGATGATTTTTCTTCTACAGCATCACTTGTCCCATTTGTAATTGCACTTACGGTTAGATGGTAGATATTCAGCAGGTAGTAAAACTCTTTATTTTCTCTGCATGTTTTCTCCAAATTAAATCTTCATTTCCAAAGGCTGATGATCAGATGGGATATTTTCTTCCACCTGTCTACAGCTGAAGGGAATCACCACTCCAATAAACCCCCCATGGAGAAAAAAAAGAGAATAAAAGAAGAAGAAACTAGTGCATAACATTTTGATATTTATTGTTAAAAACATAAAAAATATTTAGATTACTGTGTACTGGCACTTAGGAGCCCTTTAGCTGCACTCCTTTAAGCGCTAAATCTCAGTAATAAATCATAACCTGTGTATACAATTATTACAATCATTTTGTATGAAAAGTCTATAGCCTTGGCGTTGGGTGTTTTTTATATCTTTTGTTTTATCCTTACACTAAATGGAAATTCAATTTCCCCCGATAATACTGCAGTGCTAAATCTTTTACCGTTAATACGGTAATTTTCACTCAGATTTTTGCCCATGGTTCAGGGAGCCACAAGCAAAAAGCCAGTGCTGAAATTACCGTATTAACGGTGATTATGCGCACTATTACCGTAATATCGGTAATAGTGCACAGACCACGTTACTTTTTACAGTAACGCGGCCAATTTAATTCCCCCCCTAAGAAACAGTACAGTTGAAAAAATCCTTTTGATATAAGATAGTTCTTTACAAAAATAGCAACACAAGTCAACGAAGATAATGGTACAATATGATACACTCACATGTCCGATGTGGGGGCTGCAGCCTTTGTTGAAATTCTGGAAAATGCTGATTGCTGGTTCAATAACATTTAGATGTACCTCCAGAATTTGTGTTGTAAAGTGCTACTTTTTCAAACTTCCTTAATAATCTTTATAAGATCAGTGACTGGTATGCGTATATATTCTAATGGGTTTCATCCCTCCAGAGGGGGACTTCCTTAGGGAAAAGAATTATTAGTGCATGTATATGGGAAGGGGAGTTTTTTCAACTCTCCTCCTCATGCAAATTCACTCCTGGTTATAGGTTGCGTCTGATTGGTTGTGAATCTAGGACATTTCCAATTCGGCAATAATACATGTGCAATGGTGTTATAGTTATAACAATTTGTTACATTTATAACCATATTTACAACAACATTTGTGCCCTAGTCCTCATGTTCAAAGGAAATAGTGTTTTCCATACTCCATTCTTGTAAAAAGAGTCTGAAAGTAATTTTGACACTAGGATAGGAATGTTTGTAGGCTATTATGCAGAGACTAAGTTTATGTGATAGTGGATATTACTGACTATCTATATGAAGTATCAACATGAGTTGTACCATCCTTATGGTATACCAAATAATGGAGCACATAAGGGACAGACTTACAATGTGACCCTTGTAGTTCAATAAATGGGACATGGTTACCCGTAATTAGATATCATTTTTTATATACATAAATACTTTCTATTTATAATCTTGAATAGAGTTTACCAGTGATTACTTTTAAGGTTGACACTCCGTTCTTTGTGGATAAACGGAGCCAGCGCTACTCATTCCCACTTTATAATCTGGTAAGAGGTGCTCTCTACATTGGGGCACATATAATATAATAGCCCATTCTGTAGGCCAGGAAGCCTTCCAGGATAGCCAGTCAATGTCATTTCCTTGGGTTACCCTGCAAATCTGTCCTTACCAACCCACCTTTTTGCAAGACACTCAAAAATCCCCCTCTTCTTAACCATCTTCAGTGAGGGGTGTATCGGGCACCAAATTCCCCCAATATGGAATAGATATATCAGCCAGCCCCATTCCAAGGGCTTTGAATATTTTGTGAAGAAGGCTAGGTTACCCCCATTACATATTCATAACATCCCACCCTTTTCCAGGGACAATAAGTAAGCCCCCATCACCACACCTATGCTATGACAAACATTGACTTCAACACTTTTTGGTTATTATATCCATCATATATGCAGTATATAGGTATATATATATATATATATATATATATATATATATATATATATATATTTGTCTTCTTTTTGTGTATAAATAAGTATATCTAATTTCTCTTCTCTTTTATTCATTTTGAAATATGACAGATGTACAATTGTACATTGTAAACATTATATATATATATATATATATATATATATATATATATATATATATATATATATTTATTTATTTTTGAAATATGACAGATATACAGTTTTACATTGTAAACATACTTGTGCAGTTTAGCATACCAAAACTCTTGACTCATGACTCCTAACTGGGGGGGATGGGTCAGGTGTTCTGTGGGAGATAAAGGGAGCGTACCCTTTGATTACATATGTCCAGAAGCACTGCACATAACGCTGCTATGTTGTGAACACACTGATGCATTTTTTCTATGTCATATTTCCTTGTATGAATGACTAATGAGTTTATGTAAATGTTTCTTGGCAGTGCACAAGCATTGACTCCTTTTCACCACCCATTTTCCTTTGTATTTCTACACCTAGATAAATAATGGCAATACTGACAAGTGCAGAAAATAGCTGCGTTTTGGGGAGGACACTGTGTATAGTTAGCGTGTACAATGTGTATGAGATAAAGGAAATAGATAAATGTAGCAGGCAATGCTGTAGCACTGGTTACACAACTTTTTAGCAAATGCAGTGAGCATTCGAGGGTATAATTATATTTTGGCTACCAATAGTCACAATGAACATCCATAGATGTTTTCACCTAATATAATCCAGGAAGAATAAGTGTCTGTAAGTGCTTTTAATATTACTGTAAACATATGACATTTGCCTGATTCTCCAGTGGGTGTGTTAATTACTCGCAGAAGTTTGATAGAATCAGAAATGATTTGCAAATTTGCCAATAGCAATTCTGTCTTTTCGCCCATCTCTATTAAAGCTGCACTACCATCTAAGAAACAATTTTCCTAAAGTGACCCCTTTCAGTCTCTCTGCTGTTCTGTAATACAAAAGCAGCAAATATGAGCCGTAATCCAACACAGGTGTTTTTCTTTAAATAGCAAATTAAGAATCTTATAAACATGCATTTGACAGTAATTTTTCTGAGCTGTCCAACTGCAAATCATTATCTCCTTTTCAAAATCTCTCTGGAGACCAGACAAGTATGGCTTCCAGTCACCCCCCACAGACGGACTCTGGTTATTGTTAAAAATGGTAAATGATAGCTGTGAGTATACAAGTGCTTTTATAACTCTACTGACACCAGGATTATGGTACAATATGAAATTTTTATGAGGTCAATGGATGAGAACTATACAACATGAGACCCCAGATCTTTTTTTCACTATCTGAAATAATGGACACACATCAGCTTAACTATATGTCCCCAATAGTTTGGAATACTGGCATAGTGGAACATTAACCAGCTGATTGCCAGTCTTTTCTGGTGCCCCTCTTATAAAAACTATGCTCTAATATAACTAACTTATGCCTTACCTAATTTAACAATAATGTCCTATGTTAAAACCAACTAACATAACCAACGTTATAGTAATACTAACCTATGTAATGCTAAAAAACTAATCTATCTATATTATACATGCTTAATAAAATAAACTATCTACACAGCCATCTCAAGGTATGCATTCACACTGACTATCAAGTTTCTTCTTGTAGCCTGCCACATGCATTTTTTCATGGGATTGCTGCATTCATTTTGGAAACCATTATTAAATGTCTGTGGAGAGGGTCTGTGAGCGGGAGGACCAATCAGATGCCGCAAACAACGTGGGGTAGATAGGAGAAAGATGGGCACACACATAGGGGAAGGTAGGTGATGAGTGGATCAGGAATCAGAGGCTGTATGCAGTAAGGTAGCTAGTCCCGGGGAGGGAACAGGGACTAGGAACCATGCAGTGCCCTGAGAGAGCAGAGGCGGAACTAGTTCCCTGTAGAGTGGTCCCATTATGTCCAGGGGCACCAGGGCACCGCACCTTCTGCACCATTGGTAGTTCCGCACTGCCTGAGAACCACTCATTACTGGCTAATTGGAACCCCCACACTAAGTACATACCTGACATGCTCATCTTAAGTTTTTTTTTTAACTTACAAGACGATATATTTCTTTGACAAACTGTAAATATTTTCACTAAAACACAGATGACATTATACACTTGTTTTATTTAGCTGCTTCAAAATAATTTTAAGTATGTCCATCTAAATTCAATTTATAGTAAAATTTAGAAAAACATATTGTCTCTGCCATCTGTGTACAGTTGTTAATATCTGAGCTTTTAAGTGTACACTTACATTTAGTATATTCGGTTCATGTTTTTTCCACTTACAATATTTTGTGTCACATTGTTATTTGTTTCAATGTTTTGTGTCTTGAATTGATAGTTTCCTTGACATTGTAAATCTAGAATTAACATGCAATTGGTTATTGAGTATGACATACTTGTGGCTTACCAGTGTAACATAGATTTGTCATCGAAATAATGATATGAAATAATAAACTGGTATATCTAATATAATAATAATGTCAATATCATGGTTTGTCTGTGTAAAATTATGCCTGGACTTATGGAAATAAATGTTTTTGTACTATAATTATGTACTATAATTATGTTTATGTGAACACTTTATAAAAATACAAAAATAATAATGTTATTTCCCATCACAGGAGTTGTATCTCTTGACAATTATATATATGCTGTAGGAGGGTATGATGGCACAAATCAGCTAAGCTCTGTAGAACGATACAATACAGATGGAGATTACTGGGAGCCTCTTGCACCAATGAAACACAAAAGGAGTGCACATGGGCTAGCTCACCACCAAGGAAAAATTTATGCACTTGGTAAGTTTTCAGATCCTAGACTTTGACATTTGACTTCCTCTATGCCCAGTTAAAAAATAGATAACATAATCGACAGAAGGAAACTGTCTGATGAAATACTTTCTACAGTAGATGGATATATATGAAATGTCCATACATATTCTTGGGGTGCATATTTCATTCATCTCCATTCTGGAAGTAGAAAATTTCAGTGATGAATTTCTGTTGCAGACTTTCCAACAGCTATCTAACCAGTCAGGGCAAATTGGAATGTAAAGCTTAGTGCAGTGGAAGGTTGTCTATGCAGCTAAATGGACAGCTTGCCCAGTAAACTGCAGCAACAATCTTCTGCTATAATTCTCCTCGGAGAAGCATTAGGTACAGGTGTTAGTAACTATTGTACTCGGGAACTCACAAGTAACCCTACTGTTTTACCACTACCAGTAAGGTGTTTTTGTGTATGTATATGTGTGTGTATGTGGGGAGGGGGTTCTTTTTGTTTTCTTGAATTCTCTGTTAACTGTAATGCATTTATAATAGTGGCATGCACTGTTGCTATCATTTCATATTTCCGGATAATTACATTAATGAGGACATATAAGAAAAACAACTGTCCTTTATAAGTAGCCCTATAAAAGTATGTTGTCATTGCCAGTTAATGTTGTATTTAATAAACAGCTATTGAAGGTTGCCACGTAAATTCATGTGCATGTGCTTGTCCTCACAGGTGGTTTTAATGCAGACGGCTTTCTCTCCTCTGTGGAATGTTACTGTCCAGAAAGTAATGAGTGGATAGAAGTGACGGAGATGCCAGCAGGTTGCAGTGGCATGGGTGTAGCAGTGACCATGGAGCCATGTCCAAACAGTGTTGAGGATTGCGAAGAAAGCTGATTAATACAATTGTGGCATTCTATGTGTCAAATTCATTAGCTGCTCATTTTGGATCAACATGAAGGATGATGGTTTAAATAATTGAAACTTTAAATTGAGAATTGTACTAAGGTGTAAATAAGACTTGTGACCTTCTGCAATAAGCATTTTGTTAAATTATTTTTAGCTACACAGAACTAAATGTTTATTGATATGAGTGGACTATTTCAAGAAGGATACTATTAATATAATGTATTATAGAATATGTAACAGAATATGGCATCTATCAGAATGGTATGTCTTTCTAGAGCTTATGGGCCTGAGTCATTAAAGAGAGTAAAGCATAAAAAAGGAATCACTTTGCACCTGGGCAAAACCATGTTGTATTGGAGGGGGAGGTAAATTTATAATGTGGGGACAGATTTATAGTTGGGGTAGGACAAGTCCTAGATCAACTTCAAATTTCAGAATAAAAATAAAGCTATCAAGTATTTGTGTGCTAGATGAAAAAACAGCCAGTATTTAACTTATGTGCAAAATAATAAACAGATTTGCAGCCCTTGCATTGTAACATGGTTTTTTTCAGGAGAATATTTACTCCTTTTTTTGCCTTAGTTTCCATAATGTCTCAGGCCCTATGTGTTTAATGTATACAATCCAGGTCTGTGATTAATAAACAAATGGAGATGAGAGAGATATGTTTATATGTGGGGAAATCTACAGTAGCACAATATTATTTTTTCACGCTGTATTAAACTTCCAATACGTGCCCAACCAGTATAAGTATAATATAATCTAGTATGTCATTAGTGACATCATGGTAAAAGCAAATGCTAAACATGTAAATATTTGTCCAATAAGCTTGTCCCGTTTATCACCAGTTTGCTGGGTTACCGCTCCCTGCTTCATAGTTTTCTTTTGCCTAGTAGTGAGTTGAGACCTTCAAAATAAACTGAGAATGAGTTTACGTGGAAGAAAGCTTCATGCACCACAAGTAATAACTACTTGTATGTTTTAAAACTGGGTATGAACCCTTAAAATCATGATAAATGTTTATGTAATTCAGTAGTAAATGTGTCAGCACAGACAAAGGATGTACAGAGGGTGTACAGGATTACTGCATGATTTCTTATACCCCCGTAATACTCACTTTGTTCTAGATTTATTCTTATAAAAGGTGCTTAGTGATGCCATTATACTGAACTTGCATATTGTAGCAAACAACACAGATAATAAGAATATTAAAATATACTTTCTATTACAAAACATTTTCCAATAACCATATATATAACCATATAATTTACTGCTGAAGTTGCCATATTTTTTTATATAGTTTTCTGTAAAAAAAAGTGGTGTATTGTCATTTATAATACATGCTGTATGTTCATTGAGTTGTAACAGTGTTTCAAATACTGATAACAACATTGATTATCTATTGTAACCTATATCACTACTACTTGAATATTCTTATAATGTAATCTACAATAGACTAAACACTATTGCCGCTGTTGCAAAAAGGACACAGACATTACATTACATTTCTTGTTAAGTGGTAAATATAAAGCACCAACTTGCATTTAAACTGTAAGTATATTTATTAGCAGCAGTGCTGGGGAGAAAGAATTGACGCTGATCTGTCAACATGAGTCTGTTTCTTACATGGTTTAGTCATTATAACCTGGAACAATTGATTGTGATGAGAAATAATTTTTAGCATTGTTTCAATGTTGTAATAAGTAAGTGGAAGTTGTTTTCAGCATATCTGTAGCATGTTATTTAAACTTCTACCTCTGATTCAATCTATGGCCTGTATTTGAGATAACATCTCAACTATTGCCATGGTGGATTATCTGCAATATTGATGTCTTTAACAAACACAAACACCTATTTTGTAAATTGTTGTAATTTAGATCTGAAAACATACAAAATCTCATAATGTAATTATAGTTGTGATAATGGGCTGTAAAAACATATGTATAAAAATGTAATTACTGTACAGTGAGGTACACTTGTAAATATGTATTAAACTGTGGATTATTCATTTTGTCATGCTTTTGATATTAATGCTGACAGGTTTGTGGTCATAAGGTTTATATTTATTGACTTTTCAAATTACTGGTTTATTATTTTAATGATACCTTTATATCAAGCAGACTTCTCACATTTATTTGACCATAATAGCATATTGATCTAATAAACTGACATAGTGGCAGCTATTAATTTATGAACACACATGTTCATGACAATTGACTACGGTATTTTCTGACATATTCTCTCTGCTTTAAAAAAAATAATAAGTCCAAATATAAATATGTATTAGTAAATCCATACTTGTGTACGTTCACACAGTGCAGTCCGGGAGAGGGGCATGACCGGAGGGCGGGAGGGAGCGGGAGAATCGCGTCATTTTGGCCCCGCTCCCGTGACGAATACGTCTTTTTGTCGCGGTGCCAAAATGACGCGATTCACTGCGAATCGCGTTATTTTGGCCCAGGAATTGCGGGATGCGGGAGACTTGCCTACTCTCCTAGAAGTCCGGGAGACTGACCCGAATTTCGTGAGTCTCCCGTACATTCTGGGAGAGTTGGCAAGTATGAGTAAATCCAATTTGTAATTTGTAATCCCTAAAATGTACTACTTAGGCAAGCTGCCTGAGTTGGAACAAGCAGGGGAGGCCACCTTCAGGCCTTTTGAGGTCTGTCATCCTGACCTTTCCTGTTTTGCCAGAGGCTCCAATGAGAGCTGTGTTTGCCTGGTCCACCACCTTGTGAGTGGCAAGTGGCTGCTCTGAGAGTTGAAAAAAGAAAAGTAGTGAAATAAATAGCCCTAGTAAAGAAGAGATACAGGAGAAACAATATTTTAATTAAGGCCCATACCCACTGGCAGTTTTTAAATGTGTTTTAATACTGTTTTTAACTCTAGTCACATGCATGGTAATAGGTGTAAGAATAGAAGCCATTGCTTATAATATCAACATAACCATTAGTGTTTATGTTTGGTTTTCTGAATGCATCTTGTTCTATCCATATGCATTAACTGCAGTTAAGCACATGTGGGGCCTACACTGGCCACTAGTTTCTCCAATTACCAGTAACAAAAAAATATCAAACTCATAAGCGTTTTAAGATACAATTTCAAAATTGTTTTTACTATCGTTTTAAACACAAAAAAACGCCAATGGGTACCTGTCCTTAGAGAAGCTGAGGCATCTAAAAACTTATCTTGGGATAAAACCTGTTCCAGCGGCATTGAGGCTGTGTTGCTACTGATTATTCTGCTGCCTGGCACAAGCTGCATCCTTAGAAACTATATAAATAGTTCGCTGTGTACAGTGGCGGATCCAGGGGTGGGGCGATCGGGGCATCCGCCCCCCCTAACAGCAAAAAGCTAGGTCCCAGCCGCCGAGCAAAACGGGAGGGGCGGGGCTAAGCGCGATCGCGGGGCGTGGCTAAATGTGGGTCGGCCAATCAGAGTGGCCCCAGTTGGCAATAAAAACAGGAGGGGGCGGGGCTAATCGCGGGCGAAAGGCGGAGTTTAACGCGGGCCAGCCAATCAGAGTAAAGGAGGGGCGTGATTATGCAAAAATCGCCCCACCCTAAACATAAAGTCTAGGTCCGCCCCTGACTGTGTATGCCCTTCTTCACCTTCACAAGACTTTTTACATATTTAACTATCTTATCTGAAAAAAGACACGGACATATATATAAAGTGACTAAAGAAGGTCACAGTTTGATTAATTAATTTTGGTGGTGGAGAAAAAGCACTGCAGGACAGCCAGCAGACTGATACCCTCACTGAAGGGCCAGTTACCGTTGCCTTAAAGGGGACAGAGACCTGCAGCCAATCACGATAGTGCCGTATGTATCAACCACTGTACGCAGTGCCTTCCTACCAACTGTGCCTGCTTTGTGGCGAGAGGAAAAAATAGATTAAAACAGGCACTAACTATCAAACCGGCACCAGGCATGGGTGGGTGGGATCTTGCAAAGCAGAAGGAAGCAACCAGGAAATGAGAGGACCTATAAAGAAACCCAAAACCATTCCATGAGACATTCATTGGTCGGGCCTGAAACCACAGTTAGCCCCTTCAAGGTAAGTGTAAGCACGGTCATTATTTAATGGCGTTCGTCTATAGGGTCTCTCTTGTAATAAGTGAAGTTAGATTCAGATTTAGTTTAATAATTAAAAGTTTATTTTGTATGTGTTCTGATGTAATTATATTGCACATATGCTTGTGCGTATATTGCACTCTTTTCTGTCTGTTTACGTACGGCAAGTATATTTAGGCAGAGAGTACTTATGCCCCGATTCAAATCAAAACACATCTTGAGATCCGCTTGCATTTGAATATGTTTGGGTTGCGTGCAAATTGCGTTCCAATTTCAATTAGGCCCTTTATGTTTTGTGCATGCAGTTTTAAAAATATATCTAAAAAATTAAATTGCTATAACAGTACAGCAGTAATTAAATATGTTATTCATTATGAGTGTTTGGTAGAAAAAAAAATGTACTTATTACAGTATAAATATATATGCATGGCATGTACTCTACAGTACAGTGAAAATGTAAACATTTAGAAGTGGATGCATTTGCACTCTGAACGTATGGCAGAAAAGATGCACATTAAAAAAGGTGTACTTACTTTTTCCCCTTTAAAAAATCAAATGCGTTATTCCTGCAGCACTCCAAACGTAAATATCAATTAAGTAATGTGAATAGTATTAAAGTAATTCTATCGTTTTCAAATAAGCATTGCCCAAGCGATTGTGTTGTGTTTCCAAGGCACAAAGTAATTTATTTTAGCAGATGCAAAATTTAACAATTCAATACATGATTATAATACAATACAGCCAATACCAAAAGATACATACATACCGCGCTCGCTGCGCTCCCACTGGCACCAGCGGACAGTATTTCACTCCAGAATATTGTGGTCAGAAGAGACTGAGGCCAGTGCCAGTGAGAGCTGTTATTATATGCACTCAGTGTTACAGTGAGAACAATGCAGATGGCGTGGCTTGCTTCTATTGGTCCAGGTATCAGTAAGGTCCAGAGTGCTGCAGGTCATAGGCCAGTTCAAACCAAAATATCCAAAGGTGGGGGTCATCTCTCCAGGGGTTGTGTTCTGACTTTCCCGCCAAGAATCAAGTTACAACTAGTCTATTAGCATTTTATTGTCAGTATCACTTTAAGTATTTATTCCCTAACATCACTAACTAGAGTATGCAATGTGCGATCTCTTCGGCAAATGAACCGGACAACTGCTGATGAATAGGGGATTAAAATGATACCAGACATGACACATTTCCTATAACCTGAACCTTAAATAACACTAAAGTGTACATGTAATCATAATATTTAAACTAATAATAAACTAAATACTATCTGCTCATAAATCACTGTATAATGGAACCAATATGAATATGAATTATATAAATAACTAAATGTTGTAGTGCGATTGTGTGCGTGCGTATTTTACCCTGCGATCGCGCTACGCGACGTGTTACGTGGCATACTGATCGCAATGGCACGATAAAACAATATTAACCCATATACTTTCGTTCATCCAATTATACGACTTCGACAATAGGCTAAATCAGTCAATCAGGAGCGAATAGACAGATAGTTGGAGATAGTTATCAGAATTGTGTATCATTGGAATAACCGTCAGATACCTGCTAGAGTTACGCCTCCTAGAAGACATGTCTCGAGATGCATCCATGCCTAGTTGTGTCCAGATTTTGTGAACACATCCTTACTGTCTTCCTCCGTTCTACGTCTACAAGCGCAAGGGAAAGTTAATGCTAAAATCTATAAATTGACATAAGTGTGCATGTGTTTGGTTGCATGCATATCTTATGCAACACAAAACTGAGGTACGTCCATCTCTAAATGAGTTCCTTAATGTGCACATTGTAGTAACTGAAATACTGTGTACATCAGACCCTACTATCACCTCATATACCTCCACACAGCTTCACATGCCATTATTTAGCCAATATCACCCCTATATCTCATGTGCAACAATAGTTAAAGTGAGGCTATATAGGACGAACGCAGTTTAAAGCATGCTAGTGAGTGATGGAAGCACTCACCCAATAGTGGTAGGTCTTCAATCACAGCAGCCAATAGGGAGCAAGGGAGGTGTTACTATGCTGCAGCTTTATAACTCCTCTGCACCAGAAGTGGATTCTCTGATGTCCTGGATCCGGTTTGAAGCTGGTCTCCTCGTGCGGGCTCAGTATATGTGGTTTTTCTAACCAGTCTTTTACCTCTTTTTCTTTGTCATCTCTCATTCATTTGTTTCTTTCCTACCTCCTCTACTTTTCCTTTTGCCTTTGCTCTCTTCTTTGTTTACGTCCTCTCCTTATCCCTCTTCACCTCCCTTTCCCCTTTCCTCTACCCAGTTATCATTTCCAGCTGTTTGACCACCCTCATTTTGTACTTTCTGTCATTCCCATTCATCTTCCACCCCACAATTTCGTCTCTCCCAACGTACTCATGCCCCACCCCAGGAGAGTCAGGGCCATCCCTGCCCGATATTTAGAAACCCCCTCATCTTCCGCTGTTGCTGAGTCTCACACCCCTTCTTTGCTGCAACCCCCCGGCCCAGCTAACCTTTACCTTCAGCGCGGTGATCAGCTTCTTCTGCAGCTGGGGAGCCGGCTTTTTCACGGCGTTCGGCTGCAGCTCCGTCTTCCAGTGCCGGGCGACGGTCACGTCACCCTGCCCCAGCTTCCTCCTCAGACGGGTAGTGCTCCACTATTCCAGGTAGGAGCAGTGTCCTCCTCCAGGCAGGTACCAGCAACATTAGAGCCCCATCCCACAACCTCGCAGGTAGGAACCCTGCCAACCATTCCCCCGGCCCTGCCATTTTCAGAAGCTGGTAGTCTACATCCCACAACGTAGCAGCCTCATCCTCCTCCCTCCAAGGAGCTTCCTCTTCACCTTATAGAGGTTAAGGCCCCATTATTCGGGATCCCATTTTACCTCCCTCCAAGCTGGCCTCCGCTCCACAGGGCGGGCATGAGAGTACCCCTATTCCTGAGCAGTGGATGATCTTCTCACAGCCCCCTCCTCCTGTCCATTCTATCACCGGCAGTCTAGGCATCGCTCCCATGCTTTCCTTTCTTTGTGGTCCACTCTTGGATGATGTGCGACCTCCCAGGGTACCCACACTTTCTGTCCACCCCACTCCTGAGTCTTCTCCTCTGCTGTTTTCACAGGAATCACTTGCAGCTCCTTTTCTTGGCTCAATACACCCCCCCTACCAAGCCGTGTGGCTTTCCCTGAGCCTAATAGCATATTTCTATGCCTGCACCTCCGTATGACCGCACTTATACATCCGGTGAGTCGGCTTCTGGTACAGCTCCCCCGCCATCCCTCCCATATCTTTGCCTTTTCCTCCTGTCAGGTTCCCAATGGCAAGCGGGTCGGTACCGGTGCAGTCCTGGAAACTTCCCTACCCCCTGGAGGCACCTGTCAATCGCAGTGGCTTTTCGTCTGTTTGTTCCACATACCAGACCACTCCGGTCCAGTTACCACATTCCTACTCCCCGGTCCATCACCTGGATCAGTGGCCAGGGGTAGTTAGGGAGCCTGCCAGCCAACCCCAGCACATAGTGACGCCCCTCATTAGGGGCAGACCTCCCGCCTCAGGGTTTTTACCCCATACATTAGTTCTGATAGGGGGTCCTGCACCATATTTTAATTCCCCTACTTCGCGCTCGCGTCTCAATCCATCATTTTTGACTAACATGTCCTTGTCTTCAGTACCTCAGGTGCTGGCTTCCAAATGCGGGGATTGTGTTGGTCAAAATGTGGGTGCCATCCTGATGTTAGATAGATTGAAACAGGAGTTGTCTCGGCCAACAGTGGCAGTTTCGGAGCCCATGCAGGACGCTCAAACCTCCGCAGATGGTGCTGGTGAGTATGTTGTTGCTAACATTACACACACACCCATTCCTTCTTCCCCGGTATACTCCTCTAGCGACGATTCCTCATCTTCCTCTGGTCATAAAACTTCTCAATTCACACTTTGGCCACAGGAAGAGTCAGAGATCCATGCGATTAGGGGGCAAACGTCATGCAGACTCCTTCTCGGCTCCCTTGGTTCGTTAAGAGAACCCGGCCCTTGTGTCCGGCATTAGAGCCAGTGCAAGAGATAAAATCAACAGGGGGTTGTCTGTAGACATGTTTGAGCTCATGGTCTCAGGGAAGAAAGAGTTAGAAGCAACATGCTCCAAATGTGGGGTCGGGGAGGAAGCGCACAAAACCTTTGCGAACTGGCTTAACAGTTTTTGCGTCTTTGCATCATGCTATATTGAAACTAGGTCGGAAGAATCTCTAGATGTGTGGAAATATCTTCACCGTATTAACGAAATGCACGTTTACGATCACCCCGGTACCTGGCACACATATGATGCAAAATTCAGGGAAAAAGTCAGCGGTTATAAGTCCTTACCATTTGGGTTCAGAGATGTTGAAATTTGGATGGCACTTAATAGGGCATCCTTGTCCACTTCACAGGTTAGTTACACATCCAGGTTTCAGCAACCGGGGAGACGAGGAGTACCTCAGTACACAAAGAACAGATGTTTTGTGTTCAACAATGCATCTTGCGGCAGGGGGAAATCCTCTTGGTATCGTCATGCCTGCTCCAGTTGTCGGGGACCACACCCAGTGAAAGAATGCCCCAAAAATGCACCTGGTGTCAGCAGAGGTCGCAGCAACAATGCTTAAGGCTCACTTCCCTATCAACCTGTCTGTGCTGGAAAAATGGCTCAAATTTTACCCTGACACTTCTCAAGCTGCCTTCCTCCACGAAGGTTTTCAGGCAGGCTTTCGCCTCATACAGTCTGAGGTCATAGCTAGCGCTATGAAGAATCTTCGTTCAGTTCTTATTCACCCTGATATACTGCTATGGAAAATTCATAAGGAAGTCAGCCTGGGACACATGATAGGGCCTTACCCTTCTCCTCCTATTAACAATTTAGGGGTAGTTCCGAAGAAAGTGCCAGGTAAAGTTCGGCTTATACCACACCTATCACACCCTTTGTGTAGCTCAGTTAATGCTGCCATCAGTTAAGCCTTTAGTTCAATAGTATACCAATTGTTTGAGGACACCCTATCACTAATTAGAAATTTAGGTACAGGAGCTTTAATGGCAAAATTAGATATAGAATCGGCTTTTAAACTCCTTCCGCTACACCCAGAATCGTTCCGATTCACGGGTTTCAAAATACAAAATGGATACTATATTGATAGATGTCTGCCCATCGGAAGTTCAGTCTCTTGCGCTTTTTTCGAGGCTTTCAGCTCATTCCTGCACTGGTGTGTACAGGCAGGGACTGGTCAGTGAAGTGTAGCACACTATCTTTACGATTTTTTGTTCGTGGGCACTCCGAATTCAGACATCTGCTCAGATACATTGTTCGCTGCTAAAGCTCTTTTTTACACAATGGGTGTTCCGATAGCTCAGGAGAAAACGGAAGGTCCTGTAACGCAGCTATCTCTTCTCGGGATGGAGATTGATATGGCTGAGTGTTGTTGTCGCTTGCCAAGGGCTAAAATTAAGAAATTAGAATCCTTAATTACAGAAGTACTGTCCTCCCCATCCAGCAAGTTGCAGCAGGTTCAGTCACTACTGGGTTCTTTTAACTATGCCTGTAGGGAAATACCCATGGCAGAGCTGGATTAAGGCAGTTGGTAGACTGTCCTGCTCTCTCCTACCTGTTCTCACTGTCACCACTTGTGGCTGCTGGTTGCTTTAGCTCATTTGCTGGTTGTCTGGATCCTGGAATATTGGAGGCCCTATTTGGGAAAAAAAAAATAGGTGCATAAAATTTAGAAAACTGCAAACAGTCCCAGTGTTAAATTAATAGCACTCACGTTTTATAATTAGGCCTTCCTCCAGCCCCCAACATTAAAATAATAATATTCACATTTGCTAAATAGATCTCTTTTCCTCCAACCAACCCTGACATTAGATAGCATTTAATATATAAACCTATTTCCCTCCCTCCAAACAGCCCCAACAATAATTTAAATAGCATTTACATTTAACAAATATTACCATTTCCCACTACAATTCCAGGCATTAAATAATTCATAATCACATTTAATAAATAGACCTCATTCTCCCCAAACAGCCCACAATCAATTAATAGCTCACCACTCCAGCATTAAATTAAAGGTCCAATTACTCCATCTTAAATTCATAGGACCCACTATTAAATTAAATAGCCCCACCATCACCCCACAAATAAAATAGCACCCAATAATTAGCCCCCACGTGCATTCCACAATTAAATTAAATAGCCTACCTATATTATATTAAGACAACCCCCCCTCCCTCCCACACTACAGTCATTTACTGGCCCCTACACACACACACACACACACACACACACACACACACACACACACTACATTCATTCATTAGCCCCCACACATACACACACACAGTGCATTAATTCACTGGCCCCCACACAGACACTGCATTAAATCATTGCCCCCCACACACACACTGCATTAAATCACTGGCCCCCACACACCCTGCATTAAATCACTGCCCCCCCACACACACTGAATTAAATCACTGCCCCCCCACACGCACTGCATTAAATCACTGCCCCCCCACACAGCATTAAATCACTGGCCCCCACACACACACTGCATTAAATCACTTGCCCCCCCCACACACACACTGCATTAAATCACTTGCCCCCCACACACACACTGCATTAAATCACTGGCCCCCCCACACACACTGAATTAAATAACTGGCCCCCCCACACACACACACTGCATTAAATCACTGCCCCCCCACACACAGCATTAAATCACTGGCCCCCCCACACACAGCATTAAATCACTGGCCCCCCCACACACACTGCATTAAATCACTTGCCCCCCCACACACTGCATTAAATCACTGCCCCCACACACACTGCATTAAATCACTGGCCCCCCCACACACTACATTAAATCACTGGCCCCCACACACACTGCATTAAATCACTGGCCCACACACACACACTGCATTAAATCACTGCCCCCCCCCCACACACACACACTGCATTAAATCACTGCCCCCCCACACACACAATGCATTAAATCACTGCCCCCCCCACACACACATTGCATCAAATCACTGGCCCCCACACACACACTGCATTAAATCACTGGCTCCCACACACACTGCATTCAAATGCTGACAAACACACGCACACATAAATGCTGATCACACACACTCTGCATTGACAAGACATGACATAACATAACATAAAACAAACATAACATAACACACACTAATAACACTTACCTTCTTCCATCTGCGCCGTGCGCTCTCTGCAGGACTTCACACATGGGACGGCACCTGTCATGTGGTGCACGTCCCATGTGACACAAGAGCTCTCACAAGAGCTCTCAGTGATAGGTCGAATGTTTGGCCTATCACTGAGTGGCAGGGGGGATCACATTCAACAGTAGGGCCGCCGCCGCATCTGACAGCAACTGACAGGTGAGGTCATGCGGGGGGCCCTCGGGGAGAGGGGGGCCCGGGGCATGTGCCCCCTGTCCCCCCCCCTTAATCCGGCTATGACCCATGGGCAGGATATTCTGCAGGAAGGTGTAATTAGCCACAGCTGATTTGAATTGCCCACACGCCCACGTACGACTAAACAAAGAAATAAGAGGGGGCTTAAAGGTTTGGCTAAGTTTTCTTTGGGATTTTAATGGTAGTAGGATCTGGCCCTCCCCCCAAATATCTACCAAAGAGATGGACTTGCATACAGATACATCAATAGCGAAGGGTTTCAGGGCTTTCATTCAGGGTGAGTGAGGGTTAGCGGCTTGATGCGCAATCTCTTAACGCTGGAGTTATTCCCCATCATTTTGGCATTGGAATTATGGGCTCCCAGACTCAATGGGCATAATGTAGTGTTCTGGTGCGACAATCTTGGTGTAGTACAGGCAATAAACAAACAAAGCACCTCATCACCACCGGCGGTTAACTTGCTCTATGTATTAGTCCTGCGTTGCCTGGAATACAACATAAACTATCATGCTTGTCACGTTCCTGGAGTGGACAACAGTATTGCAGATGCGTTATCTCGTTTCAACTGGAGTAGTTTAGAGCCCTGTCCCCACAGCCCAACGATATAACATGTCCATTTTACATTTGGCAGATGGTTGAGCCGGCATAATGATCCTTGCGGAAACATCCATGGCCCCATACACTAGGAAAACTTACCGCTTGGCATGGCAGCGATGGACCCTTTTTCATAACATATCAAGGCAACAGCACAGACGAACAATCTTCCGTGATGATGGAGTTCTTGTGGAGGCGGTACGTAGACGGAGTTTCCAAAAAAGCTATGGCCTCCATGCTCGCTGGCATCTCGGTCATGGCAAAATTGCAGAGAGTTCAAGATCCTATCAAGTCCTTCATCACAGCAAAAGCGCTTAGAGGTTGGGCGCAGTTGAGGCTCACGGTAGCAGATAGTAGAAGACTGATAGACCTTAATATATTTACTAGAATCATCACAATATTGTGTGAGGTGACCACGGATCAATACGAGACATCCCTCTTTATTACCGCTTTTTCACTGGTATACCATGGGGCTTTCAAGGTTCGTGAGTTGGTCGCCCAGTCCAGAGTTTGCATGGGTTCCCCTCTCCTAGCTTAACATATTGTGCTACATTCCGAGTCCATACAGTGCAAAATTATCAAGTCTAAAACAGGTCAGGCAGGTAAAGGTCATTGGGTTCCCTTACCCCATGAAGCTGATAAGTCCATTTGCCCTGTGTGCCTGTGTCATAGATTAGCTAGCATATGTCCCAGCAATGCTGACATGTGGCTAGTACACCTGGATAGTTCCCCGGTAACCAAATTCCAATTTCAAGCGCTGCTAACACGTTCACTAGTTCAAGTCGGTTTAGACCCTTCATTATATGGTACACATTCTTTCCGAATTGGGGCAGCTACTGCTGCAGTGGCCTGAGGTACCTCTGGTTTGGAAATTCAAGCCTTTGGTAGGTGGAAGTCATGGACTTACAAGACCTGATATTAGACCTGATACTTAAGTACTCTTTGTTTCATCTCCTTTGTCCCTGTTCTCTTTTTCTTCTCATCTCATTTTGAGATGGTGGACACAGGGTTTTGCTGCTTGCCGCTTTTAGAGGGGGCGCAAAGTGATTGTTTCCTGTTTTCTCCACAGATCAAGGTCTGATTAGTGGTGTGCCTCCGGGGTTCTATGGGTTTTTTACCTACAGCTGCAGTCTCTCTCTTTCCCTTCCTGTGGTTCTTATGTTGTTACACTTATCTACTTGTATGTCTTATTATGCATGCATGTGGTAGTACTTGATTTATTCTGTGTCGGCCTCAGTACATAGCGTAGGTGAGTTGTTCTAGCGCTAGGGCCCTAGGTATTGCTAATGCATACAGTACAGTGAGACGCAACGATTGATAGAGCCTAGTCCTGTTTTGTTCAATTTTATTTGCCATGTGACAAGGCCTCTCATATGTTTTTATTTTTAGGTGTACACAGCAAGGAGACTCAAGTATGGGTAGTGGAACATTCCTACATTTTTTGGCCGAGCAAACACAAACTGTCCTGTAACTTGTCTTACTTTTCACATCCTGTGCACATTCAGTGGCTATTAAGACGGGGTTTTTCAATGGCCCTCCCATTTACCAATGCTGACACAGGAGATAAAGGCTCATGGCGTCCCGGATATATTAGTCATACACCTAGGTGGTAATGATGTATGGGTTGGCAAATCACTGTATTTGATTATTTGGAAAAGTACGGACTTGAGCAGTATTCTGCAAAGGTGGGAGTCAGTGAAATTATGTTGGTCCAATGTTGTTCCCCGTTTGGTATGGAAGACCAAATTTTCCACGTCCACTATGGTTTCCCTCGTGCGAAAAATTAACCAGTCAGCGGGCAAAGTTATGAGGTCATTAGGAGGGATACTCATAGGTCGTCCTTTGCTAAAAGTAGACGCAGCACACTTGTTTAGACCAGACGGTGTTCATCTAAGTAGGGAAGGTTTAAGGTTTTTCATTGACCAGATATTGTGGAAATTAAGGGATGTTGTTAGGTCAGTCAGTGGCGGGCCATGAGTATGTTAGAGGTGGGTGGGATAAAATAAAACTGTGTTCTTCTTCCTATGTTCTCCTCATGTTGTCAGTGTTGTTTATTGATTAATGCTAAGTTGTTGAAGAACCTAATCTGGTTTGATGTAGGGACTGTTAGGAAACATACACGCTATGCATTTTAAGTATAGTAAAGTAGGATATTAAACATTATGGGCATAAGTTAATAAGGAAAGTAAGGCAAAAAAAGAAGTAAATGTTCTCTGGGACAAACCATGTCACAATGCAAGGGGTGCAAATTAGTTTATTATTTTGCACATAAGTTAAATACTGACTTTTTTCATGTAGCACACAATTAATTCATAGCTTTATTTGTACACTAAAATTTAAAGTTGCTCTAGGACATGCCCTATACCAACTATAAATATATCCCCACATTTTAAATTTACCTCCCCTCCAAAGCAACATGGATTTGCCCAGGTGCAAAGTTACTCCTCTTTTATGCTTTGCTCTCCTTAATGACTCAGACCCTATGTCTCCAGGTATGCACCCTCATTAGAAATTTGGAAATGTCCTGGTCGTTTGGGACCAGTGATGCTCTAATAATATCCTTCGTCCCTGCAGACCTATATTATCACTTAAATATATTTAAAAGCAAACAGCATGTGATGTTGTGGCACATAGCTAATCGGCTGGTCAGTCCCAGAATTACGCAGGTAGTCAGAGTTCACTGTGTGATGAACTCCAATCATCATGAGTGGGTGTGACAAGGTCTTAAACTAATACATGGATCCCAAATTCTCATCTGTGAAATTTGTTTGGATTGTGTATATTATAGTTGATCCAGAAGGTTTATTTCATTGGCTAACAAGTTGCTACATACGTCTAGTTCAAATACAGGGTTAGCAAACAAAATAATTCTAATTGTCCATTTCACAAGGCTGAATGTTGTACTTAAAAAAGCATAAGATATTTACTGATAAGATATTTAAGTAATCTGAGTTACAAAAGATGCAATTTTATTCTTATTCTTATTACGATTGTAGATTTTTAAGACGGCCCAGTGGTAGCATGTTGAGTAAGAAAAAGGTGAATTCTATTTCATAAAGTCTGGAAGCATGAGAGGAAAACCTTACAGAGAAACCTAGACAACTAGAAGCGTAGTACCATTCATATACATCCTAAACTGTCAATTGGTTGTCTATGCATTAACCCGGCGGTTCCCAAACCCCTGGGAGCCGCGGCGCTGTCACTGGGGTGCCGCGGGCCAGACATAAAAAAAAAAAAAACACAGAAACTTACCAATCCGTCGGGCGCCGGGACCCAGCAGCCTCCTCTCTCCCACAGCTGTCACTGAATATCGACGTCAGTAACAAGCTGCAGGAGAGAGGAGGCTGCTGGGTCCCGGCGCCCGACGGATTGGTAAGTTTCTGTGTTTTTTTTTTTATGGCTGGCACCTGGCGTGGGGCAGAGTAAGAGGGATCGTGGCAGAGGAGGGGGACAGAGGATGGTGACAGAGGATGGTGAGAGGGGGACAGAGGATGGTGACAGCGGGACAGAGGAGGGGCACAGAGGATGGTGAGAGGGGTACAGAGGATGGTGACAGCGGGACAGAGGAGGAGAGCAGAGGATAGAGCAGAGGATGGTGACAGCGGGACAGAGGAGGAGAGCAGAGGATGGTGACAGTGGGACAGAGGTTGGTGACAGCGGGACAGAGGAGGAGAGCAGAGGATGGTGACAGTGGGACAGTGGTTGGTGACAGAGGATGGTGACAGCGGGACAGAGGAGGAGAGCAGAGGATGGTGACAGTGGGACAGAGGTTGGTGACAGAGGATGGTGGCAGAGGAGGAGAGCAGAGGATGGTGACAGCGGGACAGAGGATGGTGACAGCGGGACAGAGGATGGTGACAGCGGGACAGAGGAGGAGAGCAGAGGATGGTGACAGTGGGACAGAGGAGGGGGACAGGATGGTGACAGCGGGACAGAGGAGGGGGACAGAGGATGGTGACAGTGGGACAGAGGAGGAGAGCAGAGGATGGTGACAGTGGGGCAGAGGAGGGGGACAGACAGCAGAGGATGGTGACAGCAGGGCAGAGGAGGGGGACAGAGAGCAGAGGAGGGGGACAGAGGGGCAGAGGATGGGGACAGAGAGCAGAGGATGGGGACAGAGAGCAGAGGATGGGGACAGCGGGGCAGAGAAGGGGGACAGAGAGCAGAGGAGGGGCACAGTGGGGCAGAGGAGGGGCACAGCGGGGCAGAGGAGGGGGACACAGCGTGAGAGGGGCAGTGGAGGGGGACACAGCATGAGAGGACAGAGGGGGCAGTGTGAGAGAGGGCAGTGTATCTGGATGCAGAGGGGGCAGTGTGTCTGGATGCAGAGGGGGCAGAGTGCCTGAGGGCAGAGTGTCTGGATGCAGAGGGGGCATTTTTGCATACAACTAAATAAGTATTTCTGTCCTGACCTAAATACTTATTACAATTTTTTGACCCAACTACTTCTAAAACAGGACTGCTCAATAATTATTTTGGAGGGGTCCCTTGAAAAAATTTGGAGACTCTAAGGGTGCCGCGAACTGCAAAAGTTTGGGAACCACTGCATTAACCATTAATGGGCAAGACAAATACTGAATTACGATTTTCCTCATAATTATTTCAAATCATTTTGTCTTGTCCCATTACTCATCTTGTTATGATAACCTGATGAAAAAAGTGAATCTTTTGGATTAAAAAAGTGAGCCAAATTATGTGATTTTAGCATTTTTTTAGCAATTTAAAAAAAAAAATACAGATGTAAAACCAAAATCAAAACACGGTGATCAGTGGACCTCTCTAGTATTTATAAGATTTAGTCATTCCAAAGTTTCCCTGCCAGATGATTCAGTCTTTCAGAACAGTATCCAGCATTTCTGTTAACTTTAGTTTGTGGTTTGTATTGACCACTGCTGCTCACAGGATGTCATTTTAACCCTGCATTTTTTGACTACTATTTATTTGCCAGAAGTTTGTGTACATTTGGACTTCTTGCTACTGCATGCTGCTGTGCTGGTATAGTACTGTACCTGTATACTATTTGAGACTGGGGCATATATTTGTTAAACTTTGCTTTGTTCCATTGTTACCTGCTGCTATCAAACAATTAACTATTGCTGTGCTCTGTTCATGCATTAGCCACGTCCAGTATCACCTACTGCTATCAAAAATTGAACTATTGCTGTGCCCTTTTAGTGTATTTACAGTGTCCAGTTTCACTGGTTGCTATCTAGTGCTCTAATACTCTGTGTACTTCATTCCTGCATCTTGTATTGTTGTTACACCTTCTAAACTTTGAGGATTAATGAGATGAGAATGCCTGACTTGTCTTCACTTTGTGGTTGTTGCTCTGCATCCTACTACAGTATTGGCCCTGTATTATTTTACAGCTCATCAGCTTCTCCCTCGTCTTTTCCATTTCGGTTACCTATGAGTTTCAATGCTGAACTTCTTCCAACCTGTCCATTTCATTGCCGGTAATTGCTGATTAGATTGATGGACATATTCTATTGTAAGTAACGGTGCTGTATCTTCCTGCAGCCTTTCATTTTCCATATGTATTGATATCTATAATTCCCATACAGGGTTACTGAATACATTCCATGTATTCAGCACTAACCTGCAATTATGCAGAGACCAGCATGAACTTGTTTTACTTATGTAATGCTAGTTACATGAAATCACAATACTTAAGTTCTTTGAATTATGCGCTGCTTATCAAAAATGTGAAATGTGCATATATTTATCTATTTTTCTACTTCTTGGGAAAGGTCAAGGTATTGTCTATGCTTTGTGATTCAAGTATACTTCAGGCCTGGTTGCAGTCTATTTCATCTTAGGAAAGGAATATTGTAGATGATTTGCTATTCAAATAAAAGACTGAACTTTTATCATTTTTAAACCTGTGTCATATTGTGCTACTTGGTACTAGAGGTAGAGGTTTTCAGCAACTGGGGTCTAATCCTGCCTTCTTTCTAAATAGCTCCAAACAATAATTTCCTGTTTCAGACAAACAGTGGAGTTGCCCATGCACCTCCCTGGTAAACATTACGGGCCTGATTCATTAAGGATCTTAACTTGAGAAACTTCTTATTTCAGTCTCCTGGACAAAACCATGTCACAATGCAAGGGGTGCAAATTAGCATTCTGTTTTGCACATAAGTTAAATACTGACTGTTTTTTCATGTAGCACACAAATATCAACTTTAAATTTCAGTGTACAAATAAGCTATCAAGTATTTGTGTGCTACATGGAAAAACAGTCAGTATTTAACTTATTTAACTTAACTGGCTGACTTCCTTCACTTCAAATTCATCCTCTCCTCTTTCTGCTCTGCCCTCTCCCTCGCTAAACAAACCTTCTTCAAGTCACTCATTTCTTCTCAGTCCTCCCATCCCCGCCGCCTCTTTGCCACCTTCAACTCCCTACTCTCTCCCCCCCCCCCTCTGTCCCGCCTTCCCTCTCCACTTCTGACTTCGCCACCTTTTTCTCGTCCAAAATAGAGGCCATCAGACTGAACACCTCCTCTTCCTCTTCCCCCGCCACCCTCATTGCTTCACCTCCCCCCAACAACCAACTCTGGTGCTCCTTTTGCCCCACTACAGGTGAAGATGTCCGCTCCCTTATTCTCTCCTCCCCACCCTCTACCTGTCCTCTCGACCCCATCCCCTCTCACCTCCTTCGCTCTCTCTCTCCCACTGCCTGTTCTTACCTCGCTCACCACTTCAACTTATCACTCTCCTCTGGTATAGTCCCCTCCTCTTTTAAACACGCTCTTATCTCCCCTATCCTCAAAAAACCTAATCTCGACCCCACCTCTCTTGCTAACTATCGCCCTATCTCACTACTCCCCTACGGCTCCAAACTTCTCGAGCGGATTGTCTGCAGCCGCCTTGCCAAACATCTATCTGACTATTCCCTCCTTGACCCTCTCCAATCCGGCTACCGTCCCCTCCACTCCACCGAAACTGCCCTGGCCAAGGTTACTAATGATCTCCTAACGGCCAAGTCCAAGGGTCACTTCTCTATACTTATTCTCCTCGACCTCTCCGCAGCCTTTGACACCGTGGACCACCCCCTCCTGCTGCAAACCCTTCTCTCTCTTGGCCTCTCTGGATCTGTCTTTGCCTGGTTCACCTCATACCTTGCTAACCGCTCCTTCTCTGTATCAACGTCTGGCTCCTCCTCCTCCCCCCACCCTCTCCCTGTTGGAGTCCCGCAGGGCTCTGTTCTCGGTCCTTTACTCTTCTCGCTCTATACTTCCTCACTTGGCGCTCTCATCTCCTCCTTTGGTCTTCAGTATCACCTCTATGCTGACGACATTCAACTCTACATCTCTTCTCCTGACATTTCCTCCACCCTCCTCTCTCGGGTATCTAACTGCCTCTCCGCCATCACCTCCTGGATGTCCGAGCGTTTTCTTAAAATCAATATCTCCAAGACGGAACTCATTGTCTTTCCTCCACCCAGACTCCCATCCCACCATGACCTCTCTATTGTCGTCAACAACACCGCCATCTCCTCTGTCACCCAACTCCGCTGCCTAGGTGTCACCCTTGACTCCTCTCTCTCTTTTGCCCCCCACATTCATTCCCTTGCCCAGTCCTGTCGCTTCCAACTACGCAACATCACCCGCATCCGTCCCTTCCTCTCTCAGGATGCCACCAAAACTATCATCCACGCACTCATCATCTCCCGCCTGGATTATTGCAACCTTCTCCTCACTGGCCTCCCCCACTCCCACCTCTCTCCCCTCCGCTCTATACTCAACGCGGCTGCAAGACTCCTCTTCCTCTCACGCCGCTTCTCCTCTGCCTCCCCTCTCTGCCTCGCCCTACACTGGCTTCCCTTCCCCTACAGAATCCTCTTCAAGCTCCTCACCACCACTTACAAGGCGCTCTCCCACTCTACTGCCTCCTACATCTCTAACCTCCTCTCCATACACACTCCGTCCCGCTCCCTGCGCTCAGCCAATGACCGCCGCCTCTCCTCCTCTCTTATCACTTCTTCCCACTCCAGAATCCAAGACTTTTCCCGTGCAGCCCCCCTTCACTGGAATGACCTTCCTCGTTCCATCCGTCTCTCTCCTACTTTGTGATGCTTCAAACATGCACTAAAAACTCACTTCTTCCGCATAGCCTACCAACCATCTACTTAACCCCTCACCTCCGCCACTCGCTCTCCCCTCTCTCTTCTGGCTCCCCTTGTGCCTTATTATGTCTACCCTCCTTTAGGATGTAAGCTCACATGAGCAGGGCCCTCTACCCTCCTGTCTCCTCACCTGTTCTTCTGCTCTGTGCTTATTGCAGCAACCTGCCTGGAGTTTCTGAAGTATTGGTATACTGTTTCACCCTGTATAGTCTACTGTTTGTACTGTGTACGGCGCTGCGGAAATCTTGTGGCGCCTAACAAATAAATGATGATAATAATAATAATATTAATAATTATGTGCAAAACAGAATGCTAATTTGCACCCCTTGCATTGTAACATGGTTTTGTCTAGGAGACTGAAATAAGAAGTTTCTCAAGTTAAGATCCTTAATGAATCAGGCCCTACATTCCTGCAGGGAGGGCAGAGCTCATTTTATGCTGGGTGCTGCCAGGTTGGAGACATAATTCAAGTAATGCTAACACTATCTGATGAGGAATGGCTTAGCCTTCTCTCCACCCTGGTACTGATAAGTGATTTTTAATTTAAAACATGATTAAAATGTGTTTAATACATTATACATAGGTGCACTCCACTAAGCATTTCATTTATATATAATACACATGACATTATAGTACTGGACAGTCCCTGCAGCATGTGCGAGTCAGGAGACCTGCACAATTACATATAATTACATATTATGCAGGTGGGGAAAAGGGTTCCTAGACAATGAGAGTTCCGCTATTGCTTCTAACACTGTGTTTCTTGCTCCTGTTGGGTCTTCATTTAGATTAGAGGTGTTCCCGAACCCCCGTGTTTTGGTTTTGGATCTGGATTAACTTTTTGTTTTGGTTTTGGCAAAACCGCCCTTGCTTGTTTTGGTTTTGGATTTGTATTTTTAAGATTAAATATCTAAAATATGCTAAAATCACATAATATTGCTCTTTTGTTGTTCCTACATTATTATTAACCTCAATAACACTAATTTCCAGTCAATTTTGACCACCTCACAGGTCACAATTTTATTTTCATAAACTTTCAGATAAAGACTGCAGCGAGCTGGCTGGATGCTAAGCGAAAGAGCAACGACACAAACACATGGCAGTTCATAGCACATCTAGGAAACATTGCCACACTGCAGTGCCAGAAAAGAAAAGTGGAGCAAGATGGAATTGTCCTTGGGCCCTCCCACACACCCTTATGTAAGATATTGAAAAGGACATGTACATTTTAACAAAGCAAGTGCGACAAGGAGTGCAACTTTTATGGCTGTAGTGCTTGGTTTGTTAGGGCCCCCAAAACAAGCAAAAAGTACTGTTAATGAACTTTACTGTGGCAAGTCATGCACCAGTAGAAGCAGTTCTTGCCAGTGATAAGAGGAAGGCCAATGTCATGACTGGGCATAAGACCAAAAAATCCACCTCTTATGTGTGGAATTATTTTTACCCAAATCCTGACAACAGTTGTCTAGCTATTTGTAGCATTGTAAAGTCACAGTCAGTAGTGGTAGGGACCTTAACCATCTAGGAACCTCATCCATGTTACGCCATTTAAAGTGAGTTCATGAAAAGCTTTTGTGAAAATCAGAAACTTATGCTAAAAACTAACAACAAGTAGTCCAGCAGTCCTCCCTTCTCTCAGCAAGATCCCAGCACCTGCAATCTACATCCTCAACACCTTTATCATCAATATCCTCACAAGTGGTCGAAGTTAGTCCTGCATCCAAGCTGCAAAGGCAAGATGACTCCTCACCTATCCAGGACTCCTCAGAAGAATCCTTGAGCATCTGGCCCACTGCTGCTGCTCCTGCTGCTGGGGGTGGATCTTCAACCCAGAAGCAGACGAACAAGAATACTACTAGTAGTTTACAACAATTGACTGTTAAACAATTCTTTGCAAGAGGAAGCAAGTATGGCAAATGTCAACCAGTCACATAGCGGATCACAGGTGCCATGGCGACTATACTAGTATTAGATCTGTTTCCAATATCCACCATTAATGCAGCAGGAATAAGACAGTTAATTGAGGTCCTGTGTCCCTGTTACCAAATTCCATCTCAACACCATTTTACTAGACAAGCAATTCCTCACCTGTACCAGGAGGTTACAAAAAAGAAAATTATTAGGCTACAAAATGTCATTCTACCCACTGTACACTTAACCACAGATATGGGGACAAGCGGAACTGGGAAAACTAAAGATTATATGACTGTGACAGCCCACTGGGTTGTTAAATTGCCTTCAGCAGCAGGAACAGCAGCAGCATGTATCAAACAATGCCAGATATTTCAGAGGCAGGCTACTCTGTGTATCATCTGCCTCACTAAGAGGCATATTATTATTATTATCGTAGATTTGTAAGGCGCCAAAGTGCTTCACAGCGCCGTTCAGTAGGGATGACAAAGACATACATAAAACAGGACATATGTAAAACAAGAACAAAAAAGGCAAACAAAATGAATGGAGACATGAAAACAAAGGGTATGGAGGACCCTGCTCATTAGAGAGATTACATTTTAAAGGGAAGAGGGCACAGCTGAAACAAGAGGAGCGAGTGTGGCTCAGATTGAAGATTGGGATAGATGTGAAGGTACATTAGTGTGAATACTGTTATTGAGGATAAGATCACCTCTAAAAATGAGATAGGCTTTCAAAGAGCATCTAAATATTTAAAGGCTGTGGGAAAGTCTGATTGAGCATGGTAATTTTATAAGTGGGAAGCAGCACGGGAGAAGTCTTGAAGGTGGGAGTGAAAGGTGGTCATCAGAGATGAGACAAGGCGCAGGTCAGAGGTAATACTGCTGACAACCTGTTTGAAAAACTAAGGGATGTCATTGCAACATGGTTTATCCTGCTTAGAGTCTCCTGAAGATATGTGATTTCTGATAACGCCACCAATATTGTTAGAGCATTACAGCGGGGGGAATTCCATCACATTCCTTGTTTTGCTCACACAATCAACTTGGTGGTACAGAACTTTTTTAAAAATGACAATGACATGCAGAAGATGCTGTCTATGTCCCGAAATATTTAGGATCATTTTCGGTTCGGCATTCTGCACCAGCATGTAGGAGAATGCAGCAGCTGCATGAAGAATAGGATTTAGGGTGAATGTACTTTAGTCCAGTGCAGTGGAGAATACTTTCCATGATGTGCTAGGTGCTGAAACCATGCGAAGTAGTCACCTGTGAAGAGAGTGCAGACATTGTTAGCTTGAGTGAAGTGTGTCACGGAATTTCAGAGGTGGCCGCTAACCGGTATTAGCGCAACTGAACAGGGAGGCGCGGAGTCTAATGTACCCCCGGTATTCACCAGGGACTCAGCAGGGGAGTTTGGGCTTAGCGGCAGAGGGTACGCAGGTCACGGTTCTCCAAGACAGTCACTGGTGTAGCGACACTAGTAGACAGGCATAGTTAGGCAGTCCAAGTCAAAGCCAAACGAGGGGTGCGGTACACAGGGAGATTCCAGAGAGAAGTCAGTTCAAGCCAAATAGTTAAACTGACCAGGCAGCGAGGTACCAAAACGAAACAAAGGAGAATATCAACAGGAAGCCGAATCAGAACCGAAGAACACTGGATCAGAAGTTCAGGAAGCGCTGACGCAGGAGTGAACCAATACTCTGGCACCCAACATGTGTCAGAGGGTGCTTTATATACCATAAGGTGGATCCTGATTGGGTGATGGAGAATTGGCGGTCAGACACGCTGACCATTGACAGGTGAGTGGAGATAACATCCCGCTGCTAGGCAACAGGACGCGGCTGACTAGAAGGTGCAGGCGTCCGTCTCCTACACCAAGTGTCAGTGTGGAGACAGCGCCTGACAGTACCCCCCTTCCCAGAAGAAGAAGCATTGGAAATCTGAATTCTCCAAAACTTTGACAGCAGATGGGGGGCATGTAGATCTTTCTTATCCACCCAGGACCTTTCTTCAGGGCCATAACCCTTCCAGTGGATGAGGAACTGAGTCTTACCACAAATGGATCGGGATTTCAAGATGCGTTCAATCTTATATTCGTCGCCCAAGGCCGTCTTGATGGGAGAAGGCGTAGGCTGAAAGTTGGAGAATTCATTAAGAACCAATGGTTTTAATAAGGAAATATGAAATGAATTATGCACACGGAGTGAAGGAGGTGGATGGAGCTTATAAGTAACCGCATTAATACGAGAAATGCGGAAGGGCCCAATATATCGTGGGGCTAATTTCATTGAAGGTAGTTTGAGTGTGAAAATACATGTGGAAAGCCACACCTTGTCCCCAACATGAAGAACTGGAATCTTCCTACGGTGACGATCTGCAAAGTGTTTATTCCATTCCGAGGACTATAGGAATTTAGATTGTACCTGAGTCCAAATCTTTGAAAGTCATTGACCATCTCTTGAGCTGCAGGTACTGATGCACTGGGAACTTCTGAAAAGGTGGGAAGTATGGGATTTCTGCCAAAGATGGTAAAGAAGGGAGATGTTCCAGATGATTCATGTTGATGGATATTATGTGAAAACTCAGCCCAAGGTAGATAATCACTTAAGGAGGATAGGTGGTGAGAGCAATAACAACAGAGGAATGTCTCCAAATCCTGATTGACCCACCCAGTCTGATCATTGGTCCGGGGATGGTATCCCGAGGAGAAATTGAGCTTAATTCCTAGATTGTTGCAAAAGGATCTTCAAAATCTTGAAATTAATTGTACACCTCTGTCGGAGCTGATGTGCAGTATAGTCTTACTAAAATCAAAGACAAAATTAATAAAGATACAAATTTATTGTCCCGGAAAAAACAGAAGAAAGTTATTCGAGATAGGACACATATTTCACAGAAAACCATATCTCCTCTTAGTACTACTACAAAACAATCTCGTTTATCTCATATTGAGGTATACCCTGAAACATCAAAGGTGTAATTTCAAGAAAAGTTGAAAGGCAGTTACTATTCTAAAGAAAAACCTTACCCTTCTTCTCATTATAATTGGAGAACAATAGGTAGACGGGAGTATAAGAATCAAAAATCTTTTTTGAATAATCACTTTAGACAAAGAAAACCATTTAAACCTAGGGAATTTTATGACACCTACTCCCCACCAAAGACATCTAATCGGTATTCACCATTGACAGGAGTAAGTAATTCTCCTCCTTTTCAGGAAAGGAAACATTACAACAGAAGAAACTATCATTATCAAAATTGGAAAAGGTACAAAGAGGACCTCAGATACTAACCCATCCCAAAAATAGAGGGAAACGAGGGGGTAGTATTTCTGCTAAAAGAGATAGATTAATGAAAAAACAAGATACAAAAAATAAAAAATTGGAGCATATTAACTCCACTACAATTGATTCAAATACACTCAATATCAATGATAATATAGTGAACTTAAGCTCCAGGATTCTTGACAAACAGGAAATACAATTGTTATCAAAGGGACTTAAATTTTGTCCATCATCATCTTCAGATCCATTTGAAATATTTCTTGATGTCCAGAAGTACACCAGGAAATTAACATTAACAAGATTTTTTCATATGAAAACAGATGAATCAGCATTAGAAAACATAGATCAACCAAAGGAGAAAGTGACCTTTAAGAATAAATCTACTTTTTTTCCGGTACATGCTAAAGGTCCATTTATAGATACATTTAATAAATTGGTTATAGATGATGCTATGAAATTATTGAAAAACAAAAAAAGACAAAAATTTACTCATACGCAGAATTTAACATTTAAGGAAAGGTCGGCACTAAAATCATTACAAAGGGAATCCAAACTAATTATAAAACCTGCAGATAAGGGGGGAGCCTTGGTACTTATGGATGAGGATCAGTATTGTAGAATAATTGAAAAACTGTTACTTGATTTTAACACCTATAAAAAAATGCTTCATGATCCTACTATTATGGTTAAAAAACGTTTTGATTCTCTGATTGCTAAATTTGACGATATTTTAACGAAAGATGAATCCAACTATTTAAAAGTAAGTGAACCAACCACACCCTTCATTTACATCCTTCCAAAAATACACAAGAATTTGCAAGATCCCCCAGGCAGACCGATTATATCGGGAATTAATAGTCTTTTGTCTAATTTATCTGCATTCATAGACTCCTATCTCCAACCATTGGTGAAAGGAAATTTCTCATACCTTAAGTACACCGGTGATGTTTTAAAAATATTAGAAACATCACAATGGGAGGAAGGGATGTATTTGATTACAGCAGATGTAACATCCTTATATACTATAATCAACCACCAAAAGAGTCTAGAAGCGGTGAAGTTTTCTTCTGGACTCTACCAATATGGACAATAAATTAAAACAATTCTTGTTAGAGGGGATTCATTATATACTTAATAACAATTATTTTTATTATAAGGGGGAATACTATATCCAAAAGACTGGAACGGCAATGGGCACCAGATTTGCCCCCAGCTATGCCAATTTTTTCATGGCGTATTGGGAACATCACTTTATATTGGATAGACTGGGGACGGGTCTGGTGTCCTGGCATAGATATATAGATGATGTCTTGTTCTTTTGGAGGGGAAATAAGTTTTCATTAGACATCTTCTGTGCCAGCCAATTAAATGAAAGTCACCTGGTGGTGGCGAGAGCAAACTGCAGTCAACTAAACAACTAATCATCTAACCAAATACTGCAATGCCCAAATGGCATTCAAACTAAACCAAGGAATACTCCCTTAACATTGGCCGGTGTTAAACAGGCGTCAGCATGACTGCTCCCTTCTGGACTCAACATTGACGGCCACGCAAAGCACGCCAAGGGATCCTCCACTCAGAAGGATCAAGAGTAATGTTACTTGAAAGGGGCAGTGACGTGCGGCCAAATATCCTAACCACCGTTGTGACTAGTCATTGACTGCACTGCTCTCCCACCAACTGCGCCTCCTCTGTAAAAAAGATTGTTAAAATCAAACAATAACTAGCTGGGCGGGAGGGAGGCATCCGTGAAATCGCGGGAAGGAAAGATCTAGAAGCCCATGAGAGTTTCTAATGAGGTGACTGAAACCACTCCCCATGGATTCTATTGGCTGGGACTAAACCAACTTTAACCCCTAATGGGTAAGGACCTGAAAAACATAATCCATGCATTTTAAGTGCCCTCAGCTAAAATGGCTTCACTTAACATAAAACGCATATGGCTAATGTCTTTTTCCTTCACGCACCTTACCAACCTTCGTACTTTAAAAGTGTTACTTAATCTAATGAAATAAAGACACAGACACGTATAGCTACTTTGGCAAAAGGTCGCAGTTTTTATTAATCATAAACCAATTAAATGAAAGTCACCTGGAGGTGGCGAGAGCAAACTGCAGTCAACTAAACAACTAATCATCTAACCAAATACTGCAATGCCCAAATGGCATTCAAACTAAACCAAGGAATACTCCCTTAACATTGGCCGGTGTTAAACAGGCGTCAGCATGACTGCTCCCTTCTGGACTCAACATTGACGTCCACGCAAAGCACGCCAAGGGATCCTCCACTCAGAAGGATCAAGAGTAATGTTACTTGAAAGGGGCAGTGACGTGCGGCCAAATATCCTAACCACCGTTGTGACTAGTCGTTGACTGCACTGCTCTCCTACCATAGCTGGTACCCTTTAAGGGGTTCCCAGCCCGCCACCACGAGCACAAAACCACTAACCTAATTGCTCATAAATCTCCCTGATGAAAAACCCCATCCCCTCTTTATTCAAATGAACACCGTCCGGCCGGAACAGGTGTGTATTATCCGCCTTTATGGATGGGTGGAAAATTTCTACCCCCCCCCAATTCTCTAACCAGTTTCCCCGGTGACACTATTAATTTTTCTTAATAATCTAGTAAGTGTAGAGGGGCGAATGGGAAACCTCCAATATAAACGAGGTATAATGTTGGACCAACAAATCCTAATTGTAGGCCATCGTGCCCGAATAGCACGTAAATCTTCTCTAATGCTTATTATGAGGGCCAATGATTTAGTCTTCCCCACATCATTCCCCCCGAGGTGCAAAACAAGAATATCAGGATGTTGTGATTTTGCCAATTCCTCTTCTAACCAAGAAACCAGGAATGGCCAGCAAAGACCCCTCTTCCCCATCCATTTTATATCCACCGGGCATGGGAAATTAGACCACTCATTCGCCAAATGATGTTTTGAAGCCCAATACACAAATGAGTGTCCCATTATCCAAATGTTTATCTTCAGGCCTGTAAACCGAAGATAGAAAGAATTGGTGATCTGGAGTAGTAACAAATATTCCAAAATATTCCTTGAGTATAAACCAGGGTCAACACAGGGCCTGTAACCCTTACTTTTTTTTTTTTCTCTCCTATATGCATACATAACCCAAGACACACCAGCTCTAAAGAGCAATGACCCCGACCCCTGCATACTTTAAACAATTGTCGATATTTGAAACCAACCGCAAAGGTTTAATACCAACCTCGTATGGAAATGTGGGACAGGGGGGGGGGGAATGGACCAACCAACCGGTTTATATGACTAGATATATGATAGAACTGCTTATATAATAACCCAGAAATCTAATATGGCCAAATGATGAATAAAATTGCTTAAGCTAAAGAGAGGGGAACTATATGTGTAAGGCTATAAATGCCAACCTATTAGACTTATTATTCAAGGGGGATACTAATATCAGGATTACTTATACCACCCTGATGAGGGGAAATGATAAATATATATGCTCAATGGGAATGCGATATGACGTCTATACGTGCCTTGTAAACATACCAACCTTTAGAGGTTTAACAGGAGGTGGGAAATAAGTCATGGTTTACCGTATGTTACACCAACATGACAATATATTAATTCTATGGTTCTATGCTCGACTACCAACCACTGCGTGATGTATAATACTGACATGCAAACATATCAACCAATCATGGTTTAACATAAGCTATGAGGTACCAACCCAAACAGTTTAACACCCCTTGGTGGAAAAATATCATGAACCTAAACAGATTTAATTAAGAAAAGAAAGTAAAGGAACGGTAACCCAGATGAAGGTGAACCAACCCAAAAAACCCCGGAGGCTCACCACTAATCAGGTCTTAATCCGTAGGAGAAATTGGGAAAAAATCCCTCCATGCCCCCGCTGAACATGGCAAGCAGCTCTCGCCCTGGATTACCGAGGAAAGGGGGGGAGGGAAGAGTAAGGAGGAGAAGGGACAAGGACCAGAAAGATAACAGTAAAGCAAGAGAACAAAGTATAGACAATAGAGAAATAACATATGCAAAACATGAGCATATAACTACCTTAAGGTCTAATGTACCATTTTTTATAATTATCGGACTTCCATCACCCCAACAATTTAATATCGAGTACGGAGGCCCCTCCTATGGCAGCAGCTGTAGCTGCTCCAATACGGAACGAATGAGTTCCATAAAATTTTGGGTCTAAACCCACCTTTATCACCGCACTTTTAAAAATGGCATTAAACTGAAACTTGGACAAAGGAGACCCATCCATGTGTACTAGCCAAGCCTCGCTATCCCTAGGCCTTATTCCTGAAAACTTATTACACCAAGCCACCGGACATATAGTCGTATCATTGCAAGGAGACAAGGTGACCCAATGACCCCTACTAAACTGATCCATTTTGGATCGTGCAATTTTTACGGAGACCTGCGTACTAGCAACTAAAGTATATTTTCCCAAAAGGGCTGTACCTAGGGAAACTGTCGATTTAGCCACAAGTTCGCTAATTCTAAACGCTCCGTGAAACGCCATAGAAAAAGCTGCGCTGAATAAAGTGGACTCATAGGAGCTAGAAGTGACCTCCGCAAGCGACATAATCAACTGCCTAAGCAAGGGAACCGTAATGGGACGCCTAGAGTCAGGAACCGAAGGGCGGGTTCTAGCCCACCCTTTCATAGCCTTGGAAATAATAAAACCTCTTGTGGGATCAACTTTTGAATGTAATTGGGCCATGAAAGAAATGCCTGCTAACGCTGAGGCCATGGCCGCCTTTTTAACACCCGTGTTATATTTTCCCCACATAAACTCTAAAATCTCCTCCGCCTGACCTGATGTACTTGGGGCCCTGGATTGCAAGAAAGCCTCCCACTGACTCCACGCTGACTGATACGCACGTCTTGTGGATTGCGCCAAGGATGACTCCGCCAACTCGATCATTCCGACTCGACCCACTGCCATGCATAGAAAGGACAAGGGATGCCGGTTAATTGAGCCAAAGGAGCTAGCTCCCTAAAGCGGTGCCATTGGAAACGCGAAAGCGCATCTGCCACCTTATTCACCTCTCCGGGTACATGTCTGGCCCGGAAAATTATATCATTTTCCAAACATTTCAGAACAAGTCTACGTAACAGGTTCACTGCTGGCAATGATGTAGCGCTCTGGCGATTGATTGCCTGCACCACCCCAAGGTTATTACACCAGAAAACAACATTCTGGCCCGCTAACCTCTGACACCATAGATCAATGGCTAAAACTATTGGTAATAAGTCTAGAACCAGCAAATTTGACACCAAACCGCTCTGACGCCACCCCTCAGGCCAAGGGGCTGCACACCACTCGTCCTGAAAAATGGCCCCAAAACCATTCGCCCCAGAGGCATCTGTGTGTAATTCCAACAAAACATTCGAGACTTGTCTCTTAGGCCATATCCGCACTCCATTGAAAGACTGCAAGAATTTGGCCCATACTCTCAAATCTCCCTTTATTTCCGCCAATAGGCGTACTCTGGCATGAAGCCTTTTTAAGTCTGATGTGGCCATTTGCAATTTTCTAGAAAAAATACGTCCCATAGGTATCACCCTGCATGCAAAATTGAGCGATCCGAGAAGAGACTGAACCTGACGCAAGGAGCTACCCTGTGAACTAATCGCCTCAGAAACCGCTGCCCCCAACTTGTTTATCTTTTCCTCAGGCAAACGACAACAACCTGCAATGGTGTCTATCTCTATGCCCAAGAATGACAAACATGTGTTAGGCCCTTCAGTCTTGTCATGCGCCACTGGGACCCCCATGATTGTGAACAATGCCGTAGCTGAAAAAAGCGTGTCTGCACACACTGCAGATGAAGGGGGACCTATAAACAAGAAATCATCCAAATAATGGGCGATTCCTTGGTGACCCATTCCTGCTTGTATGCACCAATGCAGGAATGAACTAAACTTTTCAAAAAGAGCGCATGACACTGAGCACCCCATGGGGAGACAGCGATCAATGTAGAAACCGTCCTGTAGCCTAAAGCCCATGAATCTAAAAGATTCTGGGTGAAGCGGCAGCAGTCTAAATGCCGATTCAATGTCTAACTTGGCCAATAAAGCCCCTTGCCCAAAGCCCCTAACTAAAGCCAAGGCCTCCTCAAAGGACTGGTAATTGACTGAACTGAAGCTAACATCTATTGCGTCATTAACTGAAAAACCATAAGGATGAGATAAATGCTGTATTAGACGGTATTTACCCGCAGCCTTCTTAGGGACAACTCCTACAGGGGAAATGATCAAATCAGGAATTGGGGGGGAATCAAAAGGCCCAATCATACGACTAAAGCTAACCTCCTTCATAACCTTATCCTTCAACACTTCAGGAAGCAAGACTGCTGACTTCAGATTCCTGCCCGATGAAGACCTAATTTCTCCTACTACTGGGAGCTGAAAACCATAATGAAAACCTTGGGATAGACACTCGGCTTGAACAACATCTGGGAAAAAACTAAGCCACTTATCCAGAACTTTTAACTCAATAGGGGATGGCCCCTTAGTTAGCACCTCCTGGCGCACCGCGGCCCCTGCCCACTCCTGATGACTGCCTGGTACAGTCCTTAGCTGGGTAACTGCCTCGGCATTTGGAGCATACATGCCTATATCTACAAGAGTCACCCCTTCCGTACGAGGCATTGTTATACGCGAAACATCTGTTCTTACTATTTTGGGGAGTACTACGCCTCCCCTGGCTCTGAAACCTAGGCACTACAGGAGGCATAGCATCTTCGGTTGGCAGCATCAGCGCCATCCATGACTCAACGTCCTTACACCCAAATGGGATAGTATGCATTTTGTTTGCCTTGCTACGAAAACCCTCATCGTAACGCCTCCAAATTGTACCACCCGCGTTAATCCACAGATCATTAATCAGGTGTAGGTACCTCTACACGTCCGCCCTCGTGTCCGGTCTAGACTCCACATAGATGGCAGAGAATATACAATACCCCCTCAACCAGTTTGGGAACGTTCTATAATTTTCTTCACCCATTCCTCCCTTCCCACAGGCAGCCAGCAATTCTTTTTTGGCTGCAGAGGTGAGCATAAACAAATCGACATAGTACCCTTTGTCAATCCTATCCTTTGAACTGCGACGCACTCATCTTAACAATGCTGTATTGTCGCATCGTACTATAGGACCTCCTAGCGCCGTGGGTGGTGCTATGCCTGAAGGGGTCACCCTTCGCTAAATGCTCTGTTAAGATTTTCAAAAGCTTGCGCGGACCCTGACCTTCCTCATCTGATTCTTTGCTAGTGGTAGCTAAAGGAGGACTACGTGTATGTGAACGATGTGTCAAAATAGAATCACACTCACCACTTTGCCCAGATGTCCCTTGTAACGCAAGTGCTTGGGTTGATGCTTCTCCTCTTGAGGCCGAATCCATTGCTGGCTCCGTCTGTAAGGCAGAGCTCCCCGTCACCGTGATTACTTCTGGCAATGGCGCGGGCGCCCCTCCGCCAGATACTGCAGTCACTGAAACAGAATGTATGTTAGCTACTTCAGACACAACCGACTGGTTAACCCTAACTCCTGAAATACTGTTCAACGACTCTATTGGGACAGGCGTACCAAAGGAAAAACCTGGGGCTGGTGGGCGGGCCAGATCTTGAGAGGAACCAACGCAAAAGGGGGGGCTACTGAGATCAGGGACGGGTATATTTGTAATGCTTGCATTTGAAGCATGGCCATAACTTGAACCATAAGGAAGTGGATACGGTGCCATCCAATTCTGCATTGCACGCTGTACCCCTTCTGGATTAGGAGGAGGATACGGTAGTGACCAGGGAGGCGGGTTCCCGTGGGGTGCTTCCACCTGTGTTACTGCTGGTCTTGCCCATGGACTAAGCATTATGTTTGGCATTTGTTGAAAGCTCCCAGACTGAACCAGAGCCGAGGGATGACCCCCGACATTGATGGAATCGCTATATGGAAGCTTCTGCAGAGGAACATTAGCAGCTTGTATTGGAGATATGAAATTGTACTGTATAGGGGGCACGGCCTGAGGTGGTGAGGGTGCATGTAATTGAGAAGGTAGCATGGGCTGAAAACTTACATTGTGAGCCATATGAGGGCGCACTCTACCCCTGATCCATCCCTCAGGCATAAGTGGGGGGATCCTATTAATTTGAGGGATACTGTCACCACTGCTGCTGTGTAACCAGGGTCTGTGATGTGTGGCAGAACCAGAGACATGCTGTGACACCAAATTTAATTCATTAACAGCTATCATTTGATGACCAACAGGGGAACTGTAAGAGGAAGCCAGGGCCTGTAAGCTCCCCCCCCCTACTGCCCTGGGAGAGACCTGACCTGCCAAACTGGGAGGAGGGGAGCGAGTAGGAAGGGAGGACTGTCTGGACCTAGCAGAGGTAGGAGAAGGAGATCTCCTCTTCTGCTGACTGTGCTGCACAGAAGCGCTGGCGTCCCCTGAGGCAGCCAGCGCCGCTGATCTCTCTGGAGCCCGGGACCTGCGAGAGCCGCCTCTCCCCCCCTGCCTGGATCTCCGCTGAAACCCAGTGACAGGGGAGTCCCCTTCAGTAATATTAACAGCGCTGGGATGCCCGCTCTCAGGCAGCGCGCCCAGCGCTTCACTAGTGGGGGCAGAGCTGGATGAGGAAACAGGCGGGCGCAGACTCCCCGCCGGGAGCTGCGACCCGTCTGACAAACGTGCAGGGGGGCCCACTGATCTCCTGGGTCTGGACATTTCAGCGACAAGGGGAAGTACAGGGGAAAAGAGAAAATGGAGAGGGGGGAGGAGGAGGATGGAAGAATAAGGAAAGGGGATAGGGAAGGAAAGAAAATGAAAAAATGGAAAATAAATGAAGAAAGATAAAACGGAAAGGAGTTAAAAGATAAGGCAGAGGATAAGCTGAAACAGGAAAATGATGAAAACAGGGAGTTAGAAAAGATAGAAAAACTGAAAGCAATAAAACGATCTTATCTGTCTCCAGGGAGCTCCTTCATCCGTGAAATCGCGGGAAGGAAAGATCTAGAAGCCCATGGGAGTTTCTAATGAGGTGACTGAAACCACTTCCCATGGATTCTATTGGCTGGGACTAAAACAACTTTAACCCCTAATGGGTAAGGACCTGAAAAACATAATCCATGCATTTTAAGTGCCCTCAGCTAAAATGGCTTCACTTAACATAGTTGGTTTTTCAAATAAGTTACACCTTTGACAGTGGTGAGGTTCAATTTAGATTACATGACTTAAATATTTTCAATTGATAAATAAAAAAGCTGGCTAAACTACAATGTGTACAGATGAACCACACTTCAACTCCTTACTGGTATCAGCACTAGGGGCTGGGCAACTAATACTAACATATAGTTACTACTGCTGGTGTAGTCATCATGTCATCATTTATTTATATAGCACCACTAATTCTGCAGCTCTGTACATAGAACACACTCCCATCAGTCCCTGCCCCAATAGAGCTTACAGTCTAAATTCCCTAACACACACAGACAGACTAGGGTGAATATGATAGCAGCCAATTAACCTACTAGATTAGGCACTAGTATGTTTTTGGATTGTGGGAGGAAACTGGAGTGCCTGGAGGAAACCCACACAAACAAGGGGAGAACATACAAACTCCACACAGATAAGGTCATGTTCAGAAATCAAACTCATGATCCCAGTGCTGTGAGGCAGAGGTGCTAACCACTAAGCCACCGTGCTGTCCTATTGGGCATACTGATGGCACATTGTTCTAAAATTACTACCTGTATATATCGACTACTGCTTTTATATTACTACACTGGCATAATTCTGGGCAGCTACTACTGGTAAACAACCAATACTGTTTGTATAGTATTTGGCATTACTGTTTCCATATTACTTATCAAGTACTAAATATAACAACTCCTCCAGGTTTGTTACTGGCACTACCAATCACTTATTATTGAGCACTTGCAAACAGCATTATAATTAATAGACTACTTGGCAAACACTACGGCCATGTTAGTACTAGTGCAGGCATAGCACTGTGCATTTGTACTAGCACATTATTAGGCAATATGATGATATATAGCTACTGCCGGCAAGCCAGTGGTCACTACTAATACAGTGCATATTACTGGCATGTGACTACGTTTACTTGTCATCAATACTATTTTTTGTGTGTTTCTGGGCATTACTTCTGGCATATTACCAAAGTAGTGATACAGGCTGGGGGCTCAGAGGGAAGGGGGTGCAAGTCCAAAGCTTCAGGCAGCAGGAAGGCTTGTTTCACTCTTGTTAACCAAGGAAGAATTTTTTGGCCAAATGTTTCTTAATAATTACTAAATAGCATATAGAAGTTTTACTCATTTTATGTATATACTGAACTTAGTATCAGCTATAGTTACATATTATTTTAGATCTAGTCCCAATTTGATATACACAGAAAATATATCTTGTTAATAAATTTTGGTTGACTGGAAATTTTGTTTAAAAGAAACTTTCTGTTTAAAAGAAAATGTGCCAAATGAGGCCAATAACAAAAGATAGATAATGTTGTTTTTTTTCATTCATTTACAATCTGCTAGCGTGACAGTTTCACAGGGAAGTCCAAGCCATTTTCCATACTCACAATGACTCAGCAGTACAGTAAGCATAGTATGAGGTTGTACAGGGACAAACAAAAAGTATTTTTTAAAGAAACTAGTTGCGCATTTATATTATTTGCGTTTTAAATAAAGGTCTTCTATCTGTCACTGCCAAATTTACTGACCAGACGGTATTGATCTACACTGTTAAACAAAATAAATATTTAACTTAGAAATGTATTAATGCAGGTACATGTTCTCCCATAAAGATTAACGTGCACATCTGAAAAGCAATAAGAAATACCAAACCAACAGACAACTTCGGTCAGTGTTCCTCAAGCAAAAGCATAACATGGTAGCTTTTCCAGCCTTATATAACCAAATGAGTTAACTAGATAAATGTGGATGTGTTTCCTTAATTTTATTGGGGACATAAAGATTTCCCATAGTGGAAAGCTTTATATTTGGTATCAAGATTGAGCTTACTGAATGGTATATCATGTACACACCAAGGTGCAAAAAGTACCTTGGTGAAAGAGCTCACAAGAAAACCATGAATGCTCAGAATAACAAAACACAGTTATGCACTTTAGACCTAGTACAGTAAAATACAATATGCAAGAAGAGCTAAAACACCAAATTGTTAATTTTTATACTATATTAATCACAAGAAATAATGTAGCACTGTATTTCTGTTTCAGAGTACCCTAGTGCTGCTTATAAAAATTTACTTATTTCTTTGAATTGTAGTAAAGAGAGGGAGGTCTATATTTGAGTTAATTATAGTAGTGTACTCCTTTAAAAAAAAAAATTGTGTTAGTAGTATATTATAAAGGAAAAAAAATACAAATATTCATCAACATTAACAATATATAAATAGTGATTTGGGGATTATATATCAGAGAGCCATTATAAAGATAATTAAAATGAATATATTGTACATCTTTTTTGTGGTTTTCCAAAACATTATCCACAAATTACTATTTAAATATGGATAATATACAGATTAACATTACTGCTGTTAAATGTTTGTGTTTTTTGTTTAATTTCCTCTAACATGTATTATTAATACAGATTTTTAATGCAATAAATTAGTATATTCAATACAAATATTGACCTCCTTGAGCTGCTTCTATATCTTTCTCTTCATTTGTGCTATGTGCCTTCTTGTTCAAAAAATCATCATCATCAACATTTATATATAGCGCCAGCAAATTCTGTAGTGCTTAAAAAATGTCATCCAATATCTCAAATGTTTGAGCAATTTAAGTCAATTGAATTGTTTGTAAACCATAAAAAACTAACAATATATGTGCACAATGGGGACATAAAATGGTAACAAAGAGTTCTGTTAATAAATGTAGGTGCTACATTGCTGTGCATATGGCTGCAGTGAGCAGAGAGGAAGCAGTCTCTGGTCCTAGTTATCTGCCTAGTGCATATGTGGAGCCTGCGGGAAATGTCAGACGCACATAGAGTTATTACCTGATCATGATCGGTCCACCTACAATTAATACCAGCACAGTGGCCTAGTGGTTAGCACTTCTGCCTCACAACACTGGGGTCATGAGTTTGATTCCCGACCATGGCCTTATTTGTGTGGAGTTTGTATGTTCTCCCTGTGTTTGCGTGGGTTTCCTCCAGGTGCTCCGGTTTCCTCCCACACTCCAAAAACATACTGGTAGGTTAATTGGCAGCTATCAAAATTGACCCTAGTCTCTTCCTGTCTGTCTGTGTGTGTGTGTGTGTGTTTATATTAGGGAATTTAGACTGTAAGCCCCAATGGGCAGGGACTGATGTGAATGAGTTCTCTGTACAGCGCTGCGGAATTAGTGGCGCTATATAAATAAATGATGATGATGATGATGAATACCGACTCCTCAGCATAGCTCCCCACACATTGCTTCAGTCTAGGGTAGAAAGCACAACAATTTGTGTGCAGTAATATAGAGTAGAAGTAAAGGGGTGTCCAAGGTGATAGCCAAAAGTAGACACCCTGCACTCTACTCCTATTACTGATACCTCAATTTTGATCTAGGACTAGGAGCGGAACTACAGATATTTGGGACAAGGAAGTATCCGAACCCAATATCCTACTCACCGATGTACTGGTGAAGGCTCCACCAAGAGAAAGACGAAACCAAACAATGATACTCACCGGGTAGTCACAGTCTCCTCTTGATGGTCATCTGCCACTCCCAGAATTGGTACCTAGGAAAAGGGTGCCACACACAACACTCCACCCACAAGCCTTTCTACTGGTCTAGCATGTACCACCCGCTCTAGTGCTAGCTATAACAATAATACAACAGCACTGCCCTGCTCCTAACAATGTTATACGTGACCAGTGTGCTGCGCACCTTTATCTCCTAGCACTAGGTGTCGTGCACTACCCTTTCTACAATCCCCACAGTTCCAATATACCAATCCACAGAATAGCAGACACCAAGTTAATATATCAGATACCAAAAGCCTACCTTTGGGGGGACCTGACTCCTGGATCCTGTAACAGAAAGCACCTCAAATGCCTACCTTTAATGGGGGTCTGAAGGTTGAGGGCATGGGCATAATAATGGTATATTTACAGGTCTATAAGGGACCACCAAAAATTGGCCACCTGGGATTAAATGAGCAAATGGGGTCAGACCAGACACGGTCTCACAATGACAGGGCTACCTCCTAACTGTTGCCAGGCTTGAATTAACTTTGCCCCATAGGCTAATCCTGCATTAACTGTGCCCACAGGCTAATCCTGAATTAAGTGTGTCCATAGGCGAATCCCAAAACTGCTGCACCCAATGAGGAAATAAAAGCACCTATAAACACCTACCTGTACCACAGCCCTTATGCCCCACTAATGCTGCATGGGCCTAGTGCCTGAATTGTGCCATGGGCTTTGTGTCCTACATAGGATGCAATGGAGCAGAGCATAGTAACCATACTTACCTGCTTTGTGCAGGAAGCAGATCTTCTACATTTATGTCTTCTCCAGTTTGTCTAGGCAGCGGCACGTTTTCTCCTGTTCAGCGCTTCTCTTGATTAAAGAAACTGTTTTCTTCCATCAGTGTTGGCTTCCTTCTGTTGATTGTAGAAGGTTCTTCTTCCGGTGTCTCTCTTCTGCCATATTCACATTCCTGAGACTTTTCTTCTCCTGTCGATGTCTTCTTTCAACAGTCCCTGTACTGGTCTGATAAGACAAGTGCAAGAGGCAGGACAGTGGTGCCAAATTCAAATGGCCAAAGGTAAGCCTGGCTCACAGTGAAATGTTTCCAAATCGATGTCACCAATGCTGGGAGACGCTATGGGACAGAAGCACTTACTTGTGCTGGATCACTGGTCAGGTGAGTGCCATCCTCTTCTCCTCTTTGCCCTCTTCATGGACTCTCCATCTAGGGGGCATAATCCTATACACATACAAAGGTGCTGCCCTGGAAAAACACTGACCTTCAGTTAGAGCTGGATGTACTGTTGATATGCTTTTCCGTACTGTGCATGCACACCAAAAATGCACCACAGGTAGATTTTTGTGTAATGAGCCATGCATTCACATACATCTTGATAGTTGGAATGCAGGCACAGTCAGGATCGGAATGGGCCACCGGAGGGCTGGGGTATTCACCGGTAGACCCCAACACTGATCGCTCCCCTCTTCGTTCGTGGGGGAGCGGGTAACTTAAATTTTTTTGGGGGAAAAAAAGAAATAAATACTCACGTGACTGCGGCGCCGGCGCCCCTACTCTCTGCTCCGCCCGCACTGAATGTCGGGCGTGATGTCAGCACGCTCGACGTTCATTGAGGAGCGGCGCAGAGAGGAGTCGGCAAGAAGACAGAAAACAGAAGAGAAGAAAGAAGCCAATACAAAAGGTAGGTCAAGGAATGGAAGAAAGGAGGAGTAAAGGCAGCATGGCAGAGAGTGAAGGGGGAGCACAGACAGCATTGCAGCGAGTGAAGGGGGAGCACAGACAGCATGGCAGAGAGTGAAAGGGAAGCACAGACAGCATGGCAGAGAGTGAAGGGGAAGCACAGACAGCATGGCAGAGAGTGAAGGTGGAGCACAGGCAGCATGGCAGAGTGAAAAGGGGCAAAGGCGGCATGGCAGAGTGTGAAGGGGGGCCAAAGCAGCATGGGAGAGTGTGAAGGGGGGTCCAAAGCAGCATGACAGAGTGTGAAGGGGGCGAAAGCAGCATAGCAGAGTGTGAAAGGGGGCCAAAGCAGCATGGCAGAATGTGAAGGAGGGCCAAAGCAGCATGGCAGAGTGTGAAGGTGGGTCAAAGCAGCATGGCAGAGTGTGAAGGGGAGCCAAAGCAGCATGGCAGGTACAGTGTGTTCAAGGAGGCACAGCATGGTGATGAAGGAGTAATATGTGTGTGATAGCACAGCGGGCTTGTGGCAATGTAATGTGTGTGTGGTAAGTGGTGGTTAACTAATTGGTGTTATTTTGTTTGAGGGGTGATGGTGGGGCAATTTATTTTTATAGTGGGGACTATTAATTTAAGAGGGGTGGTTTAGGGGCTATTAATTGAATGTGTGGCTGAGTTTGAGGAGCATGAGTTTTATTTATTAAATGTGAATATGAATTATGTAATGGCAGTGACGTTTGCGGGAAATAGGTATATTTATGATACGTAAATGCTATTAATTTATTGCTGGGGCTGTTTGGAAGCAGGGAAATAGGTTTATTTATTAAATGGGAATACTATTACTTTAATGTTGGGGCTGGAGGAAGGTCTAAGTATTAATTGTGGGTCCTATTGATTTAACTCCGGGGCTGGTTAGAATTTTTTAAATGTACCCATTTTTGTTCCCAAATAGGGCCCCCAACATTCCAGGATCTAGAGAAGCCACAACTAAAGAAACCAGCAGCCACAGGTGGTGAAAATGAAAAAAACAGGTAGGACAGTCTGTCAACTGTTCTGAGTCTAGTGGGACAATCCCAATTTTTGCTGACTGTTCTTCCCAATCTATGGGGAAGATCAAGACTGTATACTCTTTATCTATGCACTGCATTCTTTATATATTACACTATGGCGCTAGCTGTACTTCGTGGGCTGACCACTCTCCCTCTAGTGTCTGGTCTTGCCTCTATGATGACTGGCCACACCCCCTCTGGTGGGCCCTTAGCGTTGCTGTCCCCCGGTGGGCCCTTCATGCCCCAGTCCGACACTGGGGGCAGGCTGTTTGGAACAGCAGGTAATTGCTGTTTTTGCTCTGCTGGTGCAGTGTTGTTGTCAGTCTGGGTGTGAGCACATGAACTTCACTCACCTGCAGCTTAATCTGATACCTGCTCTTATTGGCTACCACTGCTTTAAATACCTGACAAGTTCACTGAGAATATTCTGCTCCTGTCTGAAATTTGGATTTGACCTGACCACCACTGATTGATGCCTGGATAGAACTTTTGCTTGTTATCCTAACTATGTATATTGCTGCCTCGACTGATCCTTTGCCTGTTGTTTGACTGTCTTTCTTCTATGAGACCACCTCTCTGATACAGGATCATGATGCTCCTTCGGACCTACCTTTTTCAGCTGTGTTTCACCTTTGAAGATTTAAACTCAGGCAACGCCGGGTACTTCAGCTAGTAAGATATATTCAACTCAACATACACACATAAGTACGCTTTTATCAGTACAATGTTTTCTGTGTACATTCGCTATGCAAATTCTCCAACTTTAAATGTGGCCTACTCTGTGCAGCCTTTGGTGGGGCGGTTGAAAGAATAAAAATGTTACCTCAAATTCTGCCCATTATCATATTAGGACCACCCTCATCATTCATTTTATTATTTAAATTTTTCTCCTAAAATAGTACTAAATCAGATTTAGAGTTGCATGTAGGTATATTTGCATAAAGTTTGCGGCATTTGTATTTGGAGTGGTACTTATCTGACTATGCCTTGCAGAGGTGGATTAGAAACAGTAGCGTGTCATGTCAGTACAGTGAGGGCATGTAGATGCAAATAAAGAACGCCCCTTTGCAATGTATAATGAAAAAACACTATGTTATAAATAGAACAAGCAGTCATAATGAGAGCATTAAGCACAGAGTCCTGCTGAGAAGGACTTGTTTATCTTCATCCACAAGTGGATGTGGTTTGATTTCTTTTGCCAAGCCTGGATCTATGGGTTTATTTTGATGGGTTTTTTTTATTGCAAGCTTGAAAACCTTGGATATGTTTTGGTATTTTTGTTGGACAAGCAAGGATACTAGGATTACAGATGAAAACCCTCGATGTAGGTGCGTTCTACAGAGATTTTTTTAAATGTATTTAAAATAAAATATGTACAAGGGGTGTGTGTATGTGTTTAATTTAAATTTTCTTAGTGCTCTACAGGTTCCAGTGGGCCCCCAAGGTGCCAGCGGGGCCCCCAGGTGCCAGCATGACCTGGCAGCCAGGGGTATGCTGGTGCCTGTAATATTACAAGCACCAGCATGCCCAAACGGTGTATGGCAGCCTGGGCTTGCTGGGACCTGTAGAGCACCCTGACAAAATGGTGTTTTTCATATAAACTATTTCTTCTTATCCCACACCCACCGCCCAGGGCCCAGGGCTGTGGCAAGTGCCCTAGTGCCTTCAGCATGGGGCTAAACATCTGTATACCCGTAAGGAAGGGGAGGTCTACTTTTTTTTTTTGTGCAGTCCCCATCTCCTGAGGGAATCTAACTGTGAGGCTGGTTAGTCATTATGGCAGGGGGATCCCACGCTGCAGGTTCCCCCTGCTATAATGCCACCTGCCAATGGCTGGCACATCCTAGTAAAATCCTAGTGTGGGTGGTGACCCCACACTTTATGGCTAATATGCTAGTACATGCCTAGTCTGGCAGTACTAAGGTTGGTATTGGGGAAATTCCTGGTGTGCCCCACCAGATTGGTGTTTTGTCAGATACTGCAGTTGGCACATGAGTGAAGCTGGGTGTTACATTAGGGGCTACATTTGGTAAGCAGAACTAGCGCCTGAGTCAAGCTTTTGCCCTTCTGCTCTACAGGAGGTTTTTGTCCTTCCTGAGCTCACCTTAGGACACCTGCATTACGGTTTGACATGTGTACCGCCCCAGTCAAACTCCCCTTATACCACTTTCCTTAGAGCAGGTCCTATGGACTGATCCACTGTAGTGGAAAGAGGAGGAAAGCAATTATCTGCAGATGAAGCAGAGAGAAAAGGTGGTTGGAATCAGTTGAGCTGCTGTGTGAATTTGTAAATCACTCTAAGGTGTGTATCTGTATGTCCCTCCCGTGGTTATGTGAGTGATGGACACTTTTGAAAAGTAGATTTGGAGCATAGGATACAAAGCAGAGGTTACCTACACTATATGAACAAAAGTATTTGGACGCTTAACCATTACGTCAACAGTCACTGTGATGACATTTTTTTCATATACATATACTTTATGTAGTTGGTCTTGCCCATCTGACTGCCGAACAGAGAAGCATGATTCGTCACTCTACAGAACACGTTTCCACTACTCCACAGTCCAGTGTCTGTGTTCTTTACACCACACTTGGCATTGGTCTAGTTTATCTGAGGCTTGCATGCAGCTGCTCGGCCATGGCAACCCATTCCATTAAGCTCCTACTGCACAGTTTTTGTGCTTACATTAATGCCAGTGGAAGTTCGGAACTCTTCAGCTATGGAATTATCAGAGCGTTGGCGACTTTTACGCACCATGTGCCTAAGCAGTCGTTGTCCCCGCTCTGTGATTTTACATGGTCTTCCGCTTTGTGGCTGAGTTGCTGTTGTTCCTAAACGATTCAACTTTCTAATAATATCACTTACAGTTGACCGTGGAGTATCCAGCAGTTATGAAATTATCAGGGCAGTGTTTCAAAAATTGTGGATCTAACCCCAAATAAGGTAGAAAATACTGGAGTATTTCAGGACAAATAAAAATGTGAACCTACACATCAGCAGTATATTTGCAGTGAGACTTTGTGCCTACAGACCACAGGAGAATTTGGCTGTGATTCCCAGGAATGGGTGATTAAATTGGGATGTTTAGTTCCTAAATAATGGACACTCTCTTGCAATTACTTAATGGTCATAAGACTTTTGTACTGGGTTTAAATATCAGATTCTGTCAGATCATTTTATATATTATGGATTTGCTGCTTTAACAAACAAAGAGCCATAAATGTGTTACATCACTTTTAGTCTACAATGATGAGCGGTTGAGACATGTGTTTTTTTTACTGTATTTGTTTTATTGCTTGATTTTATTGTATTTCTTTTATTGAATTTCTGAAGATATTTTACTATAAATTGTCAGGCCATATTTTTATTGTTGTAGTTGATCAATTATGCCTAGGATTGCAGGAAACCTGACCCTATGGAAACAGTATATAGCTGATGGGATTACTATCTGCAAAGGGGATTGCACACATTTTCAAAATTTATCAGAACATTTAAATTGTAATTATTCTCATTTAAAAATCTAACATGATAATAGTTTTTCTAAATCTTCTATTATACCAAGAGGGAAATTCTGTGAAACAATGACACATTTGGAAAAGGCAGACATTAAGGAGCAGATTCAATTCGACGAATGGCGCTGCTGAACAATGTCTCAATATTGCCAGCTGTTACAGTAAGAAATCTCTGCTGATTTTTGCAGACTGCTCCGGAGACACATGGGGCCTGATTCATTAAGGAAAGTAAAGCAAAAAATGAGTAACTTTTCACCTTGGCAAAACCATGTTGCATTGGAGAGTGGGGTAAATTTAAAATGCGGGGACAGATTTATAGTTGGATAGGGCATGTCCTAGATCAACTTTCAATGTACAAATAAAGCTATCAAGCATTTGTGTGCTACATGAAAGAAACAGTCAGTGTTTAAATAATAAACTAATTTGCACCCATTGCATTGTAACATGGTTTTGCCCAGGAGAAAACTTACTCTTTTTTTAACTTTCCTTAATAGCATCACCTTGCCAAGTTTAATCTGCCCCAATTACTTTCCTAATATCATATGAGTTGTTACAGTATGCAATGCAGTAGATACATACCCAAAGCACTTATTAAACGTATCTAGAAAAAAATACAAAGATGTATTTGAATATCAAGCAAAATATCTTAAAATTATTTTTTTAGGGGCTACATTCAATGGAAACAAGATTTTTTTGTTAGGGGAGGGATTAAAAAAATGAGAGAAGATGTGAGCATATTTGATTATTTCTTTTACAACTGATTTTTTTTACAACTAAAGAATTAAAGAATATTTTAGATATTAGTTATCTTTTTAGAATGAGATTTTACCCAAAAATCAGTATTTATTTTTAAAAAAGCCCTTAACCTTAAAAAAAACACCTAGTGATTAAAATGATAGAAGTTCAGATACATTTTTATTAGGGATGTGCACCGGCGACTTTTGAGGTCTCGTGTTTTGTGTTTTGGATCTGGATTTTCATTATTTTTGGGGTTCGGATTTGTCTCGCAAAACACTTGACAAAAGGTCTCGGTTCGGATTTAAGGTTTTGGATTCGGATTTTTTTTGAAAAAAACATAAAAAGTTTAAAAATCAAGTTTTTGGGCTTATTTTCACTCCTACGCTATTATTAACCTCAATAACATTCAATAACAAGCATTTCCACTAATTTACAGTGTATTCTGAACACCTCAAAATATAGTTATTAGTCCAAAACAGTTCCCTGCATTATTCTTACTAGTGTCTACAATATTTCTGGTGCCAACATCTATCACTAAGTAATACTACTGCATGCACAAGACCTGGGGCAACTGAGTACCTGTGAGTATGTTCAGCTCGAAGTGCTGCTATAAGCAAAGACCACAACAAGCCTGGTTCTAGGGTTTTAAAAATAAAAAATATTTGCTTTATATGTCCATATAAGATATGTTTTGTATAATTAATATCTGTTTCAGTAATGTATTGCTGCCCTGCATGTGTTACGATACTGGTATGTCAACTTTAAGACATGTAGAATCTGCTTGCACAGATCTTTAATTATACAAGCCACCAATCTTATAGAGCATGAGTTGCTCACCAATACTGGGAGCCCCCAGATCTTAAGCTCAAGGTAGTGCAGACTTAAGTAGTATCATGGAGGTTAGAATGTGGCATGGGGAGGCCAAAGGGATCAAGCACCGGTGTCCACCAAAAGTCCAGAAATAATTATATACAACAGAAGTTATATCCTAAATCAAAGTTAGGGCAGGCTGAGTTCTGGAAAAGTCCAAAATACAATCCAAAGGTCAAGGTAGGCAGAGTATGAGCAAGATCTAAATGCAATCCAAAGTTCAGGGCATGTAGGTTATGAGCAAAAACAAAAAATCCAATGTGAGGTGAAATCCCAAAAAACCATCAGAGAATTATAGAGACAAGCACACACTGGCAGAGATAAACTACAACCAGGACAGAACCAGGAAAAATAAGCCTTTTAAAGAACAGGTATCTGGATAGCATGGATAAAACAGCTGATTCCAACATGGCTGCACCCACTGATGAAACGCATCTGACCTCCAAGAAAATAATCTGAAGACACATTATAGATATGACCGAGACACATCAAGGTCGCACGGACTGATGACGCAGTGTTATGACTCTGCCTATTCTTTGTATCTAGCAGCAGTAACTCATACCACCAGAGGTGCTGCTGTTCTGTTCCTGAACTCTTCAACATGCCTGAAGTAGTTAATCTCCTTGCCTGATGCCTTAGAACTGCACCTGTCGCACTGCTTCAAATACCTGCCTTAAGCTGTGCTCTGTGCAGTTCATCCTTTATTCCTAGTTGCTGCTGGTTTCCCCCTGTTACTGTGTTTGCTCCAATGCTGCTTGATCTTCTGTTGTGACCCTCGGCTTGATTCCTGGACCCTTTGCTTATTCGCTTGTGACACTGATCTCTGCATGGCTATTTGGATTCTGTTAACCTGATCTCTGCTTGATCCCTGGACTCTGTCTGCTTACCTGGACAGCCTCGTGCCTCCTGGACTGGGGTAACTTATATTGTCTGTTTCTGCCATTTAACTGTACAGTCACTATTTGGAACCTGTTCTTTTCCGTGGATTTGAGTTATCCTTGTTTATGTATTTGCCTGAATAAAGACATTTTGCTTTATACTTCCGTTGCAGCTTTGTGAAAGCACTAGGAATCATGACATGCAGCCTGCATATGCATCATAACAGGATGTCCTTCTATTGTACATATCCATCAGAGCTATATTTGGTTCTAAGTAGAGATGGGCGGGTCCGGTTCTCCGAGAACCGAACCCACCCGAACTTTGGGTATCCGAGTACCGAGCTGAGCAGCTCGGTACTCTCCCGCCCATTCCGAATCCAAATCGAGGCCGAACGTCATTGTGACGTTGTCGGATCTCGGGGCTCGGTTCTCGCGATACTTCAACTTTATAAATACACGCCTCCACAGCAATCCATCGCCATTTGACAGAGGGAGAGAGCAGGGTGTAGTCATAGGCTAATTAGAGCAGGGACAGAGAATATAATATTGTTCTTGCAATTGCTCTAACCAAAATCGCTAGTGCAGAGAGGAGGATAGAGGTTTATTATTTTTTCTTCATATTTGGCACTCCCCAGCGCTTTTGGGGTGTCCCCCATAATTGTGCATTAATATTTCTGGCTGTCAAAAGTCATATCTGTCAGCAGTATCTACTAAATAATTTGTAGCACTCCTCAGTGCTTTTGGGGTGTCCTCCCTAATTGTGCATTAATATTTCTGGCTGTCAAAAGTCATATCTGTCAGCAGTATCTACTAAATAATTTTTAGGACACCTCAGTGCTTTTGGGGTGTCCTCCCTAATTGTGCATTAATATTTCTGGCTGTCAAAAGTCATATCTGTCAGCAGTATCTACTAAATAATTTTTAGCACTCCTCAGTGTTTTTGGGGTGTCCTCCCTAATTGTGCATTAATATTTCTGGCTGTCAAAAGTCATATCTGTCAGCAGTATCTACTAAATAATTTTTAGCACTCCTCAGTGTTTTTGGGGTGTCCTCCCTAATTGTGCATTAATATTTCTGGCTGTCAAAAGTCATATCTGTCAGCAGTATCTACTAAATAATTTTTAGCACTCCTCAGTGTTTTTGGGGTGTCCTCCCTAATTGTGCATTAATATTTCTGGCTGTCAAAAGTCATATCTGTCAGCAGTATCTACTAAATAATTTTTAGCACTCCTCAGTGCTTTTGGGGTGTCCTCCCTAATTGTGCATTAATATTTCTGGCTGTCAAAAGTCATAACTGTCAGCAGAATCTACTAAATAATTTTTAGCACTCCCCAGTGGTTTGCGCTCAGAATGGATTCAAAGCAGTCCACATATGATCTAAATGAGCAACCAGGTTCTGTCACCAGTCCTGATGTTAGTGTTCCCAGTACGTCATCTGGCCAAGGCGATGTCAAACAACAGAGTGTTTTCAAATTAGTGCAAAAAACAAAAACCAAAAAAAAAATTACTGTATTGAAGCGAAAAAGAAGTGTAACTGAGCAAAAGTTAAGTGACGATAAAAAAAAAATTGCAAGCATGCCATTCTACACACGCAGTGGCAAAGAGAGAATGAGGCCTTCACCTTTGGCTATTAGTGGCAGATCCCAAAAAGTTACCCAGCCTACAATTGGTGCACAACTACTGTTACGCGTCAAAGCCGAGCTGCAAGATAACAGTGAGGCATTACAGGAGAATATTTGCTCTGATTCACAAATGACAACAATCCCTGTGGAGAGTCCATCCAACAGTGGGATGTCTAATCGTGACCATTCTGTTAGTCTACCCATAAAGAAGGGCCCTTTCAGCAGTTCTGCTGATGTGTGCCTGAACAGCCCGAGTGTAGCCGGTGATACACCAAGTGAGGATGACACTTTGTCTTTAGAAGAGGATGTGGGGGAGATTTGGGTATCCGACGATGAGGATGCGGTTGATTGTGTAAGTCCTGCAGCAGTGTGGCACCAGTGGGAGCAGTTCTGGCATGTGAGGTTCTGGCACCAATATGCACTTTCCAAACACAAGCAGGGATGACGCAGGGGGCAGACCACAACAGTTTGACATCTGGGCTGGTTTGAAGGATTTGTCAAAAAAATGTGTGACCTTGACCATAATTCCAACCAATCCTACTATTAACATGCAAAGGATGGTGGAGGGCCTATCAGGGATTAAACTGTATTTTTCATAATTTTCACTAATAATGTTTGGGTGTAATATACACCCAAAGACGAGTGCTCAATTGCTAAGAGTCATTGATGGAGAGGAAGACAAGCAGGCTTGTCTGTAGAATTTGCAGGCAAATTGTGCTGCGTTATATAGGTAACACCAAAAGAGAAGAGCTCCATTGCTCCATTGCTAATTGTAATTGCTGAAATAGAAATAATAGGGCTGACAGTCTTGGTCTAAATCTGCAGTTACATTTTATTGTACCATAGCTCATTGCGAAACTGGAGAGGTGGCAGGGTTTAGTGATAATCTTCCTCCAACAATACTAATTCATCCCAATATCCCAATATCATAGAAGTCTGTGTAGTATGATGTAATTGCTGATAATGGCCTTCCAAAGGGAATGACTAGTTGATTTTAGGGCAGAGCTGTCACGGTTTTTGGGCAATTCTTTTACAGCACAGCAAATATCAAAATGTTTAGCGGACTCATCTGCATCACCACTGGGTGTCTTGGGAAAGCAATTTCTTTTACTACAAGCAGTTGCCAGAGAAACTGAAGGAGAAGACGTCCCAACAAGATGTTGATAAGTCTGGGATCCTTGCAAAGAAAATTAAGTATTTCATCTACAATTAAAATATAGTTAGCACATTTACTTTGTTTTATTGCACACTATAATTTTATGTAGCACCTTTTCAAAATCTATTATTAAGGCAATCACTTGACTCAAGCTAACCGTGTCTGCACTTTCTTCACAGGTAACTACTTCGCTGGACTAAAGTATATTCCCCTCAAATGCTAGTCTTCTTGCAGCTGCTGTATTCTCCTACATGCTGTTGCAGAAACCACAAATTGACCCTAAATGTTTATGGACACAAACAGCATCTCCTGCATGTCATTTTTCAAAAGTTCTGTAACACCAAGTTGATAGTGTGTGCAAAACAGGAAATGTGATGGAATTCAGCCCCGCTGTAATGCTGGACCAATATTGGGGTCGTAATCAGAAATGACATATCCTCAGGAGACTCCAAGCAGGATTAGCCATCTTTCAATGACATCCCTTAGTTTTTGGAACAGTTTGTCAGCTGTATGCCTCTTAGTGAAGCTGCTGATACACAGAGTAGCCTACTTCTCAAAAATGTGATGTACCTGGGTACCTGCTGCTGCTGTCCATGCTGGGGAAGGCGAAAGACCAACCCAGTGGGCTTTCACAGTCATATAATCTTTTGTTTGCCCAGTTCCGCTTGTACACATATCTGTGGTTAAGTGTACAGTGGGTAGAATACCATTTTGTGACCCAATAATGACATTTTTAGGAACTTTCCGGTACAGGAGAGAATAAGCTTTTCTAGTAAAATGGTATAGTGATGACATTTGCTAACAGGGACATAACACTTCAATTAAATGTCTTAAACCAACTGTATTAATAGTGGACATTGGACACAGATCTAACGCTAGCATAGTACCCAGGGCGTCTGTGATCCGCTTTGCGACTGGGTGACAGGTTTCATTCTTGCTTCCTCTTGCAGAGGATTGTTTACTTGCCAATTGTTGGGGGGGAAGATTGCAGGTGCTGGGATGTAGATGAGAGAAGGGAGGTAGATTATGCTGGAATGCTTGTTGTTAATTTTTTTTTAACCAAAGTTTCTGATTTTCCCAACAGTTTGCCAATAACTCGCTGAAAAATGACGAAACATGGATGAGGATCCCAGATGGTTAAGGTCCCTACCTCTACTGAGTGTGGCTTTCAAAATGTTACAAATGGATAGACAACTCTTGCCAGGATTCGTGTAAAAATAATTCCACACTTAAGAGGTGGATTTTTGGTCTTATGCCCAGGCATGACAATGGCCTTTTTGTTATCACTGGCAAGAACTGCAGCAATTTTTCTTTTCAAGTGTATGAAAATCATATTGTGACATAGGAGGTGTTCAAAATTGAATAAAAAATGACTGGAAATTAGTGTTACTGAGGTTAATAATAATGTAGCTACAAAATAATACCTAAATTATGTTATTTTAGCACCAATAAATGTAATTTTTATAACAAATTGCAAAACAAAACCAAACAAAACCAAAACCAAAACCAAAACACGCAATGGCGGTTTTGCAAAACCAAAACCAAAACCAAAACACGACGGTAATCCAGATCCAAAACCGAATCCAAAACCAAAACACGGGGGTCAGTGACCATCTCTAGTTCTAAGTGAACTGTAACTTTAAATCAATTAAATCCTATATAAGACCCCATATTGGTTGGGGAAGTATCATACTCCCGAAGAAGATATTGGTTGAATTGCAAAACACGTTTCCTTCTGTCCCAAATTTATTGATGTATTGTGGGAGTTAGAACAGAAGAAAATGAGTGTCAGGAGCTGAACTTGGCGTCCTCTGTTACTACGGACTACAGAATGTCTTATATTCTGAATCCTGCATGTGTCCTTGAGTTCAATAATGCACTGTTTATACTTTTAATTTTTATTTCATTTAATTTTATTTACATTATACAACTTTCCCAGCTCTGGGTTAATCCTAGTGAAGGGAACCCTTATATGACTTGCAAGATAAATGTAAATATATTTAAATGTGACATCTAATTGTTTATCATTGTGTTCTCATCTAATTTAGGTGCGTGGTATATCACTTAGCATTGCATTTATTTATCAGTGCACAGTGAGCACTATTTATTTTATATTATTTTGGGTATCCAATATGAGCAGGACTATCAAACAAAACAGACTGCTAACTTCAGATATTTTCAAAGAGAAGTTGCTACGTCAGCTACAATTTTCAAAGTTACAAAGCTGCAGAAAACGCCACTAGCTTATCATGTGTCACAACAGACATTGTTAGACTACTTTTTCTGCTAGACTTGAACAAAACTTTGAAGTAGAAGATAATGATATACAACAAAGACAATGTGAAAACAGTCTAGATATACTTACTAGTACAATTAATAATGTGGACATTAATGATTCTGTGCAAGGTCATTTTTCTCTTACTCCAGCTATCAGTGATCATATCATTATTATAGGAATCGTTTGAAAAACAAATTCCCTTATTTTCCACATAATTCTAATTATTTTTTCTTCTCAAATGAATTAATCTATACAAGAAGAAGTGATGGGGAATATTTTTTGTGAACCTAGATTTTATATTCAGTTGGTGTCAAAGTCTTTTGCATTTGCTGTAAACTGTTTTATTCATATGGAACCAAATCATCTCTAGCAAAAGTCAGCAACAATAACTGAAACATACATAAATATTTTATTTAAAACTGCATGAAAATTCACCAGAACATTTAATGTGTTTTATGAAATGGGTTAAGGTTAAGGTTAATAAAACTATAAATCAAAATATGCAATGACTTGTTGTTAATGAAAAAGATCATTGGTGATTTACTGTAGATTGCGCGCGTGACATCATTTTATATGTTACCAAGTAAAATTTGTGCAACATTTCCAACAACCCAAATCTTTTACTATAATTCCTTTAGGGGCAACACGGTAGCTCTATGGTTAGCACTTTTGTCTCATAGTACTGAGGTCATGAGTTCAATTCCCAACTTATGTGTGTTAAGTTTGTGTGTTCTCTGTGGGTTTGTTCTAGTTTTCTACCATGCTCCAAAAACATGCTAGTAGCTTAATTGGCTGCTATTAAACATTGACCTTAGCCTCCCTCAGCCTGTGTGTATCTTAGGGAATTTAGACTGTAAGCTCCAATGGGGCAGGGATTGATGTGACTTCTCTGTACAGAACTGCAGAATTAATGACGCAATATAAATACGTGATGATGATGTGAGTCATACACATATTCCTTTATATTGAAATGTGTAGACTTTCAAATGATGGTATACATATCAAAGAACATTGTATTACTTATACAGTCATTTATTTCAAATAATAAAACAATTGTTAGAAGGTTTAATGTAATGAATTGTAGGTTCCAAGGCTATGACAGTTGGTATTCCATGAAGGTAAAAAGTACATAGTTGTGAACATAACCGGAAAGACCTTTTCATGCCTTGTGGAAACCATTCTTTGAACTCAGTCATAAATAAATTGTAAACCATCTTGCACTTCAGCTCCACTAGGAATATGAAAATACTGAAACACTGTGTTAAATGTGTTAAACCTTATAGTTAAGTTTCTTTGTGATACCTGCTGGAATTGTCATAATAAATGTTTAAAACCATTCCAATATCAAATAATATAAACCAACAATGCCTTGATAACATTGAGTGAAGTGGATTCATCAGATGTCTCTAGCTCAAATGTCTGAAAGCTCAAATCTTGGCAACACAAATTTGTGGTTTATCTTTTCTGTTGATGTTTGGTACTTAGTTTGATATTTTACATTGTGGTTAGCATTGCTGACTCACAACACTGCGGTCGTCTGTTTGGTTCCGACCCGGGCTCTATCTGTGTAGAGTGTTCTCAAAATTGTTCTGTGGGTTACCACCAAGTTCTCTGGTTGCCTCCCACACTCAAAATACATATTAAAAAGTTAATTTACCTAGTGTATGTGTGTGTATGTGTGTGTGTGTATCCATGTGCCAAATAATTTAGAGTATAAGCTCCACTGGGGCAGGGACTATTGTAAATGATTAAATATTCTCTTTAAAGTGATGCGTTATATGTTAAAAACTGTTAATAAATATTGTATTGTATTGTATTCTATACTGGCTATAGCTTTGGTAGTGTTGGAAGCATGCTTGAAATATGTGACTGTTTAATGATCGAAAGGATTTGCAAAGGCTAGTAGAGGCAAAAGAACTTGTTGAAGTTTTAGATGTACAATCAGTTTTTTTTTAAATAAAGAGTGCCACAAAAGGGGGTATGTTCAATTGCATGACCTTTTGTAGGACAGGCTGAAAATCATGCTGCACCAATCACCCAATTACAGAGTGTTCCTAGGTGAGTGTGAGCTGGATAGATGGAGGATGATAAACAGGCCATAAAAACAAACTAAACTACAATAGATGCTCGTCTAAGAATAACCTTCTAGTCAGGACATCCTTAGACAGATGGAGGATCTTTTTAAACCTTAATTACTACAAAAACCTTAGGATGTGTGATTTGCAAGAGGAAGGAAGGACCTTAAAAAAACTCTGTAGTGCATTTTCAACATGATTCTTAGCAGGCCTGTCACAGAACACATCAAGCTTGTCCTAACATATAGAGCTTTCTGACCCAGACAACAGATCCTCCAAGAGATGTAACATGGAGGTGCACCAATACACCCTGAAAAAGAATCTTATGTCTGAGATCCTGTCTCAATATCAGATAGACTACTTATAGCATTCAGAGGGTAATGTTATGACTCTGCCTATATTTTGTATGTGGCAGCAGTACCTTAAATCCACCAGAGGTGCTGCTGTTCTGCTCCTGTATTTTGCATCATGCCTGTAGGAGTTAATCTCCTTGCCTGATTAAAACTGTACCTGTTTCACAGCTTCAAATACCTGCCTAAATCTGAGCTCTGTGCAGTTCATCGTTTATCCCTGCCTGCTGCTTGTTTCTCCCTGTTCCAGTGTTTGTTCTACTGCTGCTTGATCTCCTGTTGTGACCTCGGCCTGATTACCGGTTTATGCTTGTTTGCTTGTGACCCTGAACTCTGCCTGGACACTGGTTTCTGCTTGAACTTTTATTGCTCAGACCTCTGCCTGGTCACTGGATTCAGCTAGATTGATTTTCCTTGCAAATTGTTTATTGTCTGCTGAGTTACTCTGTCAATCTCTACATTGGTTGGCTGTTTTTTCAACGAATCCAATTTAAAATGATTCTACTAACATACAAAGCCATCAACAAAACTGCACCATCATACATCACCTTACTTGTCTCAAAATATCTCCCAACTCAACACCTCCGTTCTGCACAAGATCTACGTCTCTCTTCCACTCTCATCACTTCCTCCCATTCTTGGTTTCAGGACTTTTTTCAGTCTGCACCCACATATGGAATTCCCTCCTCCCTTGCACTACAAGATGTTCCTCTAGTCTTCAAACCTTCAAGAGTTGTCTGAAAACCCATCTCTTCAGACAAACTTATAATATTCCTCTACCACCCTCAATCTTTCTAGGTTACCCTATTACCACCCTCTACACAGCTAACATAAGACAACAACCCTATGGCCAACATAGTTGTGTGACTAAGCATGCAGCCCACTAAATACGTGGTAACCTTTGCATTCTCGCTGGACAAATATTTAATATGATGTAGCACTTACCCATGTGTATCAAACCCTTGTCCCATATATTGTAAGCTTGCGAGTAGGGCCCGCTTACCTTTCCGTATCTATGCATTACCCAGTATTGTTTTATTACTCTTTGTTCCCAATTGTAAAGCACTATGGAATCTGCTGGCGCTATATAAATACATGTTGATGATGTTGATGATGATGATGATGATTTGGTTTGTGAGCACATGCGTCTGGCCTTTTCCTTCAGACTACTGCCAGTTCGTTTGTCTCCGCTGCTGGTTTCTGTTGATACTTCTGTTTGGATTCTGACTTCTCCCTAGAATTTCAGTCATGGTTTGTTCTATTGTCCTGCAGCTCCTCTTGTGACCCAGACCCCAGAGTCATTTGATCTTGCTCATGCTTACTCCCTGGTATATGGTGGATCCCTCGTCTTCTGACTCCTGGCGTCCCTGACCCTCCTTTTGATTGATTTTCCCGTAGATCATCTAGTGCCTTGTGCTTCCTGGCTAACCTGTGCCTTGTGCCTACTAAATAACCTGGTAATTCAGTTCCCTTGTGCCTGTACTTCAATCTGCTAAACCTGGTAATCTGAATCTGCACTTCACCTAATGCTCCTGATATCCAGCTCATCTGCTAATCCTGGTAATGAGCATTATCAAGTATTTTTGTTCCTGTCTGTAATATAACTAACCACAGCATTATCAAGTACATTTGCTCCTGTCTGCAATATATTTAACCAGCGTTATCAAGTGCTTTGTTCCTGTCTGCTAATATATCTTATCAGCATTACCTGTTGTATCCATGGACTAATAGCTGTATTACCATTGACTGCATTTAGTTATAACCTGTGTGACCAGTGTTTAAAATAAAAATACTCTGTTTGCATATACAACTAGTCTTTGTGGTTTTCATGCTGGGGACCCTAATATACATTTCACCAGTCTCCTTCCTCTGGCAGGGTGAAAAATATGCCATAATTATCTAAGCCAAAAATAGTAGATAGCAGACCTCAAAGAAGAAAGCGATTGTCATAGTTTATAGTATTTCTATAGTGGAAATTGATTTAGTGGATTCCAATAGCAAGAACAGTTTATAATGAGAAAAAGGTACTGTACCTTTAAGTCCAGGCATGACCAGGGGTCCAGAGCCAGAAAAAATAGTCATCCGAAAGCCAGGGCTGAAACAAATGAACCCAAATCTTCCAAATGAACCCAAATCTTCCAATATCTTCAAAATTCCAAACCAAAAGTGGCCTTTATAAAGAAAACTCACTTTAGGCAAGCAAGTCTTTGAATAACCCTGGATTAAAATATTATAGTATATCTTTAGTTAAACTCACATGGATCTTATATGAGACTGGACTATCTGTTTGTCATTAGCTGTTAGCATTAATATTACTAAACAAAATGGTTTACAAATCAATTACCTAGTCTAATAACACTAGTTTCTCCTTGTTACTGCTGCACACAACATATGTGGATGATAAATGAGGTTTGATACAAGGTGAGGGAGGGACTGATAACTTCTTTCCTGTAATTCCTAAAGAGTTAAGTCAAACAAAGCAAAATACTGAATAGTAAAAAACAACCCTGAATGTTAAAAAATAGATGTAAATGTTACCATTTCTGGAACAAGAACGTGAAACTTTCAGTGTGCACACTAAAGATATAATGGACTGTAATGTTCATGGGTTGGGTACGTTCTAATGATGTTGTAAACGCAGACACCACATACCCTGACATAAGGACACCGAAGAGCTGATTGTCGATAAAGTGGGAATACAGACGGCTTGCGACCGATGAAGAGCCCATCACAGTACAATGACGTCACTTTGAAGGGAAACACTGTCATTCCTGCTGTTTAGGTGGTAATTTAAGGAGGCGTACAATGTTCGTTAGAAAGCTTTGTACAATCTAAATGTCGGCAATGAGATCTTCAGTGTCCTCATGTCAGGGTAATTGGCGTCAGCTTTGACAGCGTCATTATATTGACTACCACCGATGTTCACATCTAGTATGCACTTGTCTAATCTGATATGACAATGTTTTCACATGCATCATTTAGAGCAGTAAAACAAATCTGCATCTGAAACTCTGACTTAAGAAAATACTTCATTGAAGGCTAAACACATTACAGACAGTCTGGAAGCAAACTTTAAGATAAATGAGTTTGTAGAGGCCCTATAATTCATGGTAAAAAAAAACTTAATGGTTTCATGGTAGCTTGCTATAAAATGTTTATTAAGATCTTTCTCCCCAACTGTTATGTTACATGCGATGTCCTCTCACAATAGTCCATCCTACCAACAGCTGCATTAAAGGTGCACAATTCTGTCACACAACAAGAAGGTGAAGACCTAATGGCATGTGTCAGTTACTGACCTATTTCTTTGCTATACATAGAGCTAAAGAACTTTTCTAAAGTTAATAGACATATCATGCAGCCTTTCAACTGCAAGCAAACTTTCAGTTAATATACCCTACTGGATGTTTTGGAATCCTCTTGATGTGCCTTTCCACAGATGCAGATAATGATAGATTGGATGTTTATGCTGACAGTTCTAGAACAACTGGGAGTTATTCCAATATATTACACTTGATCTCAGCACTCTACAACAACTCAACAGCTAGTAAGTACTCTTACTCACATGAACAGGTGTCCACTCTGCTCCCTATGCACCAGACTGGGAAAGATGCTACCTTGCCTCATTGCCAACAGGTTTAATAAAACATTGTCATGCTGCTCACAACATATGTAAAAGTCCACTAAAATAAAGAAAAGTCATCAGGAAATCCCATGATGCTTCTAAGTTGTCATATAAAAATAATTTCTGATTCTATACATTGCCCACTTTGTATCACTTTTATTACAAATGTTAACAAACAGGTAAAAACAAAAATCATGTACAATTACCTCTTCTCTATTCAAAGATATGTTCAAATAAAATACAGTCCAATTCGGATCAAAATAGGTATTCAGTAAGGTTGTCCACCCTTACTTGGTATCATTGATAGCACATATTTTCTTATAATGTAGGCAAAATGCTTGCATTTATTTTTTGTTTTTTGTTTGTTTTTTCATCCAGAAAGTTTTATTTCTATATGTGGATATAATGCCATTGTTCTGGACACGGCCATTAATAAATCTTCTGGCAGTAGATATCCCACCCAAATGTTTTGGGCCTCCTTCTCATTGAATCAAAATCTCTAGATAACAAAACGCCACAGCCCCTGTATAAACAACTTTGAGTAAACACATATTTTAATATGTCAGCACAGTTGTCAATTTGAGCGAGTTCACTGTCAATAGAATAAATATTTATTAACAACTTATTTTTGACTCTTAACACTGTAATTGCCCTGTTCTATAAATATACATTATAACGTATACTGTACAAAGTTGAGTCTTGAGTAGATCATATGTTTGCCTTAAATAGGATTCTCCTCACAAAGAAACAATTTCCAGATGCACTAGTATCTGACATATTGTCAGGGAAGTGGGTCTTGGTCATTATATGAAAATCTGTTTACTAAACGGAGACACTTGGAGGATTATCAGTGCTCCATTGTTATATTAATTCTGTTCAGCTGATAACTGGCATGTGTGGAATTTAAAAAAACTTTTAATAAATATTGCTTTCAATGATACTACACCAAGAAGGTGCCTCCATCTATTAGATTTTTTAGATAATGTCTCTGCAATTTAAAAGGAAGCTGGGAATATTCACCTGCTAGCAAAAGACACCCAGCTGTGTCTAGCGTTAATATGTAGAATATATTAACAAAAACAAATAAGCACAACCTCAGAAAGATTAGTTATTGATAAACGCAATGGGCATTAGTCATTAAGGAAAGAAAAGAAAAGCAAAAAAAGGTAACTTTGCACCTTGGAAAAATCATGGTGCATTGGAGGGGGGGGGGGGTAAATTTAAAATGTGGGGACAGATTTATTGTTGGGTAGGACATGTCCCTGATCAACTTTAAATTTCAGTGTAAAAATAAAGTTAGCAAGTATTTGTGGGTTACATGAAAAAGCAGACAGTATTTTCCTTATGTGCAAAATGATAGGACAAAATTAATACAGTAAGCAAAAATACAAACACATGAAGTAATTACGCATAAGTAGCGCAGATGAGTGTGAGTATAACTGAGGGGGGCTCTCAAAGAATTTAGCAAAAGACAGAACAGGGCATACAGGGGAGATGAACAGTAGACAGACATGAGGCAAGAGGTAGAGAGTACTCGTCTTACATTCTAGATGGTATTATTGATTTATATTAGGACAGGGCAACACTTGTAGTGCGCATTCTAAAATTCATCTTTTCATTCACCCAATCTCATTCTAACTTAAAATATACTTAATTTAGACTTTACCAAATATAGACACGGACACCTGATTATGATTTGGAACAAGGAAACAGTTTTATTGATTGTAAATTGTTAGCTCAAAAAGTGGTGGCGGTGAGAGCAGAGCAGTCAGCTAATTCCTTTGCAAAACCAATAAAGATGGATAGGCCAGACCATTTCACCACCAACACAGGATATACATTATTTATTGGCCTATTGGTGCTAATTTCTGGCAAATGAGTGACTACATCCCCTCTGGACTCGACAGTGGTTTGCCCTCAAAAAACAGGCCAAGGGGTTCTCCTAAGAGGACCAAGATTCTGGTGACTTCAAAGGGGCAGTGACCTGTGATCAATAATTGTAAGCACCATATTCTATCTGACTGCTGACTGCGATGCTCTCCTACCAACCAGTGTGATCCTTTAAAGGACTCACGACCCACCACCAATCGACCTCACCATAGCCCATGATTTCCAGAATATCTGGTCAATAAAGATCCATATCCCTTCCACTGTCAAATTGACCTTGTCTGCTCTTAAAAGGTGTGCTTTATCAACTGATATCAACGGGTGCTCTATAACAATCCCCCTAAGGCTCTGGTGATCTGACCCGATGATTTGTTAATCTTCCTAATGATAGATACCATGGTGGTGGGAAGGATTTTAATCTCCAAGACATACATGGGATGAATATTAGACCAGCAGATCTTAACCATTGGCCAGTGTAACTGAATGTCCCTCAGGTTCTCACGAATCTGGATAATTAAATCTAGCGATTTACCAGTCAAATCTATGCTCTGGGGAATCTTACACTTTGGACGGGTTGTACTGGTGCATATACACTGAATTTCAGTCCACATATTGACCAAAACCATCTCATGGCCATGGCCAGAATTATCCAGTTTGTGCTCACCAGGGAGCACATCAATCATTAGGTGACTGTGACAGCGCTTGGGCAGCGAAAAGTGTGTCCGTGCCAACAAACAGGAAATCATCAAGATAGTGTGCGATCCCATAGTGGCCAGTTCCTGCTTGCACACCAATGCAAGAAAGAGCTGAAAGCTCTCGAAGTAAGCACGTGAGACTGAACACCCCATGGGAAGGCACTTATCTATGTAGTACTTTGAAACCCATAAATTTGAATGATTCTGGGTGCAGGAGATGTAACCGGAAAGTGGACGCTATGTCTAATTCTGCCATCAGTTCTCTTGTACTGAACACTCTGCTTAGGGGCAAGGCATCGTCAAATGATTAATAGACTACTGCATTAATGTTTGGGTCAATGGCATCTTTGACTGCACTACCCAAAGGAGGAAATAAATGCTGTATGAGCTGAAATTTACCCGCCACTTTCTTAAGTACTGCACTGAACCAGAGAGATGACTAGATCCTGAAGAAGGGGCAAACGGAAAGGCCCCACCATGCATCCAAGGCTAATATCCTTCCAAATCTTATTGGCCAGGATGTCCGGTCTCAGGTACACTGAATAGAGGTTCTTAAAGACGCCGCAACCACCCAATGGTTGATGGGGATAGGGGCAAATGCAGGATTTGTAGAGTGGGGCTTCCACGCCATGCCGCTAGTAGGCATAACCAGCATGCATGGGGACATAGCTATAATTTTAGAATTTTAGACAGTGCTTGGCTGAACTACAACTCTATCTCCATCATATACATGGGCAATGCTACGTGCACTACTGTTAGGTGCACGCAGCTCCCCTTTCATGAACAGAGTGGGGTCAGTCCCCAAACTCAGGACTGACCCACCAGAATCAGGACAGTTGGCAGACTGTCCTGCTCTCTCTACCTGGTCTTGCTGCTTTCTGTACTTGTTGCTGCTGCTTGTGCCCTAAGCCCAGTTGCTGCTTGTCTGGATCCTGGAAGGTTGGGTTCCTGTTTGGAAAAAGGACAGGTACATGATATAGAAATCCAAGCAATGAGTGAACAGAGTAGGCCTCCCTCCCCCAAAGCTGCTCAATATTAAATCAAAAGCACCCATGTTTAATAATTAGGCCTCCCTGCAACCAGCCCGGACAGTAAATTAATGGTATTGACCTTTAATAAAAAGAACCATTTCCCCCAAACAACCCCAACATTAAACTAATAGTATTTACATTTAATATATTCCTCCCAAACATTAAATAAATAGCATTCACTTTTAAGAAATAGAAATCTTCCTCCCCAAACTCAGCCACACATTCTATTAATAGCACCCAAACCACCCCATAGTATAGTCCCATCATCCTACCCTATAACTCTGCAATAACCCCACTATTAAATTAAATATCCCCCACCAACACCCCACTGATAAATTGAAAACTCACATAAATTTTTTCACAATCCACCCAAATCACATAAAATGTACCCCCCTACACTTACATTAATCTCCCCTCCCCATACTTATATTAAAAGTCCCTCCGAGCCAGGCTCCATTTTTAACACCAGTTCACCTCACTTACATGAGAACATTTTAAACACAGGTTCACCACACTGACATGAGAATCGCCTGTCGATAGCTGACGTTGCTGGTTGAGAAGTCTCGAGCTGCCAAGATGTAGTTGTCTGGAGGATCCCCTCTGTGGGACGAGCCTGCTCTGCCAACGGAAAAAACTGTCCCTGAAATGCTGAACAAGACAACATGTTAGTACTTGGTGGAGCAACCAGATGCAAGCGCAAAGAGGGAGGTGCTTGGGGCTTCTCTCTCCACCCCGCTCGGGAAGTGGGTGCTCCAGGGATCTCCAATTGGGCACGGCCAAGGGATGGGTAAGAATGAATTGGGGAAGGAGTGGGTGTAGTGTCCCCAGGGGTCGAGTAGGGGGCCGACCAATTTTGGCTTACTAGGGGCGGAAACCAATTGTTGTGAGCGGGAAAAGGCAGTGCCCAGGCGGGAAAGGAGGGGGTCGCACAGGAACTAGGTTGCAGTAAGGCCACTGGTGGGAAAGGCCAAGATTCTGACTGGTGAGAGGAGCGGGAAACACTTGTAGGAGGGAGAGGAGCTGCTGTAGCTGGATTTCGAGAGGCAGCAAAAGAGGTGCTAGGGAGTCTGCCCATGGGGGGCTGGGCGGGCAATGGTGCCTGAAGGGAATCAAGGGAAAAGAGCATCTGGGGAGGTGTGTCACGTGAGGGGGACAAGGGAAGGGGGGGCAATTATAGGCTGCTACACAGTGTAGGAGAGTCAAAAGGGGAGTGGGAAGTGCTCAGGCCTGGGAGGGTTGGGGAATGAGGACTGTTGACTGCCTGAAAAACTGTATAAGGAAGAAGAAGGATCTCCCTGGAAGCGTTATTGCCATAAAAATAGTGAGAAGGGGTGGATAGTTGTGAGGACATCAGGGTTAAAACCTAAGTTTACTAGATACCTGGCCCTCTAGGTTCACAGAATCACACAGCTAAGGAGGCAAGAAAGAGATAATGATCCCTTTATTCACACAGTGTTCACATAGAGTAAATGCAAAAACAGTGCTCCACAAAAGAGAAATACTTTCCCCACCAAATATAGAAGAATGTTAGCTAATAGCCAGTGGCAATAAACCACCCAAAGAGCACATAGGAGAGATCTCACCACACATGAAGTCTCACAGAGTCCCAGCTCGGCCAACTCTCCACTAGCTTAGTGGGACCTAGAGGACCAGTCTCCCCACTCCAAGTAGGCTCATCAGATTCCTCTGGATCATGAGTGACTCCCGATGGTGTAAGGGTTCAGCAAACTTCCTCACTGGGATAGCAATATCCAACCAGTATTTGTCCCCTGGTAGAGGGGGACAAATACTTGTTCCTTCTCCTTCAAAAATTCCGGCACACTCACCCCCTCTCTCCTGGGTCATGTGTTTTTACTCCTTTATATGGGTAAGGATTTAGATGTTATACACCATATAATAGGTGTTATACATTATACAATAGGTACTTATATAATAGGCACTTAATTTATGTTATGTATTAAAAAAGGAGGTCTCCCCGTTATTAGGGATGGAGACAATAACATTATATGATTATGTTTATTCACAGATTAATTCCATTAAGAGAACTATCTAATTATTAGATGCACCATTTTTTGTATGTAACCATGCATGTATTTTTTATTGTTAGCGCATATGGATCATCAGTATCAGTATTATTATGATTTATCTGTTTTTTGAGAAGTCACTTTGATAAAACTGTGCAATATGTTTTTTATGGATATATTTATGCATGTATAGAAGGCTAGATTCTGCATAATCTGGAAAGTGTATGTAAACTTTTTCCTGATTCAGTATATGACATCATTTTAGAGGATATACTTCATTGGTTGGAACTAAGTATAAAGGATTGTTAGTTTTGTTCACTCACTACGCCTGGATAAAGATTGTTGAATCGAAACGCGTCGGCGGACGTTAGTGAGTGACGTAGGACGCTGAACAGGGGAATTTGGAAGTGGAAACCCCAGCCCTCTCCGAACGGCGTGCAGCGCTGAAGTGTTACCCGGGACATCCACGGCGGCTGTAATTAGATCTATCATGTTTGTTTGGAAGATCGTAGGGTAAGGGTCCACCCTCTCCTTATGTAGCGGTGTCTGTTTATCGTTCATGAAGTTGTCTATGAGCGGTGTTTTATTAATAAATGTTGTGAGGATTTTACACTATGGAATCTTCCCTTCTTTATTATTATTATGACAGAGTGGAAGTTTGCTTTATGGGATAAAGATCAGAAACGAAGAAAGACCACTACATATGCCAGATTTGCATCGCTAATGTTCTATTATCCTCTAGTAAGTGCATACCCATGAGGGGTTAAATGAGGATCTTTTTCATCATGTGTTGTTGTATAATAGAAGACACGGGTCATTAAAAGGTCTTTTCGTGTGAATATTCAGATGGATATAAACAGGCTATACTATGTCAATTTTATATTTTTTTATATATGTCGATTGGAGAAATATCCACAACGAAGATAATTAAAGAAGAGGAATCTCACACTCCATTGAATATTGTCATCAAGAAATAGTGACTATTTATTTGAGGACTTATGTGGGTGTTCTATATGTTATATCCTTAAGCACCAACTTCTCTTATTATTGTGGTTTTTATAAGGATATGGTGTCTGCCAATTTTAAATAAAAAGGGGGTGAATGGTTTGCTTGGTTGATAGCCGATAAGAGGGTAAAAGGAGGGAACGATGGAAGCAGACAGGAGGGGAGTGTTATGAGAAAAATACTGGAACAGGTGATATAACAGGGGTTAATAGAGGGCAGAAAAAAAGTGTAATCTGAAGAGGAGGGAGAAAAACAAATGAAGCCAAAGTCTGAAGGCAATTTCTTATTCTGTCTACAACAGGGACTAAGCCTGGACAGCAGTGATCCTACTGGTATCCGAATGCAGGCAAAGAAGGATCAACTGCCACTGTTGAAACCCTAAGAAAGACTGGAGACTCCCAGTAAATTCTATTTTCTGTTCCCTCTGGAGACTTAACCCTGAATAACTAAATGCTATGACAGACACAAACGCATCATTTTAACTACATTTGGCTTATAGCTTCTCTTGTCATTGTTGCACTACAAGCAGGGCCGGCTGAACACTGTAAGCACAGCAGAAGGGTGCAACGCATGCCAGTGCGCTCCACCATCTCTCCTGTTCTGAAAAAAAAAAAATCTTTTGGAACTGGTGACGTTCCCCCTTTTGTTAGAAATTACTGCTCTAATTATAGCAGATATCGTAACAGGCGCAGAGCTATAGGGAATCAGCGCATTTGCTGTGAACTCAATAGGCACTCGTGCATATGTTGCATGCAGACACTTGTAGTGCACAAAAGTGTACAATTTATGTTGCCAGTATTACCCTTGCACTCACTGGTCTTAGGCATAGTTGCCAACTCCCGGAAACTTGTTTCCAGGAGAGGGGGCGAGACTGGAGGGCGGGAGGGGGCGGGACGAGGCCAATCGCGTCATTTTGGCCCCGCCCCCGCGAAAACGTAATTTGCGTCGCGGGGGGGGGGGGCAAAATGACGCGATTGGCCTTGTCCCGCCCCCTCCCGCCCTCCAAAATGGCGTGATTCACCGAGAATCGCGTCAAATGACGCGATTCTCGATGAAATCCGGGATGCGGGAGAAGTGCCGGGAGACAGACTCGAATTTCGGGAGTCTCCCGGACTTTCCGGGAGAGTTGGCAAGTATGGTCTTAGGTACCAGGAGGGGCCCAGTGCTACTCTGCATTTGGCCAGTACTCTCTTAGGTACAATTTTCTTCTTCTGTATTTCCTGTTTACACCAGTAGGAAACTGAAAAATAACACTGCTTTGCAAATAATCATATCAACTGAGGATATGATTAAAAAAATTAATGGGAGACAACAAATGTTACAAATTTATCATTTTGTTGTGGAGGGGACTGTGACTCATATCTTTGGACTAGTATTTTTTCTCCTCATGCTCTTATTAACTAGATGAATATCTTTTGCAGCACACAGCCAAAACGTGCTCTGTAATGCTTGTGTAGTTCAACAGCTGTATGGGAGTGTCTCCAACCTGTCTTACACAACAACCATGATGTTTATGTGTTCACACATTCTGGCTACTAACCAGTGCTCCTAATGCTAAGCCACATATCATACTGTAAAGATACTGTCACCAGCTGTCTGCTTGTGTATCTGGCAACTGTGTCTCCTTGTACTGGCAATAGATGTGAGGCCTGTAGATTGTACTTACTGATGTTAATACAATACTGCAATTCATATAAAAACATCCATAAAGAATATTTAGCATGAGTAAAATACTAAATTACATAATGCTATTATTCAGTGCTTTTCAGTGTAAAACTATGTACCACCATTTTCAATAACATATTTTACAATTAGCATAACTAGAAACTTTCTAAAGGTATGAAACCTAATTATTTTTGTTTTTCAGATATGCAGGCTGATATACTCAGGTTAGAACAATAACAAACTAAGTGCCATGTTATGGTATTTGCATATTTGCAGTGATAGCAACTTACTAACTCAATGCCATTGCGTAGGTTAAAAGGGTGTAGAAGGAAGAGCAAGGCAAACATTTGGGCTACGGGGCATGTTGTAAGCTAAAAGTAGTTCCATGTCAATTTAGCAATACCCAGATGCTATTAACTAATATTACCAAAACTATATGTTTTGGTAACTGGTGTCTGGGAGATACGAAAGACAGATTAGAAACCTAATGCTGTTGAAGGTAAAAATCCCAAAGCAAAATCTCACATTAGATTTACTCACTTATGCTGAAATATTTGTGGTACTGTAAATTTGTTAAAAAAGCCAAGGACTGGAATGAGTGTCTTAGAAGGGCCATGCAACCTTTAAAGACTCTGGACCTCATTCATGTTCGAACGCAACTTGCACGCAAGTCGTGTTTTAGAATGTACAGAACTTGAGAGTAGTTCCAATCATATGCAAATGTAAATGCGCTCAAGATGCGTTTTGACTTGAATCTGGGTGTAAATACGCTATGCCTAAACAGCAATGCCTTCAGTAAACAGACAGAATAGACTGCAGTATATGCAAAAGCGTATGTGCACTCCAAGGTCACATCAGAATGCATACAAAAAATATGCTATTATAAAATAAGTGATCAACTATTAACATCATTAATATAAATATGGATTTTCAAAGAAATCTTTCCATTTTTTATACATTCAATACCTAAATCAAAATGCTTTCTATGTGTACTGTACATACAATGCGTTTTAATAGTCTATTTTACTTGCATATACATGTTCTATGCTAGCTAGTGGGATGCAAATGTGCAGTTTTTAAAACAGACTTTGCCATGTCAGTCGTCACTATCAGTCGTCACTTACACTTGCCCTGTAGCTGTTGCAAATGATACGGCTGAAACCAAGCAAAGTTATAAGAAACACAGGACTTTAATTGGGCGCAACTACATTGGAATGCCCTCAACATGCCCTTACTGTACATTGCCTATTTTAGGCTGCCCCTTTCATCCCCAAACAACCCTGAAGTCATAAGTTATTGTGTCATTTCTGTTTGGCCATGAATTGCATTCATTGGTTTATGGTCTGTTTCTAAGCACGCACAAAGCTATTTCACACAGGATACATTACGCAAATGGATGTACATTCGAATATCAGGTCCTGTATATTGAACCTGAAACATTCTACAACATTTCATACATAACAACATCTTGTTATTCGTGATGTTAGCTGTGTTTTTGCTTAAAGTAGAATGGAAAGGAGAACAATGAAAGATGTCTTAAAAGCCGTGGTTAATGCCAACTGCTGTCCGACAGGAAACTTATCAGCACTTAATAAACCAGACAGTGGCTCAGCATAAAGCTACACTGCAAATGTTGCCGAAGACAGAGTTATAGAACAAAAATTTGCAAAGCTCTAAATTGAGACAACCTATTAAATAAACAGATAGCAGAACTCCAGTTAATTTTACAGAGACTGCTAGTGCACCAATAGCCATATTTTAATTCATTTGGAACTCATTACATTATATGATAATCACTTATTGCAGAAGACCTCTGCCGAAGATGATGTGCAGGGACAAACACAGGATTTCTAGAGGTGGTTTCCATGCCACACCACCAGAGTGTATACAAAGAGTGTGGCCAACATATGAGACTGTGCAAGGCTGCTTGTGGTGCTGGGATCCAGTTTGAGTATTTGATAAATTAATCCATCAGGAAACCTCGGCTCTGTGTTTACAGATGTATCAACCCCTTACTCCTGCTAAGGGGTTTACATGTAAAATTGTTGTGTGTGTCACTTACTTCTTCATGCGCAGTGCCTCCACCAAGTCTTGTTCTTATTGCAGAGGCAGTCATGCTGGTCTGCATGCATGTCATTCATCCCTGCCAATGGTTACACTTTACAGTGCAGCGCATATTGCATAGAATATGCACAGTCATGCTCTGCACCACTGCGCCTCTGTTATTATGTGCTAAACCTCTCCATTTATAACTTAAAGCTGTTTTGGCACTCTTTTGGTCCTCAGCCACATGTGACTAAGGCTGTTTGATACACAGTGAGCTCTCTTTGCAGTCATTGGCATCAGTATCTGGCTTCAATCAGCCCCCAGCACTATAGGATTAACAAAGAAAGTTGCCTGTCAGTAGGGCTAGGTACAGCATCTTTAATAACACCAGGGGGTAAATGTATCAAGGTTCGATTTTTTTTTCGGCATGTTAAAATCGCAGCAAATCGCAGGTGTTAACCAGTGATTTTAGTCAAAACTCATCAAATGTATCAAGCTGAGATTTTTACCCTGATCTTCAAAATCGCTGGTCGTCTCTGGTGCTTTTCTGCGATGTCAGACACTCCCGTGTTTAGCTAACTCTCCTGTGTTGTAGTAGTGTGTTCTATAAACACATCACTGTTATACTGCCTGTCATACTGCCGGAGCACCGGCTGTCGTCAAAACTGTAAAAAATAGATGAAGATTTTAAAAAACAAACAAACGTGGGGTCCCTCCTTTATTCACTATTAACCCTATTGCTGTCAGACTACTGCTGGTTCCGTGAAAAACATTTGCATGGGGTCCCCCGATTTTCACTAAAACAGCACTAGGCAAAGCAGCCGGGTGGGTGGCACTATAGCAGGGGGACACGCGGCAGGGGTCCCCATGCCAAAATGACAAACCAACCCCAGGCTGTTCAGCGCTGGGCTGGATTCCCTAGGGAGTGGGGTCCACCAAAAAAAAAGAGCGCCCCCCCCCCCCTCCAGGGACAACCAGCCCAGTGCTGAAAGCACTAGGGCTCTTCCTACACCCCTGCGCGGTGGGTATAGGGTAATAAATGGCGATTATAGTGTAATAAAAACAAACAGACGCTATTTTGTTTTGTGGAACTACAAGTTCCAGCCAGGGTGCCATAAATAGTGTGGGCATGCTGCTACTTGTATAACTATAAGCACCAGCATACCCATGGCAGCCAGGGCATGCTGGCACTTGGAGAACCACAAGCCCTGACACCCACGGATGGCTGAGACCTGTAGTTCCACAAAAGAAAATGTTAAAAACCACCACACCCTTGTGAAAATCCACATACATTTAATAAAAATAATAAACCCACAATAAAGACAGCAAACACCCTCATTTATACCATATATTTTTATTCAAAATAATAAATGCTCACCACAGATGTTTTCAGCTGTCGTCAGCAGCTTTTAATCCTAAAATGACTGTAAACCAAGTCCAATTAAATTGGTATCCAAAGTCCGGCTTGTAAAAGTCCAAAATAATTTTGTAATTCCCAAAGTCCGGCTTGAAAAGTCCAAAGATAATTTGTAGATCCAAAGTCCCTGCTTGAAATGTCCCAAAAGTATTTGTATCCAAAAGTCCCTGCTTGTAATGTCTTCTTTTCTTCTTAGGGAAAAAGCCCCCCTTGTTGCTTGCAGCCTTCTTATCTTCTTGACCAGGGGAGCCCCCTTGTTGCTTAAAGTCTCTCTTGAAATAGCATCCGTTTGTTTTTTTACCCTATAATTGCCATTTGTTACCCTTCACCCACTGCATGTCCCCCTGCTATAGTGTCACCAACCCCTGCTGGTTTGCCTAGTGCTGGTTCGGAACCAGCAGTAGTCTGGCAGCACTAGGGTCACGCTTTTTTAAAAAAAAAAATTTTTATCTATTTTTTTACAGTTTTTACAGCTGCTGGAGCTCTGGCTCTATTGCAGCACAGTGTAACAGTGATGTTTTTACAAAACACGCTGCTAGCAAGCAGCGTGTCGTATCTAGGGCAGGGCCAGATTTACCGCTAGGCAACCTAGGCACCTGCCTAGGGCCTAGCGGCTCACGGGGGGCACAGCTGGGGGGGACAGGAGCACCACCCCCCCCCTCACGAGTCGGGGGAGGGGGGGTCGGGTGCCGCGAATCGGGTCTCGGCAGCCTCTTCTCCTCTCAGTGTCTCAGTGATAGAGAGAGAGGAGGACCCGACGAGCGATCACGTGACTCTTTTTTTTTTTTTTTTTTTTAAATCTGTTTGGACTAACCAAGGAGGAGAAGCGCGCCGGAGAAGAAAGGCAATAGAAAGGTAAGTAAAACAACGGAGGTGATGGTGAAGGGGGACAGAAGTGGTGATGGTGATGGGCACAGAGGTGGTGATGGGCACAGAGGTGGTGAAGGTGAAGGGCACAGAGGTGGAGATGGTGATTGGCACAGAAGTGGTGATGGTGATTGGCACAGAAGTGGTGATGGTGAAGGGCATAGAGGTGGTGATGGTGAAGGGGCACAGAATTGGTGATAGTGATTGGCACAGAGGTGGTGATGGTGAAGGGCACTAAGGTGGTGATGGTGAAGGGGCACAGAATTGGTGATGGTGAAGGGCACAGAGGTGGTAATGGGCACAGAGGTGGTGATGGTGAAGGGCACAGAGGTGGTGATGGTGAAGGGGCACAGAATTGGTGATAGTGATTGGCACAGAGGTGGTGATGGTGAAGGGCACAGAGGTGGTGATGGTGAAGGGGCACAGAATTGGTGATGGTGATTGGCACAGAGGTGGTAATGGGCACAGAGGTGGTGATGGGCACAGATGTGGTGATGGTGAAGGGCACAGAGGTGGTGATGGTGAAGAGGCACAGAGGTGGTAATGGTGATTGGCACAGAAGTGGTGATGGTGAAGGGTGCAGAGGTGGTGATGGTGAAGGGCACAGAGGTGGTGATGGGCACAGAGGTGGTGATGGTGATTGGCACAGAGGTGGTGATGGTGATTGGCACAGAGGTGGTGATGGTGATGGGCACAGAGGTGATGGTGAAAGGACACATGTGATATTGTGAAGGGGCAAAAGTGACAATGAAGGGGCACAGTGTTATGATAGAGGGCCGAAATTGACAAGAGCACATACTTGGATTTATGCGTATTATTTTTGCAAACAACTTAAGTATTTCTGCCCTGACTTCAATATTTATTAAGTTGTTTTGACCCAACTACTTAAAAAAACGGGACTGCTTGGTAATTATTTAGGGGTGCCCTTTTCTGCAGCAGGGTGGCCTTACTCTTTTCACATGTTAGGTACGCCCCCAAAGATGCAAGCCACGCCCTCACCTCCTTTGGCGGCCCATGCTTTCATATCTGCTTAACTATAGGGGTATATGGTAGGCATGCGGCGGCACATGCTTTCACTTTCTATGTAACTATAGGGGTATATGGTAGGCTGCAAAAATATAGTGCTATGGATTGTTTCAGGGAGGGGGCCCAAAAACAGTATCCTGCCTAGGGCCCTATGAGGTCTAAATCCGGCTCTGATCTAGGGTGTTTGAAAGCAAATTCTCCTGAGTTTGCTTAATCGCAACTTCATACATTTGGGACTTGTATAGCTAGAGTGGCAAACAGTCGGGAGTTTGATCTCTATCTATTTTGGAAATAGCGATTTTGACAGAAGCACAACATGAAATCTCAGCTTCATACATCTGTGAGTTTCAACTCTCCCGAGATAATTGCTGGATTTGCAAAATTAGACCTTGATACATTTAACCCCAGATGTGGGAGCAATTTTGTGTAGTCACATTAAGTAGACCAGTATTTTGCAACATCGACCCTCCAGTTGTTGTGGAACTACAAGCCCCAGCATTACTGGTATGCTGACTGTTGTAGTTAAACCATACTTGCCAACTTGGGCAAGCTGGCATCCGGGAGATCGGGGGGCGTGTGGGGTGCGGGGCTCAAGGAATTGCGTCATTGACACCACCCCCTAAATTACATCACACCTGTTTAGCTAATTACAGCAGGAGGTGGGGCCACGATGACGCATGAATCGCCTCACAAGCCTCGCCCCCCGCCGCTAAATTAATGGTTTCGCACAGGAACCTGGAGGTTTGCCTGCTCCTTCCAGAAATTCGGGAGTCTTCCAAACATTCCGGGAGAGTAGGCAACTATGAGTTAAGCAACTGCTGGACCATGATGGAAGTGGATTTTTCTTTGGCAATATGTTGTCTGACTGAGTGATACTGTGAGACCAGGGAGCAGCAGGTAGTTCATTTCTGTTCCATCTGTGTATTAACTGCTTTCTGCAATAAAATTAAAAGATCCAAAATTGTAACCAGTATCTTGCCTAGTATCTCTATATGGTACAAACCAGCACTGAATTTACAGAAGGTCTAACAAAGTCATAGCCTGCAAGAGCAATACTTGTGGAGATGATATGGGAAGTACAGTCCATGTATTTCCCAACCAGGGTCAGTCTACAGTTTTATGTCAATAAACCAGACTGCTATAAAAGTGTATGGTTAATAGAGGAACATTCTTAAAACAAGTTGAGTATTTGCAATGTGAGGCAGTATAGTCAAAGGTGGTTAGCATTGCTGTCTCACAGCGCTGGAGTCATGAGCTTGATTCTATCCAGGCCTTGCATGTGTGGAGTTTGTATGTTCTTCCTAACTCCCTGCGTTTACAAGGGTTTCCTCAGGGTGCTCTGGTTTTCTCCCATAGTCTAAAAACATACTACTAGGTTAATTGGCTTTTGATAAAAATGGACCCTAATCTGTGTGTGTATGATACAGAATTTAGATAGCGCTAATGAGGAAGGGAGCAATGTGAATGACTACATATTCTCTGTATAGTGCTATGATATATGAATGATGATATGTAAACAGATAATGAATAGTAATAATGTTGATTATACTTTATCTGAACTATTTCTTAATATAAATTAAATGCATTAGCTTCAATTTGCATTGACTTTCAAACATAGCAATAGTAACTTATTATGATGTTATTTTTTTATTTATTAGAAATTATGACGTGTCACAAAAAATGAGTCATATTGGCAAATGGTTGGGCACAATTCTACAATATAATGATTATCAGCAATCTGCATTTGCTTCCACTGCACCCCTACATCTTAGTCTCACAAATATTACTTTCTTTAGCACTTACCTATTGGTCAATTTGTGAACCCTGTCACTCCCCCTATCATTAATAATTGCAAGTAGCCAGAAATAAAAATGTTACCACAGTTTTATCACAGTTTTTGTAACCAGCGTTAGTGCAAGGAATTGACCAGCAGATGGCAATAAAATACCACATAATAGAATGTCTTAACTAGGCCTCTCTTATATTATTTTGCCAAACAATTTATATTACATTATTTTATTAAACATATGTGTTTTTTTGCATGTTAAACAGCATAGTAAGCATCAAGTACATCAGAATCAACAATCAAGTTTATTGATACTATTATTCTGCCATTTCAGTGGGCTCTACAGTTATGTCTGATGTATGAATCCATTCTCTTCTTGTGTAAATTCCTCTTTACCCTAAATACTGCATGGTAAAATGTTTACTTTAATTAATAATAAAATTAGTATGCATTGGTGATATGTAAACACAAGTAAACATATGTGATACAAACTTATCTGGGTGGAACTAGCCACAATGCAATATTCACTGTACAACTGCCCTTCAGTCAAAGGCAGACACTTTGGATGTATTTACATTTACATAATCTCTCTCTAAGAATGGAGAAAAAGAAAATGAGGAATAATAATCATAATCTGTGGATCAAGCACAAATAATTTGCATTGTACGGGATTGTTGTAGCTGCCAGTAGGAATTATGCACACAGGGATGCAGTCAACATATTTTCTAAGTTGCTGTCACGGGCACTAGAAGTCTTTGCCCAGGATATCACCAGATGATGATCTTACCAGAGTAGTGTGGGTTACACAGTGGTCCTCTGGTAGCAGGGTGACTAGCGGAACATATGACTCAGCAGATGGTGGGAGGATGCAAATAGAAAAGTCAATGACTAGCAGCAATCTGGTTAATGATTAGGTAGATATAAACTCGAGGATCTTGATGGACGTGAAGAAGTGCAGGAAGGTAACGGGGAAGTCAGTGGTCTGCAGACAGCAAGTTGTACCACTGCTATAGTGAAAAGGTTTGTCCAGGTGTAGGTAGGTAATGGGGAAGTCAGTGGTCTGCGTACAGCAAGTTGTACCACTGCTTGTAGTGAGAGGACTTGTTCCAGGTGCAGGTAGGTAACGGGGAAGTCAGTGGTCTGCGTACAGCAAGTTGTACCACTGCTATAGGTGGGGATAGGTACAGGTGTCGATGAGTGGAAACATAGAATGTAGACACTGAGAGCACAAGGAACTTGATCCCAAACAATATGCACAAGTCTATGTTGGTGTGGCAGGCGCTGCTTGACAGAGACAAATTCACTACTGGAATCCAGGCTAATAGCAGAAGGTCAATTAGCATATATATCCCACGACTGAACAAAGAGATAAACTTCCCAGCAGATATGCGGAGTAATAACACAGTATCAGGGAGATAGAGGATTCCGTGGGTAAGTGGAGAACAGTCCAAGCGAATATGCAGTAACTGAATACAGTCAATAGAAAGTAAGCATACCGCGGTTCAGTTGAGCAGGCTGTCCACGAGAGGATACAGGAACAGCTGAGCGGCTGCACGCCAGCACGAGTAAAGAAACCACAGGTGAGTGGTAGCGGTAATCAGGGTCCGGGTCAGCACACAGGCAGAGAACTTGACACGGGTAGAACAACGATGAGCAATGCAGGAATCACTGTAGATAGCTAACACGAGTAGAACACTGGAGGAAATAGCGGACTGGAAGCCGCAGATGAATAGAGCAGGAATCAGCAGGGAACTGAAGACATAGTAGAACACGGGAGACTTGTAGCGGTCTGGAAACCGACAGGAATCAGCAGGGAACTGAAGACATAGTAGAACACAGGAGACTTGTAGCGGTCTGGAAACCGGCAGGAATCAGCAGGGAACTGAAGACATAGTAGAACAAAGGAGACTTGAAGCTGTCTGGAAACTGGCAATGAGTAGAGCAGGAATCAGCAGGAAGCTGAAGACACGGAGAAGTACACAGGAACACCTTCAGAGACTCACAGGGAATGAGACTCCAAGATCAGGCCACGAGGTAATGAACACAGTTGCTTTAAATAGGGAGCATTGCCTGATCAACCAATTAACTAAAAGCAAAGGTCAGAAGAGTTCTTAGGAACTGCGCATGTGCAGACCATCAGGATGGCGGGCGGCCACGGTTCAGGATAGGTGCTGGCAGGAATACTGGAGAGCCACGCACCAGTGAAGAGGCACTCACGGTCCGGTGAGTGACAGTACCCCCCCTTTTAAAGGTGGGCACAGAACACATGGAGCCGGGTTTGCCCGGATACTTAGAATAAAATTTTCTTAGAAGAGCTGGGGCGTTGAGATCTTCTGCCCGAATCCACGAACGTTCTTCTGGACCAAAGCCCTTCCAATGAACGAGGAAACGAAGAACTCCTCGCAAAATTTTTGCATCTAATATATGAGTGATCTCAAACTCCTCCTCTTGATGAACTTGAACTGGCCGAGGTGCTGAAGGAGGAACAGAGAAACGGTTGATGATAAGAGGCTAGAGTAATGACACATGGAAGGCGTTGGAAATACGAAGGTTCTTAGGTAGTAGAAGTTTGAAACAAACTGGATTTATCACTTGAGTGATCCTATATGGACCAATAAAACGAGGAGCGAACTTCATAGATGGAACCTTCAAACGAATATTTTTGGTTGATAGCCATACACGATCTCCAATTTTAAGTGGTGGAATAGCTTGTCTCTTTTTATCTGCAAAGGACTTATATCTGGCAGATGTCTTCTTTAAACAGGTTTTAACCTGAGACCAAATATTTTTGAAGGTCTGACAAACAGTCTCTACCGCAGGAACTTGGGTGGGAGGGAGGGCAGGAAATTCCGGGAAAGACGGATGGTGAGCGTAAACCACAAAGAATGGACTTCTTGAAGATGACTCATGATACATGTTGTTATGGGCGAATTCAGCCCATGGGAGCAAATCTACACAGTTGTCTTGGTTGGCTTAGGAGAACATCCTTATGAAAGTCTCGAGATCTTGATTGACTCTCTCAGTCTGTCCGTTTGATTGAGGATGGTAGGAAGATGAGAGTGATAATCGAATACCCAAGGTCTTACAAAGGGCTCGCCAGAATCTGGAGACGAATTGCACTCCTCTATCTGAAACAATCTCAGAAGGACATCCATGAATTCGGAAAATCTCTTTGATGAAATGATCAGCCAGAGTAGATGAAGAAGGTAAACCGGTCAAAGGAACGAAATGTGCCATTTTCGAAAATCTATCCACCACTACTCAAATGGTATTACACTTTTTACTAGGATACAATACAATCCAAAGAAGGAAAAATAAGAATATGGACCTAAACAAGCACTCCAGGTACATATGAGTAGAAAATTAATACATATTATTTTTATTGGTATGCATTAAAAATGGTATGTATAGATATACCACACACGTATAGATGTGGTATATCTATACGTACCATTTTTAATGCATACCAATAAAAATAATATGTATTAATTTTCTACTCATATGTACCTGGAGGGCTTGTTTAGGTCACTATTCTTATTTTTCCTTCTTTGGATTGTATTGTATGTTTATATACATGTATACATGACCTTAGCACCCCCCCACATAATAGTTTATCTATTAGTGAGGTAGGGTACTATCTTGTGCGGAGCGGTTTTCCCATTACCCTTTACCCATTTCTCTCCATGATATCACTTTTTACTAGGAGGAAGATCTGTTACAAAGTCCATACTAATATGGGTCCAAGGCTTGGAAGGAATGGGTAGTGGTTGAAGTAAACCCGCTGGTGTTCTGCAGGGATTTTTAAACTGGGCACATAACTCACAGGCAGCCATGAAGTCTTTGACATCTTTCCTCATAGAGGGCCACCAGTAGCTTCGAGAAAGGATATCGAAAGTCTTGCGTTCACCAGAATGTCCAGAAAAACGTGAAGAATGAAACCAAGACAAAATTCTCTTCCTAAGAGATGGAGGCACGAGAGTTCTCCCAAATGGTAGCACCTTGGTGGATGAAGCGGCCAGAGAAACACATTTGGGATCTAATATAGAATGGTTAGGACCATCTTCAATGTCTGATGACGTCACGTCACGAATGCCCGGGATAGGGCGTCTGCTTTTTTATTTTTTGCAGCTGGTTTGAAGGTTATAATAAGTTCAAACCGAGAAAAGAAAAGAGACCATCTTGCTTGACGAGGATTCAAACATTGAGCTGACTGTAGGTATGACAAATTTTTATGGTCTGTAAAAATTGTTACAGGATGACGAGCTCCCTCCAGTAAATATCTCCACTCCTCTAATGCTGCTTTTATGGTCAGCAACTCCTTGTCCCCGATGGTATAATTTTTCTCCGCGGGTAGAAGACCCCTGGAATAAAAAGCACAAGGATGTAATTTTTGTTGCTCCGATCTGTCACTCACCAGACTGTGAGTGCTTCTTCCCGTGTGTTTAGGAACCGTGGCCGTCCACCATCCTGAGGGTCTGCGCATGCGCAGCCCTTTCAAAACCTTCAGTACCTGTTCCTTTAACTTAATTGGCTGATCAGGCAACACTCCCTATTTAAAGCACCTGCTGTCCATACCTCATTGCCTGATCTTGGAGTCTCATTCCCCATGAGCCTCTGAAGCTGTTCCTGTGTTTCCTCGTGTATTCAGCGCTGCTGATTCCTGTGGTTTCCAGACCACTTCTACTCCTGTGGTTTCCAGACCACTTCAACTCTCTTGGGTTTCATCGTGACTGTTAGCTGATTCCTATCCGCTGCCTCCGTGCACTACAGTCTTCAGACCACTTCAACTCTGCTGTGTTTCATCGTGACTGTTAGCTGATTCCTATCCGCTGCCTCCGTGCACTACAGTCCTCAGACCACTTCAACTCTCCTGTGTTTCATCGTGACTGTTAGCTGATTCCTATCCGCTGCCTCCGTGCACTACAGTCCTCAGACCACTTCAACTCTCCTGTGTTTCATCGTGACTGTTAGCTGATTCCTAGCCGCTGCCTCCGTGCACTACAGTCCTCAGACCACTTCAACTCTCCTGTGTTTCATCGTGACTGTTAGCTGATTCCTATCCGCTGCCTCCGTGCACTACAGTCCTCAGACCACTTCAACTCTCCTGTGTTTCATCGTGACTGTTAGCTGATTCCTATCCGCTGCCTCCGTGCACTACAGTCTTCAGACCACTTCAACTCTGCTGTGTTTCATCGTGACTGTTTGGCTGATTCCTATCTGCTGCCTCCGTGCGCTACAGTCTTCAGCTCATCTCAACTCTCCCGTGTTTCCTCGAGACTGCTACAACTGATTCCTATCCGCTGCTCTCCGTGCTCAACAGTTCCAGCTCAGCTCTACTCTCCCGTGTTTCATCGTGGCTGCACCTGCTGGTTGCTATCCGCTACCTCCGTGTACCTGCAGAGTCCTGCTGGCTGCTACTCCTCAGTTCTACTCGTGTCTGCAGCAGCTGATCCGCTCTCCGTGCTTCTCAGTGTTCCTGCTGGTCTCTACTCGCCAGTCTGCATCGGATCTGCGCCTCACTGCTTTCATCTCGTCTAGACCATCGCTACTCTTCAGGGTCCTCCAGGAGTCCAGTTCTACATACTACTGCTTCCTGAGTATTTGTTCCCCTGCTGGTCTACCTACCTGTGCGCTGCACCTACTTGATTACCGCTTCACCCTCCAGGGACTTCGCATCCTGCCGGCCTCCAGCCGTTCAGGTATCTCTGCACTCCTGTCTGACAGCCTGCTCCTGAACCACGGTATGCATACTTCTCATTGACTGTGCTGGTGTATTGCATATCTTGCTGGACTGAGTTGTTCTCCTCTGGAGCTTACTATCCACTGAGACTTTTACCATCATTGACTGTGTTATCTTTTGCCCGGATAGTTTCTATGACTTTGTATTATTGCAGTGCTGTTCAGTCATTACTATATTGTGCATGTCATTGTGGATCAAGTTCAAGGTGCCCGTGTATCCTCTGTATTGCAGTCTCTCCCCATGCTCCTCCTCACATATATATTCAGTGGTACAACTTGCTAGAGGCAGACCACTGATTCCTGTTTCCAGTGTCACCTGTTCCAGTGTCCTCTCACATAGCAGTGGTACAACTTGCTAACGCAGACCACTGACTTCCCGGATACCTTCACCTGGATCCCATTCCTTCACCCAGACAGCGGTACAACTTGCTAAACGCAGACCGCTGACTCTCATCACCTCCTCGTTTCTGTTGGACATTCCTCCTCACTATAGCAGTGGTACAACTTGCTACCGCAGACCACTGACTACCCTCACGTGTCCTTTGTCCATTCAGTTCCTCGTGTATTACTACATATATATTACCAGTGCTGATAGTCATAGACTTTCCCGAGCATCTCTATCATCTGCTGTCTCCTGTTCCGTGATCACCCCGCTACCAGAGTACCATATTACCACCTATACTGCTCTGGTAAGCTTATCACCTGGTGATCCTTGGGTAAAGACTCCTAGTGCCCGTGACACGATCTTTGGGATAAAATGGCTCCTAAGCCAACATTAGAGGCGTCTACCTCTAGGAAGAAGGGAAGCGTCACATCAGGCTGTCGAAGAACAGGAGCGGAGGAGAAGGACTCTTTGAGACACTGGAAAGCTTGAAGGGCCTCGGAAGACCATTGTTTAGTGTTGGCCCCCTTGCGAGTTAGGGCCACTATAGGAGATGCAATAGATGAAAAATCTTGAATGAAGCGTCTGTAATAATTAGCAAAACCTAAAAAACGTTGGATTGCACGAAGAGTAGTTGGCTGGGGGCAATGTAATACAGCATTCACCTTTTCTGGATCCATCTGAAGGCCAACTCCAGAGACAATATATCCCATAAATGGAATCTGGGGCAACTCGAATTAACATTTTTCTAATTTGCAAAATAAAGAATTTCTTCGGAGTCTGGAAAGGACCTCTGCCACGTGTTGATGATGAGAGGGCAGATCCTGAGAAAAAGTGAATATGTCATCCAGATAGACGACGACACAAACATATAACAGGTCCCGGAAGATCTCATTCACGAAACCCTGGAAGACAGCGGGGGCGTTACACAACCCGAAGGGCATAACTAAGTACTCATAATGCCCATCTCTGGTGTTGAAAGCTGTCTTCCATTCTTCCTTAATGTACTCAGATGTAGCTTGAGTCTCAGGTAAAGAAAGTGGATACGCACGGTCCCTAGGAGGAGTCTTGCCTGGTTGTAGATCAATCGGACAGTCCCAAGAACGATGAGGAGGGAGGCGTTCAGACTGAAGCTTATCGAATACATCGGCAAAGGAAGCATACTGTGGAGGAAGACCCGGTGGACACGATGAAATGGAGGATTGCTGTATCTTGAGTGGAACAACTTGAGAAAGGCAACGATGATGACATTCAGACCCCCAGGATGTGACTTGAGGAGTGTTCCAGTCAATCTGAGGGGAATAAAGTTGAAGCCATGGAAGGCCTAGTACGATAGGACTGGTAGCAACAGGAAGAATTAGAAATGAATTTTTTTTTCCTGGTGTAAGGCTCCAATTTGAAGAGTCAATGTAGACGTACTCTGAGTAATGAGACCATTAATTATACGTGATCCATCGATAGCAGTAACGGTAATGGGTACCTTTAAAGAAATCACTGGTAAGGACCATTGATTCACTAGGGAACTAGAGTTAAAATTTCCTGCAGCTCCAGAATTATAAGTGCTTGAGTGTCAAAGGATTTGTTAGCAAAGGAAACGGTAACATCAAAAGCACAAACTTTCACTTTCATGGAACATGGAGAGGACTCCAGGGACCCTAACTTTACCTCTCCAGAACTGGTTAGGGCCTGGCATTTCCCGACTTTCTAGGACATGAGTTGAGCATGTGAGTAGAATCAGCACAATAGATACAGAGTCTATTTTTTACTCTTTGTTCCCTCTCCTCTGATGTTAATTTGAAGCGACCTACCTCCATAGGTACTACTGGAGATGGAGCATGACGAACTTGAGGTACTGAGCGAAGAGGTGCTTTATAGGAAGTTACTTTCTCAAAATCTCTCTCATGAAATCTCATGTCAACACGATGGCAAAGAGAAATCAACTCATCCAAGGAGGAGGGTAGTTCTTGTGAGGTCAGTGTATCTTTAATCTTATCAGAAAGCCCCTGCCAGAAGGCGGCAATCAAGGCTTCAGTGTTCCACTGAAGTTCAGAGGCAAGTATCCGAAATTATTAGACATACTGAGCTACGGTGCGAGATCCTTGGCGTAGTCGGAGGATGCTGGAAGCTGTAGAGATAACACGACCAGGTTCGTCAAACACACTTCGAAACGTGGAAATAAACTTGGCACTATCTTGCAACAAAGGGTAATTTCTTTCCCACAGAGGGGAGGCCCATGCGAGAGTCTGTCCGGAAAACAAAGAGATGAGGTAGGCCACTTTGGAACGATGAGTAGAGAAGTTATGAGGTTGAAGTTCAAAAGGAACGGAGCATTGATTAAGAAAGCCCCTACAGGTTTTGGGATCTCTATCATATTGAGAAGGAGTAGGCAGGTGTAGCGTGGAAGCGATGGACACCTGGGATGGCACTGGGGAAGGAGATGGAGATACTGGAAGATCAACGGTTGCTGCTACATTTTGCACAGGGGTTCCTTGGGAGGCTAAAGCCTGACAATATTGCAACAACTGTTGTTGGCGAACATCTTGTTGTTCGATTCGGGTGACCAGATACTGCAGCATCTCTTTAGCTGTTGGTTCCGATCCTGGGTCTGTCATGGCCTGATCTTACTGTCACGGGCACTAGGAGTCTTTGCCCAGGATATCACCAGATGATGATCTTACCAGAGTAGTGTGGGTTACACAGTGGTCCTCTGGTAGCAGGGTGACTAGCGGAACATATGACTCAGCAGATGGTGAGAGGATGCGAATAGAAAAGTCAATGACTAGCAGCAATCTGGTTAATGATTAGGTAGATATGAACACGAGGATCTTGATGGATGTGAAGAAGTGCAGGAAGGTAACGGGGAAGTCAGTGGTCTGCGGACAGCAAGTTGTACCACTGCTATAGTGAGAAGGCTTGTCCAGGTGTAGGTAGGTAATGGGGAAGTCAGTGGTCTGTGTACAGCAAGTTGTACCACTGCTTGTAGTGAGAGGACTTGTTCCAGGTGCAGGTAGGTAACTATGAGTCAGTGGTCTGCGTACAGCAAGTTGTACCACTGCTATAGGTGGGGATAGGTACAGGTGTCGATGAGTGGAAACATAGAATGTAGACACTTAGAGCACAAGGAACTTGATCCCAAACAATATGCACAAGTCTATGTTGGTGTGGCAGGCGCTGCTTGACAGAGACGAATTCACTACTGGAATCCAGGCTAATAGCAGAAGGTCAATTAGCATATATATCTCACGACTGAACAAAGAGATAAACTTCCCAGCAGATATGCGGAGTAATAACACAGTCTCAGGGAGATAGAGGATTCCGTGGGTAAGTGGAGAACAGTCCAAGCGGATATGCAGTAAACGAATACAGTCAATAGAAAGTAAGCATATCGCGGTTCAGTTGAGCAGGCTGTCCAAGAGAGGATACAGGAACAGCTGAGCGGCTGCACGCTAGCACGAGTAAAGAAACCACAGGTGAGTGGTAGCGGTAATCAGGGTCCGGGTCAGCACACAGGCAGAGAACTTGACACGGGTAGAACAACGATGAGCAATGGAGGATCACTGGAGATAGCGAACACGAGTAGAACACTGGAGGTAATAGCGGACTGGAAGCCGCAGATGATTAGAGCAGGAATCAGCAGGGAACTGAAGACATAGTAGAATACGGGAGACTTGTAGCGGTCTGGAAACCGGCAGGAATCAGCAGGGAACTGAAGACATAGTAGAACACAGGAGACTTGTAGCGGTCTGGAAACTGGCAGGAATCAGCAGGGAACTGAAGACATAGTAGAACACAGGAGACTTGAAGCTGTCTGGAAACCGGCAATGAGTTGAGCAGGAATCAGCAAGAAGCTGAAGACACGGAGAAGTACACAGGAACACCTTCAGAGACTCACAGGGAATGAGACTCCAAGATCAGGCCACGAGGTAATGAACACAGTTACTTTAAATAGGGAGCATTGCCTGATCAACCAATTAACTAAAAGCAAAGGTCAGAAGAGTTCTTAGGAACTGCGCATGTGCAGACCATCAGGATGGCGGGCGGCCACGGTTCAGGATAGGTGCTGGCAGGAATACTGGAGAGCCACGCACCAGTGAAGAGGCACTCACGGTCCGGTGATTGACAGTTGCATATTACATTATAAATGCAACCTATGATATCTGAGTAATGTGTGGTTGCCCAATCTCACACACAATTACATAAGCCTGCACAATGTAAAAATAAAGCCTAGCAATGTCACATATTGTATACATCAGCAGTTCTAGGATCTTCAAATATTTCCCAACTAATCATACCACCTGTCATGGGCAAGCTAATGTTTAGGCATAAATCTGCAAATATATGTTTGTGTATTACTTCCTAGAAATAGTGTGACCTGGTGCTCTTAGAAGCTGTTAGATCAATGGGTTTTGTGGATGTTAAACCACCCAGGGGGGCTGGTAGATAAGGATAGCACCTTATACCATTTATGGCAGGATGGCAAATGGGAATGCCTTTGAGGAGATCTCTTGCAAGACAATGAAATCTCACACATGTTTGGGAGGCCCCAGACAGGCCGACTGCAGAGACTGGGTTGTATGTTAATGACAGATTCAAGCTGAATAAGGGCACAGGAAAAGATCATATCATTTTCTCCAATATCATACATACCAGAGGCATATGTGGTATGCAGATGAAGGGAAACTTAGGACCTGTTGTGTGAAGGTAAAATCATGTTCGTAAACCATACTGTTGAAAAGTTAGGACGGTGTAAAGAAAACTTGACTTAGAGGTATTCAAACAGCAAAGTCATAAGACCCTAATTTGCATTCTCCCCTCCTGTTGGTTCTGACCTCACAGGGAAGGGGGCTGGGGGGCCCTGTAGCTTGACTTTAAAACTGTATTGAAAATGTAACCCTGGGTTCTTCTTCTGAGGGAGTTTAATTGAAGAGGTTCCATTTTTTCCTGCTCCTCCCGGCACCACAAACTTGATTCTAAGTGAGGTATCAATTCTGTGTTTTATCCTTTTTATTTTATAAGAAACAATTGCACTCTATTTGTATGTCATTTTATTATCTTTTTATCTTAAGCATTGTGGATGTATTTTCCATATTAAATTACACTTAATAAGTTCTAGTCTCTGTGTTCTTATGAATTCACGCGACAGTTTGGTCCAGACGCTACCTAATTGAAACTGTGCAAACCTGGTGGTTTAAGTGAACTCTGATTAAAGTAAATTGTGTTGGATTAATGCTAGGGAGAACCGAAGGCTTCCTAAATAAGAGTGTCAGCTCTTATCCGAAAAAACCTTGGTGGTGGTAATTAGTATCGCAAAGCTAGTGTGTGGCATAGATAGGGAAGTATTTAATCATTTTAGACAGACCAAGTGGTTGTTGTGTGGTTAACCCTGTGTCACGTAAGCGTCACGCAGACTCAGGTGAGTGCTGTTCGTGACAAATTGGTGGCAAGCTTGTGGGATATATTTTTAATTTTTTTTTTAAGAATTTAAGTGAATTAGGGTTGTGTGATCCCTGAGAGAGGAAATACAGACTAATTCACCAGAGACTGAACTCAATGCTTAAAACATTATAAGACATACAGCAATTGTTTCTTTCCCTCCCCTTCTCTTTTTTTTCTTATCTTTTTTTTTATTTGGCATTAAGCGGAGGAGATGGCGGCTGCATATAAACGCTTGACAAAGGAGGCGCTGATTTCAGACTGTGAGGATGGAGGAATTCCCACCAGTGGCAAAAGCAAGGAGCAATTGATTGAAGCTCTTGTGCAGAGGGATCAGCAACTCACAGCTGTGTCCGAGGAAGAGAATAGCCAGAACTCAGAAGTGGACCTGACTGTGGGTATTCCTCAAAACCAGGGACTGTTAATTTCGGATGATTCTAATGGTTCATGTGTGGACACTGCTATGGATGTTTATTTGCAAACTGCCCTAAAATATTTGGGCCCAGCGGACATTACAACTAAAATGCAACTCATACAGCAGTTCCAGGAGAAGGAAGCTGCTGACCGTCAGGAGAGGCGTGCTGCTATGGAGGCAGCGGAGCGCCAAGCAGAGCGACAGGCAGAAAGAGAATCTGCCGAGCGAGAGGCAGAGAGGAGATATAAGCTGGAGCTTGTGAAGCTCAAACGCCAGCCAGAGACCAGAGATGCTGGTATTAGCAGACCCCGTCCTGAGAATTTCCCTGTATTGGAAAAAGATGGGGATTTGGATACTTTTTTGCGGGGTTTTGAAAAGACATGCAGACAGTATGGACTGGCCAAAGATCAGTGGGCACAATATTTAACCCCTGGTTTGCGAGGTAAAGCATTAGAAGCCTTTGCAGATCTTCCACCTGAGATGGACGGAAATTATGAGGCAATCAAAAGTGCCCTGTTGCAACGCTTTAACATCACCCTAGAGGCGCATAGGCAGAAATTCAGAGATTTAAAACGCAGTGCCTCTGACACATATTCAGGACTTGTGGCCCAGCTGTGTGCTTCCTTCAAACAGTGGGTTGGAGGGCTACAGATCACCACCTTTGATGCTCTGCAAGATTTGATGATCCAGGAGCAGTTTCTGACTTTGTGCCCAGCTGATGTGAAGGAATGGGTAGTGGATCGGGACCCTGCATCATCTGCGGAAGCAGCTAGACTGGCTGACAAGTATACTGTCACCCGGGCCCCTGCAGCTAAAAGAGGAACTTTTGTGCCAGGACAGTCTGCCTGGAAAGGGGGACGGCCAGGAGGATCAACGCCACCCCCCTCAACGCCATCACCCACTGTTTCTTCATCTTTTGGGAGAGTTGGGGCAAAGCCTGCTGTGGGAGACACCCGCAGGTGTTTTGTGTGCAACCAGGTGGGGCACATTAGTACCGCTTGTCCAGAGAAGAAGACCAGTTCACCCTCCGCTGGGGGGGTACCTTCCCTGCAATCTTCACCAGCTGTCCTCTGTGTTGCGGGACCAGAAGGGGGCCGGAAGGACAACCTACAAACAGTCACTGTGGGTGGCAAGGTAACTGTGGGGTTAAGAGACACTGGTGCGGATGTTACGTTAGTTCATTCAGAACTGGTAGGGTTAGAGGACTTCATTCCAGGAAAATGTATTTCTGTGAAAGGGGTTGGTGGAATTCACCTAACTGTACCTGTAGCCAAAGTTTACCTTGATTGGGGTGCTGGAAGAGGTATAAGGGATGTCGGGGTCTCAGATAATATGCCTATAGATGTGTTACTGGGGACAGATTTAGGAAGAATGTTGTCTCAGTATGTCTGTAATGACGATGTCCATGCCACCCCTGTTACTGTGTCAGAATCAACTGAAAGTACCAAAGTTTGTTCCCAGGTAGCAGGAGGTGACAAGGAAAAGGTCTGTTCAATTGCACCTGAAATGTGTAAACCAGGATGTGACAGGGACAGGGAATGTCTTATTATATCTGATGTAGGTAATGATGCTAATGTCACTGTGTTAGAATCAGCTGAGAATACCAACGTTTGTTCCCAGGCAGCAGGATGTGACAGGGAACGGAAATGCCATATTATACCTGAAGTGTGTAATGATTTTAGTGCCGCCCATGTTACAGTACCAGAACCTGCTGAGAGTAACCACGTTTTTTCCCAGGCACCAGGAGGTGACAAGGAAAGAGAATGTATTATTGTACCTAATGCGAATAATGAGGATAATGCCAATAACAGTATTGTGTTAGAATCTAAACCTGTTTTTACACTGACATCTTGTCATGGGATGGGGACAGCGGATACTGTGATTGCAGATATGGGCATTAATACTGGTATAGATAATGTGCTTTCTAGAAAAGGGACAGATGACCATGTGATTAATTCTGTTGTGCTAGAGAAAGACAATGTTTCTACCCAGGTAATATGCTCAGAAGATGTTGTACAAGGTAACTGGCAGGGAGGGCAGAGGGAAGATGTATATTCTGTGCCTGAATCAGCTGCACACAGAGCGGGTGAGCATGTGGGGGAGACGGGGAGACACATAGTCCTGACCAACGGGAAGTAGCGAGGGACAGCAATCCTTACATTGCTGCTGGGACCTGTAGTTCGAATGTTCACCACTTAGATCTACATCTGAGTTCTGACCATTCCTCTGAGTTGCCTATAGAGACAGGGGAGTCAGTTGCTAGCCCACACTCACTTATCCAGCTATCTAAGGGCTTAGAGGAAATAGATGAGGGACCCAAACTCCCTGTTACACTACACCCCCAGATAGATGAGTCTAAGGGGGAGCGGAGTGTCCTGTTCCTTAGACCCTCAGATCAGAATCACATAGTGTATCCCACAGACGGGGAATTGTGTAACGGGGAAGCAGGGCAGAGTGGACGTAGGTATTCCGCTGTGCCAGGATTGAAGGGTTCCCATTTACAGGAGTTCTTGTGGGAGGGAGATGTTCTCTCAAGCAGCACCCACAAAGACACACAGTCAGTGAAAGGTGCAGAGAGCGTAGGTAAGAATGCAGAGGTTTGCCCACAGCTATTGCAGGACCAGAAGTTCCAGCTGTCTGAGATAGTTAAGCCCTTCTTAACCCCTCCCCCCAGAGAACCTATTGAGGCCCAGCTATCAGCTATTCCATTTGAACCTGGTGGGATCTGTGGGAGATGGCTTGGGCTATGACCTGTCAGTCAATTCCCATGCCATCTCTTAAAAAGGGAAGGTGTCATGGGCAAGCTAATGTTTAGGCATAAATCTGCAAATATATGTTTGTGTATTACTTCCTAGAAATAGTGTGACCTGGTGCTCTTAGAAGCTGTTAGATCAATGGGTTTTGTGGATGTTAAACCACCCAGGGGGGCTGGTAGATAAGGATAGCACCTTATACCATTTATGGCAGGATGGCAAATGGGAATGCCTTTGAGGAGATCTCTTGCAAGACAATGAAATCTCACACATGTTTGGGAGGCCCCAGACAGGCCGACTGCAGAGACTGGGTTGTATGTTAATGACAGATTCAAGCTGAATAAGGGCACAGGAAAAGATCATATCATTTTCTCCAATATCATACATACCAGAGGCATGTGTGGTATGCAGATGAAGGGAAACTTAGGACCTGTTGTGTGAAGGTAAAATCATGTTCGTAAACCATACTGTTGAAAAGTTAGGACGGTGTAAAGAAAACTTGACTTAGAGGTATTCAAACAGCAAAGTCATAAGACCCTAATTTGCATTCTCCCCTCCTGTTGGTTCTGACCTCACAGGGAAGGGGGCTGGGGGGCCCTGTAGCTTGACTTTAAAACTGTATTGAAAATGTAACCCTGGGTTCTTCTTCTGAGGGAGTTTAATTGAAGAGGTTCCATTTTTTCCTGCTCCTCCCGGCACCACAAACTTGATTCTAAGTGAGGTATCAATTCTGTGTTTTATCCTTTTTATTTTATAAGAAACAATTGCACTCTATTTGTATGTCATTTTATTATCTTTTTATCTTAAGCATTGTGGATGTATTTTCCATATTAAATTACACTTAATAAGTTCTAGTCTCTGTGTTCTTATGAATTCACGCGACAGTTTGGTCCAGACGCTACCTAATTGAAACTGTGCAAACCTGGTGGTTTAAGTGAACTCTGATTAAAGTAAATTGTGTTGGATTAATGCTAGGGAGAACCGAAGGCTTCCTAAATAAGAGTGTCAGCTCTTATCCGAAAAAACCTTGGTGGTGGTAATTAGTATCGCAAAGCTAGTGTGTGGCATAGATAGGGAAGTATTTAATCATTTTAGACAGACCAAGTGGTTGTTGTGTGGTTAACCCTGTGTCACGTAAGCGTCACGCAGACTCAGGTGAGTGCTGTTCGTGACACCACCATTAACCACTTATGAACCATATATTTTCTTTTCTAAAATAGCTTTAATTATGCTTTCTTTTTTAGTGTATTTTAGCAAAATGTATATTGTTTTTCTCTGGGAAGTAGGGTTTTCTTTTGGTAGCATATTGGATAGTATATAGTAAATTTGAATTAGAGATGAGCGCACTCGGATATCTGAAATCCGAGCCCACCCGAACGTTGCCGATACGAGTCGGATCCGAGACAGATCCGGGTATTGGCGCCAAATTCAAATCTGAAACTGAGGCTCTGACTCATAATCCCGTTGTCGGATCTCGCGATACTCGGATCCTATAAATTCCCCGCTAGTCGCCGCCATCTTCACTCGGGCATTGATCAGGGTAGAGGGAGGGTGTGTTAGGTGGTCCTCTGTCCTGGTAGATCTCGTGCTGTGCTGTTTAGTTCTGTGCTGTGCTGTTTAGTTCTGTGCTGTGCTGTGCTGTGTTCTGCAGTATCAGTCCAGTGGTGCTGTGTGTTGTGCTCTGTCCTTCTGAGGTCAGTGGTGCTGCTGGGTCCTGTGCTGTGTCCTGTTCAGTCCAGTGGTGCTGTGTCCTGTGCTCTGTGCTTCTAAGGGCATAGTTATTTCCCCAATATTCCCCTGTGTTTAAAAAAATAAAAAAAAGTTATTTAAAAAAATACCAAAAACTAATTTAATTTTTTTTAATTACCACAAAATTTGCACAACCAATCCTGCAGTATAAGCCCATTGGTACTGCAATATTACCAAGTTCACACATTCAGCAGTAAAAGTCCAGTGGTACTGCAATATTACAAAGTTCACACATTCTGCAGTATCAGTCCAGTGGTGCTGTGTCCTGTGCTCTGTCCTGCTGAGTTCCGTAGTGCTGCTGGGTCCTGTGCCGTGTCCTGTTCAGTCCAGTGGTGCTGTGTCCTGTGCTCTGTGCTTCTAAGGGCATAGTTATTTCCCCATTATTCCCAAGTTTTTAAAAAATAAAAAAAAATAAAAAATTAAAAATTAAAAAAAATATATATAATTATAATTAAATTTGCAAAACCAATCCAGCAGTATAAGTCCATTGGTACTGCAATATTACAAAGTTCACACATTCTGCAGTATCAGTCCAGTGGTGCTGTGTCCTGTGCTCTGTACTGCTGAGTTCCGTAGTGCTGCTGGGTCCTGTGCCGTGTCCTGTTCAGTCCAGTGGTGCTGTGTCCTGTGCTCTGTGCTTCTAAGGGCATAGTTATTTCCCCATTATTCCCAAGTTTTTAAAAAATAAAAAAAAAGTAAAAAAAAATTAAAAATTAAAAATTAAAAAAAATATATATAATTATAACCAAATTTGCAAAACCAATCCAGCAGTATAAGTCCATTGGTACTGCAATATTACAAAGTTCACACATTCTGCAGTATCAGTCCAGTGGTGCTGTGTCCTGTGCTCTGTCCTGCTGAGTTCCGTAGTGCTGCTGGGTCCTGTGCCGTGTTCTGTTCAGTCCAGTGGTGCTGTGTCCTGTGCTCTGTGCTTCTAAGGGCATAGTTATTTCCCCATTATTCCCAAGTTTTTAAAAAATAAAAAAAAAGTAAAAAAAAATTAAAAATTAAAAATTAAAAAATATATATATAATTATAACCAAATTTGCAAAACCAATCCAGCAGTATAAGTCCATTGGTACTGCAATATTACAAAGTTCACACATTCTGCAGTATCAGTCCAGTGGTGCTGTGTCCTGTGCTCTGTCCTGCTGAGTTCCGTAGTGCTGCTGGGTCCTGTGCCGTGTCCTGTTCAGTCCAGTGGTGCTGTGTCCTGTGCTCTGTGCTTCTAAGGGCATAGTTATTTCCCCATTATTCCCAAGTTTTTAAAAAGTAAAAAAAAAGTAAAAAAAAATAAAAAATTAAAAATTAAAAAAAATATATATAATTATAACCAAATTTGCAAAACCAATCCAGCACTATAAGTCCATTGGTACTGTAATATTACCAAGTTCACACATTCTGCAGTATCTTGTGCTACATATAATGGAGACCAAAAATTTGGAGGATAAAGTAGGGAAAGATCAAGACCCACTTCCTCCTAATGCTGAAGCTGCTGCCACTAGTCATGACATAGACGATGAAATGCCATCAACGTCGTCTTCCAAGCCCGATGCCCAATCTCGTAGTACCGGGCATGTAAAATCCAAAAAGCCCAAGTTAAGAAAAAGTAGCAAAAAGAGAAACTTAAAATCATCTGAGGAGAAACGTAAAGTTGCCAATATGCCATTTACGACACGGAGTGGCAAGGAACGGCTTAGGCCCTGGCCCGTGTTCATGACTAGTGGTTCAGCTTCACCCACGGATCTTAGCCCTCCTCCTCCTCCCCCCCCCTACAAAAAATTGAAGAGAGTTATGCTGTCAGCAACAAAACAGCAAACAACTCTGCCTTCTAAAGAGAAATTATCACAAATCCACAAGGCGAGTCCAAGGATGTTGGTGGTTGTCAAGCCTGACCTTCCCATCACTGTACGGGAAGAGGTGGCTCGGGAGGAGGCTATTGATGATGTAGCTGGCGCTGTGGAGGAACTTGATGATGAGGATGGTGGTGTGGTTATTGTAAATGAGGCACCAGGGGGGGAAACAGCTGATGTCCATGGGATGAAAAAGCCCATCGTCATGCCTGGTCAGAAGACCAAAAAATGCACCTCTTCGGTCTGGAGTTATTTTTATCCAAATCCAGACAACCAATGTATGGCCATATGTAGCTTATGTAAAGCTCAAATAAGCAGGGGTAAGGATCTTGCCCACCTAGGAACATCCTCCCTTATACGTCACCTGAATAACCTTCATAGTTCAGTGGTTAGTTCAGGAACTGGGGCTAGGACCCTCATCGGTACAGGGACACCTAAATCCCTTGGTCCAGTTGGATACACACCAGCAACACCCTCCTCGTCAACTTCCTCCACAATCTCCATCAGATTCAGTCCTGCAGCCCAAGTCAGCAGCCAGACTGAGTCCTCCTCAATACGGGATTCATCCGAGGAATCCTGCAGCGGTACGCCTACTACTGCCACTGCTGCTGTTGCTGCTGTTAGTCGGTCATCTTCCCAGAGGGGAAGTCGTAAGACCGCTAAGTCTTTCACAAAACAATTGACCGTCCAACAGTCGTTTGCCATGACCACAAAATACAATAGTAGTCACCCTATTGCAAAGCGTATAACTGTGGCTGTAACTGCAATGTTGGTGTTAGACGTGCGCCCGGTGTCCGCCATCAGTGGAGTGGGATTTAGAGGGTTGATGGAGGTATTGTGTCCCCGGTACCAAATCCCGTCGAGATTCCACTTCACTAGACAGGCGATACCAAAAATGTACAGAGAAGTACGATCAAGTGTCCTCAGTGCTCTAAAAAATGCGCTTGTACCCACTGTCCACTTAACCACGGACATGTGGACAAGTGGTTCTGGGCAAACGAAGGACTATATGACTGTGACAGCCCACTGGGTAGATGCATCCCCTTCCGCAGCAACAGCAACAGCTGCATCAGTAGCAGCAACTACAAAATGGCTGCTCGTGCAAAGGCAGGCAACATTGTGTATTACAGGCTTTAATAAGAGGCACAACGCTGACAACATATTAGAGAAAATGAGGGAAATTATCTCCCAGTGGCTTACCCCACTTAGACTCTCATGGGGATTTGTGGTGTCAGACAATGCCAGTAACATTGTGCGGGCATTAAATATGGGCAATTTCCAGCACGTCCCATGTTTTGCCCACACCATTAATTTGGTGGTGCAGCATTACCTCAAGAGTGACAGGGGTGTGCAGGAGATGCTTGCGGTGGCGCGCAAAATTGCTGGACACTTTCGGCATTCAGCCAGTGCCTACCGCAGACTAGAGGCACATCAAAAAAGCATGAACCTGCCCTGCCATTACCTCAAACAAGAGGTTGTGACGCGTTGGAACTCCACCCTCTATATGCTGCAGAGGATGGAGGAGCAGCAAAAGGCCATTCAGGCCTACACAGCCACCTACGACATAGGCAAAGGAGTGGGGATGCGCCTCAGTCAAGCGCAGTGGAGACTGATTTCCGTGTTGTGCAAGGTTCTGCAGCCATTTGAACTTGCCACACGAGAAGTCAGTTCCGACACTGCCAGCTTGAGTCAGGTCATTCCCCTGATCAGGCTGTTGCAGAAGCAGCTGGAGAAAGTGAGGGAGGAGCTGGTAAGCCATTGCGATTACATCAAGCATGTAGCTCTTGTGGATGTAGCCCTTCGTACGCTTTGCCAGGATCCGAGGGTGGTCACTCTTTTAAAGTCAGAGGAATACATTCTGGCCACCGTGCTCGATCCTCGGTTTAAAGCGTATGTTGTGTCTCTGTTTCCGGCGGACACAAGTCTACAGCGGTGCAAAGACCTGCTGGTCAGGAGATTGTCCTCTGAAGAGGACCGTGACATGCCAACAGCTCCACCCTCATTTTCTTCCACATCTATGGCTGCGAGGAAAAAGCTCAGTTTTCCCAAAAGAGGCACTGGCGGGGATGCTGATAACATCTGGTCCGGACTGAAGGACCTGCCAACCATTGCAGACATGTCTACTCTCGCTGCATTGGATGCTGTCACAATAGAAAAAATTGTGGATGATTACTTTGCTGACACCATCCAAGTAGACATGTCAGACAGTCCATATTGTTACTGGCAGGAAAAAAAGGCAGTTTGGAAGCCCCTGTACAAACTGGCTCTATTTTACCTGAGTTGTCCCCCCTCCAGTGTGTACTCGGAAAGAGTTTTTAGTGCAGCGGGGAACCTGGTCAGTGAGCGGCGAAGGAGGTTGCTTCCTCATAACGTTGAAAAAATGATGTTTATAAAAATGAATAATCAATTCCTCAATGAAGTACAGCACTGCCCTCCAGATACTACAGAGGGACCTGTGTTTGTGGAGTCCAGCGGGGACGAATTGATAATGTGTGATGAGGAGGAAGTACACACTGTAGGGGGAGAGGAATCAGAGGTTGAGGATGAGGACGACATCTTGCCTCAGTAGAGCCTGTTTAGTCTGTACAGGGAGAGATGAATAGCTTTTTTGGTGTGGGGGCCCAAACAAACCAATCATTTCAGCCAAAGTTGTTTGGTAGGCCCTGTCGCTGAAATGATTGGTTTGTTAAAGTGTGCATGTCCTATTTCAACAACATAAGGGTGGGTGTGAGGGCCCAAGGACAATTCCATCTTGGAACTTTTTTTTTTGCATTATATGACCAATCAACAGTCGTTTGCCATGTTCAAAAAGTAAAACCAAATTTAAACAAATTCAAGAAATTAAACCAAAAGTAAAATGCCCTGTTATAATTTAAAACAAGAGGTATTGACGTGCTCTAAAACTACTGTATTGTTGTTTATATTTTATAAACACTACACTTGAAAGCTTGAGTCTTTCAATAAAAAAGTAACTGTCCATTGCACGAATATTTGCAACAGGGACAATTTTAGGGTTAAGAAAGTCAACTAATAACACTTCGACGCTGTCTGTCTTTATAAACACTACACTTGGAACTTGGAGGAGGTATTGTGGCCCCGGCACCAAATTTACTACCGGGGCCACTCCACTGTGCAGTCCATATTTAGGTGTATCAGATATTAAACAACGGTGACAGTTGATGCCCAATTTTTTAATTATATTGTGGCCTCGGTACCAAATTGTGTACCGGGGTTACCACACTACGCAGTCCATACCCTTTTTTGGTGGAATTCTGACCCGTGGAGGGTTTTTTAATTATATTGTGGCCTCGTTACCAAATTGTGTACCGGGGCCACCACACTACGCAGTCAAGATAGATAGATGCGTATCATAGATAAAGTACATTCAGTGGTGTGGGGCAAATTGAAAAATATTCAAAATGCACTGACATTATCAAAAACAAGAGGTTGTCACACGCTAAAACTCCAACATGTATATGATGGAGAGAATGGAGGAGCAGCCGTATGTGCAGTGTAATGCAGACCTGTTGAAGGCTTTTTATATATTTTATTGTGGTGCCCAGTGCCCACTCCTCTACGCAGTCCAGATACATTTATTGGTGCGAATCATAAAGGTTCAGGGTTTTTAATATATATTGTGGTGACCCACTCCTCTACGCAGTCCAGGTACATTTATTGGTGCGAATCATACAAGTTGATGGTTTTCTTATTATATATATTGTGGTGACCCACTCCTCTACGCAGTCCAGATACATTTATTGGTACGAATCATAAAAGTTCAGGGTTTTTAATATATATTGTGGTGACCCACTCCTCTACGCAGTCCAGGTACATTTATTGGTGTGAATCATAAAAGTTCAGGGTTTTTAATATATATTGTGGTGACCCACTCCTCTACGCAGTCCAGGTACATTTATTGGTGCGAATCATACAAGTTGATGGTTTTCTTATTATATATATTGTGGTGACTCACTCCTCTACGCAGTCCAGATACATTTATTGGTGCGAATCATAAAAGTTCAGGGTTTTTAATATATATTGTGGTGACCCACTCCTCTACGCAGTCCAGGTACATTTATTGGTGCGAATCATACAAGTTGATGGTTTTCTTATTATATATATTGTGGTGACCCACTCCTCTACGCAGTCCAGATACATTTATTGGTGCGAATCATAAAAGTTCAGGGTTTTTAATATATATTGTGGTGACCCACTCCTCTACGCAGTCCAGGTACATTTATTGGTGCGAATCATACAAGTTGATGGTTTTCTTATTATATATATTGTGGTGACCCACTCCTCTACGCAGTCCAGAAAGATACCTCGTTGCAACGTTTTGGACTAATAACTATATTGTGAGGTGTTCAGAATACACTGTAAATTAGTGGAATGCTTGTTATTGAATGTTATTGAGGTTACTAATAGCATAGGAGTGAAAATAAGCCCAAAAACTTGATTTTTAAACTTTTTATGTTTTTTCCAAAAAAAATCCGAATCCAAAACCTTAAATCCGAACCGAGACATTTCGTCAAGTGTTTTGCGAGACAAATCCGAACCCCAAAAATAATGAAAATCCAGATCCAAAACACAAAACACGAGACCTCAAAAGTCGCCGGTGCACATCCCTAATTTGAATATATATTTAAGGTTTTTGTAAGTTTGTCGCAAAGGATAAAACAGAGAGACACACACACACACACACATATATACATATATATATATATATATATATATATATATATATATATATATATATATAAATAGTGAAGGGCAATATTAATGCTTCCACGTACCAAGTCATTTTGGAAATTGCTATGCTTTCAACTTTGTGGCAACAGGTTGGGGAAGGCCCCTTGTGGCCCAGTGCGCAAAGCAAGGACTAGAAAGAAATGGTTTGATGAGTTTGGTGTAGAAGAACTTGATTGGCCCGCACAGAGCCCTGACCACAACTCCATCAAACACCTTTCAGATAAACTGGAATAGAGATTGCGAGCCACACCTTCTTGTCCAACATAAAGTGTCTGACCTCATAAATGCTCTACAGAACGAATGGGCACAAATTACCACAGAAACACTCCAACATCTTGTGGAATGCCTTCCAAGAAGAGTGAAAGCTGTTATTACTAGGGATGTGCACCGGCCACTTTTGGTGTCTCGTGTTTTGTGTTTTGGATTCGGATTTGCTTGAGGTTTTGGGTTCGGATTTGTTTCGCAAAACACCTGACGAAAGGTTTTGGTTCGGATTTAAGGTTTTGGATTCGGACTTATTTTGAAAAAAAGAAAAAAAGTGCTAAAAACCAGTTTTGTGTTTTTTTTTTTTCACTCCTACGCTATTATTAACCTCAATAACATTCAATAGCAATCATTTCCACTAATTTCCAGTCTATTCTAAACACCTCACAATATTGTTTTTAGGCCAAAAGGTTGCACCGAGGTAGCTTGAGCACATAATGCCAAAAAAAGAGGTACAAGATGGAATTGTTCTGGGCCCTCCCTCCCACCCCTCGCGAGATTCGACGCGAGACTTGGACGACAGAGCCTCGTTTTCAATTTTTTGCCCGCCGGAAATATCCGAACAGTGCTCGGATCCCGTTCGGATCCGCACTGTTCGGGTGGGCTCGGATTAGCGGAATCCGAGCCCGCTCATCTCTAGTTATTACTGCAAAATGAAATTATACGTATTTGAATACAATGTCATTACAGTCCCAATACTTTTGATCATATAGCGTGTGTGTGTATATATGTATATAAATATATATATATATATATATATATATATATATATATGTATATATATATATATATATATATATATATATATATATATATGTATTTATTTAGATATTGATGGGTCCAGTACAATTGTAACAGGCAAGGCCCCCCTCCTTCCTTCTCTCACTCCACCTTCATTTTTAAATTATTCTCTACCCAACATTTTCCATCCCCCATTCTCTACAGTCACCCTCTCCCCCCCCCCCGGTTCCATCTAACCCCTGCAGCAGTTTATCTTCTTGCTGTCTCCTTTCGGCTCCTCTCTATTGACAGCATTGTGACGTTATTGGGCACCTGGGGGGCAGGGACTGGAGCAAATAGTGGCAACTGTGGGGCCCCATATCTTGAGAGCGGAGGCAGACATGCTGCCTACAAGGGGGCCCACTGCCTCATCCTTAATTATGCGCAGAGGTCTCTCCCCACACCACCAACTCTCACATCTCAGGTGTAGCTGCTGCATAAAAAAGGTGTCCGCTACTTTCCTTAATTCACTGCGGATTACTGGCCCCTAATACATCTTTTTGGGCCCAGAGCTGATGGGGCCCCAGTCCGCTGCTGGGCTCCATACAGCTATACTCCCTATACCCCCATGATGGTGGCCCTGTAAGTTTTCAAGGTTGCAACTTTCAGAATTTTTAAACTCTTAATAATGCACCATTAATTTACCTATGTGTAATAAACTAGGTCTCCTTAGTTTAATGATATCAAATATTCGTGGCTTATTTTATATTTCAAGGAGTGAGAGGGCTCTCAAGTCAAGCTGCATGTTTGTTTTATATGTTTTACTTCTTTATTCTCTTAGTAAACTTGATTTTTTTCAATAATTCTTACATGAAATCTGTGTAGACCATGTGTTTTGTTGCGCTTTCTTTTTTGCCAACTCAAACTGATGCAGTGTAAACTGGATCTAATAAAATGGTGATTACACCAGAACAGCCCACATTAGTTTCACAAGCATTGTTCTATATTCACACTGCCATTTGAGGTGAGGTTCTCAACTTCCCTCATTGCAGAGATGTCCCTGACCCAAAGTAAATTCTGCAAGTCTATGGGATGTCCAGTTTCAGGGGACCTTCACCCTGTCACATGATTCCACATAATATCCTATTGTTGTTATATTTCATGGCAGATCAAAGCAGATGTGGGGGATATCTGCGTCGATCAAGGAAGTGCTGTGGCACTTCAGAGGGGTAGGTGCTGTCATATGACCAGTATCCACTGAAAGGAATGATATTAGTTAGCAGCTGCTATAGTTTGTAGAGGTTTATTAAAAAAAAATGTTCTCTGAAGACTATTCATTAAATATGGCATGTAGTAAAATTCCCTAAGTAATCTAATATAGAATTAATTTCTACATGACTCTGAAAATAAGCAAGATGCTTCCATATGAAATAGGTTCTCTACAAATGTCCATAGTTACTATTATAAGCGGTGTTTTGGCAGGCTCAACAAACTTACATTACTGTTTAAAGAATAGTTGGATAGTGTGTGTGGCAAAAACAGAAAAAAGAAATAAAACATCAGTAAATTATAAACATCTTGTCTCATGACCTTCTTAGTTTCTGGTTTATGTACAAGTTACCTGAGAACTCTACATCCCTTTCCTTATTCCTATTATATATACCCTAATCTGCTATTTCCAGGCTGATGGTCTGCACACAAGATGGATATTATCAAGGTTATTATTGTGGCCCAAGCTTAGGCCTCAGACCACCTGTATGATCGATTGTATCACATTTTTCCCCTGTAGACAGGGCCGGATTAACCATAGGGCTAACTGGGCTACAGCCCAGGGGCCTATGGCATCCAGGGGGCCCTTAAAAGTGCTCAGCAGCAGTATTGATCGGTCGGGGGCGGGGGCACTTTCACCTTCACTTCCTCAGTAAAGAGTGTACAGCGCGCCGGAGAAGGTGGTAAGTGCCGGGGGGGGGGGGGGGGGGGGCAGCTCGGATCACGGGGGGTTACCCTCATGGGGGAATGGAGGCCCCCTTAGCCCAGGGGCCTCCATTCCCTTAATCCGGCCCTGCCTGTAGATGCTTGTTGTGACCCTTTCAATAAACAACTTAAACAGCACTGTGCTATCTAAATAGTTTTGTCCACATTGAAGTATGAATACATTTTCAAGGGTCACGTTTGCCTCTCTCTCCTATGTCAACTGGTTTAGGAAACCAAGCACCCGCTGAGAAAGAGCATGGAGTAGGTTTGGATTAATTCAGCAATTGCCAGTTTTTTATAATCAATATAATTAAATTGTGATTTCCAATAACTAGCATTAAGGGTCATGCTGATGTGTCAAATTCATATTGTATAGGCACACCAGTAAAACAAAAATATTGCCAAAGTGCAGTTGTGCTTTATCTCTGTGTAAATCTGTATTTTTAATTGTTCATTACGTTTAATGTGGTGTCTTTCTCTGAGTAACAAGGACATACTTGAAAACGTGATTTTTATTTCAATGTACCTCTAGATGTACAGAATGCATGTAGGATACAATGGAAAAAATAAATAGAAAATGCAATTGTCTTCCTTCCAAGATAATTATATTGGTTATATAAATTTAGTTTTTTAATGCTATTAAATAATGGTCAACTTGCCAATACTTTTATATTATACTGTTTCAATTAAAATAAAATTAAAACTTATTATGAATGTAATGATTTATTTTGTTTATATATAAACAAAAGTATTAAAGAACAACAACAATAGAAAAAGTATAACAATTCAAAACAAACTAAACAAATCAAGCATAGTTGAAAGACAGAAAATGAAACAGAGTATTGTACAGAACCAGTTTTTGGGCAGTACAGATTAGGCCATTGCGCTTGGCTCCTTGCATGAAAGAAGCCCCTGGTCTAAGGTTTATCCTGGCTCCAATGCGAGTCCTTCAGAACAGACTTCTTTTTTTGTGGCCCCCTGAATTCTTTGTCATTCCAAATTTCAGAAGATACTTTCTAGAAGTGCAAATTGCAAGATGCGTGCAGGAGACCATCCCTTCTTACTCAATGGTATCGCCCAGGTTAGAATCAGAAAGCATTAAGCTTCTGGAACCTTTTCAGGCTCCACAGACATCAATGACTAAACTCCACCCATTATTTCATTATCTCTATCCATCTGGAGTTACTCTCACAAACGCTACATAATACATAACCCAAAATATCCTGCTGAATCTAGACGCAAAATCCCTTGGTCCCTGTCTAGCAGGTGGCACAGGCCCCTAAACTAATTTAGCTCCTTATCCATTTTCAGACATACAAGAAAAGTGCAAAATATCTCCTCTAGGAATTTTTACCAGTATGTTTAGATTATACACTTCCAAACTGCAAAAGGCAACTAGCAGACTCCTCATTATGCTTGAATCTCTGTCTTCACAGGACCATGACACAGGGCAATCAGAGATCATGTTCGTTTGACTATTCAAATAGATGTTCTTTTCTCTCCAAAAAAACTTCCCACTAGTTGCCCTTGTGCCTATAGCCATGCATTATAAAAACAAGCTAAATAGACATGTTGCTTTAGCTGTCACTTGCCAGTTAGCGACAGAGTGGAAGCAACTACCACCTCCCTCCTACCAGGCAATCTTAAATAAACCATTAACCACTTATGAACCATATATTTTCTTTTCTAAAATAGCTTTAATTATGCTTTCTTTTTTAGTGTATTTTAGCAAAATGTATATTGTTTTTCTCTGGGAAGTAGGGTTTTCTTTTGGTAGCATATTGGATAGTATATAGTAAATTTGAATTAGAGATGAGCGCACTCGGATTTCTGAAATCCGAGCCCACCCGAACGTTGCCGATACGAGTCGGATCCGAGACAGATCCGGGTATTGGCGCCAAATTCAAATCTGAAACTGAGGCTCTGACTCATAATCCCGTTGTCGGATCTCGCGATACTCGGATCCTATAAATTCCCCGCTAGTCGCCGCCATCTTCACTCGGGCATTGATCAGGGTAGAGGGAGGGTGTGTTAGGTGGTCCTCTGTCCTGGTAGATCTCGTGCTGTGCTGTTTAGTTCTGTGCTGTGCTGTTTAGTTCTGTGCTGTGCTGTGCTGTGTTCTGCAGTATCAGTCCAGTGGTGCTGTGTGTTGTGCTCTGTCCTTCTGAGGTCAGTGGTGCTGCTGGGTCCTGTGCTGTGTCCTGTTCAGTCCAGTGGTGCTGTGTCCTGTGCTCTGTGCTTCTAAGGGCATAGTTATTTCCCCAATATTCCCCTGTGTTTAAAAAAATAAAAAAAAGTTATTTAAAAAAATACCAAAAACTAATTTAATTTTTTTTAATTACCACAAAATTTGCACAACCAATCCTGCAGTATAAGCCCATTGGTACTGCAATATTACCAAGTTCACACATTCAGCAGTAAAAGTCCAGTGGTACTGCAATATTACAAAGTTCACACATTCTGCAGTATCAGTCCAGTGGTGCTGTGTCCTGTGCTCTGTCCTGCTGAGTTCCGTAGTGCTGCTGGGTCCTGTGCCGTGTCCTGTTCAGTCCAGTGGTGCTGTGTCCTGTGCTCTGTGCTTCTAAGGGCATAGTTATTTCCCCATTATTCCCAAGTTTTTAAAAAATAAAAAAAAATAAAAAATTAAAAATTAAAAAAAATATATATAATTATAATTAAATTTGCAAAACCAATCCAGCAGTATAAGTCCATTGGTACTGCAATATTACAAAGTTCACACATTCTGCAGTATCAGTCCAGTGGTGCTGTGTCCTGTGCTCTGTACTGCTGAGTTCCGTAGTGCTGCTGGGTCCTGTGCCGTGTCCTGTTCAGTCCAGTGGTGCTGTGTCCTGTGCTCTGTGCTTCTAAGGGCATAGTTATTTCCCCATTATTCCCAAGTTTTTAAAAAATAAAAAAAAAGTAAAAAAAAATTAAAAATTAAAAATTAAAAAAAATATATATAATTATAACCAAATTTGCAAAACCAATCCAGCAGTATAAGTCCATTGGTACTGCAATATTACAAAGTTCACACATTCTGCAGTATCAGTCCAGTGGTGCTGTGTCCTGTGCTCTGTCCTGCTGAGTTCCGTAGTGCTGCTGGGTCCTGTGCCGTGTTCTGTTCAGTCCAGTGGTGCTGTGTCCTGTGCTCTGTGCTTCTAAGGGCATAGTTATTTCCCCATTATTCCCAAGTTTTTAAAAAATAAAAAAAAAGTAAAAAAAAATTAAAAATTAAAAATTAAAAAATATATATATAATTATAACCAAATTTGCAAAACCAATCCAGCAGTATAAGTCCATTGGTACTGCAATATTACAAAGTTCACACATTCTGCAGTATCAGTCCAGTGGTGCTGTGTCCTGTGCTCTGTCCTGCTGAGTTCCGTAGTGCTGCTGGGTCCTGTGCCGTGTCCTGTTCAGTCCAGTGGTGCTGTGTCCTGTGCTCTGTGCTTCTAAGGGCATAGTTATTTCCCCATTATTCCCAAGTTTTTAAAAAATAAAAAAAAATTAAAAAAAAATTAAAAATTAAAAATTAAAAAAAAAAAATATAATTATAACCAAATTTGCAAAACCAATCCAGCACTATAAGTCCATTGGTACTGCAATATTACCAAGTTCACACATTCTGCAGTATCTTGTGCTACATATAATGGAGACCAAAAATTTGGAGGATAAAGTAGGGAAAGATCAAGACCCACTTCCTCCTAATGCTGAAGCTGCTGCCACTAGTCATGACATAGACGATGAAATGCCATCAACGTCGTCTTCCAAGCCCGATGCCCAATCTCGTAGTACCGGGCATGTAAAATCCAAAAAGCCCAAGTTAAGAAAAAGTAGCAAAAAGAGAAACTTAAAATCATCTGAGGAGAAACGTAAAGTTGCCAATATGCCATTTACGACACGGAGTGGCAAGGAACGGCTTAGGCCCTGGCCCGTGTTCATGACTAGTGGTTCAGCTTCACCCACGGATCTTAGCCCTCCTCCTCCTCCCCCCCCCTACAAAAAATTGAAGAGAGTTATGCTGTCAGCAACAAAACAGCAAACAACTCTGCCTTCTAAAGAGAAATTATCACAAATCCACAAGGCGAGTCCAAGGATGTTGGTGGTTGTCAAGCCTGACCTTCCCATCACTGTACGGGAAGAGGTGGCTCGGGAGGAGGCTATTGATGATGTAGCTGGCGCTGTGGAGGAACTTGATGATGAGGATGGTGGTGTGGTTATTGTAAATGAGGCACCAGGGGGGGAAACAGCTGATGTCCATGGGATGAAAAAGCCCATCGTCATGCCTGGTCAGAAGACCAAAAAATGCACCTCTTCGGTCTGGAGTTATTTTTATCCAAATCCAGACAACCAATGTATGGCCATATGTAGCTTATGTAAAGCTCAAATAAGCAGGGGTAAGGATCTTGCCCACCTAGGAACATCCTCCCTTATACGTCACCTGAATAACCTTCATAGTTCAGTGGTTAGTTCAGGAACTGGGGCTAGGACCCTCATCGGTACAGGGACACCTAAATCCCTTGGTCCAGTTGGATACACACCAGCAACACCCTCCTCGTCAACTTCCTCCACAATCTCCATCAGATTCAGTCCTGCAGCCCAAGTCAGCAGCCAGACTGAGTCCTCCTCAATACGGGATTCATCCGAGGAATCCTGCAGCGGTACGCCTACTACTGCCACTGCTGCTGTTGCTGCTGTTAGTCGGTCATCTTCCCAGAGGGGAAGTCGTAAGACCGCTAAGTCTTTCACAAAACAATTGACCGTCCAACAGTCGTTTGCCATGACCACAAAATACAATAGTAGTCACCCTATTGCAAAGCGTATAACTGTGGCTGTAACTGCAATGTTGGTGTTAGACGTGCGCCCGGTGTCCGCCATCAGTGGAGTGGGATTTAGAGGGTTGATGGAGGTATTGTGTCCCCGGTACCAAATCCCGTCGAGATTCCACTTCACTAGACAGGCGATACCAAAAATGTACAGAGAAGTACGATCAAGTGTCCTCAGTGCTCTAAAAAATGCGCTTGTACCCACTGTGCACTTAACCACGGACATGTGGACAAGTGGTTCTGGGCAAACGAAGGACTATATGACTGTGACAGCCCACTGGGTAGATGCATCCCCTTCCGCAGCAACAGCAACAGCTGCATCAGTAGCAGCAACTACAAAATGGCTGCTCGTGCAAAGGCAGGCAACATTGTGTATTACAGGCTTTAATAAGAGGCACAACGCTGACAACATATTAGAGAAAATGAGGGAAATTATCTCCCAGTGGCTTACCCCACTTAGACTCTCATGGGGATTTGTGGTGTCAGACAATGCCAGTAACATTGTGCGGGCATTAAATATGGGCAATTTCCAGCACGTCCCATGTTTTGCCCACACCATTAATTTGGTGGTGCAGCATTACCTCAAGAGTGACAGGGGTGTGCAGGAGATGCTTGCGGTGGCGCGCAAAATTGCTGGACACTTTCGGCATTCAGCCAGTGCCTACCGCAGACTAGAGGCACATCAAAAAAGCATGAACCTGCCCTGCCATCACCTCAAACAATAGGTTGTGACGCGCTGGAACTCCACCCTCTATATGCTGCAGAGGATGGAGGAGCAGCAAAAGGCCATTCAGGCCTACACAGCCACCTACGACATAGGCAAAGGAGTGGGGATGCGCCTCAGTCAAGCGCAGTGGAGACTGATTTCCGTGTTGTGCAAGGTTCTGCAGCCATTTGAACTTGCCACACGAGAAGTCAGTTCCGACACTGCCAGCTTGAGTCAGGTCATTCCCCTGATCAGGCTGTTGCAGAAGCAGCTGGAGAAAGTGAGGGAGGAGCTGGTAAGCCATTGCGATTACATCAAGCATGTAGCTCTTGTGGATGTAGCCCTTCGTACGCTTTGCCAGGATCCGAGGGTGGTCACTCTTTTAAAGTCAGAGGAATACATTCTGGCCACCGTGCTCGATCCTCGGTTTAAAGCGTATGTTGTGTCTCTGTTTCCGGCGGACACAAGTCTACAGCGGTGCAAAGACCTGCTGGTCAGGAGATTGTCCTCTGAAGAGGACCGTGACATGCCAACAGCTCCACCCTCATTTTCTTCCACATCTATGGCTGCGAGGAAAAAGCTCAGTTTTCCCAAAAGAGGCACTGGCGGGGATGCTGATAACATCTGGTCCGGACTGAAGGACCTGCCAACCATTGCAGACATGTCTACTCTCGCTGCATTGGATGCTGTCACAATAGAAAAAATTGTGGATGATTACTTTGCTGACACCATCCAAGTAGACATGTCAGACAGTCCATATTGTTACTGGCAGGAAAAAAAGGCAGTTTGGAAGCCCCTGTACAAACTGGCTCTATTTTACCTGAGTTGTCCCCCCTCCAGTGTGTACTCGGAAAGAGTTTTTAGTGCAGCGGGGAACCTGGTCAGTGAGCGGCGAAGGAGGTTGCTTCCTCATAACGTTGAAAAAATGATGTTTATAAAAATGAATAATCAATTCCTCAATGAAGTACAGCACTGCCCTCCAGATACTACAGAGGGACCTGTGTTTGTGGAGTCCAGCGGGGACGAATTGATAATGTGTGATGAGGAGGAAGTACACACTGTAGGGGGAGAGGAATCAGAGGTTGAGGATGAGGACGACATCTTGCCTCAGTAGAGCCTGTTTAGTCTGTACATGGAGAGATGAATAGCTTTTTTGGTGTGGGGGCCCAAACAAACCAATCATTTCAGCCAAAGTTGTTTGGTAGGCCCTGTCGCTGAAATGATTGGTTTGTTAAAGTGTGCATGTCCTATTTCAACAACATAAGGGTGGGTGTGAGGGCCCAAGGACAATTCCATCTTGGAACTTTTTTTTTTGCATTATATGACCAATCAACAGTCGTTTGCCATGTTCAAAAAGTAAAGCCAAATTTAAACAAATTCAAGAAATTAAACCAAAAGTAAAATGCCCTGTTATAATTTAAAACAAGAGGTATTGACGTGCTCTAAAACTACTGTATTGTTGTTTATATTTTATAAACACTACACTTGAAAGCTTGAGTCTTTCAATAAAAAAGTAACTGTCCATTGCACGAATATTTGCAACAGGGACAATTTTAGGGTTAAGAAAGTCAACTAATAACACTTCGACGCTGTCTGTCTTTATAAACACTACACTTGGAACTTGGAGGAGGTATTGTGGCCCCGGCACCAAATTTACTACCGGGGCCACTCCACTGTGCAGTCCATATTTAGGTGTATCAGATATTAAACAACGGTGACAGTTGATGCCCAATTTTTTAATTATATTGTGGCCTCGGTACCAAATTGTGTACCGGGGCCACCACACTACGCAGTCCATACCCTTTTTTGGTGGAATTCTGACCCGTGGAGGGTTTTTTAATTATATTGTGGCCTCGGTACCAAATTGTGTACCGGGGCCACCACACTACGCAGTCAAGATAGATAGATGCGTATCATAGATAAAGTACATTCAGTGGTGTGGGGCAAATTGAAAAATATTCAAAATGCACTGACATTATCAAAAACAAGAGGTTGTCACACGCTAAAACTCCAACATGTATATGATGGAGAGAATGGAGGAGCAGCCGTATGTGCAGTGTAATGCAGACCTGTTGAAGGTTTTTTATATATTTTATTGTGGTGCCCAGTGCCCACTCCTCTACGCAGTCCAGATACATTTATTGGTGCGAATCATAAAGGTTCAGGGTTTTTAATATATATTGTGGTGACCCACTCCTCTACGCAGTCCAGGTACATTTATTGGTGCGAATCATACAAGTTGATGGTTTTCTTATTATATATATTGTGGTGACCCACTCCTCTACGCAGTCCAGATACATTTATTGGTACGAATCATAAAAGTTCAGGGTTTTTAATATATATTGTGGTGACCCACTCCTCTACGCAGTCCAGGTACATTTATTGGTGTGAATCATAAAAGTTCAGGGTTTTTAATATATATTGTGGTGACCCACTCCTCTACGCAGTCCAGGTACATTTATTGGTGCGAATCATACAAGTTGATGGTTTTCTTATTATATATATTGTGGTGACTCACTCCTCTACGCAGTCCAGATACATTTATTGGTGCGAATCATAAAAGTTCAGGGTTTTTAATATATATTGTGGTGACCCACTCCTCTACGCAGTCCAGGTACATTTATTGGTGCGAATCATACAAGTTGATGGTTTTCTTATTATATATATTGTGGTGACCCACTCCTCTACGCAGTCCAGATACATTTATTGGTGCGAATCATAAAAGTTCAGGGTTTTTAATATATATTGTGGTGACCCACTCCTCTACGCAGTCCAGGTACATTTATTGGTGCGAATCATACAAGTTGATGGTTTTCTTATTATATATATTGTGGTGACCCACTCCTCTACGCAGTCCAGAAAGATACCTCGTTGCAACGTTTTGGACTAATAACTATATTGTGAGGTGTTCAGAATACACTGTAAATTAGTGGAATGCTTGTTATTGAATGTTATTGAGGTTACTAATAGCATAGGAGTGAAAATAAGCCCAAAAACTTGATTTTTAAACTTTTTATGTTTTTTCCAGAAAAAATCCGAATCCAAAACCTTAAATCCGAACCGAGACCTTTCGTCAAGTGTTTTGCGAGACAAATCCGAACCCCAAAAATAATGAAAATCCAGATCCAAAACACAAAACACGAGACCTCAAAAGTCGCCGGTGCACATCCCTAATTTGAATATATATTTAAGGTTTTTGTAAGTTTGTCGCAAAGGATAAAACAGAGAGACACACACACACACACACATATATACATATATATATATATATATATATATATATATATATATATATATATATATATATATATATATATAAATAGTGAAGGGCAATATTAATGCTTCCACGTACCAAGTCATTTTGGAAATTGCTATGCTTTCAACTTTGTGGCAACAGGTTGGGGAAGGCCCCTTGTGGCCCAGTGCGCAAAGCAAGGACTAGAAAGAAATGGTTTGATGAGTTTGGTGTAGAAGAACTTGATTGGCCCGCACAGAGCCCTGACCACAACTCCATCAAACACCTTTCAGATAAACTGGAATAGAGATTGCGAGCCACACCTTCTTGTCCAACATAAAGTGTCTGACCTCATAAATGCTCTACAGAACGAATGGGCACAAATTACCACAGAAACACTCCAACATCTTGTGGAATGCCTTCCAAGAAGAGTGAAAGCTGTTATTACTAGGGATGTGCACCGGCCACTTTTGGTGTCTCGTGTTTTGTGTTTTGGATTCGGATTTGCTTGAGGTTTTGGGTTCGGATTTGTTTCGCAAAACACCTGACGAAAGGTTTTGGTTCGGATTTAAGGTTTTGGATTCGGACTTATTTTGAAAAAAAGAAAAAAAGTGCTAAAAACCAGTTTTGTGTTTTTTTTTTTTCACTCCTACGCTATTATTAACCTCAATAACATTCAATAGCAATCATTTCCACTAATTTCCAGTCTATTCTAAACACCTCACAATATTGTTTTTAGGCCAAAAGGTTGCACCGAGGTAGCTTGAGCACATAATGCCAAAAAAAGAGGTACAAGATGGAATTGTTCTGGGCCCTCCCTCCCACCCCTCGCGAGATTCGACGCGAGACTTGGACGACAGAGCCTCGTTTTCAATTTTTTGCCCGCCGGAAATATCCGAACAGTGCTCGGATCCCGTTCGGATCCGCACTGTTCGGGTGGGCTCGGATTAGCGGAATCCGAGCCCGCTCATCTCTAGTTATTACTGCAAAATGAAATTATACGTATTTGAATACAATGTCATTACAGTCCCAATACTTTTGACCATATAGCGTGTGTGTGTATATATGTATATAAATATATATATATATATATATATATATATATGTATATATATATATATATATATATATATATGTATTTATTTAGATATTGATGGGTCCAGTACAATTGTAACAGGCAAGGCCCCCCTCCTTCCTTCTCTCACTCCACCTTCATTTTTAAATTATTCTCTACCCAACATTTTCCATCCCCCATTCTCTACAGTCACCCTCTCCCCCCCCCCCCCCCCGGTTCCATCTAACCCCTGCAGCAGTTTATCTTCTTGCTGTCTCCTTTCGGCTCCTCTCTATTGACAGCATTGTGACGTTATTGGGCACCTGGGGGGCAGGGACTGGAGCAAATAGTGGCAACTGTGGGGCCCCATATCTTGAGAGCGGAGGCAGACATGCTGCCTACAAGGGGGCCCACTGCCTCATCCTTAATTATGCGCAGAGGTCTCTCCCCACACCACCAACTCTCACATCTCAGGTGTAGCTGCTGCGTAAAAAAGGTGTCCGCTACTTTCCTTAATTCACTGCGGATTACTGGCCCCTAATACATCTTTTTGGGCCCAGAGCTGATGGGGCCCCAGTCCGCTGCTGGGCTCCATACAGCTATACTCCCTATACCCCCATGATGGTGGCCCTGTAAGTTTTCAAGGTTGCAACTTTCAGAATTTTTAAACTCTTAATAATGCACCATTAATTTACCTATGTGTAATAAACTAGGTCTCCTTAGTTTAATGATATCAAATATTCGTGGCTTATTTTATATTTCAAGGAGTGAGAGGGCTCTCAAGTCAAGCTGCATGTTTGTTTTATATGTTTTACTTCTTTATTCTCTTAGTAAACTTGATTTTTTTCAATAATTCTTACATGAAATCTGTGTAGACCATGTGTTTTGTTGCGCTTTCTTTTTTGCCAACTCAAACTGATGCAGTGTAAACTGGATCTAATAAAATGGTGATTACACCAGAACAGCCCACATTAGTTTCACAAGCATTGTTCTATATTCACACTGCCATTTGAGGTGAGGTTCTCAACTTCCCTCATTGCAGAGATGTCCCTGACCCAAAGTAAATTCTGCAAGTCTATGGGATGTCCAGTTTCAGGGGACCTTCACCCTGTCACATGATTCCACATAATATCCTATTGTTGTTATATTTCATGGCAGATCAAAGCAGATGTGGGGGATATCTGCGTCGATCAAGGAAGTGCTGTGGCACTTCAGAGGGGTAGGTGCTGTCATATGACCAGTATCCACTGAAAGGAATGATATTAGTTAGCAGCTGCTATAGTTTGTAGAGGTTTATTAAAAAAAAATGTTCTCTGAAGACTATTCATTAAATATGGCATGTAGTAAAATTCCCTAAGTAATCTAATATAGAATTAATTTCTACATGACTCTGAAAATAAGCAAGATGCTTCCATATGAAATAGGTTCTCTACAAATGTCCATAGTTACTATTATAAGCGGTGTTTTGGCAGGCTCAACAAACTTACATTACTGTTTAAAGAATAGTTGGATAGTGTGTGTGGCAAAAACAGAAAAAAGAAATAAAACATCAGTAAATTATAAACATCTTGTCTCATGACCTTCTTAGTTTCTGGTTTATGTACAAGTTACCTGAGAACTCTACATCCCTTTCCTTATTCCTATTATATATACCCTAATCTGCTATTTCCAGGCTGATGGTCTGCACACAAGATGGATATTATCAAGGTTATTATTGTGGCCCAAGCTTAGGCCTCAGACCACCTGTATGATCGATTGTATCACATTTTTCCCCTGTAGACAGGGCCGGATTAACCAAAGGGCTAACTGGGCTACAGCCCAGGGGCCTATGGCATCCAGGGGGCCCTTAAAAGTGCTCAGCAGCAGTATTGATCGGTCGGGGGCGGGGGCACTTTCACCTTCACTTCCTCAGTAAAGAGTGTACAGCGCGCCGGAGAAGGTGGTAAGTGCCGGGGGGGGGGGCAGCTCGGATCACGGGGGGTTACCCTCATGGGGGAATGGAGGCCCCCTTAGCCCAGGGGCCTCCATTCCCTTAATCCGGCCCTGCCTGTAGATGCTTGTTGTGACCCTTTCAATAAACAACTTAAACAGCACTGTGCTATCTAAATAGTTTTGTCCACATTGAAGTATGAATACATTTTCAAGGGTCACGTTTGCCTCTCTCTCCTATGTCAACTGGTTTAGGAAACCAAGCACCCGCTGAGAAAGAGCATGGAGTAGGTTTGGATTAATTCAGCAATTGCCAGTTTTTTATAATCAATATAATTAAATTGTGATTTCCAATAACTAGCATTAAGGGTCATGCTGATGTGTCAAATTCATATTGTATAGGCACACCAGTAAAACAAAAATATTGCCAAAGTGCAGTTGTGCTTTATCTCTGTGTAAATCTGTATTTTTAATTGTTCATTACGTTTAATGTGGTGTCTTTCTCTGAGTAACAAGGACATACTTGAAAACGTGATTTTTATTTCAATGTACCTCTAGATGTACAGAATGCATGTAGGATACAATGGAAAAAATAAATAGAAAATGCAATTGTCTTCCTTCCAAGATAATTATATTGGTTATATAAATTTAGTTTTTTAATGCTATTAAATAATGGTCAACTTGCCAATACTTTTATATTATACTGTTTCAATTAAAATAAAATTAAAACTTATTATGAATGTAATGATTTATTTTGTTTATATATAAACAAAAGTATTAAAGAACAACAACAATAGAAAAAGTATAACAATTCAAAACAAACTAAACAAATCAAGCATAGTTGAAAGACAGAAAATGAAACAGAGTATTGTACAGAACCAGTTTTTGGGCAGTACAGATTAGGCCATTGCGCTTGGCTCCTTGCATGAAAGAAGCCCCTGGTCTAAGGTTTATCCTGGCTCCAATGCGAGTCCTTCAGAACAGACTTCCTTTTTTGTGGCCCCCTGAATTCTTTGTCATTCCAAATTTCAGAAGATACTTTCTAGAAGTGCAAATTGCAAGATGCGTGCAGGAGACCATCCCTTCTTACTCAATGGTATCGCCCAGGTTAGAATCAGAAAGCATTAAGCTTCTGGAACCTTTTCAGGCTCCACAGACATCAATGACTAAACTCCACCCATTATTTCATTATCTCTATCCATCTGGAGTTACTCTCACAAACGCTACATAATACATAACCCAAAATATCCTGCTGAATCTAGACGCAAAATCCCTTGGTCCCTGTCTAGCAGGTGGCACAGGCCCCTAAACTAATTTAGCTCCTTATCCATTTTCAGACATACAAGAAAAGTGCAAAATATCTCCTCTAGGAATTTTTACCAGTATGTTTAGATTATACACTTCCAAACTGCAAAAGGCAACTAGCAGACTCCTCATTATGCTTGAATCTCTGTCTTCACAGGACCATGACACAGGGCAATCAGAGATCATGTTCGTTTGACTATTCAAATAGATGTTCTTTTCTCTCCAAAAAAACTTCCCACTAGTTGCCCTTGTGCCTATAGCCATGCATTATAAAAACAAGCTAAATAGACATGTTGCTTTAGCTGTCACTTGCCAGTTAGCGACAGAGTGGAAGCAACTACCACCTCCCTCCTACCAGGCAATCTTAAATAAACTGTGGTAAATATACCAAATTAAGTTTATGACATGCGTTATCAAGGGCAGCTCAATACAATCCCAGACTCCCTTTTCTGTATTTATATTGAAACATCTAATATAGCAACTAACGTATTACTGAGATGTGGTCTCTCCATGATTGTCTCCTCCTTGTCCAATAGCTAAAAATATTTATTTCCCCCTCCCCCTCAACTGCGGATGTAAATCCAGATCAGGAGTGTCCTCAAGAACAAGATGGAGTCACCTGTTTACAAAGTTCTTCCATTGTGTATTATGTTTGTTTACTGCTTGGTGACCCCAGCTTTTGTATTACTAGACTTGTATACTGTGACGTTCCTTCAATAAAAGCTTTACAGAAAAAAAAACATGTTAAATACACAGGCAGCAAAATATTATTCTCCACATAGAACCGTATTCCACACACTGGATTTTATGGAAAAGCCTATTGGAATCGTAAAAAAAAGTGATTGTCCGATACAATTGCTGTGGTTTTAAAGGTTAACAAAATATTTTTTTAATGGTGCATATGGAAACATTAAAATGGCAAAATACGTTATAATAGTTATGAATTGGTTATATGCAACTGCAAATTTCGGTGCATTGCAATCACATTGCACGTTGAGGGGACAGATATAGGTATTTCAGATTGATTTGTACATTATGATTTATGTACCAGTAGACTTTAACAGTCCACCCTTTAGATAGTATACCTAAATTATCTTCTTATACACTCTAAAGTGGGATCATAATGTAGCGCTACAGTTTTTACATTGGTAGCCCCATCAATACCTTGGCACAATTATCAGCACTATTATATTTGCAGGTCCACATTTTATCACAGGAAGATCACACCGGTAACACATACCAATTAATAACAAACATAAGGATAAGGAGCTTACCTACAGCTGACAATAGATCTTTCACCTAAACACCAAGCTCTGAGAACCAATTGATAGAATTTAACCAAGGGACCAACCTAGTAACTTTTCCACCTACTGCTGATAATGAGACATTATGAGCTTTACGAAACTCTCATTTCAGCTGTATAATCTCATCCATCTTATTGTTGATTATTTCCTTGGAATCAGTGTCATTACTAATGTAGGAGCAACACTTGACACAAAACTGGATAGCTAAGGTTACACAATACCTCCTAGTGACAGTTGTCAAATAGTTTAGAGCCATCCTATGCTGTACTAGTTCCTTCTTATAGGTCTGCAGCTCTTTACCCATATATATGAAAGTGTCATCATACATTTCTGTGATATTATCAGTGTAACTTGCCAGAGCCTCTATGTAATTAAAATTCAGGGTTCCCTGGGCAGTCCTGGTTATGTCCTGGGCAGTCCTGGTTATGTCCAATGCGACCAGAAACTGAAATCCTGTATCCTTTGTAGTTTGTGGTTCTTCCTCAAGTTCCATATTCCTTTTGAATTAATGTTCGTACTGTGTGTGTACATAAGGAAGTGGGATGGATCTGTAAATGCCAGGCATCTTTTTGTGTGTTAATGTCCTAATCTCATAGACTATCTTGGCTAGAAATCATACTCCCTTGGAGTTCGGATGAATCCGTTTGTAAGCTTTACCTACATAGATATAATATACCACCTCAGGGAGAATATAGGATATTGAGTAACCCAGAAAAGTGTGACACTATGCAAGTGTCAATATCTGTTGAAATTAGTCAGACAAAGGATAGATAAGGATCTTGGAGAAGTTTGAAGCCCAAAGTTGTAAACCATCTAGCCAAACAGAAGGAGCAGAGGTAAGAACTCAAGGCCCTGTGAACATTCCGATCTCAGGACATCCCTAGCTCACTTGGAAAGCCCTGTGACATTTGGGAGATTCATCTGTCTTTATTGACAGCTAAACTCCAAAGGTGGAGGTCGAGGGCTATGTGGAAAAAAGGTTTAAATTCTTCTGCTTTAGACATCAGATTGTGCATTTTCATGAGGGAGTCTATCAAGACTGAAATGTCCCATTTTACTCAATTGTGTTCCCTCACACACCTGGTCTTACTATTAAGTAGTCATTCTGATTTAATTTCCTATTTTATTTTCTGAAACTTACTTGTGCAATATATTGTATGTCTTGTTATTAATTTTTGTAAATAAGCCTTGGAAACATATTTCAGATTAAATAAATTTTATCTGGTGTATTCTCTATGATTCTTTGTGACCTTACAAAGCCCAGGGAGGCTCATGCTACATGTATATGTGATTTAAGTGTGAAACATTAATAAGTGGTTTTGATGAACGTAAGGACACCATAATAAATCTTTCGTGGTGGCAGAAAATGTGTATTCATTGCTAAGTGACCAAGGTGACGCCAGTCATGGCCAGCTGTTTAGATTTGCTGTATCTGGGACAGGCTGGGTGTTCATGACAGTCTGGATAGTCACTAGATGAAATGTGGATTGCACCTTACCAACAGACACCTTTCTAGGTTTACTGAAATATCCTATTCTCTGGAAATCTGGTATACTTTTGGTGAGGTTTAACCTGCTACTGTCAGTAGGTTTCCCATCAGCCCTTCTGAAGTAGTTCATCGTACCATGCTGCTTCCCAATACCCAGATTTCTTTGAATTGGTAAAATTTATGCATATTAATGACTTGTTCACCAAGTACTGGCAAAGTTTCAGACTAGGGGATTTGGTTACATTATACTTCCCCTCCGTAGGTTTTCCCTCCTGTAATTCAAGACCCTCCAAGAAGTTCAATGGAATGAGGATTCATTCTAAATTTTCTTGTAGCTGAGGCACATTGAAGCACACCCAGCAATCACTTTGATTTAAAACCATTCCTACTAAAACTTGAGTGATCTAGGAAGTGTCTGTCAATATCAATATACTGTTAGATTGACACCGCTGGATGCAACTTTCTTCTATTATGGGTCCACAATTTTTTACAAATGCAGAATTCCTCAGACAATAACCCCTCACATTGCCTCTGAACTCCAGGGTGAGCAGATATTTTCTTAAATCCTGAGTTAATTAGAGTGTTAGGCTTAACCGTGTGAACTCCCAAGTCATCCTCCATCTACAAACCATCAATCCCATCCCCAAAACCTAGCTCCATGACCTCAGTGCCACTGCAAAAATAGAATGTGCTAGGGAAAGAAAAAAATGAAATAAGAGAGAAAGAATCCAAGAGATAAGCCAATTCTCCATGGTTGGGTAATGGAATCAGACTGTCTTTAGCTCAGGTAACAGTCACTGCACTTTTAGGTTCATGAGAGATAGTGTTATTTTGTTGATCTCTATCTCAAACCTATTCTGAATTGTTGACCCTCTGGCAATGGGTAGAATTGATCCAAGTATCTCTCTCTCTTCTACCTTCAGTGATGTGGTGCTGGTAATCAACACTTGATATGGTCCTTCCCACCTATCTATTAGACAACTTGAGTGCAAGGATTTTCATATTCTCCAGGTTCAATATCGTAAGAGTTAGTTTCTGGCATATCTGAAGACAGCAATTTTAAAACTTTCTGCTGCTGTCTCAGCTATTTACTTATTTTTACGAAGTATTGCACAGTATTGATCAATCATAAGGAAAGGTTGCAGCCAAAAGGCATTTAGAAAGGGCACAAGTTAAGAGGTGGTCTAGAAGTGGTTCTACTTGTGGCAATGCCTCTGGCCACACTAATCAACTAATCAGCCATGACTTTACTCAACTTATTTTTGATAGTACCATTAACTATCTATTTTGCACTGGCTTGTGGCCTGCAGAGAGTGTGCAGTTTGCTATCAATACCCATAAGTTTACACATAGTTTGAAACACATCCCCTGAGGAATGTGTATCCCAGTCACTTTCAATAATTATGGGAATACCAAATCTACAAGCAAAGTCTTGTAAAATTTTCTTTACAGTAAACACAATAGTATTAGATGCACCTGAATAAGCCTCTGCCCAGCTGGAAAACACGTCAGTGCATACCAATATATACTTCAAATTACTGCAGGGTGATAATTATGTGAAACCATTCTGAATTACCTCGAAAGGGCTGTCTGTTGGAGGGAAGCGAGATGGTTCAGTTGGTATAGCATTCCCAGTGTTCTGTCTCAGACAAGTAAGGAAATAATTAGATTTCTTTCGAGCATAGGAATACCAGTATATGCTAACTAATCTGTGTATGCCTCCTTTACCCAAATGCGTAAATCCCTGCACCGCTTCCGTTAAACTCAAAGTATGCATTTGGAGCCATTGATCTACATGTTCTATCTCTCCAAAATCCCGTTGCATCCTGTTCGCGTCCCTTCAACATTCAGAGGGTCATTTCCTGTGAAGAACTAAGATTTTGCATTTCAATTAGTTTATCTGTGTTGAGAACTTGAAAAACCTGTAAGCTTTTAGTTTCGGCTTCAGTGGCAGTCTCTACATCTTGAAGTCATAGGCAAGGCTGCAGGTTTCTTAACAGCCTAATCTGCTCTTCGGTGGCCCATAGAGACTGGTTAGGTGTTATGCGTGTGTGCTTGGTATTTGATAACAGCTACCGCCCGCAGTAGCTATATGGTAGTCAGTAGTCTTTGTATATTTTGTGTTTGTGCTATGGGTGTACCTGCTGTTGTCAAAAAGTTTCTCAGATGCCACAAAACCCTGAATTCATGGACCACCACTAAAGCACACAGAGTCAGTATAAATGTCCACCACCTTCCTTACATTATACCGTTTATGAAAACAAATAAACATTTTTGATAATATACATACACTCCGCTATATTTCGTGGTAGTTATTTTTAGTTAGTTTTATTTAGTTAGTTATACAACACATGTTGGCGCACCTGTCTATACCAGTTGTTACAATATTGTTTTCTAAGGAATTGGCACCCCTAAGAGAGCTTGCGACACATTTTTGTATTTTCAACTTATTATCATATGTTACTTTTTTCTTTTTAGCATAAGCGCATAAGAGTTGTTTCTTTATATTTCCTGTTTTTTGTGCCTTTACTCCTAAGCTGCTTATTGTACAAATTTAATAATAATAATAATAATAATAATACAATAATTTGATTTATCATTACAAGTATAAATATTTATTATTTTTATACAAAAAAGCAGGAATATGGCGAAATATTGTATCCCAAGATACATATAATATAGAAGTTAAAGAGACAATGGATGAACAAACTATCCTCTTAAGGGATTTTTATAAATTAGAAAACCTCCTAAAAGCTGAGATGCGGAACTGGTGGGATGGGGTTTCTCTAAAGAAATGCATCAGTGAAAAGAAAATCCTGAGGGGTTTACTAATTTTTAAACAATTGGCTATCAATAATGCAACAGAACTTTTAAATCAATGGAATGAGATTCTAGACGAATCCTCTTTTAGTCTCATGAGACTTTTAGCAAATTATAGACACAATAAGTTTGAACAAATTACAGCAGAAATAGACAAGGTAAAAACTTCTCTGTTAGAATATAAACATTTACCAGCATTTCAAGCTAGGGACCAACTCATTAACAAAAGAGTAATAGATTATGAACAGGGTCTTGTAGAAAAGAAAAATAAGAAGTTTGACAGAGACATACAGGACTATGAGTCTAATAGAGTAAGAAATAGATCACAAAGATCCTAGTGATTATCAAGAAAGAAAAAGAAAAAAATCTTGGATCAATAGAGATAAAAGCTTGCTTCAATCTAGCCATAAGATGAATTTATTTAACAAAAAAATTAGGGCAAGGGTCCAATCAGATAGAAGAGGATCCCCAGATAGGTCACATTCATCATAATCATCATTTATTTATATAGCGCCAACATACTCCATAGCGTTTTACAATTGGGGACAAACACAGTAAACTAATAAACAAACTGGCTAAAACAGATGAAGAGGTGAGAAGGCCCTGTTTGCAAGCTTACAATCTTTGGGACAATGGGAGTTTGATAGTTAGTTATTAGTTTACTATGTTTATCCACAATTGTAAAGCGCTACGGAATATGTTGGCGCTATATAAATAAATGATGACGATGATGATGATGAAAACAGGCAACCAGTGTAGAGACATACAGAGTGATTCAGCAGAGGAATAACGATTTGCATTGAAAATCAAACTTGCCTCTGCATGCAAAATAGATTGTAGGGGTTTTCGTCTGTTTTGGGGAAGACCAGTAAGGAGGGGATTGCAATAGTCAATGGGGAGATGATAAGTGCATGAATTAAGGTTTTTGCAGTGTCTTGTGTAAGATATGTGCGTATTCTGCAAATGTTTTTTAGATGTACATAATATGGTTTAGATATAGAGTCGATGTGAGAAACAAAGGATAGTTCTGAGTCAAAGATCACACCTAGGCAGCAAGCTTGAGAGGTGGGGTTTAAGGTCAGGTTATCAACAGAGATAGAAATGTCAGGTATGCTCTTGTTGGTGAGTGGGAATATTATTAACTCTGTTTTAGGAAGATTCAGTTTGAGTTGGCGAGAGGACAAGATGAAACGGCAGAAAGACAGTCAGTTACACGGAACAACACAAATGTCTAGAGATCAGGAGAGGATAGATAAATTTGGGTATCATCCGCATAGAGATGATACTGAAATCCAAAGAAGCTTATTAGATTTCCAAGAGAAGCAGTATAGTTAGAGAACAGCAGAGGACATAGCACTGAGCCTTGCGGTACTCCAATTGATAAAGGACGCGGAGCAGAGGTGGCCCCAGAGAAATTAACAGTGAAAGAGTGATTAGAAAGGTAGGATGAGAACCAGGATAGGACAGTGGTTTGAAGACCTAGGGATTGCTGTGCTTGTATGAGAAGAGAGTGGTCAATGGTGTCAAATGCAGCAGAGAGTTCCAAGAGAATTAGGAGAGAGTAATGGCGTTTAGTTTTAGCAGTGATCAGATCATTGACAACCTTAGTCAACACAGTCTCTATGGAGTGTTGAGAACGAAAGCCACACTGATGAGGATCCAACAGGTTGTTTGCAGAAAGGAAGTGTGTGAGGCAAGTGTAGGCAAGTCTCTCTAGAAGCTTGGAGGGGCATGAGAGCTGAGAGATGGGATGGTAATTTGAGAGAGCGTTTGGGTCGGAATCTTGTTTTTTTTAGAATATTTCGTCTTCATTTTTTGGGTCAAATGAAGAGAGGGTGTCAGAGGGAGGTGGGAAGGAATTGAGCTGATTGCTTGTCGAGGAAGAGGATACCATTTCTAGTCTGATCTTATCAATCTTGTCCTTGAAGTAGGAAGCAAGAACCTGGACACTGATAGTAGACGGAGGGTTTGGGGTAAATATTAGAAATAATTCCAAATGGCAAGATCCAGACACTAGACCAAAAGCTTACGATGAGACAGCACATTCTTTTTTAAAAAAGGAAGGGGAAAATAAGAGATCCCTTGCCCACATCAAATTTCTACGAACCGCTTATGATGAGAACACCAAAAAGAAGGAATGAATTTCTAAGAATTGTTGGTATTTTCTTTTCATCACTCACCCAGTTATAGCTACTTTTTATATTCTACCAAAAATACACAAATCCCTCACGTCACATCCTGGACAGCCCATAGTATCTGGTATATGATCACTTAGTACACAGTTATCACATTATGTTGATTCTTTTCTACAGGACCTCGCTGTCTCTCTAAAATCATACATCAAAGACACCACTCATATTTTGAGAATATTAAAAGATGTGGTATGGAAACCTTCATACCACTTTGTCACACCATTCATTTCTTGGATTTGACCCTCTCAGCGCAGGGCTCTTGTATTATTGCTGAGAACGTCCAAAAAAACGTAGATACAAATAATTACATATAATATATGAGCAATCATTATAAGCCATGGTTAAAAAATATACCAAAAAATCTATTAAATAGGATCAAACGAAACTGTTCGATAGAAAATACCTTTGAAGTACAAGCAAAAGAAACTAAATTGTCATTTATGTTTTGCAGTGCCCTTGTGGGCTGCAATATGTGGGGAGGACAAGTAGATCCTTACGTCTTAGATTCATGGAATATAGACGCAATATTATCAATGGTGTGGAAACACATAGTGTGTCCAGGCATTTTAAAGAAAAACACAATGCGAATCCTGTGTGTCTCAATGTTAGAATTGTGGAAAGTATCATATATACACAAAGAGGGGGAGATAGATTTTAAATCCTTTGTGAAAGATAGATCTTTTGGATGTTTAAATTATGTACAATAACACCAAAGGGGCTAAATGAAACCATTTACTTCAATTTTATAACTTAGATAGACTTTTTATATATTGATCATTTATTCATTATGCTCTACAGCCACACCACCCTGAATAAGCTCAATCTCATCTGATCTTGGAAACTAAGCAGGGTTGGTCCTGGATAGTACATGTATGGGAGATCACCTGGAAATACCAGGTGCTGTAGGTACAACTACATTAATATTGTGGTCTCTACATTGACTAATATTATAAATATAAGTTCAGATTTGAATCCTTTAGTTTCTTAGTTCATATAAAAATTAGGGATACTATTGGTTTGTAATAGTCCTCTTCTCTGCCACATATCATTATTTAGCAAATTAATTTTATCTTAAAGCTGTGATCCAATAAATAATTCACATTCAGATAATTTAGTCATTAATTTTACATATATTTATATTATTGTTTTAACATATATAGACTAAGAAATGTATTTGTATTGAATAGGTGTAGTAATAACACTTGCTTATGCAAGCTCTCTTTCCCCTTTTATAATATATTTTAGTAGTATGAATTATTCCTGAAGCTGTGGCTCAATGGCTTAATACAGCCTACTTTTAATAGTAGCGCTAGAGTTCGTGTCCCCTAAAGGAAAAGTTATTTTTGTGATGTATCTATTTACTTGTTCCATTGATAATTATTATTGCTTTTATTATAATTGATATTCAGTGTGTCTATGTAGTATTATAATATTTGTGATACCCACTAAGATGGGCTTATTTTATTTTTTTATTTTTCTATAAGGCTCTTAGAAGGATATTGAAAATTTTATGTTTACATTTAATTGTAAGAAGGTATCTTTTAATTGCATATCGTCTCTTTAACCTTTTTTTGATTGAGAATTTGTTCATGATATACAAACTTTTATATATATGAGTTTTTTGCATGTTGCATTTAATTAATGTGGTATACATCTGTATTTTAGACAACCAATGGACAGGTGGAAGTGTTAATTGCAACTGAACACTGATATAAAAAGTTGTCTGTGAGAAGGTGAAGCATCTTTGAAAAAATCAGGATTCCACTGACGAAACTAGTCAATTGCTTCACATTTGACAGTGGTGATTTAGCTGCAGGACCTGCTGTGGACCTTTTTTCTTTCAAGCTAAGTTTCAAACACTATTCGAAGCACCAACTCTGGAGATTTGCATGTTTCAGAAGTGCTTGTTAAGCATGAAGTATACCATCTAGTGATCTGGACTGTTGAATAAACACAAACTTCAGGAGGGGGAGGTTTTCCCTAACAGCCACCATGTTCCATTGGGTGAGATTGATTCATACTCACATCTCCAAAACAAGCTAACAGCAGATATGCATAGTGCTCATTTAACACTTGCAAAATATGGCACAAGACTTGATTGCTAAGTACATAATATATGCTTATTTCATTTATAAAAGTGAACTGGCCACCCACTTTCAAAGGTTCTATAAGAAAATTACGGTGTATAAAAAATTTGGAAAGATATAGAACTGTTTGAAACTAATGAATAGCTATTTAACAGTTTTATACTGTATTATTTTAGAGTAAGCTGTGACAATTCATCAATTTATGACAAGTGATTTTTTTATCTTATATTGATTAATCATTTGGACATCTATGCATGGTTTTATATACTGTTCATTGGTTTGATGCTTTTAGAATTTTATACATTATATCGTTTATGAAAACAAATATTTTTGATCATATACTTACACTCCGCCATATTTTGTTGTAGTTATTTTTAGTTAGTTATACAACACATGTTGGTGCACCTATCTATACCAGTTTTCACCACCTTCCTGTTTGCAAACTTACAGTCTTTCTCAAGAGCTATCAGTTCTGCACGCTGTGCTGAATGTGGTGGTCCTAATGCTCTGGCCACTATGATGATTCTGTCGTCAACTACTGCATATCTAGTGCACAAGTCTCCTGTATCTGTCTGTGTATGGCATATCCCATCAGTGTAGAGGGTCAAGTTTGTGTCAGATAACTGGATGTCACTGATATCAGGTCTCGCTGTGAAAGTCTTATTTAGATACTCCATACAGTATACTTGCACAAGTGTCAAAATAACTTTTTTCAAAATTTCCATCACTCTCCACTATTTGTGCCTTATGAGGCACATGTGGTAAGTGTCAGGTCCGTCTGATCGTGGCGATTGCTCCGGCGCTATACTTCCTGGTAGCGCTGCCGCGATCATTTGACCTGAGAGGCGGGGAATTCAAACTTCCCCACTATTTAGTCTTCACTCTGACACTCTCCTGTGTCACAGCAATAAGTGTTCTTAGCGTCTGTCTGCTCCTGATCCCTGTGCTTTCCCTGTGCACTTCTCCTTGTGAATACTGGCTGATCCTCTGTGTACCGACCCGGCTTGTCTGATTAACCCTGCATCTGCTGAACCCCTGGCAACACGCATTGGCTGACCTTCTATGTACTGACCCGGCTTGTCTGATTAACCCCGCATCTGCTGAACCCCTGGCAACACGCACTAGCTGACCTTCTGTGTACCGATTCAGCTTGTCTGATTAACCCTGCATCTGCTGAACCCCTGGCAACACGCACTGGCTGATCTTCTGTGTACCGACCCAGCTACAGTTCCTGACTCCTCTCGTGTTTGCCTCCTCTTGCCTCTCTACTAGTCAGCAAGGTACGTCTGGCTTCCTACTTTTTACAGTTAAGCTGTTTAATATCCAGCTAGACGAGGCCTTTTACTGTGTTCCCAGAACCGTTCACCCTACTACTACCTCTCTACCATGCCGGTGTGCTAACCTAGGGACCGCAACCTGTGGGCCTCCGGCAGCTAAAACCATCCCACCTTGCGGCGGTCCTTGGAGAAGACCTGGGGGTCCGTTAGACTCCATGCCCTGGGAAGGCCAGTGCCAATACCGGTTGGTAATTGTCTGCAGTGAGACATAACAGTAGGAAATTTGCTGGATTCAGCATGTTACATATATTCGCACATGCCAAAAGGACAAGTTCCCACTTGGTGTATCTAGCTGATGAGACATATGTTGCTTGAGACAAATTTAAAAGTGCGAACACTGCATGGGGTGTATGAAGTGTCAAATCATGACCAACTAGTATCTCTTCGCTTTTTTGTACTAGCAGAGCAGCTGCCGCAACTGTTCTTAAATAGGTGGGCAGAGAATGAGATACAGTATCTAGTTGTGCATTGTAAAATGCTACAGGTCTTTTACCGTCACCATGTTGTTGCATGAGGGCTACTGCCATGCAACCAGCACTCTCTGTACTTAATAAATCAAATGGGTTTTTCATAGTTTGGTATTCCTAAAGCAAGAGCTCATGTCAGAATTTCTTTGAGTGCTAGGAAACCTTGTTCAGTTTCCTCAAAGTGTTGCATTCTCAGATTTGGTAGAAGTTCCTTGCTCCTGCAATGGTAGTGCTTAAATAGCAATACCTGGGATCCATTGTCTACAATACCCACTCGTCCCTATAAATGCTTGCACTTGCTGCTGGTTTTGTGGCAGGGTCATATCTAGTATGGCCTGCACTTTGTCTGGTGTCAAAGTTGTAGTCCTTGTGTCAGACAGTGTCTCAAGTATTTGACTTTTTTCTGGTATGGCTGTAATTTGTTCCTGGTAATCTTGTACCTGTTTCTGAGAGATGCAACAATAGAAGTTTAGTGTCGATCAATGAAGATTCAAATTAGTCTGAACACAACAATAAATCATCAACCTATTGTATCAACACGAAACAGCAGGTAGGTTGGTAGGATTGCAAACAGTCATGCAAAGCTTGAGAAAAGATACTGGGTCTGTCTATCAATCCTTATGGAAGACAAGTTCAATATATTGCACCTCCTGATAGGTAAAAGCAAAGAGGTACTGACAGTCAGCATGTAGAGAAAGCAACAGAAAATAAAGGAGAGGTTAATTACAGTGAAGTGGTTAGCAGAGGGAGGAATTTGCATTAGAATGACAGCTGGATTGGGTACTACAGGCAATTGGGTTGCAGCTACTTTGTTAATCTCCCATAGATCATGCACCCTGTAACCCCTCCCCACACTCTTTTTGACAGGGAAGATGGGACTTTTGGCTGTACTGTTTACCTGTATTAAAATACTTTGCTGCAACATCCTTTCAATAACCTTAAAAACGCCAAGTTTAAATTCAGGTTGGCTGGATCCCTTTGAGTTCAACGACTTAACTCATTAATCCAATCGATTAAAGACGACTGGATATTCCCATTTTGAAATGGGGAAAATAGCTTTCTGTTAACACCTTTTTACATACAAGTTAGTGGCAGGGTGGGTACTCCTCGACTGTCCACGAGCTGCCAGGGAGAGGAGGGCTCAGCCCACTCTCCTTCCTGGTGCCTATCTGGGGCAAGAGATTTATCTTTTAAATCTCCCTTGGAAAACTACCTCCAGGGACCTTGCTCCAGGATCTGGCTCTCCCCCTTGGCCTAAAATAGTACCAGAGGGTGAGAGATCAGGTCTAGGGGTAGCAGCCTGCCGCTAGCTGAAGGTCTTTGAGCTCAACTATGCGGCATAGCCTCCTGGAACCCCCAGGAGGCACTGCACCTCCTGGATCTATTTGATTCCAGGAGCCTGGTGTGGAAGTCCCTCCAGCAGTCACTGAAGCTAGACCGCCAGGGACAGGGTAAGTACTTTTTAGTTTAATATACATACCTACACATACATACACATTTACATTACACATATATTAGAATTACACATAGCTAATTTAACCCCTTCAGCGCTACATGCCGGTTAGCTACTGGCTCTGCAGCGCCTACACTCATTACATATTAATTTTAGTTACACGCTCCAAAATGCATGTATACACTCCCCAACGTCTAGTGTGTTTAACCCTTTAAATGCTGCAGCGCTGGGTACTCCCATCCCAGTGCACACATTAACATACATTTTTATTTACATAAATACAGTTTTAATGCCCCCTAACCACGCGGCACCTAGCACCGATGAGTTAACCCCTCCGATGCCTGGGATTAACCCTCCCGGCATTGGAGCTTTATTTCAAGATGGCCGGTGCACCCATGTGGTGGCCGGTACTTGGGACCCCACCACACTGCTCAATACAAAAAAGAAAATGATTCCAAAGATACATATATGGGCAGTCTACAGGTTTTGGAGTAAACCAGTCTTATGTAAAGAGGACACTCTTTCGGGGTGACATTGTTTTGTCTTTCTCAAAAGGTCCTGTAAAATATATATGGAAGGGATGGGGAGAGTATTAAAAAGGGATAGTAACCATATATTTTCAGGTTAGAACACAAGAGAGCGCTCATAGTACAATACTATAAAAACATGAGGCTTGTGTGTAGTGTAATAAAATTGTGTTCTTAAATGTAACTAATGAGGCTTTTCTGTATACTTTACTGTAGGAAACAAGCACTCTGGGCAGTAAGATTCCTGCACACTGTTCTGAACATGCACTCTACATTTGTCAAGAGTTTGTTTGACCATTTTACCGTGCAGTGGAATTAGGTGGTCTGGGGCCTATGATCTTTGTACCACTAAACTCACAAACGTATATTGCTACATATACTTTTGCAGTTGCAACAAGACTATTACATACTGGTATGTGGAGTTTATCAGATTTTCGTTTATGTTTTTGATAAAATCAGTCAATTGATCTGCAGTTGCTCAACTTTTTTCCCTTGCATGGATATCACAATTCTGCAGTATGTGCTTATGCCAAGTGTTATCTTTTACTGATATCTTTTCCCTTGGAGTTCCAAGTTGACACCCCTTTGCTCATGAATCATAAGCAAGTTGAACGGTCACTACATTATCAACTCTAAACACTTCTTACAATGGATGATGAAAGCTACTGACATCACCACCACCAGCAACACCTGCTCAAAATATAAACTCCATTCTCCTGCTAAATGCTCACCAACAAGTCATTGAGTTCTCCTTAGCAGTTATGCTACCCATTGTGAAGATACCAGTTAAATACTAGCTCTTTTACTTTGCCAGCTGACCGGTAAGCTCAAAGGCAGCCTTGTGTTTTAGCCTGGCACACGCAGTACCCTTAGAAGGTTCAGAATCATTTAGACAAAATAAACTCTATGTAGTCTTTTTAGGTGATTACGTGTTCTGGACTAACTGGAACATCTGTCAGTCCTGCAAAGTCTCTGTCAGTGGTCGGTACAACTACTCAGTGTGTCACTGGCTGTCTGGGTAAATCTATGAATTCCAGTGATAGCTTACAACATTTAAGAACTGTAAGTTACAACATTTGAAACAGTCAATGCATATCAATACTGCAAGTACTGGCTTAACCTTTGTCTTTCAATGTACCCAGCACCCTTCTCTAGCCACTCATAATTATAGGCAACCTGGGCAGTCCAGCATTTGAAACAAAACCTGCCCCTCAGTAGCTTAGCAGCATGACTAACCAATGATTTTTTTATTGACTAAAAATGTTTCTTTCCCCCAGAACCAATTCAAATTAACTTGCAATGCCTATTTGCCCATAATACCCACTTGATCAATCAATACCAGTAGATCATCTGCATAATCAACTCTAAAGACTCAATACTGCTATATTTCTTATAATGGAGGATTAATGCTACTGTCATCATCACCACCAGCAACACCTGTCCAAAAGATAATTCTCCTTTTGGTGCCATTCACATTAAACTTAAGTATATATGATATCTATGTATTCAGATTATACTGTGCTGTATTTTTTTATTTTGTGAGGGTTTGTTTTTTATTATTGGTGTAGTGGTTGTATGAGAGATTCAGCCACAAATAATGATTTTTGTTTGCATTTTTTTTAAAAGTAGTTTGTTTTTCCACACTCTATGCACTTAATAGTGGTTTTACAATCCTTAGCAAAGTGATCAGTAGAAGTACAACATCTGAAACATACCTCAAATTTCTTTAGAAGTTCCTTGTGTTCTTGGAGTGGTTTCACAGGGCAGAGCCATGTGACAAGCAAATCTAGTTCTTCAGCAGCAGTAATACCAAGGTCACTAATTGCAGTTCTGAAGGCACATTTCCAACCTCTGTAGTTCTCAGGCTGTTCATCAAATCTAGTGAGGTTGGACTTAATAAGTTCATGGCGAACCATGTATCTTGCAAAGTCTGACATGTCTGTTTTCCCTGACTTTGGGCAAGGAATTGCTGGCTGAATAGTGCTGTTCATATTATTTGTGGTGTTCTGGGTAAAAGACATAGGGAGATACGGGGTTGCATAGACATTCAGCCTAAGAGCTGGTTTAAAGTCCATAGGTCTCGCTGCATGTGGAACTGTGTGGTTGTCAGGGATCTGATGACTTACTGGCATATTGGTTTGCAACCAGGCAGTTGTATATTCAGCTTGTTGAGGTGTTGGGTCTTGTTGCACTGTGGTGTGTGAAAATGGGTCAGGATGACAAAGTGAATGTGCATTGAACTCCTTGGATGTGGTGTGTTGCATAGGGATCTGAGTCTCTTTGTTCTGGAAAGATGTCTGCACTGTTAGGAATGTTTGCAGAAATCTGGGGTTCACTGTTTTGGCTTAGGACACAGTCTCTTGTGCTCTTAAGAGGGTCCTCCACATCCACTTCACTTAAACTGATTCTGTCTATTTCACTTCCACTGGCAGCTTGTTCCAAAACCTTTAACCGTATTATTGCTGTGGCATGTTCATATTGTTTCTTTAAAGCTTCTATTTCCGCCTTTTCGCATGCTGCTCTGGCTTCCATTTCTACTTTCTCTTGTGCGAAGTCGGCTTGTATTTTGGTAGTCTTTGCTTCTGCACGTGTCTTTAAAAGTTGTTTGCTAAGCATGGAATATTTTGAACATCGTGCCTTAGATGATCGTTTTGAATGCCTGGTGATGATGTTTCCAATAATGGTGCAATTCTTAGCTGTCCTAGACTTAACGTCACGTAATAAACTATCTTTATCCAAATTGAGATAATTAAAGGTTTGCAATTCTTCTAAAGAATTCTGAGTATTTAGTTTCTTCAGAATGCTTACATTTTCCTGGCTTTTCAATGTATAAAGTTCATATACTGAACAAAGTTGTCCTAGGGCTACCTCTTACGGTGACACATCACAAACAGGCTGAGAGATGGTGGACATATGACTTAGCATTTTTTGTCATAAGTTTAGGACATTGGAAGAAAGTTCATGCTTCCTACCTTCACGATTTTCATTAACCTTTCCCATAGGCTTAGCGTTTCATAATTATCCCTGAAGAAGCCTCAGTCTATGAGGGGAAACGCGTTGGGTATAAAAATCATTATTACCATTACTTGCATTCTATCCGGATAAAGGAAGGATTCAGGTGACACCACACAGCTAGGTGTCTAGCACCAAAGCGAAAACAAAAGTCTACATCTAAGTTCCCCGCTGGACTAAGGAAGATAGGACGCGCATGCGCCAACGGAGTTCCCTGTGCACGGAGGCACGGACAAGCGTACAGTTCGATGGATCTGACCGATGGTGGGAGCAGACTGATCTGACAAGGCTGATCCTGGCTTCAAATAAATTGCAGTCACTCTCAGAAGAGATCAGACTTATTCCTGTTCTTGTGGTATTAGATGTCCATGACAATCTGCTGACTGAGCTTCCCAGCGCGATCGGAGAGCTGATTAACCTGCAGAAGTTGAATATTAGGTACATTCTGTTCCATCGTTTTTGGCAGTCTATTGTGTTATTCAAATTCTGTAGTCAAAATATATCATCTAAATCTTTTAGTGTTAATGCCAAGACATTCTCCTGCTCTCACTGCAGACACCGGAATGAAATCGGAAGGACCCATCGGACTCTGACTTAACCTCCCAACTGTAAGTGTATACAAGAGTGTTTACCATTGGGAATATAACCACGGACTTAGAACTTATTGACATTATTACACCATTTGTGCAAAATGATTTTAAAGAAACCAAGTACCATTCAATGATAAGGAATACTTTTAACTCTATTAACATGCACTATAGATTTTTTTTTGTGCAGGTCTATCTAGAAACCAAAGCACGAAGTGCATTATTTTACTCTGGCCAGAGACATATTGATGTATATATATTTTAGAAAAAATATTTTACAATACATTCTAAGTGTTAGACTTTTTTTTAAAGTGGTGGAGCACCAGGGAAATAATCTTGTGTTTTGTACTATTTTGAATGTTGGAGAGAGCATTCAGATCCCTTAGGGCAGCACTTTAATAGATAAAATTGGATAAAACAGACAGCGCTTGGGATTTTTTCCTATTAGCAGAGCGTTTAGCCTGCATGTTGAGGTCCATAACTTCTCCTTGTTCTGATTGTAGATATTGTATATCTTGAACGGGCTGCAAAGCATTTCCTTCAGCCATGATAGCACACAGGTAGAATGGATCTAAATAATACTGGAGTGAGTTTTTACCTTGCTAGAAGAATCTATGTAGTAACGATCTGCACTGTAGTTACACACACTGATGATTTCTTCTTACACTGAAGCAAACTTGTTTTTGTCTTTGTATCTGATTTACTGGTGTATCTGGCAGTTTTTTATCAAGCATCTTTTCACTATTCTGATTCAATAATCAGGCTGTAGGTGTAAGACTCCTTAGACAGTTCCTCTGTTTATGTCTGTATTGAACCAGTACTTACACCAAGAAATGTTGTCAGGCAGTGTCAACTCAACTAAAGAGTGTTATGATTCCTAGTGCATTCAGGAAGCAGCAACAGAAATGTAATAAACTAAATTACTTTATTCAGGCAAAATACATAAACAAGGATTCAGTTCGTGGGATATGCAGATTTCCAGGTAGCAGTCTAAACAGGTATAACTCAAATCCACAGATATGAAAAGGTGAGATAAATGGCAGGAAAATCCACAGAGCATCAGGTTCCAAGTAATGGCAGGTACAGTTAAATAGCAGGGACAAGAATAATGAGTTACCCCAGTGCAGGAGGCACGAGGCTGTCCAGGGAAGCAGACAAACGGAGTCCAGTGACCAAGCAGAGATCAGGGCAACAAAAGTTCTAGCCAAGCAGAGTTCCGGGTCACAAGCAAATAAGCAGGGTCCGGTAATCAGGCAGAGGGTGACAACAGGAGATCAAACAGCAGCAAAGCAGAACAGGAACAGGGATGAACTGGAGACCAGTGGCAGCCAGGTAAAAACGATGAACTGCACAGAGCACAGATTGAGGCAGGTATTAGGAGCTGCGAGACAGGTGCAGTTCTAATCAGGCATCAGGCATTTAGATTAACTCCTACAGGCATGGTGAAAAGTTCAGGAACAGAACAGCAGCCCCTCTGGTGGATTAAAGGTACTGCTGCCACATACAAAATATAGGCAGAGTCGTAACAAAGAGGTGCATATGAAGAATCCAGATGATGGTTTATTTCTTGCTGATAGTCTTGTAATTATGCACAAATAGTAGGTGAAAAGATGATAATTTTTCAGAACTCAACAGGAAACAACTGAAGACTAAAATGGCAGATACACAATGCACTAGAGACAAAAGGAAGGAAGGGCTAATGACATCAGAACCCAGCTACAGGAAATCAGGAGGGACAAATTTAACAAGATGCAAGGCTTTGCAATATTAACATGAGAGTAACTTAACAGCATATGAAAGACATATATATTGTGGGACATGACAACCACATTTGTTTATTAAAAATTAAAAACTAACTAAAATATAAATAAAATCAGACACCTCATTGTAACCACATAATTTTATTAAAAGTAATAACTTCCCATATATTTACCATATTCTGTCTTCATCTGTAATTGATACAATCTCGTAAGCTTTTAATCCATAATGCTTGAAGCCATGAAAAGAACTAAACATAATATTCCCAGGTCCAGTAGTTGTCCACAAAAACCCCCCCAAAAAGATTCCACAAGTAGTTGAAAATAATCGTCTTTACTTCTGTCTTGAAGCCAAAATAATAAACCCCTAAACATAACAATGTTAAACTATGATCCTCTATGGAAGATCAACCGTCGTAGAATGAAATATTAACAGATGCATGGTTTATTTATATACTAGGGGGATTTCCCACACTGTCATGGGAAACCCCCTAGAATATAAATAGACCTCACGTCTTAACTTTTCGTTCTGTGACAGTTGATCTTCCACAGAGGATAATAGTTTAATAGTTGTCTTGTTTATGGGTTTATTATTACAGCCGCTGGACCCGCAGGTTGCTACAGGATCTGTCAGGAATGAACGTACCTGCAGCGTCCTGTGTAGAAGAGCATGGAGGGGTTTCAAAATATACCCATAATCAACAGGGAAATGATCTTGAGATTCATTCCTTGTTGACTACAGGTGTAAACAGAGCCTATTTGTGGGCAGTAATGCAATTATGTGCCTTATTGAATCTAGATGTGTATTATTGAGGTAGCATCCCCTTTCCCATAGATCAGCTGGGTGTCCATGTAAAGTGTATTGTACCCTGTGGTGTATCCTTTACTTCTATTCTCAACTAGTGCAGGGCCTCTACCTTGGTACAGTAGGCTCTTCGTTGGGTAGTCACCAGATGGAGACCAAGGAACCCTCTACCCTTTACTGACAAAACCACAGAGACAGCTATAGGCAAATTGGTCTTTGAAAGCCACGCCGGCACTTTTATTGATTGGGAACATGCGCTCAAAGAATTTTCATGTCTGATTAGACTTTATATATACCAAATAGAATATCTATTATAAACTGTATGTTAAAAGTATCCCTTTAAAACAGGTGAAATATAGTGAATGTACAAGAATACAATGCAATACCTTAACCTTTCTTACCCTAGCCAAGAGGTACCTCTACCTTAAATGCTTACTTATTCTCCAACTGTAATAATGTCTAGCAAAAGTAAATTGTAAACTCACCACATATCCACTAACTTAACAAGCTATACATCAATATATGCATATTTAGCAATAAAATACATTTAAGTGGTCTTATGAGGAAATTAATGATAAGCAAATGTCTCTCTACTACTCTATCCCAGAAACAGTAGACTATGGTAGAAAAGGCGCCAGAATAAAGTCGCTATTATCAGTTTCCCTTAGCTTTGTCAAACATAAATCTCTTTTAATGGTGATACTCTGTAGTATCCCTTACTTTTATAATAAGCCCAATATCTAATCTGTTGAAATATGATTTGAAAAATGTACCCGTATACACACTTTCCTCAATGTCTCATCTTATTACACAAGCCCAGTCCTGCAGTGAGCTATTTCACCCCTGTACTTCACTGCAATAAATGTCACTTGTCTGAGGTAAATTTTGTTGTTTAGTGTAGGTTTTCACAATATATCTCAGTCTCTGATCCCTAAGTGTCTTTCCCTATCACTACCTCTGATAGTTTATCACAGCCCTGCAAAGGGGTATACTAATTATATCCGCCCCTTCCCAACAAGTCCCTATCTGCCTAATAACAAGGTTCACAATACTCAGTCCCATTAAATAATAAATAAACAGGGGTTACTTTTCGATTTAGATTCGGTTTTCTCCTCAGATCTCTCACAGGAATTTCAGCTGTTTCTCTCACAGGACAGGGTTGACAAGTCTGACAGAGCTCTCCCTCCTGTCAGAGCTAAAACTCTGTTGTCCCTCCTGGCTGATTCCTCATGGGCTGATTTTCTTCAGAGACTCACATGGCTTTTTCTGCTGACAACATGACAGGGTTTTTCCCTGACAGACTTCACTGCTGACAGTGACCAACTGCAACACTTCAACTGCCAGTTTAAAGTCAATCCTCTCATCTAACTGTCACTTTTCCCTTGGTCTCTGTGATGTCACTGTGAGCAGAGCTTTATCAATCCCTGACATTAATGCACATATGCGTGCCATCAGGTTCACCGGCACTACATTGATCAAGCAAGTAATAGATGATGCATTTATAAACCATTATGATATACTGAAAGTCAGATTGTAAATGCTATTCTCCAAAAAATGTTTGCGCTATTGGTACGTTATACAATATGAATATAACTTAATTAATTATACTTTAGCCTACAGCACTTGGCATTCCCATGTCTCCCATCCATGTACTAACCCAGCCCAATCTTGTTTAGCTTCCAAGATCAGGCTTGATCAGAATGGCATGGCTGTAGGCATATATTAGCACAGTGTCATTTTAAAGTGATGTGTGTTTTCTTTTTGTGTCACTTCCTTTTTTCTTACAGTGTTACAATATAAATAAGTTCTGAATGTTTGTTATGTTTTGTCTTAAAAATATATGTTGTACGTATCTGTGCATCCATTGATCAATACACTCATTGTAGGAGGACTGTAGTATAGAGAGTAGAGGCTCTGGTTGGCAAATAAGAGGTTATTAGTTCAATCCCCACAGAAGTAATTTGGGTGTATAAAATGCAATGAAGTTCCCACATACTATATTTATTTTGTGAAAAAGCCCTTAAATAATAAGTGATTTAGTTTGATGGAAGATGCATTTCAAGAATAAAACTTCTTTGAGAGGTTGTTGTAATAATGGATGCACAGTGGTTGAAAGCACATGCTATTCTTTTCAATGTACTATTTAATATTGGATAACATAAGATAATTGTAAATATTAGATTGAAAAGATATATACACTTTAAAAAATAAAAAAAAATTCTTGTATACTCAGAGAAAAAAATATGCATTTAAATGAACTAGTTCAGAATGCACTTAAAAGTACATGTTGCAAGTATTAAATGTTAAATGAGCTGGAGCAATGAGAATAGATGTTCCAGTTGGAAATCACAAGGTTACAAGTTCAAATCCAATAGCAGAAGCCTGGGTGTAGAAAATGTATTTTATATAATACTGAATGTCTCACAGATGTATTTTATTTTAGGATTAAGCCCTCATTATTATGAATTTATTAGATATATGTGCAATATGTAATATATTTTTTAATATCAAATACAAGATGAATGTTACTGCAGAGATAAATGTATTAAAAAGAACAAATGTGTAATATAATGGAATGATGATGTTAATTAATTAATCAGATGAAGCAGTGATTACATAGTGATTGGTATATAGAAGTATAAAATATTGGGATCACCACTTCTCCCCCACACCTTGAGATAGATTCATAGAATTGAAACGAGCTGGTGGTGAGAATGGGGAATCTGATACCAGGTGGAAACTGCTCCTGAAAGTCTTGCGGGACTGTGAGGCATTGTGGCTGGCACCTGCTCATAGCATCTTGCAGTGATTGTGCTCCTTACATGCCTGTTATGTGCTTAATGGGGTAAGAGTTCACCTTCATAGGGGTCGGAGAGAAACTTTAAAACTGGATGCTTGAAGGTTTTTATATTTTTATATATTGGGAGAGATATAGAATATATATTTACTTTTTAAGCAAATTGTACAATTGTTGCTTTATTTGTTTATAAACCCAATCTGTGGAGGGATAAGCGAAGTGAAATACAGAAATGTTTGGTTCATCTGTAAAAAGTAAATAACTCCTATAAAGTCAGACCTGTCTAAGAGAGGAAAGAAAAGGAGATTGATATTACACTTGTGGATGAAAACATTTATGAGTTTCAAATATAATTGGATTATATCTGCTGTGAAGTTTAAATCAAAAGGAAGATTGCAGTTATTTAGGTTTAAGAGTTAGCACAGTTTGCACTATGATCTTTTTTTATTTGTTTCTTTAAAGAGGAAGTGATACACCTTTAATAATAAGAAAGCACACATCACACTAAAAGGACAGTATTTGTTTATATTGTTACACTGGAGGAAAAAAAGCAAGCATAGACACACCTCTATTCAGAAGAAAGCATACATCACTTTTAAAGGACATTGTGTTAATATATGCCTACAGCTGCACCACCCTGATCAATCCCACTCTTGTGTGATCTTGGAAGTTAAGCAGAGTTGGGCTGGGTTAGTACTTGAATGGGAGACCACCTGGGAATACCAAGCACTGTAGGCTAAAGTATACGTAATGAAATTCTATTCTTTTTGAATAATATACCAATAGCGCACAGTACACTTTATTGTTTTTTTGGATATTTTGTAATATTTGTTAATTTGGATGTGAACCTAAGGTGTATATTGCTGCAACTGGGGGTAGTGCAGGGGAATCCAAAACATTTATTTATTGCAACTGCTTTTAGTAATTTGGTAGTGTTAATCGTTATTAATAATAGTAAATGTTCTCCTTATTCATTAGATATTGTTTACATATATATGCAGATATTGGTGAATCACACTGATATACTTTATAACTAGTGTGGCTTTGCCATCTCTTTATCACCACATGTGCATTCTCCTCTTCTTTTTAAATTTCTTTATTCAGTGTAGCTTTACATTATTATTGCACTTTAGGTGGTTACCCAGCAATCAGTGGGTAAACCGATTGCTGGCCTAAGACTCCTGCATTAGATTTTTTTCTTGTTTTGTCTGTTTCCAACTAAGGTTGCCATGGTGACGTTTGTTGATTGGCACACCCCTTATGATGCACATTCATTGTCAGTTTTGATCTAGTAGGAGTGCTATTCCCCTGCAATGCATGCTGGGGAAGTAATGCTGTCACATGGTATACAGACAGCTTGTTTCACCTTGCAGCAAGTGTAAGGTATGTTAACTATGTTTTACACTATATATTGAGTATGTTTGTCAGAATCTCACATGATGTCCCAGAGGAAAGTAATGTACTGAAATGCTGTATTGGATTAAATACATCTTTTTTGCTAAAACTACAGTCTGTTTTAAATTCTTGAGTGCCACCTGATCTAGAATCTATTTATTGTACTATCCATACAAGTGAAATACCGAGGAAGGCAACAGGGTAATGCATTATTATATTCTATTTATAAGGCCCCACAAAGGGTCCGCAGCACCGTACATGACATATACAGGAACAGTGATCCCTAACAGGTGACATGATACATGAATAACAAAATACAAAGACTATACATACCGAATGAGTAAAAATACAGGTAACATGGTATTGTAGATCAAATTAAAGGAGGGACAGTGAGTCAGAGTGATGGTAGTAATCAGCGGGAAGTAGGCCTAATCTTAAGAAAACAGGGCAAGGGAAGTAAGCCAAGAGTTACATAGAGGGTGATAGAATATTAGAAGGAGAGCACAAGGAAAGAGGGCCTTGCTTGGAAGAAGGCTAATAGGCTTAAATAAAGAAATGAGTGCATGCTTGAAGCCTTTCAGAGTAGAGACTAACCTGATGGTGCTGTAAAGCAGCCCGGCAAAGTTCTTGAGGAGGGAATGGGAAGAAGTGATCAGTGAAGTAATGAGGCGGTAGTCACTGGCAGAGTGGAGAGGGTGATGAGGAGTTTAGGTAGAGGTGAGGTTGGAGATATAGGGAGGATGATTGAATGAGAGCTTTAACGGTGAGGATTTTAAATTTAATTCTGTATTCAATGGGGAGCCAATGTGCTGACTGGTAAAGGGGGATAGCAGAGACAGAGTGGCGGGAGAGAAAAATGAGCTGGGCAGCAGCATTGAGGATAGACCTAAGAGGAACAAGATGAGGTCAGGTGGGCCAGAGAGAAGGAGGTTACAGTAGTGAAGGCGAAAAATTAAAAGCGAATGAATACGTTTTTGTGGCTTCCATGGTGAGAAAGGGCCCCGTATCTTGGATATATTCCAGAGGTAGAAGTAGCATGATTTTGATAGGCACAGAATGTGAGGTTTGAAGGAGAGGAAGGAGCCAAGGATGACTCCAAGGCATCGGACTTGAGGGAATGAATTCCAGTTTCAATGAGGTTCTTTCTGTTTCAAAGAGTTAATGACTCATGAATGCAAGATTTATTGTGAAGTTTACCTTTATTTTTACAATAAACTTAACATAAAAGTGAAAGTAAATCAAATACTTAGCTTCAAATATGTTAAAGTAACAGTCAATTTCCAGGACTCCTCTTTCACACAAAAGCAGGAAAAGCAATAGGCACCTTTCTGTATCAAGGTCCAGTATGAGGCAAGGGTCTCTCTAGCTGCATTCCAGTTTTATACTCGGAGAACAAAGGGGCTTAGAATTAGAGATGCTCACTGATCCCCGTAAAGTGGTTTTGGTTTTGGATCTGTATTTTGTTAGAAAAATGGCTAAAATCACATCATTTTGCTCTTTTTTTTTTGTTTTGGTTTTTGTTCTTACATTATTATTAACCTCACTAACACTAATTTCAAGTCATTTGCAGTCAATTTTGATCACCTCACAGGTCACAATATTTTTATACACTTTTGGACAAATACTGCAGTGACATGGCTGGATGCTAAGCGACAGAGCAATGACACAAGCACATGGCAGTTCTTAGCACATCTAGGACACATTGGCACACAGCAGTGGCAGAAAAGAAAGTGGTGCAAGATGGAATTGTCCTTGGGCCCTCCCACCCTCCCTTATGATGGATCTTAAAAAGGACATGCACACTGTCATGAGCCGCGGCAGTATGCCGCATTCTGGCGTGAGGTAGCAGCCGAGCATGTGCATTAGTTACAATGCACTGTTATCTTTGTGGCAAAGAGTAGGAGGGTGTAGGGACATCCTCCAACTCCAGGGGGAGCTTTCGCATAATTCTAATCTGTCATTTATATTTTCATACATGTTCCTGGTTAGTGATATGACCTATGCTAGTTCTAAGCTAGTAATTAATTAGCAGCCTCCTGAGACTGATTCTCAGCCCTGTCCTTCTCCTTTCTGACTTGTCCATCAAAGTATTTAAGGCAGTGAGGACTGCACTTTACTGCCAGTTATAGTCACTGCTTGCTAGCATACTTCTCCTGCTGTTTTTGTACTTGCTATCTTCTGTGTTACCGTTGCTGACCTCTGGCCTGGATCTTAACATTGATGATTTGCCTGTGACCCTGAAAGCTTTGCCTGGATACCTGATTCCTCCTTTTTGTAATACCTGCACTACGATCTCAGTTTAACAGCTCCTACTACTAGAGAACAAGACCTGGGTCCATCTGAGTACATGTGAGTGTGTCTAGCTCTACAGGAAAAGCGGCTGCTCTAGGCAAAGACCTCTGAAGCGGTTCTAGGAATTGATACCTGGGGCATGAGCCGTAACACACACTTTAACAAACCAAGCACTTCAGCCTTAAAAGTGCCACTCCTTGTGGCTGAAGTGCTTGGTTTGTTTGGGCCCCCACAAAACAAGGTAACAATGGCATTAAGCCACAAAAGGTAACAGTGGTGTAAATGAACTCTACTCTGGCAAGATGTTGTTGTCATCATCCTCAACCTCATCCTCACCCTCATCAGTGTGTACATCATCCTCACACATTATTAATTCATCACCGTTGGAATCCACTGTTACAAAAGTCTCAGTATTTTGAAGTAATTGGCGGGAAAGACCTTCCTCGTGGAACTTGAAGTTCAGTTTTATGAACATCATCTATTCCACATTTTGAGGAAGTAGCCTCCTAAGCCCATCACTGACAAGGTTCCCGGCTGTGCTAAAAACTCTTTCTGAGTACACACTGGAGGGTGGGCAGCTTAGACAGTGCAAAGTGAGTTGGTACATGGGTCTCCAAATTCCCTTTTTTTCCTCCCGGTATGTAAAGGGACTGTCTGATGTGTCTATTTCTATGCTGTTATGAAAATAATCCTCCACCATCCATTGGATGCTGATAGTAGGATCAGGTGGAGTTACGGCAGAGGTGTCACGTTTTTTGCTGAATTCTTTTAGACCAGACCAGATGTCAAAATTTGGTGCAGAGTAATCTGCATCATCCTTGGTGAGAAACTAAAGGAGGAGACGTCATCCTGTCACATAACACTTGAGCTGTCATCTTCCTCACCAGGAGCTCCTTGCATCTCTTCTGTTATGTGCGTATTGTCGCTAACCAATAACGATTGTCGAACCTCGATTTGTGTTTCCAAAGCACAAAGATTTATTCGCAATAAGTAGAATAATATGCTCAAGCGAAGTAATAGTAAATACAGCCGTTACCTATCGCAGGCGCTCTGGATCCAGTGCAGTCATTCAATCCTGAAGTCTGGGGACAAGATGTCTGCATGCTGGATTACAAGCTGCTGCTTATATACACAATCAAATACAGTAATACAATGAAGATGGTATAGCTTGCATCTATTGGTCCAGGTCTCAGGAATGTCCAAAGGGTTGTCAATCATTGGCTGGTTCATCCTAAGGAATCCAAAGGAGGGGGTCATCTCTGCAGAGGGTATGCTCTGCTCTTCCCGCCAAGATTCCTTAGTCTTAAGTAGTTCATAATTCCCTATCATTCATAACTTGTGTATGCAATCTGCGATTCCCTCGCAGAGTGAACCAAACAGTAGGATATGTAACAAGGTTCAGTATGATACCACTCACGATGTTATTCCTTCAACCCGTCCTGTATTTTTCATTAATATGCATGTAACTCTGATATAACATATAAATACTACTATATTTTGACATATCTGACTATGTGTTGCAACTACCATTAATGTGTACTATTTTATAAGTATGCGTGTTTGTGCGAATGTGTGGTAAAAGACAAATTACTGTTGCTGCCACGTGTAGTGGATGCGTACGCCCTTTCACGCCGTAGCGTGCCCTTGTACGTCGTAGCGTACCATACGTATCTTTTCAGACAACGACAACCAAGTTTGCTAGACTTTAATTGAAATGACTTTATCCAATTTGCTGACTTCGACAGTTCCACCCTTTGATAGTGTAATAAACTATCACCCAATCACCGTTTCAAGTTCAGGATTATACAATACTTCTTCACAGACCATGATCTCGGTATCTGGTACCACCCTTTCAGTCTCTTTCTCAGTGTTACTCCTATGAGACCGTTTTCCACACTTCAACACAGTAGGAACACATTTGACAACTAAACCAATTGCTAAGATGACACCCACTATAAGGAGAAGGAGCTTTCCTACACTAGCAACCATTTCCTGTACCCACTCCCCCAGACCGGAGAACCATTTCACTGTGTTCAACCACGAGAACCAACCCGCCACCTTTTCCCCGACCTCATATAACGAAGAATTGTGACTCTTTCGAAATTCCCATTTCAGCTGCAAAATTTCATCCATCTTCCGGTCTATAACCTCTTTAGGGTCATCCGTATTATTAGTAATGTACGTGCAACATTTGACACCGAACTGGGTGGCCAGTGTCACACAGTACCCACCAGTAATAGAGGTGAGATAATTTAGTACCAGTCTATGTTGCACCAACTCCTTCTTGTACGCTTGTAGCTCCCTTCCAGTATACCTGAAAGTGTCATCATACATCTCGGTGATATTATCTATTAATTTAGCTAGGTCTTGGATATATTTAAAGTTTAATGTTCCCCGAGCGGTCCTGGTAAGGTCTAGAGCAACCATAACTTGGAAACCAGCAGTTTCACTAATCAATTTTGTAGCTATGGGTTCCTCACCAGGAATCATATTTCTCTTGCCACGGTGTTCATACTGTGTGTGTATGTATGGTGGCGATGTGGTCTTGTGAATACCAACCATTTCTTCATGAGTAATAGTCATGATTTCAGGAACCAGTTTAGCTAAGAAACACAAAACCTTGGAACTTGGAGTCACCCAGGAATAAGCTTTCCTCCCACAAACAAAATACACATCATCAGGGAGAACATAAGGAACAGTATGCCCATGAATTATATCACACAGAGTTTTGATAAAACTACCCATGCCTAGTGTCTCCATTTGCTCTAGACACGTGTCGGCATTAATGACATTTTTACATTTATCTGTAGAGACTTTTCCAATGGATACCTTCTTATGTTTGGTTATACGCCCTAATTTGTGACTTCCATCAACGTTCCTGCCTAGTAGTGACCTTGTGAGTCTCCCTCTAAAATGAGTGTGGCGAGCCATTGTCTGATCTGATAGGTCAGCCTCCCAATTCTCCAGGCGCTTTGCATGAGATATATTTAGGCACAGCAAAGATCTGCCTATGGAATATTGTCGAAGCGTCAGACTAGGGGACCTAGTGTTATTGTACCTCCCGTCTATGGGCCTCCCACCCCTCAATTCGAGTACTTCAGATATGTTTAGAGGGAATGGCACTAGTCCTATATTATGTTGCCCTTGCGGCACGTGAGAGCACACCCAACACTCGGTTTGGTTTAGCACCTTACGCACCAGGGAGTGATAATCCTCCAAAGGATGCCCACCTATATTCAGAGTACTGGGGGACTGGCATCGTTGGATGCATCTCTCTTCAACTAGGGAGTTGCAGAACTTGCAGATACAATACTCATCAGACAAAAGCCCCTCACACTGCCTCCGAGTTCCTGAGCTAGCAGACCTTTTCATAACCCCCGGACCAAGTTTGATAATGGGCTGCTCTGAGTATCCTAATAACTTTTCTTCTGCCTCCATTTCATCCATATCACTCCCAGAACTCTCCTCCGTCCTCCATCCTCCTTCACAAAAATAGAATGTCCTAAAAAAATAGAAACAAGGAAAATCCTGGAACAAAAAAACCCAAAAACCGCTACTCCATCGCTGGAAAGATAGTTCTGGGGCAACGTCTCTGGTTCAGGTGTCTCGACTGCAGGCTTTAGGTCTCCCGGAACAGACTCACGAGTGACAGATCTATGTCGTTGGTCTTAGCTTTATCTTGCACTTTCTCCGGATTATGGACTCTCCTGCAGTGGGTGGAATGGACCCAAGTGTCTCTCTCTGCAACCTTCAGTGATGTAGTACTGGTCAGCAGCACTTGGTACGGGCCTTCCCAACGGTCTGTTAAACAACCTGAACGTAAGAAATAAGACATAACATAGTCTCCAGGTTCAACATCATGACAGTTCGTTTCTAGCATACCAGGTGACAACATTTTTAGTTTTTGTTGTTGTTGCTTTAGCTGTCTACTCATTCTTATAAGATATTGTACAGTCACTTCATTATTACACTTCAAGTCGTCTTGTGGACTCACGATCAAATGAGGCTGTCGTCCGAACAGTATCTCAAAGGGGGACAGATTAAGAGGAGGTCTAGGAGTGGTTCGAATGCCATGGAGGACCAATGGCAAAGCCTCAGGCCATGCCAACCCAGTTTCAGCCATTATCTTATCAAGCTTGTTCTTTATAGTACCGTTTACTCTCTCCACCTTACCACTGGCTTTTGGACGGTAAGGGGTGTGAAATCTGCTACCGATTCCCATGAGTTTACACATGTTTTGGAAGATATCACCAGTAAAATGGGTACCCCTATCACTTTCAATGATTCTAGGGATACCGAACCTACACACAAAGTCTTGTACAATTTTCTTTGCAGTGAACACAGCAGTATTAGTGGCTGCCGGATATGCTTCTACCCAACCGGAAAACACATCAATACAAACCAGTTTGCACATACCTTCTTTACCCAGGTGAGTCAGGCCGTGTGCTGCTTCAGCCAGGCTTGGATAGTATGTTCGGGGAGCTACAGGGTTACCTTGTCCATCCCTCCAGAGTCCTGAGGACTCTTGACCACATCCCTTCACCTTCCAGACCGCCTTTTCCTGCAGGGAACACAAATCTTGCATTTCAATTAACTTCTGCATGTCTAATGTCTGAAAAACCATCATAGTCTCGGTCGATACAGTCATAGGTTGCCGTGCTGTCCATTTAGCAGCTTCGTCTGCCCTGTTGTTGCCCAATGACACTGGGTCTTCTTCAAAGGTATGGGCTTTGCACTTTATGACGGCTACTGTTCTGGGTAACTGTATCGCTGTCAGAAGTCCTTTTATGTGTTGTGAGTGTGCCACTGGTGTAACTACTGCTGTCGTAAAGTTTCTAAGACGCCAAAGGGCCCCAAAATCGTGCACTACCCCGAAGGCGTACCTAGAGTCAGTATATATATTGGCTGATTTGCCCTCTGCCAATTCACACGCTCTCCTTAGTGCTACTAGTTCCGCCACCTGGGCTGAGTGAGATGGGCCAAGGGGTTCAGCTTCTATCACATCCTGATCGTCAACAACAGCGTAACCAGTACATAGCTCTCCCGTCTCTGTCTGTCTATGACAACTTCCGTCTGTATAAAACGTAAAATCTACATTTTCTAAGGGGGTGTCACGTATGTCGGGCCTTGCAGTAAAGGTCTGATTCAGGTGTTCCATACAGTCATGCGTGTCAGTATTCTTGCCTAAATCATCATCAACCAGGGTCTCCTCATCTTTCACCCTTTGTGTCTCTAGAGACACATACGGAATGTATGTAGCTGGATTTAAGGTGCTACATCGTTTGATGGTGATGTTTGAGGGTGCCATCAGGGCTAGTTCCCACTTTGTGAATCTAGCTGAAGAAACATGTCTGGTTTGGGCTGAATTTAACAGAGCTGATACAGCATGGGGTGTATAGATACTTACCAGAAGAGCCGTTGCTGCTACACTTCTGAGACATGTTGGGAGTGATCTTGCCACATTGTCTAATTGTGCACTGTAGTATGCTACCGGTCTGCTAGCGTCACCATGTTTCTGTGCGAGGACACCTGCTGCACAGGCTTGGGAGAAAATACTGGGGCTGTCAAGGAACCCCTGGGGTAGTCTGGTCCATGTGTATTGCACTCCGCTGTAGGAGAATGCAAAAAGGTATTGGCAGTCAGGGTGAAGAGGGACTGAGAAAAAAGCAGAACATAGATCAATGACAGTAAAATGACTGGCAGACGGTGGAATCTGCATGAGGATGACAGCTGGATTTGGCACTACGGGGAATTGGCTCTCAACAACTTTATTAATTCCCCTTAAGTCCTGGACTAATCTATAGCCCCTCCCCCATTCTTCTTCACAGGGAAAATGGGACTATTTGCTGTACTGGCTGTACGAATTAAAATCCCTTGTTGTAACAGCCTCTCAATAACAGGATATACCCCTAGTTCCACCTCCTGTTTTAATGGATACTGTGGGATTTTTGGAGCTATCCTACCACTTTTTAGATTGACCATGACAGGGGCTACGTTTGCCATCAGTCCAGTGTCCTGTCCATCTCTGGTCCATAGTGAACCTGGTATTTCCAGCAACATCCCCTTTACTTGAGATGGACTTTGTTCTATAACAGGAGAGTGTAACATTAACCTTTGAGGGGTGTCCAATATATCCTGTACCTCATGTGCGACCTTCTCCGGTATATCTAAGAACACACCATCAGAAGTACAGTATATGACACATCCCATTTTACATAACAAATCTCTTCCCAGAAAGTTAGTAGGAGCCGCTGCAGCCAAGAGAAACGAATGCTTGGTATGCAGGGGCCCGATAGCAACCTCAGCTGGTTTAGTTAATGGATAATGCAACACTTTTCCCGTTACCCCGATGGCTGGAATTGTTTTATTGGTCACCTGTAGATTGCAAGGAGAGGTTATCACAGATCGGGCCGCCCCTGTATCTACAAGAAAAGTTTGTTTCCTACCAGCTATGTCAACTATCATTGTTGGTTCTTCACTCTGACTCTCAGTTAACCTCACTGGCTGTAGACTACAGGTATGACCTGACCCCTAGCGCTGACTATTGATTTCCCGCGCAGCATTTGCTGCTGTAATATGCGCGGGTAGATGTGAGTCTTCTAGTCTATGTGAATCCCTCCTTGGAGGATATCTATGTTACCCACCCCTCTGTGTATTGAGTCCTTCCTCTTTACAGTTGAAACACCTCATCACTTTAGGTTTCTTGTTATATGGGTTGTATGCTGGTGGTCGTGTATGCATCCCCTCTAGAGCCTGTATACTCACCGTCATTAACCTATCACTTTTCTCTTCCTTTTTCCTAAAAAGGTTTTTTGTCATGCTCCACAGCAGACTCCCTGAGAGAATCTACTGTGATACCTCTCCAATTAGGTAATGTGGTTTGTACTCTGGTATTTAAATTTTCTCTAAGGCCGTCCATTAATACTCCTACAGCTACTTCCCTATGATGTGGGTCCTCCCTTATGTTGGATATCCCAGTAAACCGTGTTATTGCTGCTATAGCTCTAATGAAGTAATCTGCTGCTGTTTCACTATCCTTTTGTTTAATGGTGAAAATCTTACTCCAATTTACTACTACTGGAAAATAGATGGCTAAGTGTTTGACGATTTTTTCTATATTTTTTTGGTTAATCTCATCAGTCAAGGTGTCCTCTACCTCCAACAAACAATCTTCGATAAATTTTTGTATGTTAGTATTGGGAGGAAGACACGCCCTCAACACTACACGCCAATCCTTATTGGTTGGTTCGTGGGCATTTCCTAAGTCTTTAACAAATTTCTGACATTTAGCCAACTCCTTTCTAGGATCTGGGAATTCAGTCATAATGGAACGTAATTCTGATCTAGTCCAGGGACAATGCATTGTAACATTTCTTAAAGGAACTACACCATCCTTATCCGGTTTCCCATTGGGAACTGATATTGTGCGGACTGGGTACGCACCCTCTGGTTCACTGACTTCAGAGGACACTACAGGATTTTCTGGTTCAAGATTTAGAATGCTTTCACTCCTAGTGATCACACTACTCTCACCTATCTCAGCCATTTTCTCATACTTGCGCTGAGCCTCTAGTACACTAACAGCATGGGCAATGGGCGAAATCACAGTGGGTTCATCTTCATCTTCAGATACACTTGATTTAAACTGGCTTAAAACAGGATACAACTTAGCAATTTTTCTTTTTTCAGTTTTAACAACGGCTGTACTTACCGCTCCCGCCACATAAGGTGGCGGGGGCGCGCTTGCGGTGAGTTCGCCACGCTTCTCAATGGCTACTTCCGCCGTGCGCGTGCTTTTCGCCACGCCTACTTCCGCTGTGCATTTGCTGCTCTGCCACGTGTTACCTTCCATTTGCCACAATTTTAAACAATCATTATTTCTATTTCTCTTTTTCGTTGACTTAATCAACCATACTTTATCTTTTACAGTATTTAGTACCTCTGCATTAAAACTTCCTATTGTTGGGAAAGGCCTATCACAATCTTTGGTCATCTTGACCCACGTGTCGCAATACGCAGTTGCGTATGCACCATATTTTTTACACATGAGGAATCTCACTGAACCAATAGGACCTTCCTTAGGCAGTCCACTGACCATCTCTAACGTATGCTTAGCACCCATGTTGAACAACACCACTCTACACGGAACACAGACACACCGCAATGCTCTGTTCCTTCCGGCCAACAATTTCAAACCTGTTGCTACAATCACCGCTAGAGATCTCTAATGCTCGGTGAACGTATTTCCTTTAGCCGCGTTCACTCGCTTTCTCTTGTTTCGAACAAGAATCCCTAACACAGAAATAGTTCCTCGATAGCCCGGCTATCTCAAATTCCTGTTGTGTTTATTATAACTGGGAGAACAAAGTCGATACAATCAACCAGCCTTTCCAATATAATTCCTCCTAGCTGCTTCACCAATTCGCTCTAACGGTGCGGTTAGATCGCACTGCCTACCAATACTAATTATTAGCAAACCTTGCGATCTATTGGTAGCGCTTTTGCGAAAACCCGGTATTCGCATTCGGTATACCTGCCCTGTATACCGTCCTTCAGTTGGGCACTCTGCCTCGTCAGACAGCAACTGAGCACAACGAATAATAAACAGTGTATCAACGTTACAAAATCACACACTATACACCTTTTCTGCGCAGAAAATCTAAACAGTAATAATGTCTCAGAGGCTTTCACAAGTAATTATACTATGCACATATAATAACTATCAAGACGATTGTTTAACCACGTGGAAAATCTACCGGAAGTTCGCGTACGCACAGCAGGAAATACACTTACACTAAGCAATGCAATACAGTTAAAACGCACAATGACAGTAAAAAGAAAGTTTTCTCTTTTGTCCCTAGGTTCTAGTTAGCGTGCCCTAGATAATGCAAAACGGACATTCGGTTTCACAACACAGAGTAAAATTCAGGTTTTGAACACATTGCGTTCTTACCCGTATATGACGCGTCTCCACCCTTTGTTGCGGAACCGAAATCCGTTGGTCTTGCGTATCATCGGCAACGAAACCTCCAAAGCTCACGAGCCCCCAAATTGTTATGTGCGTATTGTCGCTAACCAATAACGATTGTCGAACCTCGATTTGTGTTTCCAACGCACAAAGATTTATTCGCAAATAGTAGAATAATATGCTCAAGCGAAGTGATAATAAATACAGCCGTTACTTTTCGCAGGCGCTCTGGATCCAGTGTACAGTCATTCATTCCTGAAGTCTGGGGACAAGATGTCTGAACACTGGATGTGAAGCTGCTGCTTATATACACATAAAAATATAGTAACACAATGAAGATGGTATAGCTTGCATCTATTGGTCCAGGTGTCAGGAAGGTCCAAGGGGTTGTCAATCATTGGATAGTTCATCCTAAGGAATCCAAAGGAGGGGGTCACATCTCCAGGGGGTATGCTCGGCTCTTCCTGCCAAGATTCCTTAGTCTTAAGTAGTTCATAATTCCCTATCATTCATAACTTGTGTATGCACTCTGCGATTCCCTCGCAGAGTGAACCAAACAGTAGGATATGTAAAGAGGTTTATTATGATACCACTCATGATATGATTCCTTCAACCTGTTCCGTGTATTTCACTAATATGCATGCAACTCTAATATAACATATAAATACTACTATATTTCGACATAACCGACTATGTGTTGCAACTACCATTAATGTGTACTATTTTATTAGTATGCGTGTTTGTGCGAATGTATGGTAAAAGACCAATTACTGTTGCTGCCACGTGTAGTGGATGCGTACGCCCTTTCACGCCGTAGCGTGCCCTTGTACGTCGTAGCGTACCGTACGCATCTTTTCAGACAAAGACGACCAAGTTTGCTCAACTTTAATTGAAATGAATTTATCCAATTTGCTGACTTCGACATTAGAGACAGAGGCAGGGTCGAGGGAAGGTTTCTTGCGTATGCGGGAGATTAGAGCATGTTTAAAGGAGGAGTAAAAGATTCCAGGGGAGAGGTAAAGATTGAGGCGGTAGGCAAGTTGGGAGAAGGCCTCAAGAGAGGGGGAGCTGAGGAGATGGGACTCGATGGGGTACTGTGGGCAGGTGGAGGCGGTTGGGAGGAGAGACAGTGCAAACTTTATCTGCAGATACTAGAGTGTGTCACTCACCAGACTGTGAGTGCTTCTTCCCGTATGTCTAGGAACCGTGGCCGTCCACCATCCTGAGGGTCTGCGCATGTGCAGCCGTTTCAAACCTTCAGTATCTGTTCCTTTGAGTTAATTGGCTGATCAGGCAACACTCCCTATTTAAAGCACCTGCTGTCTATACCTTGTGGCCTGATCTTGGAGTCTCATTCCCCATGAGCCTCTGAAGGTGTTCCTGTGTTTCCTCGTGTATTCAGCCCAGCTGATTCCTGTGGTTTCCAGACCACTTCAACTCCCTTGTGGTTTCCAGACCACTTCTACTCTCCTGTGTTTCATCGTGACTGCTCTAGCTGATTCCTATCCGCTGCCTCCGTGCACTACAGTTATCAGCTCACTTCAACTCTCCCGTGTTTCATCGTGACTGCTCTAGCTGATTCCTATCCGCTGCCTTCGTGCACTACAGTTATCAGCTCACTTCAACTCTCCCGTGTTTCATCGTGACTGCTCTAGCTGATTCCTATCCGCTGCCTCCGTGCAGTACAGTTATCAGCTCACTTCAACTCTCCTGTGTTTCATCGTGACTGCTCTAGCTGATTCCTATCCGCTGCCTCCGTGCAATACAGTTATCAGCTCACTTCAACTCTCCCGTGTTTCATTGTGACTGCTCTAGCTGATTCCTATCCGCTGCCTCCGTGCACTACAGTTATCAGCTCACTTCAACTCTCCCGTGTTTCATCGTGACTGCACCAGCTGATTCCTATCCGCTACCTCCGTGTATCTGCAGTGTCCTGCTTATCGCTACTCTCCAGTACTCCTCGTGTCTGCAGCCAGCTGATCCGCTCTCCGTGCTTCTACAGTGTTCCTGCCTGTGTCAACTCGCCTGTCTGCATTGGATCAACGCTCCGCTGCTGTCTTCTCTGCCATACCACTTCTACTCTTCAGTTATCTCCAGGCGACCAGTCCTATATACTACTGCTTCCTGAGTATTGTTTCCATCGTTGCTGGCCTACCTACCTGTGCGCTGCACCTACTTGGATTCCGCTTCCATTTTCCTGGGACTTCGCATCCGCCGGCCTCCTGCCGCTCAGGTATCCCTGCACTCCTTTCTGACAGCCTGCTTTTCTGAACCACGGTATGCATACTTATCATTGACTGTGCTCGTGTATTGCATACCTTGCTGGACTGAGTTATTCTTCTCTGGAGTTGCCTATCCACTGAGACTATTGCCATCATTTGACTGTGTTACCTTGTAGTCTGGATAGTTCCCGTGACTTTGTATATTTGTGCAGTGCTGCTCAGTTATTAATACTTTGTGCATATCATCGTGGGATCAAGTTCAGTGTGCCCGTGTATACTCTGTATTACATTTATCTCCCCGTGCTCCTCCTCACATATATTTCAGTGGTACAACTTGCTAGTGGCAGACCACTGATTCCTGTTCCCTGTGTCACCTGTTTCCAGTATCCTTCCACATAGCAGTGGTACAACTTTCTAACGCAGACCACTGACTCTCCGGATACCTCCACCTAGGATTCCATTCCTTCACCTAGACAGCGGTACAACTTGCTTAACGCAGACTTGACTCTCATCACCTCCTCGTTATTTCTGGACATTCCTCCTCACTATAGCAGTGGTACAACTTGCTATCCACAGACCACTGACTACCCTCACGTTTCCTTTGTCCATTCAGTTCCTCGTGTACTATTACCTACATATTACCAGTGCTGCTAGTCATAGACTTTCCTCGAGCATTCTCTACCATCTGCTGTCTCCTGTTCCGTGATCACCCCGCTACCAGAGTACCATATTACCACCTATATTGCTCTGGTAAGTCCATCACCTGGTGATCCCTGGGTAAAGACTCCTAGTGCCCGTGACAGAGTGAAGGAACAGATGGAGGGCGCGCTAGCAAATGGGGAGGAGGGAAAGGAAATAGTATCCACAGAGGAAAGTAGAAGGCGGGACAAAGTAGGTAGGGTGGGGGAAGAGGATGGGGAAAGAAGGGACTCCTGGGAGGAGATATCATGACATATTGACTCAATTTTGGAGGTAACGTGGGTAGCAAAATCGATAGCAGAGAGCGAGGAGGAGAGTGGGGGAGGGGAGATAGTTGAAGGTGACAAAAAGGCAACAGGAGTTGGAGGATTGGGAAGAAATGAGTGCATGACTTTCTCCAGAGCCGTTCTGCACTGTGGGAGCATTTTGAAGATAACGCGTTTCGATTCGGGATGAATCTTTCTCAAGCCTTGAGAAAGATTAATTCTGAATCGAAACGCGTTGGCTGGAGGTTCATGAGCGGGTGTCTCTTACTTTATATTACTATTCCCATTAGTTGCAGGCGATTTCGTGGATAATATATATATCGCATATATTCCATCGTATGTGGGTAAGGGCACATCGGATGAGAGGATTTTATTGTATAAAGCAATAATTGTTCACCTTATTCTTTGTATTATTCTTTCATTTATAAAATATTCAATTCTATTATTAATTTAAATTCTATTAGCAGTTGTTAGAGCAGGAAGAGAGGAGGATAGAGGAGGCTTATTTTTCAATTTTTTGCACTACAAGTTCTTTGTGGTGTCCCATATTCCCCAGTGTGAAACAATAATTTTCTTGCTGTCAAAAGTGATATTTATCAGCGGTATCTATACAATGTTTTGCACTACAAGTTGTTTGGGCTCATTAAAATGGATTCAAAGCAGTCCACATATGAGCAGAATCCGCAAGCAGGTTATGGCCCCAGTCCTGATGGTAGTATTCCTAGTACGTCATCTGGTAAAGCCGATGTCAAAGTACATAGTCTTTTTAAATCAGGGAAAAAAACACACACCCAAAAAAATTTACCGCGTTGAAGCGAAAAAGAAGTGTAACTGAGGAAAAGTTAAATGACGATAAAAAATTTTTTTTTTCCAACATGCCATTCTACACACGCATTGGCAAAGAAAGAATGAGGCCTTTGCCTTTCTCTGTTAGTGGCAGATCAAAAAATGTTACCGAGCCTTCTTCTTGTACGGTCACTCGTGACCAAGCAAGACCAAGTAATTTGGAGTCTAAAAGTGGTGCACAACTACTGTTACGCGTCAAAGCCGAGCTGCAACATAACAGTAAGGCATTAGAGGATAATGTTTGCTCTGAATCACAAATGACACCAATCCCTGTGGAGAGTCCATCCAACAGTGGGATGTCTAATCGTGAGCATTCTGTAGTGTACCCATAAAGAAGGGCCCTTTCAGCAGTTCTGCTGATGTGTGCCTGAACAGCCCGAGTGTAGCCGGTGATACACAAATTGAGGATGCCACTTTGGAATTAGAAGAGGATGAGGGGGAGATTTGTGTAGGCGACGAGGGCGCTAATGAGGATGTTGATGAGGTTGTTTGTGTAAGTCCTGCACCAATGGCAGCAGTTCTGGCACGTGACAAGAAAAAGGCCATTGTCATGCCTGGCTACAAAACAAAAAAATCCACTTCTTATGTGTGGAATTATTTCTACCCAAATCCAGGCAACAATTGTATAGCCATTTGTAGTGTATGTCAAGCCAAAGTCAGTCGAGGGAGGGACCTTAACCATCTTGGAACCTCGTCTATGTTACGCCATTTGACGAGATTTCATGGCAAAGTGTTGGGAAAAGCTGAAAGTTCTTCCAAAAAAATTACAAGCACTCCATCATCAGCTAGGACCCTTCGGTCACCGACATCCCGACGGCTACAAAATACACCTACAACACTATCCTCAGTAGCACTCGGAGTTAGCCCTGCATCCCACTTATTAAGGCTGGATGACTCCTGCACTATAATTGATTCCTCTGAAGAAAGCGTTAGTTCCGCTGCTGCTGCTGTTGATGCTAGGGGTGAATCGTCAGCCCAGAGGAAGGCCAAGAAAAAGAGCAGTCCTGTATTTCAACAATTAACTGTGAAACAATCATTTGCTAGGGGAAGCAAATACGACAGCAGTCACCCAGTCGCCAAGCGAATCACAGACACAATGGCTGCCATGTTAGTGTTAGATCTGCGTCTAATATCCACAAACAAACGCAGCTGGTTTTTCACAGTTAATTGAGGTTTCGTGTCCGCGTTATAGAATTCCATCGCGACACCATTTTTGACGTAAAACTATTCCACAACTATAGCAAAAAGTGTGTACAGATGTAGAGATTGCGCTGAAAAATGCCATTCTGCCCACTATCCACTTAACTACAGATATGTGGACAAGTGGAAGTGGTCAAACCAAAGACTATGTGACTGTGACAGCCCACTGGGTTGGTCATTCACCTTCACCAGCAGGAACAGCAGCAGCATGTACACCACTTCGTAACATTTGTCACAGGCAGGCCACTCTTTGTATCGCCGGCTTCACTAACAGGCATACAGCTGACAATTTGTTACGCAAACTAAGAGATGTGATTGATACATGGCTTATACCACTTGGACTCTCCCCAGGATATGTCATTTCTGATAACGCCAATAATATAGTGCGAGCACTACAGCTGGGTAATTTCCATCACATTCCCTGTTTTGCTCACACCATCAACTTGGTGGTGCAGAGCTTCCTAAGAAATAAACGTGAGGTGCAGGAGATGCTTTCGGTGGCCCGTAAAATTTCAGGCCATTTCAGGCTTTCAGCCACAGTATGTAGGAGATTGCAGCAGCTCCAACAGCAGTTTAACTTGCCCTGCCACCAACTTAAGCAAGAGGTTGTAACTAGGTGGAATTCCACCCTGTACGTGCTTCAGAGGATGTCAAGCCAAAGTCAGTCGAGGGAGGGACCTTAACCATCTTGGAACCTCGTCTATGTTACGCCATTTGACGAGATTTCATGGCAAAGTGTTGGGAAAAGCTGAAAGTTCTTCCAAAAAAATTACAAGCACTCCATCATCAGCTAGGACCCTTCGGTCACCGACATCCCGACGGCTACAAAATACACCCACAACACCATCCTCATCAATATCCTCAGTAGCGCTCGGAGTTAGCCCTGCATCCCACTTATTAAGGCTGGATGACTCCTGCACTATAATTGATTCCTCTGAAGAAAGCGTTAGTTCCGCTGCTGCTGCTGTTGATGCTAGGGGTGAATCGTCAGCCCAGCGGAAGGCCAAGAAAAAGAGCAGTCCTGTATTTCAACAATTAACTGTGAAACAATCATTTGCTAGGGGAAGCAAATACGACAGCAGTCACCCAGTCGCCAAGCGAATCACAGACACAATGGCTGCCATGTTAGTGTTAGATCTGCGTCTAATATCCACAAACAAACGCAGCTGGTTTTTCACAGTTAATTGAGGTTTCGTGTCCGCGTTATAGAATTCCATCGCGACACCATTTTTGACGTAAAACTATTCCACAACTATAGCAAAAAGTGTGTACAGATGTAGAGATTGCGCTGAAAAATGCCATTCTGCCCACTATCCACTTAACTACAGATATGTGGACAAGTGGAAGTGGTCAAACCAAAGACTATGTGACTGTGACAGCCCACTGGGTTGGTCATTCACCTTCACCAGCAGGAACAGCAGCAGCATGTACACCACTTCGTAACATTTGTCACAGGCAGGCCACTCTTTGTATCGCCGGCTTCACTAACAGGCATACAGCTGACAATTTGTTACGCAAACTAAGAGATGTGATTGATACATGGCTTATACCACTTGGACTCTCCCCAGGATATGTCATTTCTGATAACGCCAATAATATAGTGCGAGCACTACAGCTGGGTAATTTCCATCACATTCCCTGTTTTGCTCACACCATCAACTTGGTGGTGCAGAGCTTCCTAAGAAATAAACGTGAGGTGCAGGAGATGCTTTCGGTGGCCCGTAAAATTTCAGGCCATTTCAGGCATTCAGCCACAGTATGTAGGAGATTGCAGCAGCTCCAACAGCAGTTTAACTTGCCCTGCCACCAACTTAAGCAAGAGGTTGTAACTAGGTGGAATTCCACCCTGTACGTGCTTCAGAGGATGGAGGAACAGTGCAAAGCCATCCAAGCGTATTGCACAAGCCATGACATTGGGAAAGGAGGGGGGATGTATTTCACTCTTAAACAGTGGGGAATCCTTTCAGTGCTGTGCAAGGTGCTGAAACCATTTGAAGTTGTGACATGTGAAGTGAGTGCAGATTCTGCTAGCTTGAGCAAAGTCATTCCTTTAATTAGACTATTGGAAAAGCAGCTTGAGAAATGGAAGGAGGAGATGAAAGCAAGCAATTCCACAAAGTATGTTGACCTTGTAGATCAAGTACTTAATTTGCTTCACAATGATCCTTGAGTTATTAAGATCTTGAACTCGGATCAGTATATTTTGGCCACTGTACTTGATCCAAGGTTTAAGACCTACATTGAGTCTTTGCTTCAAAATGAGCGAGATGTGAACTTTTGCAAGGAGCTATTGCTCAGCAAGTTGTCCGCTGAACTGGGCCTTGGCTTGACTACGTGTCCTCCTTCAGTTTCTCAAGCAACTGCTGCTCGTAAAAAATAAAATTTTCAAAAAAGAAACAGAGAACACCCAGGAGGCAGACCAGAACAGTTTAACATCTGGGCTGGTTTGAAGGTTTTTTTCCAAAAAATGTGTGACCTTGCCCATAACTCCATCCGATACGAGTATTAACATGCAAAGGATGGTGGAGGATTATTTTCAAAAGGTAATTGATATGGAAATGTCAGACAGTCCCTTTCCTTACTGGGAAAAAAAGCAGGCCATTTGGAAACCCATGTACAAACTTGCTGTGCAATACCTAAGCTGCCCACCCTCCAGTGTGTACTCTGAATGTGTATTCAGGACAGCAGGGAACTTAGTCAGTGATCGCCGTCGAAGGTTACTTCCCAAAAATGTGGAGAAAATGATGTTAATAAAAATGAACTACATCTTCCACGAGGAAGGCCTTCACCATCCAAGACATCCAAGCACTGACTGTTCTCTAATGGCAGATTCAAACGGCGATGAATTGATAGTCTGTGATGATGACGTACACACTGATGAGGGTGAGGATGAAGCTCAAGACGATGACGATAACATCTTTTAAAACTTTCTATTTGAGTGTAGGGTGCAATCTGTCCTCAAAGAGGAAAGGGACTTGGGGCATCTCTATATCACGTACCATCTTGAAAGGCTGCTGATTTGGCAATTTCTCATTAAGGGTAGGGTGTCATACACAGACTGACCCCAAACTGGCTTTGTCCATTTCAATTAATATTTTACAGTCTATAATGGCTGAATTTTTTAGTATTTTGTACAAGTGGAGGGGGGCCTAGAGAGACAGAAACCAAACTGCCTTTGTCCATTTCTTTACATATTTATCTATAAGTGTAGGGTGTAATATACACCCAAAGATGATGGCTGCATTGCCAATATGCATAGATGGAGAGGAAGACAATCTGTTTTGTGTGTAGAATTAATGACGGCCTACCAGGAATTAAACTGTTTTTTTCATAATTTATTAGCTTTACAATTACATTACTTATCCAAGAAACAGGTGGAGCACTAAATTTGGTTATTTTATGCCAAAAAACATTGATTTTTAAACAGAATAGCAAAACAAAACCAAAACCAAAACACGCAAGGGCGGTTTGGTAAAACCAAAACCAAAACACTAAGGTAATCCAGATCCAAAACCAAAACACGGGGGTCAGTGAGCATCTCTAGTAAATATACCCCTTGATAGCTGCGTGGCCAGGGAGTACACATGGCCTTTCAGCAATCAGGGATGTGGCAGACATTGCAATAGAGGCAAGGGGGTGCAAAGACACATGGCTATTAGGTACTACTTCCATTTTCAAAATGACTTTTATAATTAAGCTTTTTTTGTCAGAAAACCCTTGCCATAAAATGTACTTCAAACTGGCCGACCATTATGTGTTATTATGTACACTGTTATAGGATCTTGTGTTCCGCCATAATAATGATACAATGGGCTAGATTTACTAAGCTGCGGGTTTAAAAAAGTGGGGATGTTGTCTATAGCAACCAATCAGATTCTACCTTTCATTTATTTAGTACCTTCTACAAAATGACAGCTAGAATCCTATTGGTTGCTATAGGCAACATCCCCACTTTTTCAAACCCGCTTACTTAGGCTTAGTAAATATACCCCAATGCCTTTGATCTGATTAATAACTAACCTCCTTAATTATTGGGATATAATGCAATTTGCGTTTTTTTCGCTATTTTAGTCACGTCGAATAATACGCACCCGTAACATCTCAGATGTACTTTAGAGGCATTATTTCATACAACCTTTTGAGCTTTCGCCTTGTACCATGCCAATCATAAACAAGGTATCCCAGTTGTTATGCTTGTGCATCCCAACTAGAAATTCGTAAGAGCAACTTACGCGATCCCTGTGTTTGACAAGGCTATATATATACCACCTATGTATTACACATCTATTGACCTCCACATCAGATAACCCACCATTATGTGTTAATCAATAAATAAATACCAATCTATCATCACTATACTGCATTATCTACATAAACATCCATTCATCCTATTCATTCCAGTTATCTAAACATACAAAACAGGCATAAAGATACAAGTCTTTTACTTTACAAAGATAATCAAACATACAATACATAAATGAATACATACAATACAGATAATACATTAAAAATTCAACAGGCATGTTATTTCAGAAGTGGGTATATAATATCCTATTCTGTTATTTTTATGCAATACTTTAACAATCTTCATATGTATATGTAAGTTCAGGGTTTCCTTTGTGTATGTGTGTGTGTGTATGTGTGTATATATATATATATATATATATGTGTGTGTGTATTCCAAGTCAGCAAATTGCGTAGAGCAGGCTACGGCGTGGAAGGGCACTTTTTTTTTTTTTACCCTTTTACACACATACGCAAGAACACACACACATTTGTAATTAGTACACATTAATTGTAGTTGCAACACATAGTTATTTATGTCAGAATATAGCAGTATTTATGCTTAGTATTATTAGTTATATGCATGTTAGTGAAATCAAAGGTTCAGGTTGCCGGAACTGTCATGTTTAGTATCATTTTAATCCCCTATTCATCCGCAGTTGTCAGGTTCATTCGCCGAAGAGATCGCACATTGCATACTCTAGTTAGCGATGTTAGGGAATAAATGTTTAAAGTGATACAGACTGTAAAATGCAAATAGACTAGTTGAAACTGGATTTTTGGCGGGAAAGTCAGAGCACATCCCCTGGAGAGATGATGTCAGAATATAGGAGTATTTATGTTTAGTATTATAAGTTATATGCATGTTAGTGAAATCAAAGGTTCATGATAATTTGTATGTTTTTTGTTCTTTAGGATACTGGCAGATTAGCATGGAGCAGTGAAATTTATTAGTCCTACTATTTTTAAGTGTGATGTTTACCTAGATATACCACATGACTAATTCCCAAAGTATCTGTCTCAACATTTAAAGGACCTCCCCTTCCAGCACATATATTTGCAAGTTTTTTTGGGCTATTTATCATTAACATTTTGCCCTTTTTCTTTCTTGTCACCCTTTCTAGGAGACAATGTGTACCCTTTTCTTCCTTGGAACCTAAATCCTATTTTGAACCTACATACTGAGCAGGTAGCTTACAGCCACTAGACCGGTTGTAGAGCAAGCATTTGACTTGTTAAAGGCCAGATTCTGCTGTCTCAACCAGTCTGATGCTGATCTTATGTATGCGCCAAGAACACTATGTGATATAATTGCGCTGTGTGTGGTGTACCACAACATTGCTAATAGGAGGACGTGGACCCAAGCCCTCCTGATTTGGGTGATTCAAACACATTTAAAGAATATTTCCTGGTAAACTACCTTGCTTGTAAGTAATTTTTGTTAAGAAAAAATTACAAACATGGTGGACAGATGGTGGTGGTGGGGGCGTTAGATTGGTTATAAGTGTTGTATTGGCAATACATGGTCTGATATCCAAAATAGCGGGGTTGTGTTAAATGTTGTTAGTGCTGAAATTGGCACCTGGAAAATAAATCATTTTAGCAAGGAGAGGGGAGGGTGGCTGGACTGTAAAATTGGTGAGGGAAAGGCTGTTGCTTTTGAGTAGGAATTTGTGGCAGAGACATGGATTGGACTAATAGTTTGAGATAAAGGGGATGAGAGGATACATGAGAAACTGGTGCTGGCCTGATGCTAGTGACATTGGGCAAGAAGGCCAATAAGACAGGTGAGGGCAGTGTTTATTGTGGTCAGGTTACTCTGTAAACTGTGCTCCATACTGGTGCTGGTAGTGCTTATTGCATTGCTGTGGGTCTGAATTGTGGTATTTGATAGTTTTCACACAGTGAATCCCAGTCAATGACTTCTGCTTTCTCTTACAGCTGTTGCCCTTCAACATCACAGGCCTCCTCCACCAGTTCAAACTCTTAAGTGACTGCCATAGCACCTAAACTCTCAAATCCACCTAGAGTAAATCAAACAATAAAAAAATGTGTAAGAAATGAAAGTTAGCTTATATATATATCTGCCTGTATCCGACAGTATATATATGATCGCTTTTGTTTGGGCCCAAAAATATTAGTTTACTTGAAGCTATATTCCATTTGAATGTACCTGGTGGTGTTAGAGGCTCCAAGAGGGGTGGGCTCAATATGGTGTCAATGCAGCCCACCCCTTGCACCATCCCATCACCAATACAGGCCAATTCTGTGGTCTCAAGGACTGAGGCCAGAAGGAAATGGGGGACCACCTCCCGTCACATGAGTCTGCCTGCTTTGGTCCCTCTTCTCATCCTTTATGCAAGACTTAGGGGTAGATTCAATCCCCTGCTTAGTTCTTAAGAACAACACGGGGCATGCATTATACTATGGTAATTGATGCACATTATTACCATTAGTACAGTAATTTTAAAATGGATTTCTGCTAACGGCTCAGGGAGTTAAAATTAGCTGATTTTTGTAAGGGCAAGCTTTGCTCTTGAAGACATTGCCGTTTTAAATTTAGCTGTCAAAGTGACTGAATATCGTCGATTTGCAGAAATTGCAGTTTAATGCATTTAACCCCTGGTGTTTTTTGAGAGGGGCTGCAAAATGGGTAAAATGGCCTCCTGAAGTTTGGGCTGAGAAGCTGGTGCTATATCTGACTGACGAAGCTCAGCAAGATTTTATGGATCTGGATGAGGACTGGGCCTCTGATTATTTGTGTCTAAAGTCCGAGATATTGGCTCGCATTGGGGTTTTGGGGCCAGCCCAAGCCCAGCGCTAGCACGTTTGGCACTATGATAAAGGTAAACCGGTCAGAGCACAATTGGCAAGTCTTCCAAAGATAAAAAATGTCTGCAGCCTGAGGAGAAATCACCTACCAGGATTATTGAAGCTCTGGAGATCACTACATCCAGGGGTGGACTGCGTTCTGCAAAAGTGGGTGCTGCAATTAGTCCCATAACCTTATAAAGAGCTTTCCATAGTGGTAGAGAGGTTTTGTGCATTCGGGCCAAAGCCGATGCCATGGTAAAAGCCAGGATTGACAATCCTTGCTGCAGGGCCTAGTGGCAAAGCTGCTACCGAAAGAGGGACGGTTACAAATGTGTCTAATCCAAAGTGCTTTGAACATGGTGAGCCAGGCCACTTCAGGGCCGAGTGTCCTAAACTACCGGACCCATGGAATGTTAGTTTGCAAATGTTGTGCCTGCTTTCCCAAGTTGTTATACTATGAGTCCTACATCAGGAAGTTCCTGTTTGTTTCGGGTGACTGTGCTTATCGACCAAAACATTGTCTTGGCATTGGTTGACTTTGGGAGTGAACTTACATTGGTTCCTAGCTCTGTCATACCCAAAACCATAGCTACTTGGTTGCCCAGGTGAATGTCCTGTGTATACATGGGACAACTGAGGAGTATGAGAGAACACTTCTGGCAGTCACACCAAAAAAACAAACCTTTATGGTGGTGGTTGCCATAGCACCTAAACTCCCATATCCACTTATTCTGGGACGAGAATTCCCACTGCTCAAAGAGGTCCTCGGTGAGTGGGTCCGGGCGGACATGCCAGCAACAGATGCAACAGTTGTAAGACCGGTCTTAAAGGAGCCACTTAGGAATCTACATGTCAGGTTAGCTCACAAATAATTGAGTGAGATCCTGCTGTCTCAATGAGTTTTGACTAAAACTTCCCTGGAGGCGCGGAGTCTAACAAAATGGGAGGTAGTCACCAGGGATTCCCGCAAGGGAATATGGGCTTCTGCGGCTCCCGCCTTGCAGCCCTCCAGGAAAGCTCCCAGTGTGACAGCTGAGAACAAGTTACATAGTAGAGGAATGATCCAATTCGGACATCAAATGGTGGTAACGAAGATTACCATTTTATTATAAAACATTAATACAAGAGTTCAATGCAGAATTTAGTAATTTGTAAATGATGATCACGAAGGCATGCAGGAATAGTGACTTTCAGCAACATTCATTAAAACAAGCTGCACATGCAATAGTCAGATTCTCCATTAGTAGTAAACTTCAGGCACAAGAATCAACAAAGTCCAAAACATACTCAGCCATGATAGGCACAGTTTGTTATGGATCGTGGAGCTGATAACAGTAATCAACAATGCAGACCAAGTAGATAATAGATGTGGATCATAGCGTTTACCACAAGCAGTGGGACAGGTATGTAGAGATCAAGACAGTCCAGCATCCAGCAGCAATGAGTAGCAGCTTTACCACGGATAGTGGAACAGGTAACAATAGTCAGCAATGCAAGTCAAGCAGGTATCAGGTGTAGATCATAGCGTTTACCACGAGCAGTGGAACAGGCATTCCAACAGAGACATCCGAGTAACAGATATGACTTGAAGAACCAGCAATGCGAGAAAGAAACGAAGGGCCTTAATAAAGGGAGACTGACCAATAGTAACACTGACCAGCACACAGGTGTAATGATCACAGGTGCAGACCATGACTAATAGTCTGCACTAGCAACAGAAATTAAAGTGACAGTCAGTGTTTAGAGGCTCGGGTAGAGGTAACTGGGGAGTGGAGTGTGACACTACAACATCTGGACCTCAATCTTTGGGAACCGCCAAACTGGAATGCCATCCTGGGAGTCACAGCAGGAGTTCCACAAAAGCATCCAACTGCAGGGAAGCATGGACAGTCCAAACTAACATTAGCTGATGACGTCACTGCTGAGCCCACCCTGTCTGTCAGTGAAGATACGGACTGGTCCGCAGTGCAATATATTTTGTTTCCTCTGTGGGACTTTGCTCATGATGAACTTAACAATGCAACTTTAGAGCATGATTTTAAAAGTGTGACTGAGGTGAATGGTGTAGCAAAAGCTGTCCAGCCTGCAGAAGGTATACCATATGTTGTTGTCAAAAATAACTTTCTGTATAGAGTTTCTATTGTACAGGGGGTAAAAGTAGAATAGTTAATGGTTCCTCAGGTCCATGTACCCCTATGGCTATATTTACTAAACTGTGGGTTTGAAAAACTGGAGGAAATGTAGCCTATAGCAACCAATCAGATTCTAGTTATCATTTATTTAGTACATTCTACAAAATGACAGCTAGAATCTGATTGGTTGCTATAGCCAACATCTCCTCTTTTAAACCTGCAGTTTAGTAAATATTCCCCCTTGTGTTAAAAACAGAACTATGCAACCAGATATCCAGAGGCAGTTCCCCTATGGAACATAAAGCCCAGCACCATAGCTAAAGAACTTGAATTAATGTTCACACCCTTGAGAATACACAAGAAAATTCAACCCGTTCATGTCCAAACTGATGATGGCCATGTTTCAGTTGTTAGGAGTGACGACTCTTCACACCTCCATATACCATCCACAAAAGGATGGCTTGGTGGAGCGATTTAACCCCACATTAAAGCATATGTTCAGGAAAGCCATGGCACAGGAAAAAAAGGATTGGACACTCTTATTCCCTCTTTGATATTTGCCACCCGTGAGGTACTTCAGGCCTCAACAGGGTTTACTCCCTTTGAATTGTTGTTCGGGAGACATGCCAGGTCTGTCTTGGATTTGTTAAAGGAAGGGTAGAAGCAGCAAGGCCCAAGGAAGCCAAATCTGGTGCAATTTGTGTCCCAAATGTATTAGCAGCTAGGAACGATAGGGCCCATTGTACAACAGAATGTAAAGGAGTCTCAAACGACAGAAGAAACGTTATGATGAAAGTGTTGCAGTTGATCTTTCAAGCCTGGGGACAAGGCGCTAGTCCTGGTTCCAATCCAAACTTTTTGCCCACTGGCAAGGTCCATATGAAGTCCTAGAGGCTGTAGGTCCTTTCAATTACAGGACACCACTCCTCGGGTAATGAATACTGTCATTGAAAATTCTGAAGCGTCCATAGAGTTAGCTTTGTCTACTAAGCAGGAACAACAGACTAAGGAAATTATATGCTGGAACAGGGATGTCTTCTCTTCCATTCCTGGGCTCACTACCTTAATCGAATACGAAATTGTCACCCCGCCAGGAGTTGTGATAAAGCAGAAGCCGTGCCGCATTCCAGAAGCATGACAGGCTAGTGTTAAAATGGAAATTGAGAAAATGCTTCAGCTGGACATATTTGAGGAGTCAACTAGTGAGTGGAAGAGCCCTATTGTGCTAGTTCCGAAACCCAATGGGAGCAGTAGGTTCTGCAATGACTTTAGGTGGTTAAAAAGAGTGCCCCAGTTCGATGCCTACCTAATGTCAAGTGTGGATGAAGTGGTAGAAAATCTAGCAGGCAGTAACTATCTAACTACTCTAGACTTAACCAAGGGGTATTTGTCACCCCTGATGGTCTCTTCCAGTATAAAGTCCAACAATTTTGGCTGTATAGGTCATCTGCCACCTTCCAAAGGGCCATGAATAGGTTGCTATGTCCCCATACAACTTATGCAGTTGCTTATTTAGAAGTTATAGTGATTTATACCCCTGACTGGAAATCACATCTGGCCAAGGTCAAGGTGGTCTTAGTTTCATCAAGGTCTACAGGACTAACAGCTAATCCAGAAAAATGTGCCATAGCCATGAGAGAAGCCAAGTGTTTGGGGTGCGTTGTCACGTTCACAAAGGTCTGAAGAATGCCTGTACGATCTGCTTGAATTTGTACTACCCCAAAGAGGCGTGAAGTCTAATGGAGAGGGAGGTTTGCACCAGGGACTCCTGCAAGGGAGTTTGGACTTCGCAGCTTCAAAACTGTAGGTTGCGGTTCTCTTAGCAGGTGACAAGCAAGACCGAGATGTGAACCAAAGGCAGTATCACGGATAAGCAGGATTGAATGACAGAGGAACTTGGAGAGCGTTACCACGTAGACAGTGGAGTACACACACTGTTGGATCTAATCAGTCAGTTCACCTGTAAGTGTCAGTTTAAAAGTTTATGAGCTCATCAGCTGGAGAGAATAAGAGACACTGCAAGTTCTGAGTTTTCAATATTTTCCATTTTATTGTTTACAAATTCATATTTTTATAGCATTTTGATTATACAAAATCATGTACTTCAGAAAACTATGCCCTGAAATTGTTTAACCACTATATGTGCATGTTTCCTTTACACAAACCTTGCTACATTCTCACAGGAATTCTCCCAGGGGGGGTTGCTGGTTTATCTGCTGTCTGCCATATCCAAGGTCGGGGGCACAGCTCCTTGCAAACAACAAGCTAATAATGAAGAACTTCTATAAACTAGCTGTCTTCAAGCTGTAAAAGGACAAAATGATTGAGAACTCCTGGGCCATCTTGTTACCTGTCAGCCAAATATAATTATTTTTGAGTGGACGTCATAAAATTAAAATATAACATTTATTAACTTGATTAAAAAACAATCATGGATAAAAATAGCGAAATAGAAGTGCTGATGTTTGAAAGTAATAAAGAAGTGATTATAAAATAGCTGGATGCACTTACTACATAGATCCTTTATAACTGATATGGCTGAAGGTTGATTGCCTATATTGGTAGGACTAGATTCTATTATAATAGTACAACTGCTATAGGATTGAACCTATGCTTCCATTACACCACTCAATCCAATCTAGGGTTAAGAAAAGGGATATGGTCTTCTGTCTATAACCATACCCTATAGTACTCACTGAGTTTCACAAGGCAAACATAGCCTAACTACAAGAGATGCACAATGAGCCCAACAATCTATCTTCTTCTCCTCTAGATACGTGGACTGTGGAAACCAATAACTTAAATGGAGCACTTCCTCCAATACAGTAGTAAAACCCTTGTTTTGACTTGGGTAAGTTCCTCTAAAACAATAAGCAAGTTTCCTGTATGGATTCCTAATAGAGACTCAACATATATTAACGCTGCCTGTCCTGCATGCCACATATGGGGAGTGAATTGCTATCTACCTCCTAGTTGCTCCATAATAACTCTGGATTTAGAGAGCTTCTAAATCTAAAATAGGCATCATTCTATTTTAAGCTCTGGATCGAGGTGCATACAGCAAAAATACGCATGTTTCACTATGCTTTGTCAAGACAAGCCAACTTACTTATTTGACAGGTGTTATATACTCTGCCGGGCCCACCTTCCAAATGATGACAATTTTCTCAGCCAATTGTAGGTGGTATAGAGGCTGTTATTGGCAGTGTTCTCTACCATTGAAGACAATAAATGTTTGTAAACCCGCCAACTGGGATTTTTTATTGGCTGGAACACGATCTCTGTTATTCGGATATAACCTATAACTGCCGATCATTGCATATGATATTCAAGTTAATTTTTAAATAAATTAAAGGTATGGACTAGTAAATCAAATGTTCCCCTGATACAATGGTCTATAATTATAAGGAACATGAAAAGTGATATATCTGAACTATTAAACATTCTTAGGAGACTGTTAAATCATAATCCAAACAATCTACACTGTCAAAATCTATGTAAAATTATTATTTGTGACATATCAATAGCCTTATTTGCTGTATCACTATTGAAACTAGATAATGAATTCCAGGAGAAACCATAACATGATTATATGTCATCAAAAGATGATCATATAGCATTAAACGGTATTCCTATTAGCTGATTCTAAATTGATCATTTGGGATGTTTTTTATTTTGTGCAATACTGCAAAACTACCCCCTATGATATGTCCTCAGGTATCGTTTTTTCTGAAACTAGTATTCAAAGATTTAGAGGCTATTATACGAAAATCAAGTCCAAATAGATCTAATATCTCAATAGAGGAAAGAAAAGCTTTAAAATAAATCATTCAATGGAGAATGTGGTAATAAAACTTTCAAACAAGAGAAAAAAAAACACAATCCTCTGGCCAACAGAGGACTATAAAGCAGAGGTGTTTAAACAACTCAATGATAATAAATGTTACCACAAATTAATTTTAAATCCTACCACCCATTTTTGAAGGCATACCAAAATTTGATTAAGAATGCCTTTGAGGAGGGGGTATTAAATGAAGCAGATTGATTTTCTCTGACTTGAGAATCCAAAAACATCTACATTCTATGTTCTTCCTAAGGTGCATAGAAATGAAAAAAAGCCACCGGGAAGACCGATTGTCTCTGGCATAGGCAATTTGACAGAGAAAGTCAGCCTGTATGTGGATGTTTGAGAGAATTTGTATTAACTTTACCATCTTATGTGAGGGATACTCTCGATGTCCTGGGGAAACTTCAGAACATTACAATTAGAGATGACACATGGCTCTGTACATGTGACACAGAAGCACTCTATACCAGTATTGAACATGAGAGAGGCCTACATGCAATCAAACAGTTTTTAGACACAAAAGTTAAAACCGATCTGTTACAATCTGCCTATACTTTGTATGTGGCAGCAGTATTTCAAATCCACCAGAGGTGCTGCTGTTCATCCCCTGAACTTTACACCATGCCTGTAACAGGTAATCTCCTTACTTGATTACAACAGCACCTGTCTCACAGCTTCAAATACCTGCCTCAATCTGTGCTCTGGGCAGTTCATCGTTTATACCTGCCTGCTGCTTGTTTATTGTTTATCACTGTTCCGGTTTTGCTTTGCTGCTGTCTGATCTCCTGTTGTGACCCTCTGCCTGATAACAGGACCCTGCTTGTTTGCCTGTTGCCCTGACCTCTGCCTGGTCAGCTAGTCTGTCTGCTTCCCTGGACTGCCTTGTGCCTCTGGCAATGTGGAATCCTGACCCCTGCCTCCTTAGTCTGGAGCCTCATGTCTCCTGGCAATTGGGTAACTCAATATACTTGTCCCTGCATTTAAACTATATTTGTCATTGCTTGGAATCTGCTGCTTCTGTGGACTATTTCTGTCATTCATCACATCTGTTCATAATTGTGTATTGGAGTATACCTGTTTATTCTGCTACCTGAAATCTGCATATTTTACTAACTCAATCCTTCTTCACATATTTTGCCTAAATAAGGACACTTGGTTTATCTACTGCTATTGCTGTGTCCTGAATTCACTAGGAATCATAACATGATCATAACAACTTTATTCTGAATTTATTTTAACTAAAAATTATTTCACTTTTGATAACAAATTCTGTCTTCAAATTAGGGGTACGGCGATGGGCATAACTTGTGCCCCCACCTATGCCAATATTTATTTGAGATGGTTTGAGTGGGAGACTGTATATTTCTTATTCTCAATCAAAAAGACTCAGTTTATTATTGTCTGACTATGAATTATAGATGACATTTTTATCATCTGGGAAGATGTTGAGATCCTCAAAGAATTCATAAACCATCTTAACATTACCCAAATGAATCTGAAACTATCCTTTGACGTGAGCTCAGAAAAAGTAACATTCTTGGATCTTACCATATTTGTTACCGAAAACAGAGAACTGTCTACAGACATGTTCAGAAAAGAAGCAGCTACGAACAGCATCTTTCATGCCTCTAATTCTCACCTCCCATTAACTATTAAAAGGTATCCCTAAAGGAGAATTTTTACGCACAAGGCGTAATTGTGGTGACCTAAAAAAATTTCAGAAGCGAGGAAGGGAATTACGCACAAGGCTTATCAAACGAGATTACAGTAAGAAGTTGATAAAAACTCCTACAATAAGAACAGAAAGAGACAGATTGATTTTCCCAGAAACATGTACAAAATCAGGAAATGAGCCAGTAAGATTCACCAGTACGTTCAATAACCAATGGCGGGAAATAAAATCTATACTACAGAAACATACTCATGTATTACAATTATCCCACGACCTTCAAGAAGTTGTGGGGGAAAAAATCTTTGAGTTGGAGAAGATCAAGAAACCTACGAAATGTATTAGTAAATTGCGATTTTCAACAAAAAAGAGCAATACAACAGGAATTCTGAATAAAGCCATTGTATTTTTTCCCATGTGGCAAGTGTAAAGCGTGCAAATTCACCAAAAGAAAATGCTAAAAGGATAAATTTGATAAAGATCATACTATCAACAGCTTTATAAACTGTGATATTCAAGGAGTAATATACAGTCTTACTTGCACTTGCGGTCTAAGTTATAATGACTAGCAGACCACTGAAGCAAAGATTGTTGGAGCATACTGTAAAAATCCACAATTCGGACCAAGATGGCAAAAAATTTAAAATGCTGACTACTATTGCAAGACATTTTCTTAACAAACATAATTGCAATACTATACATCTCACGGCATATGGAATGGAGAAAATAAGTTTAGACATTAGAGGAAGTGACTTGAAACAAGAATTATTGAAAAAGAATCAAAAATGATATTTTTAATGGATACGATAAACCCAACAGGTCTTAATGAAAATAATAATTATACAGTATTCTTCTAGATGTATTAAATATATTTTAGATCTATAGCTTGAAAAAATTAAGGAATATCTAGAAAGAATTGTTATCTGTATTGATAAAGACAGTTTGATTGAACACCTATTACCATTGTAGTGAATATGGACTCTTCTTTATCCTTTAGATACAACTTAACTAATTATAATGGATCTTTCTTATCATATTAAGACGATGAATAAAAGGGTAATACTTGTAACAAACAATGAGGGATAGCCATTGCTACTATTGTGGTATTATACTGTGTACTTACCTATAGACATCACATTAAAAATTTTTTACATCTTATACTCACTTTGAAGACATCATACTAGAAAAATATTAAAGTCACCTTAGAGAAAGAACATTATCATGACGGGATATTATTTAAGGAATAAATTATTTTTGATTATCACCATTTTTGAATGAAGATGGGCATAATTTGGTATATCACTTAATTTAAATATTAGGCTACACAGGAATCTATAAATGTCATGGAACATGCACTTTTTATTGCAAAAGCACCATCCAATATTTTGAAATAGTATTCACATTTTAGCTAGAATTATTCACATGGAATGTGAGATCTCATTCCATAAATAAATCTAAAAACAAAAATTAAAATTTACACTGGGATTATCCCCTTATGGACAATATTTTGCTATACTAACATACACACACAGTTCACATTTTCGTTTTATAGTTGAGTCTCTTCAAGATGCATATATATAATTCTAATATATATATGCAATAATATATAATAGGTGCAGCACATGTAGCGTATGCCAGTTTATGGTACGGACCAAAGAATATAAAGATCGCTATTGGAAAATTTAGAAGATCAAGGGATTTTAATTCCCCTAATGTGATTTACTGCTTAACTTGTCCTTATAATTTATTCTACGTTGGCATGACAAGTAGACCAATGAAAAAAAGAATCCTAGAACATGTGGGAAACATCAAAAGGGCTTAAAGGGACAATGATAATTTCAAGCCACTGACTTCTGTGGCTAAACACTTCATGAGATGTCATAACTCTAACTCTAATCTGCTTGAGGTTTTTGCTATGGAACAAATAAAGATGGGCCTTAGAGGGGGGGACCTTAATGTGGAACTTCTAAAGAGGGAATCCAAGTGAATTTTCCTTATGGACAGTCTAGCTCCACATGGTCTCAATGACTATAATAATTTTATGTTTTTTCTATAAACTATTAGGCATGGGTGGTTAACATGAAGTGTATGCAGCTTAGTTCCTAATTATATATAGAAATTATTAATATTTTTGGTTATGAGAATCACTGGGGATGATGGTTAAATTTTGAACCACCACCTTATTGGGAATTCCAGTGGGGTATTGCATAATTATGATTGCTCATGACTAATCTTAACGAATAATTCAATTGAATTTTGTATGGTTATTATTGTTCACATGTTCAATGAGGTTTGATTTTTATTTGTAATGTCAATACCCAGTTAATTACAACGCTGTTGGACTTTTATTTTAAGTTAGCTGATATTTCCTTTTTGGGATTGCACTTGCACTCCTTGGTTTATTTTGTGTTAATTATCACTTTTATCTTAATTTTAATCCTTAATCTATACACATATTTATTTTCATTTTCTTTTTTATTTATTTATTTTACCCCCGTTTTTATGTTATTATTTTGCTTATTTATTCTATATATGATAGGACTTTGAGGTACACACCTCTTTTTTAATTGATTGATGATGGTTGGATATTAATATTAATATTCTTTTAAGTAGGAGGTTGTGTTCTATAATGTTTCATTCGGAGTTAGCCTATAATAGGGGAGCCAAGTAAGAATAAATAATTAAATCTTACAAGTTGCTTAATGGTTATTGTTAATACATGAAGTTATATTTTTTCCTCTCCTCTCTACATTTCGTCCACTACCGTTTAGTCACTGAACCAACTCTATACTAATTATTTATTAACCCCTTTGGGTGGTCTGTATTAGTATTTGGTCGCATTATAATGTACACTTAGACTGTAATGCAATGAAATTTCTCCACTGTAGAACTCTTTTCCGTTGTCACTCACCGGACTGTTAGTGCCTCTAGGTTGGGACATGGGTCTCTCTTGCTCCTGTCGGCGCTTCTCCTGAGCCGCGGCCGTCCGCCATCTTGACTAAGATTGCGCATGTGCAGAAACCCTGAACTGTTAATACCTCGCCTCTAGTCTCATTGGGTAATTACCTCTCAGTACTTAAGGCACCTGTTGCCCTATTACCTTTGCCTGTTCTTGGTTCTCATTTCTTGAGACTCTGAGGTGTTTCCTATTTCTGCTCGTGTTATCCGTTTGCTCTGAACAAGTCTCCTTTCCACATCGGTAGTAGAACTTACCCGCTGCAGACTACTCTCGCTACCTCTGTTAACTGCCTGCTTCTGGACAAGTCTCTTCTCTACATCGGTAGTAGAACTTACCCGCTGCAGACTACTCTCGCTACCTCCGTTACCTGTATGCTTCTGGACAAGTCTCCTCTCCACATCGGTAGTAGAACTTACCCGCTGCAGACTACTCTCGCTACCTCCGTTACCTGCCTGCTCCTGGACAAGTCTCCTCTATACATAAGTGGTACAACTTGCCTATTGCAGACCACTCACGTTACTCCGTTCCACGCCTGCGCCTGGACAAGTCTTCCTTTCACATCAGTGGTACAACTTGCCTATTGCAGACCACTCACGTTACTCAGTTCCACGCCTGCACCTGGACAAGTCTTCCCTTCACATCAGTGATACAACTTGCCAATTGCAGACCACTCACGCTATTCTGTTACACACCTGCGCTGGACAAGTCTTCTCTACATATCCGTGGTGAAACTTACCAGCTGTAGACCATTCATGTTTCCTTGTGATATAGCTACTACTCTGTATGGTACCTATTAGCTGGACTAAGTCTACAAGTGCCTCTGTATTGTAGCTGCAAGTCGCTGACTCTTCTACTATATTGTTGATTGGTCTTTGCCTAACGTTATCCAGTTATCAAGTACTGGCCTGCTATATGCTGCCTGTGTGCTAAGGCACTTGGACTCTTTCTTCATTTTATCCTGTTTACTAAACTGCTGTACCATCACAGTTCCACGGTGCCAAGACTCAGCATTTATACTATTGACATTCCTTTCCTCTATTCTACTGTATGGTTCCACTGATTCACCACACTACCCAGAGGTCCGCACTTCTGGTAAGTGTAGCTACAACTGGTGAATTCTGGGTAAAACTCCTAGTGCCCGTGACATCCGTGCTATTTAATTTAAACTTAGGGCTTAATGTTTAACTTATTTCATTGATTTCAGGATATGTCAGTGGAACGGTTGCCCCCAAACGTTACTAAGTGTGATGTATAAAAAGGGGCAGTCCTATCATTATAAATGACCAATATAATGGCCGGATCGGGTTGCCTTGACAAAGAAATTAGCGAAACGCGCGTCAACAAAACACGCACACCGCCTCCTCCTCACTATATTACTAACTTTTAGGCAGGGATTGACTATTTAATAAGGCTATCAACGCAGAACCTATGTAGTAAAAAACGCTGAAAATCACTATAGTGGCATATATATGAGACACTTAATATGGGTGTCCATTAAACAAACACTGTGGCAGGAACGTCTTTGCATATCAGCTGAATTATATTAACAATATATATATATCTATAGGGAATATCATTATAAGGTGATTTTTGTGGATAAGAATATCACTTATTTGGTCAACCCGAAGCCCTAACCAAAAAAAACCCTTACTGTCAAACAAGACAGCCCGGTTTTCATTATAAACTTATATGATAAAGATTAAAGTAGGAGCTCAGGTGGTCTGCTGCTAATCTTAACAATCAATTAACACCAGTCACAAACTTGTATTCATACTCTCTTTTTTTATTATTTCTCTAATATTGTTTTAATAGCATAATTTGCATAATATTGACATGATTTTAATGTATACCAATAAAGCTAATTCATATGTTTTATAAAAAATAAACCTTAGAGTGCCCTGTTAGTTACATTTTCTCTTTTGAATGATTACTACTTCATTTTAACAGCTACAACACATGTCCCTCTCTGTGGTGCACACACCTCTTGGGGCTGTCCCCAGTTACCCATATGGAGAGGTGTTCGGTCAGGGTCATGCCTGAGCTGACCCCTTTTCAGTCCAGTCAACAAGAGTAAAATGAGCTCCGAGTGTGTGGGACGAGTGCATTCTTCCCTCATACCAGTCGTGTACCTCAAACATTCCTCTGTCTGCATTTCCTAGAATAATCCCCTTCTTGGTGTTGGTGCAGCCGTCTGTGTTTGCGGAAGCCACTTAAGTTCTTGGGTGAGCTTTTATTTCTAATAAAAGTTGTTTGTGTGTTTTTATTTACTATTACTTAAGTGTGTGCTACTATATGTTCCAGTGGACCCTGGAAGCCATGGGTGTCACGGCAATAGAGTTTCTGGGATCCATCTCGGGACCCCTGGGGCTAGCTGTGGCAGGAGTGTAGTGGAAACTGGCCTCTGAACTGAAATAAATGCCTGGAATCTGGAGCTGATGGACTGGAACCTAGATGAAGGAACAGGGGGGACCTGAACCCACGACCAGACACTCAGTACCTCCAAGAACACATGAGTCTATTTTTACCTAGTAGGTGTGGGCCAAATATTTTTGCAGGCCCAATTCCTTTAGGAAATTGGGACCTATGCTGGCAAGGCTGGGGCTATAGTGTAACCAGCCAAACCCACTTTAGTCTGTTGCTGATTACTGCTTTTATGAGGACCCCACACTCTTTATTCCCCCATACTAGCGGTAGCACTGGTGCTGGTTACTGTTTTGGTGGGAATATTCTTTTTTTTAACTATTTATTCAAACTTTGTTTTTATCTAGTAAAGACACATGCTGATGGTCATCAGCATCAGCACTTATCTTTACATCGTGACTCTGATAGTTATAATCTTTACACCTCCTAAGAGGCATATCTGGAAATGCAACATATTATAAATAAGCTGTATCTCCAGGGAGCATGCCCCACTTTTGTGTGCACACCCTTAGTGTAAACAAGTTGCACATGTATGCCCCTGATCCACCTCTCTAGGAGCAGGGGTGGTGCAAGACTAGCATACTGCTTATATCCAACCCTAAATCAGGCCCACAATATGTAAGGAGATTAACTTACTTGGGCTGATATTTCAAATCATTTATGTTATTATTGCTTACTAATGCCACAATATGTGACTAGTATATAATGTTGCATTATTGAGACAATAATACACAGCTATTTTAAGATCTTCTTTGCAACTGTCCTTTGTACCACACTAACCACCAGATAGAGAATCACTGCGGGTACACAAACTGGTCTCATGAGCTACTCATGAGACTTTTCTCCTGATTAAGGCCTACACTTCCAGTAACACACAATATTTAGTAAACCAACTAAGCAACCCATAATATATTTGTGATAAAATATGATCGCTTGTATAGATGTACTATAATACATTCTACTCTCAAAGGCTTCAGCATGCCCTTAAGATTTTTTTCTTTATTCAAGCCTATCAGGCTTCCTCCTATCTCCCTTGTCTGAGCTTTCTCCCCCGCTCGGTACCACCCTTTTTGTGTTTCACCCCTTCCTTTAGGATGTAAGCTCTCATGAGCAGGGCTCTCTTTCCTTGTGTTCTCCTTCTAATATTCTATCACCCTCTGAATCTCTTGGCCTGCTTCCCTAGCCCTGTTTTCTTAAGCTTAGGCCTACTTCCCGCTGATTACTACCATCACTCACTAACACTCATATAATTTGATCTATATTACCGTGTTACCTGTATTTTTATTTATTCAGTATGTCTGGTCTTAGTATTTTGTTCTTCATCTAAAATAATGATGTTGTAGTAATAATAATACCTATACCAAACACATGTGCATGACCACATGTGCAACTCCAATTACATTTCAAGATGTTTACACTATATCCTTCAGAGCAAGCTTACAATGTGCTTAAAACCCACTCATCACTCACATGTGCTTGCAGTAAATATGTTTGTCACTAAATACCATTCAATGGCACACCATAGCTGATATCCTAGATATGGTACTTACAAAGTACACATAATTTCTTTCCAGCCGCTTACACACAGATTCTGCTATGCATTTATACAATACAAATGGATAACACTAAAAGCTTATATACACATAACAAATCACAAGGACAGTGAAATGTATGCCAGAAAAAAATGACACACAGAGCTTCCAAACTAGAACATCTAAAATGCAGCTACTAATCTAACTAACTCAAGTCGACTTGAGCCCGGTATTATACCATTACATTATTTGTTATAATAAAATGTTAGAGGAATGATTTCCCATCAGAACCATTACTTATTTCCAGGTAGAGTATTTTATTTCCTCTTGTTACATAGGAAACTGAGTATTCACACAGATTCTTGAAAACAGCATATGATTACATTTCAATACACTAAAAGCATATCGTTATTTTTCAGTATGCATACGCCCAGGATGCCGACTTAGCCTAGATGCCTATATGTAATATGCTTATCATGTGATAATGAATTTTTCAGATAACAAAACAGTATATCTACAGCTGTCATTGTTATCTGAGATAGGTGTGGGGTATTACATACAGATCTATTGTTTCTACATTTGAAACAGAATGATCATAAAATGTTTGACCAAAAAACAAGACCATGCAAGCAGACCAGTGTCTCTTGACAATAAGCTTTTAAGCCCTTGCCACAGTGAAAGCACACAATTCCATGTAAACTCAATGGTTCAAGTCTCTCACAATATGAATATATGTGTTATATATTCATATTGATGACAAGAAGGTTAAGAGTGCTATACTGTTTTACAATGTAGTTGTTCTTACTGGCAAAATAATTATATTGTGTAAGAAATACCAAGGAGAATTGGTCATAATTATTAGAATTATAATTTCAATTGTTGTTCAATACACATTTGTAATTAATTGTTTTCTCTGGGGGAACTTATTAATGTCACAGTATGTGTCAAAACTCTTAAATTGTACAAATGGGATATTTTCCATTGTGTATGTGTGTTTCAAATCTATAAGTTATTGTTAAATATTTATATTATAGTTAACTTTTGAGGTGAATTGTAGACTCATAATTGTAGCTACAAATGTTTTGAACTTTATTTAACATTGTAATATTGTAACTATTTATAAGTTGCAGCAACTAACACAAATGTTTTGTTTTACCCCTATTTTATCTGTAATTTATGCGTTAAGTTGCAATTTGTTGTTATTGTGCCAAGGTAAGTTCGTTTCTGCTCCTAGGAAAACGTCATTAAACGCAGCGGAACGCTGAGCTAAGCATTCACATTATGCTTTTTTATCTACAGTGATTGTTACACAGATAATACTCCTATTGTCTTTTGTAGCTGCATATCCTGTGCTCAGAACAAACAGCCATAGTTATGACCCAGTGTGGACATTAGCTCCAAGGAGTCTTCTGGTACTGTTATGTATCACTGCCATTGTGAGTACATTGTTTTCATACTTCACTGATTGAAATACTGCATTGTCTTGTATCTTTATACTAGAGATGGGAGGGCTCGGTTCCCCGAGAACCGAACCCACCCGATATTTGGCTATCCGAGTACCGAGCCGAGTAGGCTCGGTACTCTCCCGCCCGCTTGGAATCCAAATCAAGGCCGAACGTCATCGTGACGTTGTCGGATCTCGGGGCTCGGTTCTCGCGATACTTGAAGATTATAAATACCCGCCTCCACAGCAATCCATCGCCATTTGACAGAGGGAGAGAGCAGGGTGTAGTCACAGGCTGATTAGAGCAGGGACAGAGAATACAATATTCTGATTCCAATTGTGCTAACAAAAATCGCTAGAGAAGAGAGGAGGATAGAGGAGTTTTTTTTTTCTTCAATATATGTCACTCAAAGTGCTTTTTGGGTGTCCCCCATTATTTTGCCTAAATATTTCTGGCTGTCAAAATTACTATCTGTCAGCAGATTAACCAAATAATTTTTAGCACTACCCAGTGCTTTTGGGGTGTCCCCCATAATTGTGCATAAATATTTCTGGCTGTCAAAAGTCATATTTGTCAACAGTATCTACCAAATAATTTTTAGCACTCCCAAGTGCTTTTGGGGTGTCCCCCATAATTGTGCATAAATATTTCTGGCTGTCAAAAGTCACATTTGTCAGCAGTATCTACCAAATAATTTTTAGCGCTCCCAAGTGCTTTTGGGGTGTCCCCATAATTGTGCATAAATATTTCTGGCTGTCAAAAGTCATATTTGTCAGCAGTATCTACCAAATAATTTTTAGCACTACAAGTGCTTTGGGCTCAGAATGGATTCAAAGCAGTCCACATATGAGCAGAATGAGCAACCAGGTTCTGTCACCAGTCCTGATGGTAGTGTTCCCAGTACGTCATCTGGGCAAGGCGATGTCAAACTACACAGTGTTTCGAAATCAGTCCAAAAAACACACGCCAAAAATGTTTTTACTGTGTTGAAGCGAAAAAGAAGTGTAATTATGGAAAAGTTAAGTGCCGATAAAAATAAAATTGCCAACATGCCATTCTACACACGCAGTGGCAAAGAGAGAATGAGGCCTTCACCTTTCTCTATTAGTGGCAGATCCAAAAAAGTTACCGAGCCTACAATTGGTGCACAACTACTGTTACACGTCAAAGCCGAGCTGCAAGATAACAGTAAGGCATTAGAGCAGGGGTAGGCAACCTGCGGCTCTCCAGGTGTTGTGAAACTACAAGTCCCAGCATGCTTTGCCAGTAGATAACCAGCAGAGAGGTGGCAAGGCATGCTGGGATTTGTAGTTTCACAACACCTGGAGAGCCACAGGTTCCCTACCCCTGCATTAGAGGATAATGTTTGCTCTGATTCACAAATGACACCAATCCCTGTGGAGAGTCCATCCAACAGTGGGATGTCTAATCATGAGCATTCTGTTAGTGTACCCATAAAGAAGGGACCTTTCAGCAGTTCTGCTGATGTGTGCCTTAATAGCCCGAGTGTAGCCGGTGATAAATTGAGGATTAGAAGAGGATGAGGGGGAGATTTGTGTAGGCGACAAGGGCGCTAATGAGGATGTTCATGAGGATGAGGTTGTTTGTGTAAGTCCTGCACCAGTGGCAGCAGTTCTGGCATGCAACAATAAAAAGGCCATTGTCATGCCTGGGCATAAAACAAAAAAATCCACTTCTTATGTGTGGAATTATTTCTACTCAAATCCAGACAACAATTGTATAGCCATTTGTAGTGTATGTCAAGTCACAGTCAGTCGAGGGAGGGACCTTAACCATTTTGGAACCTCGTCTATGTTACGCCATTTGACGAGAGTTCATGGCAAAGTGTTGGGAAAAGCTGAAAGTTCTTCCAAAAAAATTACAAGCACTCCATCATCAGCTAGGACCCTCCGGTCACCGTCATCACAACGGCTACAAAATACACCCACCACACCATCCTCATCAATATCCTCAGTAGCGCTCTGAGTTAGCCCGGCATCCCACTTATTAAGGCTGGATGACTCCTGCACTATTATTGATTCCTCTGAAAAAAGCGTTAGTCCCACTTCTGCTGCTGTTGCTGCTGCTGGGGGTGAATCGTCAGCCCAGAGGCAGGTCAAGAAAATGAGCAGTCCTACATTTCAGCAATTAACTGTGAAACAATCATTTGCTAGGGGAAGCAAATATGACAGCAGTCACCCAGTCGCCAAGCGAATCACAGACGCCCTGGCTGCAATGTTAGTGTTAGATCTGCGTCCTATCTCCACAATAAACGCAGCTGGTTTTTCACAGTTAATTGAGGTTTTGTGTCCGCGTTACAGAATTCCATCGCGACACCATTTCTCACGTAAAGCAATTCCACAACTATACCAAAAAGTGTGTAAAAATGTAGAGATTGCGCTGAAAAATGCCATTCTGCCCACTGTCCACTTAACCACAGATATGTGGACAAGTGGAAGTGGCCAAACCAAAGACTATATGACTTTGACAGCCCACTGGGTTGGTCATTCACCTTCACCAGCAGGAACAGCAGCAGCATGTACACCACTACGTAACATTTGTCACAGGCAGGCCACTTTTTGTATCGCCGGCTTCACTAACAGGCATACAGCTGACAATTTGTTACGCAAACTAAGAGATGTGATTGATACATGGCTTATACCACTTGGACTCTCCCCAGGATATGTCATTTCTGATAACGCCAACAATATAGTGCGAGCATTACAGCTGGGTGATTTCCAACACATTCCATGTTTTGCTCACACCATCAACTTGGTGGTGCAGAGCTTCCTACGAAATAACCGTGAGGTGCAGGAGATGCTATCAGTGGCCCGTAAAATTTCAGCCCATTTCAGGCATTCAGCCACAGCATGTAGGAGATTACAACAGCTCTGTGAGGAAACGGGGTGCTACTGGACTGAGAACTATGTAATCATCACCCGTTTCTCACGGTTTATTGTACTTTTTAATCCTTGGCCCAGTCTAAGTATATACACCAGAGCATTGGTGTATTATGTGTATTATTATTTCATGTTATTGGATACATTTTGCCCATACTATTACCTGTGATATTGTATGTAGTATAAATAGAAACAATATTGCCATACTGTGTGAAAATATCAGAACAACAGCAGTCATTTTGCTTGTGCTAGCTAATGTAATTACCATTTGTCTCAAATGTGTATTGTATGGGGTGCAGCTGAGATGAGGTTTGTAATCAGAACAATGTCTGAGTTAACTAGCTGGCAGCCCATGTTAATTAGCTAGGTCAACAGATAACCTAAGACGTAATGAGGTTAGAACTTCTACTCATATGTAATGTGCCTCCACAGTAATCTATTGGTTGAAATAGCATGGGGAAATGTATCAATATGTGTCAATATAAATGTAATTGTATCAAAAGGTATCACAGACTTATATTGTGTAACCCTGCTGATATAATGTGTCAAAAGTCTTATTGTTCCATGTAAGCGTGCAGTGTCATTCCTTGATGTACTATTGTAACCCCATGTGTAGTGTATCCAGCCAAAACAGCTAATTGAGTCAAGCCATTCCATTGTCTAATCAAGGTAACAGGGACAGTATGTCTAGCAGCTAAATTGTTGACTGGGAGGCCCCTTCTGTAAAGGGGAGTTTTGAGACATTTGACCCTACTTCCTGGGTACAGAGAAAATAATATAGGGGAGGAGAATGCCAGGGGAGGGATGCTAGTTTGGAGGATCCTGGTGTAGAAGACATCAGTGAAAAGGACTCTGGGCCAGGCACTGTGGTGCCGCTGGAGGGAACCCTACCAGGACAGGGTTGGTGTGAGCTAGTAACCCAGGCTAGGAGACACCATAACTGTTTTGCTAAACGGTAGTGGTAATATTGCGGGAGGATAAGACCCTGAAAGGGACAGAGATTATGAGTTTGGAGTGCTGACTGCAAGAGGCTGCTGGAGGATACGTGCTACCATTTACCCTGTAACTTGTGAACGTCTTGTGGTGTTGTGCTGTCGTAATAAAGTCTTATTTTGGATATATCCTGGTCTACCCGAGTGAGTTGAATCCCACAGAGAGTAACTTCCATCCCAGCTAAGGGTGGTATCCTCACAAGCTCCAAGAGCAGTTTAACTTGCCCTGCCACCAACTTAAGCAAGAGGTGGTAACTAGGTGGAATTCCACCCTGTACATGCTTCAGAGGATGGAGGAACAGCGCAAAGCCATCCAAGCATATTGCACAAGCCATGACATTGGGAAAGGAGGGGGGATGTATTATGTATTTCACTCTTGAACAGTGGGGAATCCTTTCAGTGCTGTGCAAGGTGCTGAAACCATTTGAAGTTGTGACGTGTGAGGTGAGTGCAGACTCTGCTAGTTTGAGCCAAGTCATTCCTTTAATTAGACTATTGGAAAAGCAGCTTGAGAAACTGAAGGAGGAGCTGAAAGCAAGCAATTCAGCAAAGTATGTTGGCCTTGTCGATCAAGTACTTCATTCGCTTCACAATGATCCTCGAGTTATTAAGATCTTAAACTCGGATCAGTACGTTTTAGCCACTGTGCTTAATCCAAGGTTTAAGACCTACATTGAGTCTTTACTTGCAAATGAGCGAGATGTGAATTTTTGCAAGGAGCTATTGTTCAGCAAGTTGGCTGCTGAACTGGGCCTCGGCTTGACGACGTGTCCTTCCCTTTCTCAAGCTGGTGCTCGTAAAAAATTAAATTTCCCAAAAAGAAGCAGGGAAGACGCAGGGGGCAGACCAGAACAATTTAACATCTGGGCTGGTTTGAAGGATTTTTCCAAAAAATTTGTCACCTTGCCCATAACTCCATCCAATATGAGTATAAACATGCAAAGGATGGTGGAGGATTATTTTCAAGAGGTAATTGATATGGAAATGTTAGACAGTCCCTTTCCTTACTGGGAGGAAAAGCAGGCCATTTGGAAACCCATGTACAAACTTGCTTTGCAATATTTAAGCTGCCCACCCTCCAGTGTATACTCTGAACGAGTATTCAGCACAGCCGGGAACTTAGTCAGTGATCGCTGTCGAAGGTTACTTCCAAAAAATGTGGAGAAAATTATGTTTATAAAAATGAACTACATCTTCCACGAGGAAGGCCTTCACCATCCAAGACATCCAAGCACTGACTGTTCTCTAATGGCGGATTCAAGCGGCGATTAATTGATAGTCTGTGATGATGACGTACACACTGATGAGGGTGAGAATGAAGCTGAAGATGATGATGATAACATCTTTTTAAAACTTTCTATTTAGTGTAGGGTGCAATCTACCCCCAAAGAGGAAAGGGACTTGTGGCATTTCCATATCACTTACCGTTTTGAAAGGCTGCTGTTTGTGCAATTTCTCCTTAAGGGTAGGGTGTCATAGACAGAGTGACCCCAAACTGGCTTTGTCCATTTCTCTTAATATTGTACAGTCTATAACGGCTGAATTTTTTTGTATTTTCGACAAGTGGAGGGGGGCCTATAGAGACAGAAACCAAACTGGCTTTCTCCATTTCAATTAATATTGTACAGTCTATAACGGCTGAATTTTTTGGTATTTTCGACAAGTGGAGGGGGGCCTATAGAGACAGAAAGCAAACTGCCTTTTTCCATTTCTTTACATATTTAACTATAAGTGTAGGGTGTAATATACATCCAAAGACGATGGTTGCATTGCCAATATGCATAGATGGAGAGGAAGACAATCTGTTTTGTGTGTAGAATTAATGAAGGCCTACCTACCAGGAATTAAACTGTTTTTTTGATAATATATTAGCTTTACAATTACATTACTTATCCAAGAAACAGTTGGAGCACTACATTTGGTTATTTTAGCCCAAAAACATTGATTTGCCAACAAAATAGCAAAACAAAACCAAACAAAACCAAAACCAAAACACCCAATGGCAGTTTTGCAAAACTAAAACCAAAACCAAAACACGACGGTAATCCAGAACCAAAACCGAATACAAAACCAAAACTTTGGGGTTAGTGACCATCTCTACTTTATAAAGTGGTGTTGTAACAGCAGTGACACATGGAAGCTAATTAACATTGGTATATGTTTATATTAGTTAGACTGTTTTAGTATAGCTTTCATTCTTGTGCAATTAAATTTGCTGCCATCTTTCAGCCTTTGGCTTTAAAATTTTGTTTCTTGTTATATTGCTATTTGCTATCATTTTTTAAATGTCTAATTAATACATTTTTGGTCAACACAGTGATTTTCTGACACTAATATTTAAATCCTGTGAGGCTGAGTACCCATGCACTTTCTCTCTGAAGAAACTATCTGTAAGCGAAGCATGTCAGGACCTGGGTCAATAGAATAAAGATTATTTCTATTTCTCCTGTCAGTTTAATATTGATATAAACTATGGTTATCATTCTAATCAGGGCCGCCGAGAGGGGGGGGGAGCGGGTACATTTTACCCGGGCCCGGCCATGCCAGGGGGCCCGGGCCGGGCCCTTGCTGCTATTTTTTGTCATTTTTTTTTTTTATTTTATTTTTTTGTATTTTGCGTATTTTTATTTTTTTAAAAAAAAAATTCCCGCGGGGTAGGGGGAGGGGGGGGGGGGGCGTTGGTGGGGGGAGCTATAAGAAATAAAAAAAAAAAAAAAAAAAATCAATACTCACGTGACCGCGGCGCCGCGTCCCTCCTCTCCTGTCTTCTCCATTCACACTGACTGTCGGGCGTGACGTCATCAAGTCACGCCCGGCAGTCAGTCAGTGAGGAGCGCCGCAGCCTGACAAGACCAAAGAAGAAGAAAGAAGAGAAGACAGAAGAGAAGAGAAGAAAATAAAGAAGCTGACAAAAGGTAAGGAAAGAAACTGAGAGGCACAGAGGAGGAAAAGAGAGGGACAGAGGAGGAAAAGAGAGGCACAGAGGAGGAAAAGAGAGGCACAGAGGAGGAAAAGAGAGGCACAGAGGAGGAAAAGAGAGGCACAGAGGAGGAAAAGAGAGGCACAGGGGAGGAAAAGAGAGGCACAGAGGAGGAAAAGAGAGGCACAGAGGAGGAAAAGAGGGGCACAGAGGAGGAAAAGAGAGGCACAGAGGAGGAAAAGAGGGGCACAGAGGAGGAAAAGAGGGGCACAGAGGAGGAAAAGAGGGGCACAGAGGAGGAAAAGAGGGGCACAGAGGAGGAAAAGAGAGGCACAGAGGAGGAAAAGGGGGCACAGAGGAGGAAAAGAGAGGCACAGAGGAGGAAAAGAGAGGCACAGAGGAGGAAAAGAGAGGCACAGAGGAGGAAAACAGGGGCAGAGAGGCACAGAGGAGGAAAACAGCGGCAGAGAGGCACAGAGTTATAAAAAAAAGGGGCAAAGAGGCACAGAGTGAATAAAAAGGGGGGAAAGCAGCATGGAGGGCGCAGTGTAGTTGTGATGGGGCTTGTTGCAATGTAGTGTGTGTGCGGTAGGTGGTGGCTAATTAATGGGCGCTATTTTGTTTGTAGGGTGATGGTGAGGCAATTTAATAGTGGGGATTATTAATTTAAGATGGGGTGATTTGGGGCCTATTGAATGTGGAGGTGAGTTTGGGGAGGATGAGGTCTATTTATTAAATGTGACTATGAATTATTTAATGGCAGTGATGGTTGCGGGAAATAGGTATTGCTAGGCTGTTTGCATGACGGGAAATAGGTTTATTTATTACATGTGAATTCTATTATTTTAATGTTGGGGCTGGAGGAAGGCCTAATTATTAATCGTGGGTGCTATTGATTTAACGCTGCGTCTGACTGAAATTTTCTAAATGTAGCCATTTTTTTCCCAAATAGGTCCTTCTACATTCCAAGATCCAGGCAAGCCACAACTAAAGAAACCAGCAGCCTCGGGTGGAGAAAGTGAGAAGAACAGGTAGGACAGAGCAGCATAGTGTGTGAAATGTTGTGATTCTAGTAGGGACAATGCCAATGTTTGGTGAGCCCAGTGGGCGCAGGCCAAGACTGAACTGTTTGTGTACACACTGCATTCTTTGTATACTACACTGTGGTGCTGGATGTCTTAAAAGTCAGGAGTGCTTGGACATATGTGACGCTGTGGTGAATTCAGGACCTAGTGATTTTGATGTGCTAGCTATGCGCCCAACGTATGACCACATTCCCGAAAATTTTTGCACCGTCGTTAGGCTAGCCACGCCCCAATGGCGCATTGACACGCCCCTGAATGTATGACCAAACCCGCGTCGTGTTTTTTGCGCCGCCGTTAGGCGGCGCAAAAATTTTTTAGGGCTTACTCAACTATGGGGGGGCCCCATGAGTTTGTTGTACCCGGGCCCTGAATTCCTCTTGGCAGCCCTGATTCTAATGATTGTGCCAATAAGGACATTCAGTGCAACGCCATGGAAGAGTCTTCTGATCCTTTCACCATATTGGCGCTTAAGAGGCTCACTGGATTAACTATATTATATGCAGTCACAACAGTCTGATTACAATTTGATGTTACAGAGAGTTTGATTTTCAGATAGCATTAAAACAATATTTCAACAAAGCGTTGAGGAGTGTTTGTTTCATCATTCACTGCAACTAATACTAAAATGCATAGTGTTGATTCCCCCCATATGTAAAACCCCTTTCGGGTTAACCTTACACAATACTTAGAAACCATAAAATAAAGACACGGACACCGACTTAAGTTTGGAAATAAAAAGGTTCTTTTATTTTTGCTATTATTTTTATTTTTTATTTTTATTTTATTTTCTATAAACTATTTTATTTATTTTTATTTTATTTTATTTTATTTCTATCAAAATATATCAAAAGTTTCTATCAACAATTTGGACCTTTTTTATATAGGTGGCGAAGAGCAGGGCAGCCAGCTAAAACCAACATAAACCAATAAGGTGGAAGATCGTCTCTTTTCCACCAACCCGGTTTAACACCTTATCTATTGGCCGGTACTATCGACTATAAATTAACTCAATACCCTCTGGACTCAAACTGGTCAAGCCCTTTCAAGGCAAAACCTGATACTCCTTACTAGAGCATCAACGAGTCTGATAACGACGAGGGAACCAAGGCTACATCGCCCACACTTACGTACCGTATGTTTAACAACCACACACCTCACACACCTCGTTCCTCGTGACAAGAAGTATTCCACTGATATACTTAAAACAGGGCGGGTGGGTGGGTATCCGGATCCAGGAAACAGGAAGCTCTCCCTCCTCCACCGCTGGCTATATTCTTTCAACAACCACTCCCACCTCATTCCATTTGGCTGATTCCGTCCCAGGCTTAACCCCTTAATGGTAAGTAACATTGTCAGTTCACAACACATGCTTTTAAACTCCTTCGGCTTAATGGCCTCTCTCACACTTATCTCCAGAAGGAATTTAGAAGCAGTTCTATATTCAGTGGATATCTTCATACCAAACATGGATCACGGAAATTCTGAATTGCTACCTGGCCTATAAAGTGCCAATAGAAATTAAACCAACTTGCTCTCTTAATAGACCCAGTGCAGTTTATACCCTTGTCTGTCAGGAATCTATGGATTAACTGTATCGATCTCCTGTTCTTAGAAATCTATTTGACCATATTACAGTAGTATATGTAACTTATCATATCTATATATCATTTGATATTTCATTTCACATACTGCTGTTATTTTTGAATAATTGTGACGTATTAAAGGTTTTTTTATTTTTAGTTTTTTTTAGAGGCTGAGAGTAATATTTTTTTTATCAGATTTAGATCAGTAACAGAGGGTACTTCTTACTTTCTGATTGCTGTTTTGAGTATTTTCAGGCCTCTTTCCTCAGGCTGCATCTCTATATCTAAAAATATTCTTGATAAGCTAAGGATTATCATTTGGCTTTCTAGTGTATATCCCTTTAGTGTGAGTGGTTTTTGGGATTTAAAATTATCATAGGGTCACAAACTGTGTGCCCATGATCAGGTCTGGTGCAAGGTTTCTCAGCGCCCAGTGCGTTAATGTCTAGTTACACTTATGTCTGATGCAGAATGTTGTCCATGATCCACTATTACCGGGATTTCTAGTGGGGGGTTCCAAATGATAGTTTTCAGAACAAAGCAAAAAAGCTTGTTGCAATCATCCGGCAACAGAATCTATATTTACTTACCTTATAACACTGATCACTATACACAGGTCACACCAACATCACACACCTGGTATATGCTGATCACTATACACAGGTCACACTGATAACACACCTGATACACACTGATCACTGTATATACACCTGGCACACACACATTACCCCTGCCCACCAGCTTTTCACTCACATGCCATCTGCCCACCAGCTTGTCCAGATTTTCACCAGATTTTATGCAGATGCCCCCCTGCTCACTATCTGTTTGCTCCATGACCCTCATCAGATTATTCTCCACATGCCCCTCTTTCCATCACTCTGTAACTACCTCTACATCTTATCTGATACTTCTCCATTGCTGTCAGCTACAGAGGAACATTTGCAGCAGCACAGCTCCACTGTGTACCATGTGACAACAGAAGTCACATGATGCTGATACTAATACCCCTTTCATACCGAGGTATGGACCGGGAATAACCCAGGTATTGTGTCGATGTGAATGGATCAACCAGGGTTATTTCTGTGTTGGAGCTGGGTACACTGCGGTATGAAAGGTGTTCCCAGGTTATTCTACCCAGGTTCTGTTAAAAGCAGCTCATTGGCCTCTGCTACATCATCAACAGGAGCCTCTGCTGTCCCCTTTTAATGACTCAATTTGCTAATGCAGGGCAGACACGGGTCCAAAGAGAAAGGTGATGACCCGGGATATACTCTGGACCAAAGTGTGCTGTGAAGGGTTGCAATATGGGTTGAAACCATGTTCATTATTCTGTGTCTGACCTTTAATTTTGGTTGGAAAGGGTATAACAGAGAGACAGAGCAGCAGGAAGAAGCGACCTGGCTGCCTTGTCTTTGCAACATCCGAGTTTGTAGCCTATGACTATACTTCAGGTGTTGGCTCGGGGTGCGATCTTTGTGGTCAGCTGCACCATGGCGGCCTAAGCAGCATGACTGCTGAGTCTATTTATCATAAAAAACACCTTTTTTCATTGGGATAAGAACTCTTGCAATGTCTTTGACATTTATCTTTAATTTCTCAAGAAGTGAAAACAAACCCAAGGTTGTTTCCATGCTCTGTGTCATAAATGTGTTAATGGGATTAGTAATACACATCTTTCCTACTCTATCAGCCTTCACACTGAAGTTCAAGTAAAAAGATTGATCCACTTACACCTGCTGACCTTCCCAAAATACAGAGAAAAAAAATAGCGGAGAGAGAATAAAGAGACAGCGGATGTGTTCCTATCCTTTGAGGAAATATATTTTTTTATGCTGTGTATGGAATTTAATTACAAGAAAAGATGCTTTTTGGTCAAGGATCAGCTGCAGGATGAAATGATCCACAAGGAGTGACAGCAGTGTATTTTGGCTCTCTGAGATAATTTTGATACCCATGGAGCTCAGTTTCAAGCTATCTTTTAGAAGTATAGCTTCTAACGGAGCTCAGTAAGTAACCTCCTACGGCCTGCAAGCTTTACAGCACAGACGTCTGCAGCAATGTGTCATGGATTTATTGTATTTGTGCATTATATAAAAATAGTATATAAATGACTATCTCACTCTACAATTATTTAGAGTACTTTAAAGTAACACTGAATTCAGAAAGTATACACCCATGTACCACACTTTTTCTATCCATTCCTAAATTTTAGAAATTGTTCTTTGTTCTTGAGCCCCTACATACTGCCCAGAAAGCGAGTATACGCAAAATTGACTATTCAGACCTAAGATTATTTGACACTTACGACTGAAGAGGTGGAATGGGAAGGCTGCGGTCTAATGTAGGAAGTATACTGTTAGGGCGTGTACACTGTCAGTGATAAGCCCTTCTAGCTACTCTCTGATTTAATATCTTATCCTATATTCCAACAGTCATACAATATATCACCTCTATTTTGTCAGGAAATCTCTCCTGAGCCCTTTTATCTGTCACAAACTGCCCTCTGTGCACTCGTGACTTGGAACTTACTGTAAGGGAACACACAGGATTCCAGCCTAAACCTCACACTCACCTATCTTTCTACATATAAGGCCCGTAGCAAACCTATGACTTAATCACCCAATAGCGCACACTCTCTGCTCTGGTAGCTAAACTGTTAACCCTTCACACACTGGTTTCTAAAGAGTTAATCCAGCCAAGCAATCTGTCTCTTCTAAACAGGCAATGGATTTGTTTAGAGTAATAAGGACAGAACTATTTAATTGCTAGATTTAATATACAAAAGGTACAATGCTTACAGATAATAAAAAACAATTAGATAAAGATTTCACATAAAATTGCAAACGGTTATAAAAACAAATGGGATGAAAGAACAGAGCATCACTTATGTATAATAATCTGTATGCCTCGAGTTAGGCAGAAAAGATGGACAGTCCTTCAATTAGATTGATCCCCAAGAAACTGACAGTTTGTCCCTTCACAACACAGGTTTTTGAGCAAACTCAAATGGGACGGCTTTCACAGGGGTGGTGTGGATGCTAATGTGGGGGTGGAAATGTCCCTTTGATGTTATCTAAGACTTGTCCAAAACTATTCCTAAGTTTTGACCTGTCATAGCTTTTCTCAGATATATCCCAGAAACATAATTCCTCGTCAATGATCCGGTCATAATCTCCCCCACATTTAAATACCATACATGATGAAATCATAGCAATATGAAATACCTTTTCCAAAGACTTGTATTTATAGCTGTTCCCAGCTAGTTAGTATAATTCACAACCCGGGTGTGGTATTTGCCCCCTCAGTATGGAGCTGGCACCTAGATTTCCCAAAATAAGACATATGAAGACCTTTCTTAGAAGTTCATATTTCTATATACCTGTATAGGCAGCCTTCAAATGCTGCCTGTGTTTACAAGGATCTCACCTAGGCATTTGGCTCCCCTAGTGGTTCTGTTGTGTTTACAATACCTATTGAAAGGAAGTAAATTAGTAAGTGGAATACATGATTAAAACAACATCTGCATATCTTAAGCTTGTCTCCTCACAAAAGGTCTGCTCAACCCAATTACCTCCTACTAGGCTAATTGAACAAATGTTTTAAAAAGGAAACAAACATTTATCTGAGGGGAAAATCAGGTTCACTTCTATGTATCAATGCAATATTTTAGTTGGGCCCTGACATTTAATATTCTATTTCATCATATCAGATTTATGCTCTTATCCTGACATACACCAAATGCATTCTATTCATACCAGTATGTAAGTACGCAAGGTTTGAGGTGTAACATCTGCACTAGCTACAGGGTAGGTGTAATTTCAGGATAATGATGACGAAGGTAACATAATGCCAATGGCACGGATTGGTTGATTGCCAAATCACTAGCCCAGGAGACACCACTGCAATCATATATAGGATAATTGCACACACACTGGTTTGTGCCATTTGGTTACTATCTAACAAAGCACTCACTCGCTATATGGGAGTGGTGTTAAAAGCTTTGTTTACATTTTGTAATGCATGCGTCATATTGGCTCCCTGACTGCAGGCATTTAACCTTATAAAATTACAAACACAAGTCTAGCTAAACATTTTAATATGTTTGTTACTGTTGCCCTTTTTCCAGATAGTAGTTGTATGCATTTGTCACATTAATTATAAAGCTTTACAAAATATTCTGGTAAAAGGTATCTGGTACTTATAAACAGCTGTTAAGTGACAATATAGCTAATGTATGAATGTTTAGCTGGATCAAAGCCACTAATAAAAGTCTAGCATATGCATATGTATCATTTTTTTTATTTTTTTTGTAATCTGCAAAATATCATCTGTTTATGTGACTATGTTCTCTTTAGTTCAGGTAAGTGTTATAATGCTAATAATTTTATCCAGTTATAAATGCTTGTCTGGGCAATAGTCTGATGTTAACAATTTGGACAGTTAGTCCTGAGAAGTCAACAAAGATATCGTCACTTTCGAAGCCAGCAGCTTTTCCAAATTAGTCGGCCCAGGAAGCATATTTTCAGGCCTCTTTGGGATGTCGGACACTGCATTGAAGCACCTCTATAGGCTCCCATCTCATGTCATACTAGACACTAGAGTGATCTAGAGCTTATGGTAAACATTCACGCAATAATTCCACCACTGACCAAATTGTTAGCAGTGTTACATTTCTGTCATTCTGTGTCATTCCGGAGCACAGCTGGTATTGCGGCAGGATTGTCCCACCCTCCTTTAATTGTGTATTTAAATGGCCTTACAGATTTTGTTTCGATAGTCTTTTCAAATTTTGCATCCTTTTTTATTTTCCTTTTGTGTGAATATTTTGAGAATGTTGTGAAAATATCCTTAAAAATGTGTTGTATAAACATTTTATTTTCAACTGAAGAGTGTTTTATTAAGTTTTGCAAGGATTTCCAATTAGGGTAAAAAAAAGAATGAGGAGAAAAGGACATTAAATTGAGGGGGAGGGTACATAGTGGGTAAGGAACACAACAGTAGGTCATAAAAAAGTAATTGCATGCCTGAAAGTACTGAGGTATTTCTATAAAATAACAGTTGCACATCTACACTTCAAACATCCTAAACTAGTATACATAAAATTAGAACACTCTGGCAAATCAACACTTATAGTCTTAAAGAGTTGGTGTTGACAATCTGCTGGGAAGCCCGAGGAGGAGCTCCCTCACCCTCAGAAGTATAGACTTGCCAGCTATGTTATTACATTAGAGGAGAGGCAGCCACCGTAGAATAGTGCCCCCACTTCACTTTTGATGTAATCTTTGTCAGCGATGGAGGTAATGGTTGCTTCCATGAGTGGGCTATAGCTGCCTTAGTGGCTATAAAAACGTGCCCCATCACATACCTGTCCTATTGTGGAGTAGAGGGGCCAGCTCCGGGGAGGTAGATACAGGGTGCCGAAAGATTGCACCTCATAAGTCAAAAACTTCAGCCCATAAGGGCTACAAAGCTGGACAGGACGAGAAATTGTGGAAAATATCCCTTTTCTGACCACCTTCAGATGACTCCCTATGGCTTCCTTGGCCTCTCCCTTTTTCATCTTCCATCTCTCAGAGCACCTCTCAATCTTCCATGCCTGCGCCAATCAGACTCAACATGATCCCCATCTTCATACCCACTCAGAAAACAAACTTTCTTCCCTATGGGAAGAAGGTGTTTCCTGTGGTATGTCTTTACTGGGCCTGGGACCCCTTCAGGCTTCATTCTGTAGCTGAGGATGACAGGTAGCTTGACAACTACTACATGTGGATCACTCCTCCACCTGTTAGTCAGTTTGTGCTTCCTGGGGTTGCCCAAAGGTCTGATTAAGATTCTGTCACCAGGCTCTAGGACATGTTCTTTGACCCATTGATCAAATCTGGCTTTATTACACTGTCCCAAAGCCTCCTCGGCCTAATGGCAAGAATTCCTTAAAATCTTCTTCATCAGCAAATCTTCAGCATGCACTCCCATAGGTCTACGGGAAGTCTTGCTTCTCTTCCAGATATCAAAATGTATAGTGAGTGCCCTGTGGACTCATTTTTTTGTGCAGTTCTAGGCATGTGCCTACTCCAATGTGCCCTTCTGCTAGTAGCCCTAGTTCCCATCATGTTAAGAAGGAAGCGGTTAAACCTCTCTGTCTGTAGACCTCCTTGTGAATGGAACAGAGAAATCTTGGATTTCTTGAACCTGCAGATGTCATATATTCCTATATTCCTTCCTGAGTTTGCTTTCAAAGTCTTGTCCCGGGATTCGGACAAGCAACCCATAATGGGAACCTCCATGAGGCTGCAATGTATCCCAGGTGGGGGTGACTTTGGTCTCTCAAGACCCACCCAGATTGCGAGTCCTGATAAGGGTTGATGGGGCACGTCAGACAGATTCTCACGGTACCACTTCTCAAACACAATCAACACTTGTGAACCCTTACTGAGTAATTCTATGTGACATTTGTTATTAATAAAAGGCGAGCACATGTGGAGCGAGATCCATCAAGCCTTTTGGGAATCTGTTCCATCCACTGCTAGAGTTCCCCATGGTATTTACTTCAGTCTTCTCTAGTGGGCCTGTGTAGGGCTTTCTGGTCCTCCCTTCAGTTTACCGATGGTTTACAGCTTTGGTGAGGTTGTCATGGTGACCTCTTTTGATTCCATCACTGTGGACACGTTCTACCTATGTGCACCCTCCAGACCTTCAATCGCCCACCTCCCTTCATCTTAGTGGCTATCTAGTGCAGGATTTCTAGAGGGGGTTTCCATGACATCCCATCAGAGTGCTCATAACCAGCATGCAAGGGGCATGGATATCATTTTACACAGTTCTGGATGCTCTTCAACCCCTTCAAATACATGGACGATGCCACGTGCACTATTGTGTGCTAGTGGCACACAAATGAATTGGATTAATAACAGATGATAACCAATATATACCTATGTATATATATTCACAATTGTTCCAAAAATTAGAACTGACCAACACCAAACACCACTCATGAAAAAATCTTTAGAAATTTAATGAAAAAAAGAAGAAAATACATTACAATATTATCAAACATACAGTTTATAGATATTGACATATATCAAACATTCTCCTTTGACTCTTGGTGGGTGTTACTCAACTAATACAGTAGGTCATTAGATCATCAGGAGTCACAAATATTCTCTCTACTGCCATTTATTAATCTCGCAGCTTGGGGGTCACTCCTTCGAAGGGTTTGCACAATTTCTATCTCTGGGCCTCGCAGATTCCACTATCCTTTGCAATTTGGTGGACTCAGGACATTCATTGTTTGGTTTACCACTCTTCTTCTGCCTCTCTCTCTCTCTCTCTCTGCCTTGACCTACTCTGGCTCCCTTTCCCCTACAGAATCCTCTTCCTTACCCTCACATACAAGGCCCTCTCTCACTCCACTGCACCTTATAACTCTAACCACCTCTCCATTCACACTCACACCTTTTTCCAGCGCTTAGCCAATGACTGTCGCATTTCTTCTGCATTGATTACAAAAACCCAAGCCAGAATTCAGGACTTCTCCCGGGCTGCCCCCATCCACTGGAATGACCTCCATCACTCCAAAACCTTCAAACGGGCACTCAAAACTCATTTGTTCCTCAAAGTCTTCCAGCCATCCACCTAACCTTCTCCATGCTTGTTCTCCTCACCACCCTGTTCCCTGTTTGCGTATCCTTTTGCGCTTGATCCCCTCCACTGACTTCTCTTGTGCCTGCTGTCTGTTTGCCAACCCTTTAATATATAAGCTCTTGCAAGCAGTGCTCTCTTTCCTACTGTCTCACTACAATGTTTTGTCTTCCAACGTCACTGTACTTGCTATGCTTGGAGCTATTGGAGCCTTGATTTTACTTGTTTTGTTCTGAACTGTATGGTCTACTCTTTCTATTTTGTACAGCGCTTCGGAAATCTTGTGGAACCATATAAATAAAGGATAATAATAATATACCATTGCCCTTCAAAGCACAAGGACCAACACATTCTATGTAATTATGATGTGCAAGTCTTATGTCTACATGTATAATCTGCCATATAATTTGTCTACAATAATGGGATATTATTGGTTATGAGGATAGTTAATTGAGTGTCATCTTCTAAGACAACTTCGTGTGAAAGTGGACTAGAGATGTAAGATTATGGTTATTAAATGAGATACATGTGTACCATGGGAGGAATGGCTGGAAATATAAATTGAGATCTTCATGCCCTGATATGTAAACATTACTGAAAATTATATTATCACACTCAGAGAAGCTGCCACTATGCCCATGTTTGCACAAGCACTTCACAAGTTAGGTATTGGGTTAACTGTGATGAGTTATTATGAAACAACACACAGGTCAGTGTAAGTATCAGGGGCGAACGCAGGATTGTTAGGGGGGGAGTTTCCCCCCACCCAAAAAAAAACCCAAAAAAACAAAACACGCGTTTCGGCAGCACTGTACTATACAGCAGTCGCGGCGCTATCAATGAAGAGTCTGCGGCGGTGCTGTATATAATACAGCACTGCCGCGGACGCTTCTTTGACAGCGCCGCGGCTGCTGTATAGTACAGTGCCGCTATGTGGGGCACTTCATTAGCAGAGGGGAGGGGTTTCTGGAGACCCAGAAACCCCCCCTGCATACGCCCCTGCGTATGGGAGAGACCATGTAGCTGGAGAAGAACACAATGATATTGGTGCACAGAATACAATCAGATATGCCAACAGCAGTAACTGCAGATTATACAATATAAAATGTTAACAGAATGGTCTGAATACAAACAGTGGCAATTGTAGGTTAAGCTGTTGTAATAACAGGTTAATGTATAAGTCCAAATAACAGATCGCCAGATGCACAAACTGTGGAAAGTACAGGTAATTGCAGATTTATGCAGAAACCCATATAACAGATTATACAGGATACAAACTATGATAATTGCAGAAGTTCATTTAGTCCATGAAATGAAATTGTGGCAATTACAGATAATGCCAAAAGTCCAGAAATGCCAGAATGCTGACTAAAGAGATTACAGGTTACTCATAAATATGCAGAAATAGTCAGGAACCAAGCAGATACACCAAAACAAGGAACTAATAGGATCTCTGGAGAGGCTAAGGGTGATGACAGGCAGAGCAATGAAGGCACTGATACTAATAGAATTACAGAGCTGCAAGCTTGTTACCAGAAGACAGCAATGCCCAGGCAGGGATTGTAAACAGAGATAGGGTTTTAAGGGCTGCAGCAGGTGTTAATCACGAGGTTGGGAAGGATAGAATAATTCCTCAGAATCTGGACTGCATTCCACAAAAGCAGCACCTCTGATAGAAATTGGGTACTGAAACAAAGTTCTACTACAATTATGATATATTTAAATGTAAAATTTATCAGAAGTGCTTTTATGGGGTTGAGTAAACATACTTGCCACTTTTTTAATGTTCCACTCCAGGAGGACATGGACGGAGAGGGCTGGGCTCATGGAATCACATCATTTTTAGTCATGCACCGTGAAGTAATGACGCTTACACATCATTTCACAGTGGAAGTTGTGCAAAAATTATGCTATTCCCTGAGAATGATGGTGGCTCTAATCCTGCCCACTTGACTAGGAAGTAGGCCGAAGCAGGAGGTTGTTCGACTCTCTCAGAAGTGCGGGAGAACTACCCAAAATTCGTGAGTCTCCCAGACATTCCGGGAGAGTTGGCAAGTATGTGATAAAATGTAGGCCAAAGGCCAAATGAAAATGAAAATTATATAGCTATAGCTATATAAATTCACATTTTCAACAGAACACTGAGGATGCCATTACTACCGTCAAGAGGTGGCAAAGGTGGAGGATGGGCTAATAAAGGGGGCCTGCATAGAGGAGGAGTTTGTATCTGTGGGGCAGGAGGAGATAAGGTCAAGTCAGGATGCCTAGGAGCAAAGGGAGGGGCCAATGAAGCAGCCAGGTATTAGACCAGAGGCCACTGCAAAAGACTGTAGATATCAGATAAATGTTTATGGCTTTCTCTTTGTCTGTTGTTTCTATGGTTTTAAGGCCTAGTAATGTGTGGATGGTGTGAGTGACCAGTGCTGGTAGCATGTAGATGTTTGCATTAATTGCATTTTAGGTTTGAATTATATTATTCCCCCCTTCCACATTATGTAAATGTAATGTTTGTCTAATGTTTCATTTAAAATATAAAGTGGTAAAGAGGCTAAATAATATTTGCAACTTAGAAATTATATCGTGTTTGGAATCAATCCGTTCGCTATTGCATGAGAATGTTTCTGGTGTTATATCTGTAGCATTCAAACCTTGTGAACGCTAATTATAAATAACATCACTTTTTATACTCATTTTCATACACTAAATGTCCAGCTCACAGGGATCACAAAAAAACAGTTTAAACATGTCTAGAGGTGGGAATCTAGAGAAGGACACCTGGCAATTCCAAAGAACAATGACCAGAAGAATCCACCAATGCTGTACAGAGTTATTGGGAGGTCAAGACACTTCAACCTTGTGAATGAACATCTGAAAACTATAATTGTTTATCTCTGAGATGTCACTACTTTTGCAACTGTTTAGTGTATAAATTGTTCACCTCTGGCTTAGGAAACCAGAGCATTCTGATTGAAGTGTGAGTTGGTGCTAATGAGTGCATGCGTATATATACCAAACTTTGCCTTGTCATTCTTTGTTAATAAATCCTTTGTGCTTTGGAACCAAAGTGATCGCATTGGTGAATCTTTATTACTGACGATAGTTATGGACATAACAGCTCGGTGGCTTGGAAGTGGTCTCCACTCTACTCCAGGACTCGCAGACATACGGATTTCAGTTTCTCAACAAAGGATGGATACATTATAGAAAGTTAGAATGCTTATTGTTCTATACATTTTAATTTTATCTCTTATGTTGATGAACCAAATTCCTGCTTTGTGAGTCTCCAGAGGAGCTAGAACAAATCTGTTTAGTGATTGCTATATACAGGGTTTGTTTATTTTAATAGCCCATATTACGGTTCTATACTGCCACAGATTTATACATATAGATATATAAAACATTCTGTTTTGTTTTGTTATAATATAGTAAAATAGTTTGTTAAATGTATCTAAGAAAACAAGGTTGCCAACAATAGGAAATTTCACTAACAAAGTGTGAGCGTATACATATGTGAGGGGTGTAGTGAAGAGATTACTTTGTATAGGCACTGTCGAAGTCAAATAATTGGATGAGTCGTTTTAAATTAATATCCATCAATACTATTGTCTTTGCCTGAAAATATGCACAACACATACGAACACTTCTACACACATGTGCACTTACACATTCACTTGTAAATAGTTCACCTTAAAATAGTTCCAACACACACTCATTTATAACCAAATTTATTAGAGTTTATAGTTAAATATAATAATGTTAAATGCACTTTAGTGAGATCTAAGGTTCAGGATACAGGGAACATATCATGTTTGGTGTCATTCTAATCCCCTATTTATCCTCAGAGATCCGTTCCTATCAGCCAAGAGATCGCACCTTGAGTATGTGAGTTATGGATGAGAGGGAATTAATGATCAGAATGGTATTGTGTGTGTAATGCAAATAGACCAGTTTGAACCAGCTTTTCGGAGAGAAGATACGTATGCAGCTGTTGGAGAGCTGACCTTCACCCTTGGAGGGCATCGTTTGAACTGACCTATGTCCTGCATTATACCAGACTGACCTGAAGCCTGAACCAATGGAAACATGCCAAATCATCTCTACTGTTTTCAATGTAACACCAACTGTATATAAACTGAACTCTGGGACTTCTTGACCACAGACTTCAGGATTGAATGACTGTATCCAGAGTGCCTGCGTATATAATCGGCTGTACTTATTTTATTAATTATTACTCTGTTACTTTTTGCTTTTAAATGGCTTTGGGAGTTGGAACCACACTATTCGAATTGGACAATTTTCATTGAATAGCGACTAGACGGACATAACAGCACGCAACATGGACGGTTAATAATACTGCCTCGTGTTTTGCAGTTGTATTGGTACACTATGCAGGCAGTTAATAGTACCGACTGGTCTAGCGCTTTTAATAGGTATGCAATAGGGATGTCTAATGGTACCGTCTGGCCAAGCAATTAAAATATAGTATACTATAATTTATTGGTGATTACATATATTAAATATACTATATTTTATATTAATTTAGAGAGTATCCTCGATGGAAATTTTTTTTTGCCAGATGGGATGGAGTATCCTCACATGAAGGAAGTTTCCAGGCAGGAAGCAGTATCCTTACTAGGAGAAAGCGTTCCTAGTGGGAAGAGCGAGGGAACTTCCCTTTAGGAACATTTAGCACAGACACGCAAAATATGTGAGACCTGTATTGGTTAATAATTTGGCATTTTTTTTAACCTACTCAAGAATCTGAAGGACCACATATCATGGGAGGCATGATATGTGGCAACATTAGAACATAAGTATGACCTGAGGGGTCTGCAATATACATCATGAGCAAGAAGTATGGTCTTAGAGCAACTGTGTATTGTGAGAAGTAGACAAAAATAACTGATGAGTGTGTGAGTAAATTTCTTTTGATCCTGATTATTTCAATACAGTTAAAGAACAGATTTGTATGTTAAGCTCAAGAAAATTAAGGCTTAAACATATCACATGTTTAAATTTGAGTGAAGGCAAAATTTGGTGCAAGGAATTAGAGCAGGAGAATAAAGACAATTGCTTAAAATCTGAACAAGCAACAGTGTCACCCCCACCTTACGTGCATAGTAACCAAAGTGCAGCCAGTGAAAATAGTGAGACCTGTAAACTATACCCTGTTTTAGAAAAAAAACAAGTATGTTATTGAAGGGGATGAAGATGAGCCTACTTTAATTTCTACAGTGGTTCATACTTTGCAATTAGCTACTATAGACCCAAATAAGACCCTTGCATATACGAGTAAACATAAAAGTATCCATTGTGCAGAGACAATAGTTCCAACTATTGATCCAGGGAGTAAGGGACTAATGAAATTGTCAAATTCAACCCAGTTAGAACAATAGCTGTTCCTAATGTGAAAGCAGATAAGGATGGAGTGGTTCCAATCAGGAATATAGCCATGCATTGTCCCTGCAGTAGATCTTAATTGCATTCTGTTATCACTGATTTCTCTGATTCTAGGAAAGATTTAGCTAAATGCCAAAAATGTTTTAAGGATCTGGGGAATGAACACGAACCAACAAATAAAGATTGGCAAACAGTTTTGAGGGCTTGTCTCCCTCCTAATACTAATATTCCCAATTTTATTAAAAAAATAGTCAACTTGAGGAGGACAAAATGTTGATTGATGAAGACAGTCAGACAAATATAAAGAATATAAATGTTTATATATTTTCATGGGGTAAATTATTGGCATAAAATATTTACAATCAAACAAAAGGATAATGAAAGTGCAGCAGATTACTTTGCAAGGGCAATGTCACAGTGACATTATTATTATTATTATTATTAATTTTTATTTATAGGGCACCACTAGGTGTCCGTAGCGCCTTACAGGGACAAACAAAATTACAAGACGAGGTGAGACAGCACAGAACAGTAAACAATAATCACAGTAACTCAGTGAGCTCAGGGCACAGCTAGAGAGGTGGGGGAGGGGAGAGGGGTAGGTCCGCCAACAGCGGCACCTAGGAAGGAGGGCACAGAAGAGATGGAGACCCCCAGGGGGAAGAGGAGGGAGCGAGAGGGGACGGGGGAAGAGGGTCCTCGAGGAGGAAGGCTAGGTAGCTGGCGAGCAGAGTTAAAAGTGGTGAAGACAGGAGGAGAGGACCCTGCTCAAAGGAGCGTACAATCTAAGGGGTGGGGTAGACTGACAGAGAGACACGGGGGAGAGAAGGAGAGAAGGAGGAACGGTAGATAAGGATAAGGGAAGGGGAATGAACGGGAAAAGTCAGAAGAAAAGGTAGGAAGTTAAGTGGGAGACTGGAAAGCTTTAAGAAAAAGATGGGTTTTTAAAGCCCGTTTGAAACTGGACAGATTAGGGGAAGTTCTGATGGGCATGGTTACATATCCTGGGATTCAAGACATCAGAGATAATGTTCATCATAGAGAAGTAGTGGTGTCAGTTTTGATGGATGGTCTTAAAAGAAAATACAAAAACTAGAGTGCAGGCAGCCATTCCAAATTGAAGGAGTATACCCTCCGGCAGTATTAACCGTGATAAAAATATTGCAAAGAAGAAAGAAATAAAAAATGAAAAATTATTTACAGTGAGCATTCAAGCTCTGCAAAAGCAGCATTTATTACAACAAGCAAAGGTGTGCGAAAGAAAATGTTACAACTGTGGGAAAGTAGGGTATTTTGCTGAACAGTGCAGAAAGAATAGGAAACCCTTTTATTCTTACTAGGTACTTGACAAATAATGCACCATTTGTTAGAACAAAATCAACCTCAAGGGCGCACGCACCCAGTGACAACAAATATCATCAGGGCGCATACTGATCTTTGAAGTTTAGGCCACACCTGTAATCTACAGTCAGTTAAATAAACCAATAATTTAGAAAAAATGACAATATCTTGTACTAATCAAACATTTCTGTAGACACAGAGGCGGCCAAATATGTATTAACTTCTCCTCTAAATTTATATATCACTAGAGGAACTGTTCAGGCTGTGGGAGTGAGTGGAGATGTGCATCATTATCCTTTGACTGCACTGACAGAGGTTACTATTGGAATGCTGCATAGTAAAGTTTCTTTTCTTCTAGCTGCAGCAGACCCTACTAACTTGCTTGGCCGAGATTTATTATGTAAAATGGAATTAATATTATTATTAACCTTTATTTATTAGGCGCCACAAGATTTCTGCGGCGCCATACACAATGCAAACAGTAGACTATACAGGATGAAACGGTAGAGGGTGTCAGGTGCCGTCCCCACAGTGCTGCTGCTACTGGACACGAACGCCCGACTTCTTCCGGCCGCAAGTGTTCAGTTGTCTACCAACAGCACGAAGTGTTTCCGACCATCTGCATGATTACGCTAGGCTGTCCCGTTGCCTAGCTGCGGGGATGCTTCCTGTCTGAATCGACAGGCTGCTTGCTTCGCATCTGCCTATCCAGAGCAAGTTTTCTCATGCTCCAATCAGGCGTGCCATGCTTCTATTTAAACCTGCCTCTGACACCACTAGAGTGCCAGAGTATTAGGCTCACACCTGATCTACAGCGTTTGTTCCAGTCTTCTGTTTCTTGTATCCTTCTGACTCGGCTTGTTACTGACTTCTCTCTGGATCCTGATTTGGCACTAACTCTGCTCTCCTGGTACTACTCGGCTTCCCTGACTACTCTTTGGTTACTGACTCGGTACTGCATCGTCCTCCTGGTTACGACCTTGGCCTGTCTGACTATCCGCTGTTCACCTATCTCACTGGTGACTATCTTGGAGAACTGCGACTTGCGCACCCTCTGCAGACAAGTCCATACCTCCTTGCGGGAGTCACTGGTGAATACCAAGGGTGTGTTAGACTCCGCAGCTCCCTGTTCAGTCTCATCAACACCAGCAGATAGCCTCCATCACACTTCCGTTCTTACAGAGGGTAAACAGGCATAAGGAACAGAGGGAAGCCAGTTATATCGCAGGAGTGAAAAAGGGGTCTGGAGGATAGAGGAAATAAGAACTAGTTGGGGAGAACAAGAAAGGGTTAGATGAATGGCTGGTAGGCTTTAAGGAACAGGTGAGTTTTAAGTGCCTGTTTGAAGAAGCACGAATTAGGGGACAGAGGGATGGAACGAGGGAGGCTATTCCAGTGAAGGAGGGCAGCATGGGAGAAATCTTGGATTCTGGATTGGGATGAGGTGATCAGAGTGGAGGAGAGGCGACAGTTGTTGGCCAATCACAGGGAGCGGGAGGAAGTGTGAATAGAGAGGAGGTTAGAGATATATGAGGCAGTGGAGTGGGAAAATGTGATGGTGAGAAGCTTGAAAAGAATTCTGTAGGGGAATGGCAGCATTGTAAAACAAGGTAAAGAGAGGAGGCAGAAGAAGAGTGGCATGAAAGTATGATAAGTTTCGCAGCAGCTTTGAGTGTAGAACGAAGGGGGCAAGGTGGGAGCAGGGGAGACAGGTAAGGAGAAGGTTACAGTAATCAAGATGGGAGATGATGTCTGCATGGATAATAGTTAGGGTGGCAACCTGATAGAGGAAGGGCGGGGTACAGGTGATATTGCCTAGTTGGAAGTGAAAGAATTAGGCAAGGGATTGAATGTAAGGAGCAAAATAGAGAGAGGAGTCAAGGATATTGCCCTGGCAGTGAAGTTGGGGGACAGAGGAGATGGTGGTGGTGTTGTTAACAGAGATAGAACGGTCAAGGTGAGATGAGAATTTAGAGGGAGGGAAGGCAATGAGTTCAGTTTTAGCAATGTTAATTTTGAGAAAGCGTGAGGACATCCAAGAGGTTATGGCAGAGAGGCAGTCAGATACATGAGAGAGGAGTAGGAAAAAAATCGAAGTTTTTGATTCACTATGGTAGCAGGGAATATCTCCATGTCTCATAGCCTGGGATACCATCTCACATGGCCGACTAAACCGACGTTAGATCAGAGTGAAGGGACCTGGATACCTGAAGCATTTGCATCGTTGTGCCAGGATGTGTAATATACTGTACTTCTGATGGAGTATTTGTAGATATTGTAGGAAAGCATGCACAGTAGGCACAAGATATACTGGACACCCCACATAAGTTAATGGTGCACGCCTCAGTCATAGAAACCAGTCCATCACAGGTAGAAGAAATGTTATCACAATACTGGGTTCCTTATAGACCAAAGATGGACAAGACAATTAATCGATGGTGAGTGTAGCTCCTATAATGGTTCATCAAAAAAGTGGCAGGCAAATTCCCAATATACCACAGTACCCATTAAAACCAAAGGTGGAATTAGGGGTTTATCCTGTAAATGAAAGGCTGTTGTAACTAGGCATTTAAATTTGAACCTCCAGCACAGCTAAAAGTCCAATTTTCCCAGTAAAAAAGAGTGGGGGAGGGGCTACAGAATAGTTCAAGATTTAAGGGGGATCAATAAAGTAGTTAAGAGCCAATTTCCCGTAGTGCCCAATCCAGCTGTCATTCTGATGCAGATTCCTCCATCTGCCAGTTTTCACGTTAATCCATCTCTGCTCTGCATTCTTCTCTGTTCCTCTACATCCCGACTGCCAGTATCTTTTTGCCTTCTCCTATAAATGGGTACAATTCACATGGAGTAGAGTTTGGATCACCGCACTGACTATAAGATTTTACCCAATTATTGTATACATATCCCTGCAAATATCTCCTAAATAGGATTTCTTAATTAGTAATTGGGGTGCAACCTTGAAACTCCAGGTATAATATGGACAAAAAGGAGAAAAAAGCGAAGTTTCTGATATAAGGTGCACTAAATCTTCTAATAGATAATGTCGATAATTACCATCCTATAAAACATAACTTTTATTGAGAATTAACTTAAAAGCGAAATATACTAAAATGTAACAATTAAAATCCCATGGATATAAATAAAAAACTGGATACACTCAATATAGTACCTATATAATCCCACTATAAATTATATGGTACAGAGGTATAATAGTGTGATTAATATGAGTAAGTCAGATGGTAAATAAAGAAACATACGCCATAATAAGCAGTTATGTCTCTAATATAATGTCTGTTAAATAACAGGCTATACAGGCTGATAATGTCCAGCTAGCAGATAGAGGTTGGAACAAAATATCCCAATTACCTCTTATAGTATGTAATTCCTTCTGACTCAATCCTGCAAATCAACAATCAGTTGAAATGGAAACTACCCTGCAGCATATTCAGTAGCGTGACATGTAGAGTGTAGCAGAAACGTTATTTAAAAATTGTAGTTGCTAGTATGCAATCCCTTCCAACTCATTTCTGCCATTTGTAATCAGTTGTAGTATATTCTACCCTGCAGCACATTCAATAGCGCTATATGATGGATGACTCAGAGGCGCTGTCACAAATTGCCGTTATGGGGAGTGAATTGCTAACTGCCTGCTAGATTTCCCCTCTAACTCTGGGCTTATAGGGGTAGTTAAATAATCAGACTCCTCTTAATACAAATATCGAGTGTGGCCAGCTGATACGCCGACGTGCGTTTCGCTGTTGCTTAATCAAGGCAAGCAGACTGAATGAACTGACAGTTCTTATATACTGTCAGTTCTGTGTGAACATGCTGGCATCACCACATAAGGAGCCAATCATGTTGGGGTATCATGTAAGTGAAAGATGTAACTGCCAATGGGGTCTCTCATTCTCACCTACCAATAATATGGATAGGTTTACAATTGAGAAAGATTTACATCTTTTTGGCAGAAAACTATTATTACATAAATTTTTCAAAAATCAACAAACCATTAGTTGTAATGTTAAATGCGATATTTTTGACACACAGGAACAGGAAATTATCACAATACTGGAAGGATTACAGGCAGAATCAGATTGTGATTCTTTACAGAGACCTGATGAATCAAAGATACTGAGGAAAAAATCTACTTTTAATCCGAATCCCATGATTTGTCCTCAAGTCTCCACTTATATCGAATTAGTCTCTAAAGATTTAGACAGACTGGTTCATAAACCCAATTTACAAATAAGTAATATCACAAAGGAGGAAAGGATGGCAATTAAAGAGATTAGTCTTTGGAAAGATGTAGTCATCAAGTCATCAGATAAAGGTGGGAATATAGTGATTTGGCCAATAGGTGACTACAAAGCAGAAATAATAAGACAACTAAGTGACAGTAATTGTTATATGAGATTGTCCTCTAATCCTACTAACCAGTTTACCAAAATGTATCAAGATCAAATAAAGGATGCATTCGATGGAGACATTATTAATAAAAATGATTTCGATTTTCTATGGATAGATAACCCTATAACTTCAACCTTTTATGTACTTCCTAAAGTACACAAAAATGAGAAAAAAACCCCTGGGAGGCCAATCGTCTCAGGGATGGGGAATTTAACAGAAAAAGCAAGCATGTATATTGACAAACACTTGAAAGAATTTGTGTACACGTTGCCATCTTTTATAAAAGATACTACAGATGTCCTTGGTAAAATACAAAATATTGTTGTTGAAGATCATACATGGCTTTGTACATGTGACATTGAAACATTATATACCAGCATAGAACATGAATTAGGATTGAGTCAGAAGGAATTACATACTAGCGTTTGTGACCTATAAGAGGTAATTGGGATATTTTGTTCCAACCTCTATCTGCTAGCTGGACATTATCAGCCTGTATAGCCTGTTATTTAACAGACATTATATTAGAGACATAACTGCTTATTATGGCGTATGTTTCTTTATTTACCATCTGACTTACTCATATTAATCACACTATTATACCTCTGTACCATATAATTTATAGTGGGATTATATAGATAGACCTTTCCAGGTCATACAAATCGACCTCATCCAATTACCACCCTGCAGGAATCTCAAGTATTAGTATGTATCAATGTACTTTCCAATTGGGTAGAGGTTTATCCAGCTGCTACTAATACTGCTGTTTTTACTGCTAAGAAAATCGTTCAGGAGTTTGATTGTAAATTTGTTATCCAAAAAATCATTGAAAGTGATCGGGGTACACATTTTACTGGGGATATATGGGTATTGATAGTAAGTTACACATTCTCCATAGGCCACAAGCCAGTTGAAAAGTAGAGAGGATAAATGGTGCTATGGTTTTCCCATTAATCCTCCACAGCATCAGAACCACTTGTCATCTTTTGAAATACTTTTTGGCTGATAAACACATTTGATGATAGATTCACAAGATGATTTAAAATGCAACAATGAAGTGACTGTTCAATATCTTATAAAGATTAGCAAACAGCTAAGACAGCAAAAACGAAATCTCAAAATACTGTTTTCTGATATACATTGTCATGAAGTTGAACCAGGGGAATATGCTATGATCCACAATTTCTTACGCTCTGGTTGTTTAACAGACAGGTGGGGAGGCCCATACCAAGTGTTGATGACCAGCACCACATCTCTGAAAGCAGAATAGAGAGACCCTCGGATCCATTCAACCCACTGCAGAAAAGTCAACAATCTGGAGAAGGTCCAAGACAGGGTCGAGGCTGACATGACAACCCCGTCAATCATGAATCTGTTCCGTGAGACCTAAAATCGCTGATTATAGCATCTGCGCAAAGGATTATGCTGGGTCTACTCCTAATCATGGAGTGATAGTTTTTCTCTTCCTAGTGTTTTTTTCATTCTCATTTTTACCACGACAATCTATTTTTGTGATGGTGATCAGAGTATAGGGACTGGTTTGGGAAATGATACTGATGTTGTGGAGATGAAGGGTTAAAGAAAAGGTCTGCTAACCTTGGAGCTTGGATACAGTGTAAGGGCTATTATCTGAAAACTATTGTATTTGTAAGTACTGTAATCCCATAATCGAAGAGAAGTGCATCTAGCGATGTCAGTCTAATAATAATTTGAACCTAGGCAAACAGCCATTACATGATTATTATTCAACGGTGGGTAACATCTTAAACCAAACTGAATGCTGAGTGTGTTCTCATGTGCCTCAGGGACAAAATAATGTAGGACTAGTACCCTTTCCACTAAATATCTCTGCGGTACTCGAATTACAGAGTAGGAGTCCAATTGAGGGAAGGTATAATATGACAAGGTCCCTTAGTTTGACACTTTCCCAACACTCAGTAGATAAGTTTTAGTTGTGCCTAAATGTTTCACACACAAAGAAACCCTTGCATTTGGAAGCTGAAAGGGATGATCAGACAATAGTCTGCTCCACAAGTGTTAATGAAAAACCCATTGATATTGTTAAATGCTGAGGTATCATAGACAAGGCCAAGTCAACAGATATAAGAGCGTGTTTATTGGAAAAGTACCTCTGGGTTACTGTTATCCAAGCTGAGACGTTCATTAAACAGATGGAAACATTACGGGTAAATTTATGAAGACATTGTGTGATACTATAACTAACCGTTTTGTGCCTTCCAGACAATGAATATTATATTTGTGGGCGAAGGGCTCATAAATGGTTAGCTCTGAGCTCCAATGAAAGATGTTTTCTAGAAAAAGTAGTTCATGAAGCAATGACTATTTCCCGTGATAAAATGACTGACATTCACAAAACAACATCAGCTCCATATGTACACACACATTATAAACGCAAAGTCAAAAGAAATATTGGTTGCATTGGATACCACCAACATCACTCAGGGAACCGTAAATTATAAGTATATACAAGATCTACCAAAGTTAATTGACAATATTATCGAGATGTGTGGCGAAATGAGTGTGATAACCCTGTGAGCATTGTTTCTCATTTCTCACATAATGTGGATTATAGCAAGTACTTTTTATAGCCCATGCTTTTGTTCCCGAGCTCACCAGACTACAACTGCATTGTCCAATAACATGTGGCTAAGGGGACATTGTAGTTCAGTGTACATATGTATATTGTGTATTGTATATTGATGACTTGCAGTAAGATTGCTATTCATTGTCTTTAAAGTGAAGCCAGGGGGATTATGGGTAGGGATAAGGTTTTAAGATGCTGGAGTGGGAAAACTAATTAGTGTCCATTGTTCTCACCAGGCTAGTCCAGACAGGCCATCTAACAGGGGAGGTTTTGTGGAAGGACAGCTCATCTTCACTCCCCTCTCCAACCCCCCCTAGTCCAGCACTGACCAATGGTTAAGGAGAATAGACCCAGGGGTTTGCAGAGGGAGGGGAAAGACTGTGGAAATTAGACCCAAGATATAAGGAGTCAGTCCAAGGGGGAAGGGTGTTCATTCTGGGATTTCATTCATGATGACTGCAAGATTTAGTTTTGAGTTGTCGTTCTCTACTAAAGTCTATATATGCAGCTGAGAGAGATCCATGGGTCATGAAGTCTGGACAGCCAGGTGACTATATCTCCTTAAGCTATTGGGGTAAGGGACAGATAATGTGGTAAACCTGCCTGGCATTTATTTACTGTGTGTACATAATATTCTAGTGTTGTTTGTATGACAATAAATATGCTGTTGTATTTTTATAACTGCAATTTGCCTGAGTGACCATACAAATCCTACTGGGTAGACTTCCCTGGAATAGGAAGGCACCCGTGGGTGGCCAGCCAGCGTGAAGTGGGTAGCATTGGGCCAGATAAACCCGGTATCTTCACATTTTTGGTGGCAAGCAGTGGGGTCACTCAGTCCCAGGTCCTCTCTGGGTAGAGCTACAGGGGAACTGTATTGTGATACATTCCAGGGCTCTGCAAAGCAGTTAGCACTAGAAACCAGTTACCACATTATCCTGAACTTACTCCTAAAGGCTTTAAGGTAGAAAGTGTCACAAAAAGCATTGTGGGCTTTAGGCGAGGGAAGATGCCGCCTAAGTGCCGATTTGATAAGGGGAAGCGAACCCCGCCAGAGGAGAGCGGAAGATGGAACCGTGTCTCAAAGAGAGGAAATCACAGTGAGGTGATCCCTGGAAGTAAAATGGGTTTGAGCTCTAGGAACAAGAGAGCAGATCACATCCCAGTGTTGAAAAAGTTCCCAAAGGAAGCAATGAAGCAGTCCAGTGCAACCAGGAGAAAGGTGTACTGGGATGTAGGACTGTGGTAGAGTCTGCAGGATGGGGATATGGATGTGTTGCCCCCCCCCCACCACCACCACAATGCAACACATTTTGGATTATTGGGATGAGGAGTGCCCAAAGATTATTATGTGGGAAGGAGCCAGTCTACAGGAGAAATTGGTGAACCTGTTGGATGTGTTCCTAATGTTAAAAGAGGAAGGGAAGCAAGTGCCTGTAATTTTTGGGATGAACAAGAATGGGATGATTTTACACATGAAGTTATTTGTACTATGCAGAATCTGGCCAAAGGAGAATCCAGATACAACAATAATCAGCAGTACAAACAAGACATAAATGGACTGTTACAGCACAGTGACATGCCTGATGAATCCCCTGCAAATGTACTAATAGAATCTGTCCCATTAGCAGATTCTACAGATCCACTAGAGACAATGAGTATGGAGGAGCTGATAGTGGAATGCCAGATCCGGGGTGTACCTTACCTGTACTGCACACACAGGGATATCCTCAAACGTCTTTTAAAAGATCAGGAGAATCCGATCAATGCCTTCAGTGTCTATAGGAAATGGATGCTCACTTTGGGTCCCCACATACCTCTCTGGGAACAAATGCAATGAGGTATGGCGACAAGGACTTACGGACACTGAAATGTGGCAGGATCAGTGTTATCGAATGAATACTGAAAAATGCCAATTGCAATATCTTTTGTCAGACTCTAAAAAAATGGCTGTTCAGTCTGTTAATCAGGGGGAGGTCCATCCCAGTGGATTATACACAGTTGCCCAAGCTACTATCTTGGGGGAGACTGGAGAAGAACTGCTTGGTGAGGATGTTGTACCTCTGACTACTTAGAAAGGATTAGGAGAAATCCTCCCATTTGGTGACTTGGATGGAAAAGAGCTACCAAGTAAGTACCATGTAGTAGCATCTTCTGATAATTTGCCAGTGTTATTGGCACCTGAGACTGTGTCTGAGTTAGAACAGAATTACAGAAAAGACCAGTCATCCACCCCTGTTGTGCCTGAAAATGTTTTGTTTAATGAAGTAACGCAGTATACCGTATGTGTGCTCTCCGGGGCAAGTGATGTACAGCTGTACCCAATTGTGGCAGAAGAGAATCATAAACTTGCCCAACATATGATCTCAGCAGAAATCATGATTACAGACTGTATGACAGAATTAATGGGAGAGGATAAAGTAATTGTCATGTGAGAGGCCACTATCATGGGGCCCTGGGAAAACTACACTTATGCCTTTCCCTATGCAGAATTGGCAGATGAGGAGATGTTGACTGAGTGGGTGTCTGAGAGGGCACCAGCACAGCAAGATTCACCAGCCCCACAATCTTTGAAGCATCGCACTCCAGCTCCAAATCTGGGAATCCAGGACCCAATACCAGAGGCCTGCACTGGACCATCCACTTTGTTTTGCTGCCAGGAGCACAAGTCTGTGTCCAATGAGGATTCACACTAGCCCGATGCGCCAGAGGCGAGGGAAGTAGTGCAACAGTTGGATGTGGTAGCAGGGGAGGGGAGATGCACACCAACATACTTACAAGGGCACCCACATGTGGTTTGGGAGGGGGACAGAGGATTCCCAATAAGCAAAGAATTAATGGAGCCACCATGTTTGCCCGCCACTGGGCAGTTGTCCCTTGAGTATTTGGGGGAGGGGGGTGTCAAAGTCGTATAATTAGATGAACGAAAGTATATTGGTTAATATTGTTTTATTGGCCGATTGCACTCAGTATGCCACGCTACACGTGGCATACGGCCATCGCATGGTAAAATACGCAAGCACACACTCGCATGACAACATTTAGTTATTTATGTAATTCATATTCATATTGGATCCATTACACAGTAATTTATGAGCAGACAGTATTTGGTTTATTATTAGTTTATATATTATGATTATATGTACACTTTAGTGCTATCTAAGGTTCAGGTTATGGGAAATGTTTCATGTCTGATATCGTACTAATCCCCTATTCATCAGCAGGTGTCCGGTTCCATCGCCGAAGAGATCAAAGGTGAATCACTGTCCAGGGGTACCCGTGGTTAGCGCAGCGAGCGCATGCGATAGCAGTGGTATGTATGTATCTTTTGGTATTGGCTGTACTGTACTGTATCATAATATAATAATGTATTTGTCACGGGTACTAGGAGTCTTGCCCAGGATTTCACCAGATGACTGTGCTTACCAGAGTAGTGAAGCTCACACAACGGTCCTCTGGTAGCGGGGTGACTAGCAGAACAAATATCACAGCAGATGGAGAGAGAATGCCAATGAAGAATAGAAAAGTCAGTGACTTGCAGCAATCTTTGGTCAAAGAATCAGCGACTAGCTGATATAATGGAAAGGCAGATTTGAACACGGAGATCAGGATGGACGTGAGTAGATGCAGGGAATTAGCAGTGAAGTCAGTGGCCTGCGTACAGCAAGTTGTACCACTGCTTATGGTGAAGAGACTTGTCCAGGTGCAGGTAGGTAGCGGGGAAGTCAGTGGTCTGCGTATAGCAAGTTGGACCACTGCTTATGGTCAGAAGGCTTGTCCAGGTGCAGGTAGGTAGCGGGGAAGTCAGTGGTCTGCGTATAGCAAGTTGTACTACTGCTTAATAGGTAAGGATGTGTACAAGTGTTGATGAGTGGAAGCATACAAAGATAACAGGATGCAGACACTGAGAGCACAGAGGAACTTGATCCCAAAAGGTATGCAGCGTATCCAGCAAAGTCTATATAACGGTATGTGTGGCGCTGCTTGGTAGAGACTTGCTCAGCACAGATATGCAGGCCAATAATGGATAGTCAATCACATTTATGCATATAACGACTGAGTAGTACGGTTAATTCAAAACAGGTATGCAGCATAACAATAACAGTCTATAGCGGGTATGGATACCGCTGCTGAGCGTGGAAACTTGTCCTAGCGGATATGCAGAGTAAACGTAGAAAGTCAATAACAGATAGGCATACCGCTATTCAGTAGAACAGTCTGTCCACAGGGAGATGCAGGAACTGCAGAGACGCTGGACGGCAGAGACGAGTGTAGGAACCACAGGTGAGTAGATCCGGTAATCAGAGTCCAGCTGAGGACACAAGCAGGAAACAGGAGACTGTAGCAGGTATGGAAACCAGCAATGAGTAGCACAGGGAATCCACAGGAACTGAAGACACTAGTAGTACACAGGAGATAGTAGCGGGTATGGAAACCAGCAATGAGTAGATCAGGAATCAGCAGTAAACTGAAGACACTAGTAGAACACAGAGAACACCTTCAGAGACTCACAGGGAATGAGACTCCAAGATCAGGCAATGAGGTAATGCAAACAGGTGCCTAAAATAGGGAGTTGCCTGATCAACCAATTGAGATTAAAAGCAACAGACGCAAGAGTTCTTGGGTGCTGCACATGCGCAGTCCATCAGGATGGCGGACGGCCGCGGTTCAGCATAGGTGCCGGCAGGAAGGCTAGGGAGCCACGCACCAGCGCAGAGGCACTCACGGTCTGGTGAGTGACAGTACCCCCCCTTTTAAAGGTGGGCACAGAACACATGGAGCCGGGTTTGCCTGGATTCTGGGAATAGAACTTTTTCAGGAGAGCTGGGGCGTTGAGATCATCAGCCCGGATCCAGGAACGCTCCTCTGGGCCAAAGCCCTTCCAGTGCACAAGGAAACGAAGAACTCCTCGCAAAATTTTTGCGTCTAATATATGAGTGATCTCAAACTCCTCCTCTTGATGAACTTGAACTGGCCAAGGTGCTGAAGGAGGAACAGAGAAACGGTTGATGATAAGAGGCTTGAGTAATGACACATGGAAGGCGTTGGAGATACGAAGGTTCTTGGGTAGTAGAAGTTTGAAGCAGAATGATCCTATATGGACCAATGAAACGAGGAGCAAACTTCATAGATGGAACCTTCAAGCGAATATTTTTGGTAGAAAGCCATACACGATCTCCAATCTTTAGTGGTGGAATAGCCCGCCTCTTTTTATCCGCAAAGGACTTGTATCTGGCAGATGTATTTTTTAAACAGGTTTTGACCTGAGACCAAATATTTTTGAAGGTCTGACAAACAGTCTCTACCGCAGGAACTTGGGTGGGAGGGAGGGCAGGAAATTCCGGGAAAGACGGATGGTTACCGTAAACCACAAAGAATGTTATGGGCGAATTCAGCCCATGGGAGTAAATCTACCCAGTTGTCTTGGTTGGCTGAAGAGAACATCCTAATGAAAGTTTCAAGATCTTGATTGACTCTCTCGGTCTGTCCGTTTGATTGAGGATGGTAGGAAGATGAGAGTGATAACCGAATACCCAAGGTCTTACAAAGGGCTCGCCAGAATCTGGAAACGAATTGCACTCCCCTATCCGAAACAATCTCAGAAGGACATCCATGAATTCAGAAAATCTCTTTGATGAAATAATCAGCCAGAGTAGATGAAGAAGGTAAACCGGTCAAAGGAACGAAATGTGCCATTTTCGAAAATCGATCCACCACTACCCAGATGGTATTACACTTTTTACTTGGAGGAAGATCGGTGACAAAGTCCATACTAATATGGGTCCAAGGTTTGGAAGGAATGGGTAGTGGTTGTAGTAATCCTGCTGGTGTTCTGCGGGGAGTTTTAAACTGGGAACACAGCTCACAAGCGGCCACAAAGTCTTTGACATCTTTCCTCATAGAGGGCCACCAGTAGCTTCGAGAAAGGATTTCTAAGGTCTTGCGTTCACCCGAATGTCCAGAAAAACGTGAAGAATGGAACCAAGACAATATTTTCCTCCTAAGAGATGGAGGCACGAGGGTTCTCCCAAATGGTAGCACCTTGGTAGACGAAGTGGCCAGAGAGACACACTTGGGATCTAATATAGAATGGTTAGGACCATCTTCAACATCTGAGAACGTCACGAATGCCCGAGACAGGGCGTCTGCTTTTTTATTTTTGGCAGCCGGTTTGGAGGTTATAATAAGTTCAAAACGGGAAAAGAAAAGAGACCATCTTGCTTGACGGGGATTCAAACATTGAGCTGACTGTAAATATGACAGGTTTTTGTGATCCGTAAAAATAGTTACAGGATGACGAGCTCCCTCCAGTAGATATCTCCATTCCTCTAATGCTGCTTTTATGGCCATCAACTCCTTGTCCCCGATGGTATAATTCCTCTCCGCGGGTAGAAGACCTCGGGAATAAAAGGCACAAGGATGGAATTTTTGTTGCTCCGATCTTTGGGATAATATGGCCCCTAAGCCAACATTAGAGGCGTCTACCTCTAGGAAGAAGGGAAGCGTCACATCAGGCTGTCGAAGAACAGGAGCAGAAGAGAAGGACTCCTTGATAGACTGAAAAGCTTGAAGGGCCTCGGAGGACCACTGTTTAGTATTAGCCCCCTTGCGGGTCAGGGCCACTATAGGAGAGGCAATGGACGAAAACCCTTGAATGAAGCGTCTGTAATAATTCGCAAATCCTAAAAAGCGTTGGATTGCTCGGAGTGTAGTTGGCGGGGGCCAACGTAATACAGCGTTCACCTTTTCTGGATCCATCTTAAGACCGACTCCGGACACAATGTATCCCAGGAATGGAATCTGGGATAACTCGAATGAACATTTCTCTAGTTTGCAAAATAAAGAATTTCTTCGGAGTCTGGAAAGGACCTCTGCCACATGTTGATGATGAGTGGGCAGATCCTGGGAAAAAATTAATATGTCGTCCAGATAGACGACGACACAGACATACAGCAAGTCCCAGAAGATCTCATTCACGAAACCCTGGAAGACAGCGGGGGCGTTACACAACCCGAAGGGCATAACAAGACATTCATAATGGCCATCCCTGGTGTTAAAAGCTGTCTTCCATTCGTCTCCGGACTTAATCCGGATTAAATTATAGGCACCTCGAAGATCCAACTTGGTAAAGATCCGGGCTCCCTTAATGCGATCAAAAAGTTCAGTAATTAACGGAATAGGGTACCGATTTTTGATGGTAATGACATTGAGTCCACGAAAATCTATACAGGGACGTAATGATCCATCTTTCTTCTTTACGAAAAAGAACCCCGCTCCAGCGGGAGAGGTAGAAGGTTGGCTAAATCCTCGTTGGAGGTTCTCCTTAATATACTCAGATGTTGCTTGAGTCTCAGGTAATGAAAGTGGATACACACGGCCCCTAGGAGGACTCTTGCCAGGTTGTAAGTCAATCGGACAATCCCATGCCCGATGAGGAGGAAGGCGTTCTGACTGAACCTTATCGAACACATCCGCAAAGGAAGCATACTGAGGAGGGAGGCCCGGTGGACATGGTGAAATGGACGACTGCTGTATTTTGAGTGGAACAACTTGAGAGAGACAACGATGACGACATTCGGGACCTCAGGAAGTGACTTGAGGAGTGTTCCAGTCAATCTGAGGGGAATGAAGTTGAAGCCATAGAAGGCCTAGTACGATGGGACTGGTAGTAACAGGAAGGATCAATAAAGAAATTTTTTCTTGGTGTAAGGCTCCAATTTGAAGAGTCATTGGAGACGTACTTTGAGTTAATTATACGTGATCCATCAATAGCAGTAACGGCAATGGGAACCTTTAAGGAAATCACTGGTAGAGACCATTGATTCACTAGGGAACTAGAGATAAAATTTCCAGCAGCTCCAGAATATATAAGTGCTTAAGAGACCAAGGATTTGGTAGCAAAAGAAACGGTGACATCAAAAGCACAAACTTTCACATTCGTAGAACATGGAGAGGACTCCAGGGACCCTAACCTTACCTCTCCAGTACTGGTTAGGGCCTGGCATTTCCCGACTTCCTAGGACATGAGTTCAGCATGTGAGTAGAGTCAGTGCAATAGATACAGAGTCTATTTTTCACTCTTCGTTCTCTCTCCTCAGATGTTAGTTTAGAGCGACCTAGTTCCATAGGTTCTACTGGAGGTGAAGAATGACGAACTTGAGATACTGAGCGAAGAGGCGCTTTGCAGGAAGTTATTCTCTCAGAATCTCTCTCACGAAATCTCATGTCTACACGATGGCAAAGGGAAATCAAATCATCCAAGGAGGAGGGTAACTCTTGAGAGGTCAGTGCGTCTTTAATTTTATCGGAAAGCCCCTGCCAGAAGGCGGCGATCAGTGCCTCAGTGTTCCACTGAAGTTCAGAGGCAAGTATCCGAAATTGAATGACATACTGAGCCACAGTCCGAGATCCTTGGCGTAGTCGGAGGATACTGGAACCTGCTGAGATAACATGACCAGGTTCGTCAGAAATACTTCGAAACGTAGAAATAAACAAGGCACTATCTTGCAATAAAGGGTCATTTCTTTCCCACAGAGGGGAGGCCCATGCGAGAGCCTGTCCGGAAAACAAAGAGATGAGGTAGGCCACTTTGGAACGATGAGTAGAGAAGTTATGAGGTTGAAGTTCAAAATGAACGGAGCATTGATTAAGAAAGCCCCTACAGGTTTTGGGATCTCCATCATATTTAGAAGGAGTAGGCAGGTGTCCCGTGGAAGCGATGGACACCTGGGATGGCACTGGGGAAGGAGATGGAGATACTGGAAGCTCAACGGTTGCTGCTACATTTTGCACAGGGGTTCCTTGGGAGGCTAAAGCCTGACAAAATTGCAACAACTGTTGTTGGCGAACATCTTGTTGTTTGATTCGGGTGACCAGATACTGCAGCATCTCTTTAGCTGTTGGTTCCGATCTTGGGTCTGTCATGGCCTGATCTTACTGTCACGGGCACTAGGAGTCTTGCCCAGGATTTCACCAGATGACTGGGCTTACCAGAGTAGTGAAGCTCACACAACGGTCCTCTGGTAGCGGGGTGACTAGCGGAACAAATATCACAGCAGATGGAGAGAGAATGCCAATGAATAATAGGAAAATCAGTGACTTGCAGCAATCTTTGGTCAAAGAATCAGCGACTAGCTGATATAATGGAAAGGCAGATTTGAACACGGAGATCAGGATGGATGTGAGTAGATGCAGGGAGGTAGCAGGGAAGTCAGTGGTCTGCGTACAGCAAGTTGTACCACTGCTTATCGTGAAGAGACTTGTCCAGGTGCAGGTAGGTAGCGGGGAAGTCAGTGGTCTGCGTATAGCAAGTTGTACCACTGCTTATGGTGAGAAGACTTGTCCAGGTGCAGGTAGGTAGTGGGGAAGTCAGTGGTCTACGTATAGCAAGTTGTACCACTGCTTAATAGGTGAGGATGTGTACAAGTGTTGATGAGTGGAAGCATACAAAGATAATAGGATGGAGACACTGAGAGCACAGAGGAACTTGATCCCAAAAGGTATGCAGCGTGTCCAACAAAGTCTATATAAAGGTATGTGTGGCGCTGCTTGGTAGAGATATATAAAGGTATGTGTGGCGCTGCTTGGTAGAGACTTGCTCAGCACAGATATGCAGGCCAATAATGGATAGTCAATCACATTTATGCATATAACGACTGAGTAGTATGGTTAATTCAAAACAGGTATGCAGCGTAACAATAACAGTCTATAGCGGGTATGGATACCGCTGCTGAGCGTGGAAACTTGTCCTAGCGGATATGGAGAGTAAACGTAGAAAGTCAATAACAGATAGGCATACCGCTATTCAGTAGAACAGTCTGTCCACAGGGAGATGCAGGAACTCTCAGAGACGCTGGACGGCAGAGACGAGTGTAGGAACCACAGGTGAGTAGATCCGGTAATCAGAGTCCAGCTGAGGACACAAGCAGGAAACAGGAGACTGTAGCAGGTATGGAAACCAGCGATGAGTAGCACAGGGAATCCACAGGAACTGAAGACACTAGTAGTACACAGGAGATAGTAGCGGGTATGGAAACCAGCAATGAGTAGATCAGGAATCAGCAGGAAACTGAAGACACTAGTAGAACACAGGGAACACCTTCAGAGACTCACAGGGAATGAGACTCCAAGATCAGGCAATGAGGTAATGCAAACAGGTGCCTAAAATAGGGAGTTGCCTGATCAACATATTGAGATTAAAAGCAACAGACGCAAGAGTTCTTGGGTGCTGCGCATGCGCAGTCCATCAGGATGGTGGACGGCCGTGGTTCAGCATAGGTGCCGGCAGGAAGGCTAGGGAGCCACGCACCAGCGCAGAGGCACTCACGGTCCAGTAAGTGATAGTATTGAATTGTTGACTATTTACATCTGCTAAAATAAATCACTTTGTGCGTTAGAAACACAATACAATCGCTTGTGCAATGCTTATTTGAAAACGATAAAATTACTTTAATAATTTGGGGGCTCTTGAGTTAGGAGGTTACGTTGCCGGAAGGCATGCAACGCTGACGGAATTCGGTTCCTCAACAAAGGGTGGATATTGACGGATGCGTCTCATATGGGAAAGAACGCAATGTGTTCAAAACCTGTTGCCCATTTTGTGTTGAGGAGCCGAATGTCCGCAGTTGCGTAATCTGAAGGAATGCTAACTAGAATCTAGGGACAAGAAAGAAAATTGTTTCTTTTTATTGTCGTTTTGCGTTTTAAAGGGTATTGCATTGCTTAGTGTATGTGTGCTTCCTGTTTAGCGTGTATGAACTTCCGGTATTGTTACCACGTGTTTAAACAATCATCTTCATTGTCTGTTATATATGTAACATAGTCTACATATGTGTTAATATGTTCATAGTCTGTTATATAAGCATTTGTAAAAACCTCTGTAAAACTACAATTGTTTGGGAAATCAATTTTCTGTGCAGAAAACAAAAGGTTGTATGTGAATGGTATGCATAAAGATAAGAGAAGAGTTTGCATACTGTTGAAAAGAGATAGATAAGGGAAGAATTTGCATACTGCTGAAGACAGACAAAGAGGTGATTTACTATTGAAAAGACAGATATCGGTTGCTGCCTGACCAGGGGGACTGGATGGTTGTGTTTGAAATAAGAACACTATTATAGGTAGTATGTGGATTTTTTATGTAACATACGGTGCAGTTTAATATGGTAGTATGTGGATTTTTATGTAGCATACGGTGTTATAAGTAGTATACAGGGTATACGGTGATATGGTAGTATGTGGATTTTTATGTAGCATACGGTGTATTGAAGAAGTACGTGATTTGAATAAGTAGTATACAGGGTATACGGTGAAAACAGATTTTGTGGTAGAGTCAAGGGTATCGAGGAGCTGATAGCCCTTTAGTCCGCAGTGATATTTCTGTGTTAGGAGGTGTGTGGGCGTAGCCTGTGAAACCATCCATGGATAAAAATCTCTAGTAGGTTCTGTTTGAAAGGAGAACAGGTAAAAAGTCTTTTTGTGTAGCATTGAGAAATAGGATGTTTTCACAATGGATGCGAAGCAAACGCTAGAGATAGTTCGTGTTGTGCTGCCTAATGAATGGCCGGTTAGTTCAGCAAGATTTCTCATGTTTAATAAATATGGTGCATACGCAACTGCATATTGCGACAAGTGGGTCAAAATGACCAAGGATTGTGAAAGACCTTTCCCAAACATGGGTAGTTTTGAGTCAGAGGTGTTAAATATTGTTAGAAATAAAGTGCGGTTGATTAAATCAACAAAAACAAGAATTGAACATGATAGCTGTTTAAAATTGTGGCAACAAGAAGGGTACACGTGGCAAGGAAGCGCGTGTCCAGCAGAAGTAAGCGTACTGGAAACAAGCATTCCGGAAGTGTGCGTTGCAAAGCGTGGCGAACTGAACGCAAACACGCCCCCGACAAACTCGGTCGGGGCGGAAAGTACAGCCAATGCCAAAAATGTAAAAACTGTAACTAGTAACTTGTATGTTGTTTTTTTAGTAATGTTAAAAGTAATGTTTCAGGACAAAGAAAAGGAACGATCCCACCAGCAGGGGCAGCGGCTGAAAGTGGTGAAAATAATGTAAAGGTTAACACAGGGGGAGACACCCATTGTACTGCAGCAGCAATTTCAGCAACTAGTTCAGAACATAGTGATTTGGTAGACTTACATCCTGTCTGCACAACAGCAGTTCCCAATGGGAAAGCGGACAGAGATGGTGACGTTCCCGTAAAACATGTAGCAAAGCATGATCCATGGACTAGGTCTGAAATGTTTTCAATTTTGTCTGATTTCCCTGATCCTAGGAAAGATTTGACCAAATGTCAGAAGTTTATTAGATATTATGGTAATGTGTACGAGCCAACTAATAACGATTGGCGAATATTATTGAGGACCTGTCTTCCTCTTAATACTGATATACAAACGTTCATTAAGGATTGTATGTTGGAGGAGGATGAATCCTTAACCGAGGATGATAATCAGGACAATATTAGACATATAATCACACAGTTGGCCATATATTTTCCAGTGATAGTGGACTGGAGTAAAATTTTTACTATCAAGCAAAAAGATAGTGAAAATGCAACAGACTATTTTTGCAGGGCTCTGATGGCAATGGCCAAATATACTGGGGTATCAGACATAAAGGATAATGTACACTACAGCGAGGTTGCTGTTAAAGTTCTAATGGATGGCCTCAGGGAAAACTTGAAAAGAAGGGTGCAAACTTCATTACCAAACGGGAAAGGAATCACTGTAAGTGCTCTCAGGGAGTCAGTTATAGGACATGATAAAAGTATAAATAAACAGAAAGAGACAATAAGTGATAGGGTAATGATGGTAAGTATCCCAGCACTAGAGGGACTGCACACACGACCACCAGCATACAACCCACATAACAGGAAACCTAGAATATTGAGATGTTATAATTGCAGAGAATAAGGACATATTAGGAGAGATTGTAAAAAAAAAAGACACAATACACATAGGGGTGGGTCACGTAGATATCCTCCAAGGAGGAATTCACATAGACTAGAAGACTCACACCTGCCCGCACATGTTATAGCAGCAAATGCTGCGCGGGAAAGCGATAGTCAGCGCTAGGAGTCAGGTCACACATATAGTCCTACAATCAGGCAGGGTAAATGTTAAACTGTGGTAAGTATTAGTGTGTAGGTTACTGATTTAAAAGGTATACTTTGTTGATGTTGCTTGTTTGTTTTATGTTGTCACATATTTGCTTTCCTAAATCGCTGGCCGAAGGTAAAGAATGGAAATGTTTGTTTTGTTTGCTGTTTTAAAATAACTATCTTGTTTTTCTCCTCACAGATAAGAGTACACGAAAGAAATATAGACTTAGTGTTTACAAGGGTGGGATAGAGAAATTAAAAATCACTCTTGAAACACTAATCAGATGAGTCATCAAGAGTTCATTTTTACATTTCTCTGTCATAAGTCAGAAAGTCCGTTGAAAAGGTATGTAGTTAATGCGATACCGAGTTCTTAATGAACAAATGACAGACGACAGCTGGATTGCACGGTTGACGTAAGACCCCCTAGTCAAGTAGGGGGAGGGGTCATAGTTTAGCAAATAGCTAAGGGGATTAGTGGAATGAATACAGCCATTTTCCCCATAGAGTCCAATCCAGCTGTCACTCACCCGTGTGTTCAGAAACCGTGGCCGTCCGCCATCCTGAGGGTCTGCGCATGTGCAGCCCTTATCAAGCCTTCAATACCTGTTGCTTTTAATTGATTGGATGATCAGGCAACCCTCCCTATTTAAACCACCTGTGATCATTACCTGGTTGCCTAATCTTGGAGTCTCATTCCCCATGAGCCTCTGAAGGTGTTCCTGTGTTCCTCGTGTATTCAGCTTCTGCTGATTCCTGTTTACAGCTATTTTGGTTTCCAGACCACTTCAACTCTCCTGTGTTCATCGTGTCTGCACTCAGCTGATTCCTATCTGCTGCCTCTGTTACTACTACAGAGTTCCTGTTCACTTCAACTCTCCTGTGTTCATTGTGCCTGCATTCAGCTGATTCCTATCTGCTGCCTCCGTTACTATTACAGAGTTCCTGTTCGTTCCAAGTCTCCTGTGTTCATCGTGCCTGCACTCAGCTGATTCCTATCCGCTGCCTCCGTTACTACTTCAGAGTTCCTGATCGTCTCAATTCTCCTGTGTTTATCGTGTCAGCTCTCCGCTGCCTCCGTTACTACTACAGGGTTCCAGACCGCCTCTACTCTCCCGTGTTCAGCGTGCCTTCTCTCCGCTGCCTCCACCACTACTACTGGATACCAGATAGCCTCAACTGTCCCGTGTTCATCATGTTTCCAGTTTCACTTACTACTGAGTATTGCTTCGTTGATTATGGATTACCTGCCGTGCGCTGCACCAACCTGATTACTGCTTCCACCCTCCAGTGGTCTCTCCTCCTGCCGGCCTTCAGCCGTTCAGGTATCCCTGCACGTCGCTCTGACAGCCTGCTCTCCTGAACCGCGGTATGCATACTTTCCATTGACTTTGCTTTTGTATTGCATATCCATCTGGACTGAGTTGTGTTCTTCTCCGGAGCCTCCTATCCACGGAAGCTATTGTTACCATTGACTTTGTTTCCTATTGCCTGGATTGCTATTGTGACTTTGTATACTTCAAGCAGCGCTTGTCAATTATTGTTGTACTGTGGATATCATCGTGGGATCAAGTTCTGTGTGCCCCGTGTATACTCTGCTTTACATTCATCTCCTCGTGGCCCTCCTCACATATAGATAGCAGTGGTACAACTTGCTGACGCAGACAACTGACTCCTGTTCCCTGTGACACCAGTTTCAAGTATCCTCTCACATAGCAGTGGTACAACTTGCTACACGCAGACCACTGACTTCCCCGTTACCTACCTTCACCTGGATTCCATTCCTTCACTATAGACAGCGGTACAACTTGCTATACGCAGACCGCTGACTCTCACTACCTCCTCGCTACTCCTGGACATTCCTCCTCACTATAGCAGTGGTACAACTTGCTATACGCAGACCACTGACTCTCCCCACGTTTCCTTGTCCATCTGGTTCCTCGTGTACATTCATCTACTCATTACCAGTTGCTGCTAGTCATAGACTTTCCTTGAGCATTCTCTCACCATCTGCTGTTTCTCCTGTTCCGTTGTCACCCTGCTACCAGAGAACCATAGTATCAGCTATATTACTCTGGTAAGTCCATCATCTGGTGATATCCTGGGCAAAGACTCCTAGTGCCCGTGACAGTAAGATCAGGCCATGACAGACCCAGGTGCGGAACCTACAGCTAAAGAGATGCTGCTGTATCTGGTTACCCGTATTGAACAACAGGATGTTCGCCAACAACATTTGCTGCAATGTTGCCAGGCGTTAGCCTCCCAAAGAACATCTGGGCAAAATATCACAGCTACTGTTAATGCTTCTGTGCCTTCCTCCGTTTCCCCAGTGCCATCCCATGTGTCTACTGCTTCCACGCTACACCTGCCTACTCCCTCAAAATATGATGGAGACCCCAAAACATGCAGGGGTTTTCTAAATCAATGCTCAGTTCATTTTGAGCTTCAACCTCACAATTTCTCTACTCATCGTTCCAGAGTGGCCTATCTCATTTCCTTGTTTTCCGGACAAGCTCTCGCATGGGCTTCCCCTCTGTGGGAAAGAAATTATCCATTATTACAGGATAGTGCCAAATTTATTTCCACGTTTCTAAGTATTTTTGATGAACCTGGTCGTGTTATTTCCGCTGCATCCAGTATCCTCCGTCTACGTCAGGGTTCTCGTACTGTAGGCCAGTACGTCATTCAATTTCGGATATTAGCCTCTGAACATCAGTGGAACACTGAAGCGTTAATTGCCGCCTTCTGGCAGGGGCTTTCTGATAAAATTAAAGATGCACTGACTACTCAAGAATTACCTACTTCTCTAGAAGATTTGATTTCTCTTTGCCACCGTGTAGACATGAGATTTCGTGAAAGAGAGTCTGAAAAAACAACTTCATTTAAAGCACCTCTTCGTTCAAGCCCTCAATTTCGCCCAGTTTCATCTCCGGCGATACCCATAGAGATAGGTTGCTCCAAATTAACTTCAGAGGAGAGGGACCGAAGAGTAAAAAATAGACTTTGTATCTATTGTGCTGATTCTACTCATATGCTCAATTCATGCCCTAAAAAATCGGGAAATGCCAGGCCCTAACCAGTTCTGGAGAGGTGAAGTTAGGGTCCCTGGAGTCCTCTCCATGTTCTACGAAATTAAAAGTTTGTGCTTTTGATGTTACAGTTTCCTTTGCTACCAAATCCTTTAAGTCCCAAGCACTTATTGACTCTGGAGCTGCAGGAAATTTTATTTCTAAATCCCTCGTGAATCAATGGTCCCTACCAGTGATTACCTTGAAAATACCTATTACTGTGACTGCTATCGATGGATCACGCATTATTAATGGTCTCATCACCCAGAGCACGTCTCCAGTAACCCTTCAAATTGGTGTATTACACCAGGAAGAAATTTCATTTTTAATTCTTCCTGTTACTACCAGTCCGATTGTATTAGGCCTTCCATGGCTTCAACGTCACTCTCCTCAGATTGACTGGCACACTCCTCAAGTTACGTCTTGGGGGCCTGAATGTCATCATCATTGCCTCTCTCAAGTCGTTCCTCTCAAACATAGCAATCCTCCATTTCACCTTGTTCACCGGGACTTCCTCCTCAGTATGCTTCTTTTGCCGATGTATTTGATAAAACTCAGTCTGAACGTCTTCCTCCTCATCGTTCATGGGACTGTCCGATTGATCTTCAACCTGGCAAGACTCCTCCCAGGGGACGTGTGTATCCACTTTCGTTACCTGAAACTCAAGCTACATTTGAATACATCCAAGAGAATCTCCAGCGAGGATTTATTCGACCTTCTACCTCTCCCGCTGGAGCAGGGTTTTTCTTCGTAAAAAAGAAGGATGGGTCATTACGCCCCTGCATAGATTTTCGTGGACTTAAAGCCATAACTATCAAAAATCAGTATCCCATTCCATCAATTACTGAGTTATTTGATCATATCAAGGGAGCCCGGATCTTTACCAAGTTGGATCTTCGTGGTGCCTACAATTTAATTCGAATCAGGTCCGGTGACGAATGGAAGACAGCTTTCAACACCAGAGACGGGCATTATGAATATTTAGTAATGCCCTTCGGGTTATGTAATGCCCCCGCTGTTTTCCAGGGTTTCATTAATGAGATCTTTCGGGACTTGTTATATGTTTGTGTCGTCGTCTATCTGGATGACATATTGATCTTTTCGCAGGACCTGCCTTCTCATCAGCAACATGTGGCAGAGGTCCTTTCCAGACTCCGGAAAAATTCATTATTCTGCAAGTTAGAAAAATGTTCATTCGAGTTGCCCCAGATTCCATTTCTGGGATATATTGTCTCCGGAGTTGGTCTTCAGATGGATCCAGAAAAGGTGAATGCTGTGTTACATTGGCCTCAGTCAACTACTCTTCGTGCAATTCAGCGTTTTTTAGGTTTTGCCAATTACTATAGACGCTTCATTCAAGATTTTTCCTCGATTGCATCTCCTATTGTGGCCCTAACTCGTAAAGGGGCCAATACTAAACAATGGTCCTCTGAGGCTCTTCAAGCCTTCCAGTTTCTCAAAGAGTCCTTCTCCTCTGCTCCTGTTCTTCGACAGCCTGATGTGACGCTTCCCTTCTTCCTAGAGGTAGATGCCTCTAATGTTGGTTTAGGAGCCATTCTCTCCCAAAGATCGGAGCAACAAAAATTCCATCCTTGTGCCTTTTACTCTCGGGGTCTTCTGCCTGCGGAGAAGAATTATACCATCGGGGACAAGGAGTTGCTGGCTATAAAAGTAGCATTAGAGGAATGGAGATATTTGTTGGAGGGAGCTCGTCATCCTGTGACAATTTTTACTGATCATAAAAATTTGTCATATTTACAGTCTGCTCAATGTTTGAATCCTCGTCAAGCAAGATGGTCTCTTTTCTTTTCTCGTTTTGAACTAATCATAACCTTCAAACCAGCTGCAAAAAATAAAAAAGCAGACGCCCTATCTCGAGCTTTTGTGACGTCCTCAGACGTTGAAGATGGTCCCAACCACTCTATATTAGACCCCAAATGGGTTTCTCTGGCTGCTTCTTCCACTAAGGTGCTACCATTTGGGAAAACCCTCATGCCTCCTGCTCTTAGGAAGAAAATCCTTTTGTGGTTTCACTCTTCTCGTTTTTCTGGACACTCTGGTGAACGCAAGACCTTTGAAATTCTTTCTCGAAGTTACTGGTGGCCTTCTATGAGGAAAGATGTCAAAGATTTTGTGGCTGCGTGTGATTTGTGTTCCCAGTTTAAGACTCCCCGCAGAACTCCAGCGGGTTTGCTTCAACCACTACCCATTCCTTCCAAGCCGTGGACCCATATTAGTATGGACTTTGTTACTGATCTTCCTCCTAGTAAAAACTGCAATACTATTTGGGTAGTGGTGGACAGATTTTCGAAGATGGCACATTTCGTTCCTTTGACCGGTTTACCTTCTTCATCTACTCTGGCTGATTATTTCATCAAAGAAATCTTCCGTTATTCATAGATGTCCTTCCGAGATTGTTTCAGATAGAGGAGTACAATTCGTTTCCAGATTCTGGCGGGCCCTCTGTAAGACCTTGGGTATCCGATTATCACTCTCATCCTCCTACCATCCTCAATCAAACGGACAAACCGAAAGGGTCAATCAAGATCTTGAGACTTTTATAAGGATGTTCTCTTCAGCCAACCAAGACAACTGGGTAGATTTGCTTCCATAGGCTGAATTCGCTCATAACAACATGTATCATGAGTCATCTTCTAAAACTCCATTCTTTGTGGTTTACGGTCACCATCCGTCTTTTCCGGAATTTCCTGCCCTCCCTCCCACCCAAGTTCCTGCTGTAGAGACTGTTTGTCAGACCTTCAAAAATATTTGGTCTCAGGTCAAAACCTGTTTAAAGAAAACATCTGCCAGATATAAGTCTTTTGCAGATAAAAAGAGACGGGCTATTCCACCACTGAAAATCGGAGATCCTGTGTGGTTATCAACCAAAAATATTCATTTGAAGGTCCCATCTATGAAGTTTGCTCCTCGTTTTATTGGTCCGTATAAGATCATTCAAGTGATAAATCCAGTTTGTTTTAAACTTCTACTACCTAAGTACCTTCGTTTTTCCAATGCCTTCCATGTGTCTTTGCTCAAACCTCTTATCATCAACCGTTTCTCGATCCCTCCTTCAGCACCTCGGCCAGTTCAAATTCATCAAGAGGAGGACTTTGAGATTACTCACATATTGGATGCAAAAATTTCGCGAGGAGTTCTTCGTTTCCTCGTTCATTGGAAGGGCTTTGGTCCTGAAGAGCGGTCATGGATCAAAGCAGAAGATCTCAACGCTCCAGCTCTTCTTAAGAAGTTTTATTCCAAGTTTCCGGACAAACCCGGTTCCAGGTGTTCTGTGCCCACCTTTAAAAGGGGAGGTACTGTCACTCACCGGACTGTGAGTGCCATTTCCTGTGTGTTCAGGAACCGTGGCCGTCCGCCATCCTGAGGGTCTGCGCATGTGCAGCCCTTATCAAGCCTTCAATACCTGTTGCTTTTAATTGATTGGATGATCAGGCAACCCTCCCTATTTAAACCACCTGATCATTACCTGGTTGCCTGATCTTGGAGTCTCATTCCCCATGAGCCTCTGAAGGTGTTCCTGTGTTCCTCGTGTATTCAGCTTCTGCTGATTCCTGTTTACTGCTATTGTGGTTTCCAGACCACTTCAACTCTCCTGTGTTCATCGTGCCTGCACTCAGCTGATTCCTATCTGCTGCCTCCGTTACTACTACAGAGTTCCTGTTCACTTCAACTCTCCTGTGTTCATCGTGTCTGCACTCAGCTGATTCCTATCTGCTGCCTCCGTTACTACTACAGAGTTCCTGTTCACTTCAACTCTCCTGTGTTCATCGTGCCTGCATTCAGCTGATTCCTATCTGCTGCCTCCGTTACTATTACAGAGTTCCTGTTCGTTCCAATTCTCCTGTGTTCATCGTGCCTGCACTCAGCTGATTCCTATCCGCTGCCTCCGTTACTACTTCAGAGTTCCTGATCGTCTCAACTCTCCTGTGTTTATCGTGTCAGCTCTCCGCTGCTTCCGTTACTACTACAGGGTTCCAGACCGCCTCTACTCTCCCGTGTTCAGCGTGCCTTCTCTCCGCTGCCTCCACCACTACTACTGGATACCAGACAGCCTCAACTCTCCCGTGTTCATCATGTTTCCAGTTTCACTTACTACTGCTTCCTGAGTATTTCTTCGTTGATTCTGGATTACCTGCCGTGCGCTGCACCAACCTGATTACTGCTTCCACCCTCCAGTGGTCTCTCCTCCTGCCGGCCTTCAGCCGTTCAGGTATCCCTGCACGTCGCTCTGACAGCCTGCTCTCCTGAACCGCGGTATGCATACTTTCCATTGACTTTGCTTTTGTATTGCATATCCATCTGGACTGAGTTGTGTTCTTCTCTGGAGCCTCCTATCCACGGAAGCTATTGTTACCATTGACTTTGTTTCCTATTGCCTGGATTGCTATTGTGACTTTGTATACTTCAAGCAGCGCTTGTCAGTTATTGTTGTACTGTGGATATCATCGTGGGATCAAGTTCTGTGTGCCCCGTGTATACTCTGCTTTACATTCATCTCCTCGTGCCCCTCCTCACATATATATAGCAGTGGTACAACTTGCTGACGCAGACAACTGACTCCTGTTCCCTGTGACACCAGTTTCAAGTATCCTCTCACATAGCAGTGGTACAACTTGCTACACGCAGACCACTGACTTCCCCGTTACCTACCTTCACCTGGATTCCATTCCTTCACTATAGACAGCGGTACAACTTGCTATACGCAGACCGCTGACTCTCACTACCTCCTCGCTACTCCTGGACATTCCTCCTCACTATAGCAGTGGTACAACTTGCTATACGCAGACCACTGACTCTCCTCACGCTTCCTTGTCCATCTGGTTCCTGTACATTCATCTACTCATTACCAGTTGCTGCTAGTCATAGACTTTCCTTGAACATTCTCTCACCATTATTATTATTATTATTAATATTTATTTATAAGGCGCTACAAGGCATCCGCAGCGCCGTACAGAGACAAACAAAATCACAATACAATGGGAGACAGCACAGTACAGTAAACACAGCAACTCAGTACGCTCAATGCACAGCTAGAGAGGGCGGGGAAGGGGGAGGGAGGATCCGAAAATGACGGGGCCCAAGAAGGGGGGCGTGGAAGACAGGGAGACCCCCAGGGGGGAGGAGGGAGCGAAAGTGGATGTGGGGTGGAGGACCTTTGAGGAGGAGGGCTAAGTAGCTGGAGAGCAGAGTTAGAAGTGGTGGAAACAGGAGGAGAGATGGCCCTGCTCAGAGGAGCGTACAATCTAAGGGGAGGGGTGGACAGACAGAGAGACGCAGGGGAGAGAGGGAGAGTAGGGGGACAGAGGCAGAAGATAAGGTAGGAAGTTAAGTGGGAGACAGAAAGGCTTTAAGAAAAAGGTGGGTTTTTAGGGCCCGTTTGAAGCTGGATAGATTAGGGGAAGTTCTGATGGAGGGAGGGAGCTTGTTCCAGTGGAGGGGGGCAGCGCGGGCGAAGTCTTGGATACGCGCGTGGGAGGAGGTTATAAGGGGGGAAGAGAGGCGACGGTCAGAGGCAGAACGGAGAGGGCGGGATGGAGCATGAATAGAGAGGAGGGTGGAGATGTAGGGCGCAGTGGAGTTGGCGAGGGCCTTGTAGGTGAGTGTGAGGAGCTTAAAGAGGATTCTGAAGGGGAATGGGAGCCAGTGAAGGGCTAGGTAGAGGGGGGAGACAAAAGAGGAGCGGCGAGAGAGGAAAATAAGCCTAGCTGCAGCGTTAAGGACGGATCGAAGGGGATCGAGATGAGAGTGGGGGAGGCCAGTGAGGAGGAGGTTGCAGTAGTCCAGGCGGGAGATGATCAGAGAGTGGATAAGGCATTTGGTGGCATCTTGGGAGAGGAAGGGCCGGATGCGAGCGATGTTGCGCAGCTGGAAGCGGCAGGATTTAGCAAGAGAGAGGATGTGGGGGCCAAAGGAGAGAGAGGAGTCGAGGATGACACCAAGGCAGCGAAGTTGGGGGACAGGGGAGATAGAGGTGTTGTCGACAGTGATGGAGAGGTCAGAAGGGGATGGGGTATGAGAGGGAGGAAAAACTATGAGCTCAGTTTTGGCAAGGTTAAGTTTGAGGAATCGAGAGGACATCCAGGAGGAGATGGCAGAGAGGCAGGCGGACACCCTAGAGAGGAGGGAGGGAGAGAGATTAGGAGAGGAGAGGTATAGTTGAGTGTCGTCAGCGTAAAGGTGGTAGCTGAAGCCGAAGGAGCTGATGAGTTCACCCAGGGAGGAGGTGTATAGAGAGAAGAGTAAGGGTCCCAGAACAGAGCCCTGAGGGACCCCGACTGGAAGGGTGGATGGGGGGGAGAGAGACCCAGAGGTGGTGACAGAGAAGGAACGGTGAGTAAGGTAAGAGGTGAACCAGGACAGGACCGGGCCGGAGAGGCCGAAAGACTGGAGGGTGTGAAGGAGGAGGGGGTGGTCAACGGTGTCAAAGGCTGCAGAGAGGTCAAGGAGGATGAGAAGGGAGAAGTGGCCCCTGGCTTTTGCAGAGAGGAGGTCATTGGTGACTTTAGCCAGGGCAGTTTCAGTGGAGTGGAGGGGGCGGAAACCAGACTGGAGAGGATCAAGGAGGGAGTATTCAGAAAGGTAGGAGGTGAGACGGCTGCAGACGAGCCTCTCAAGAATTTTGGAGGCAAATGGGAGAAGAGATATGGGGCGATAGTTCGAGAGAGAAGTGGAGTCGAGATTAGGTTTCTTAAGAATGGGGGATACGAGAGCATGTTTGAAGGAGGAGGGGAAGATGCCAGTGGAGAGGGAGAGATTAAAGAGGTGAGCGAGGTGGGAGCAGGTGGTGGGGGAAAGGGAGCGAAGAAGGTGGGAGGGGATGGGATCCAGGGATCCACCATCTGCTGTTTCTCCTGTTCCGTTGTCACCCTGCTACCAGAGAACCATAGTACCAGCTATATTACTCTGGTAAGTCCATCATCTGGTGATATCCTGGGCAAAGACTCCTAGTGCCCGTGACACCAGCTGTCATTTGTGTTGTAAAATCTCCCTTTCTGCATGTATGTTTGTATTAAAATCTTTGTATTCCTATTATTCATTGCTTTCTTATTTCTCATTCTTTACATCTATGCTAGTACCTCTCTATCTTTCTTTCTCTCTCTCTCTCTCTCTCTCTTTCTTTTTCTCTCTCTTTCTCTCTCTCTCTCCCTGCTCTGGTAGAGATAAAAACAGACACAGTCTCATCAATGGGGCTAAGACATATTTTTTTATTTTTTTTTACATAAGACAAGTTCAGGGATACACACACTAGATTGACATGAGTTACAGAACCAGTCAGGGGTTTTGTTTTCATGTGTATAGAAACTGCTGATTTTAAGCAGAAAGGTTTTTTTTGGGAGGAAATACGATTCATGTTATATAGATTGTATATCTGTTTTGTTTTTTTGTTTTTTGTTTTTTTGTTTCGTGCCTCCTGTACAAAAAAGTGCCTTTATATGGATGCACAAAGGGTGGAGACAGGAGATGGCTGGAGGATAGGCATACAGATATGCATCTCTGTATAGAACATTGGAATGAAACCCTAGAAAATGTAGAATTTTCGTGTTTTATAATTTTCTCACTGTTAGACAGACATGTACTGGGTACTGTTATATTTGAAGAAAGTATTATAGAAATAGACCCCTTTGTTTTTCTCACTTAGTCAAGTAGCTGAATGTAAGGTACTGAGAATGGCATGTGAGTTGGCAGAGGGAAAAATCGATTGATATACATTGGTCTTCAGCATTTTTCTAGTCTAGGGGGCGATGTTGAGTTAACTGAAAAATCGTTTTATAGCAATACCAGCACATGATTAGGACACTACATAGAGGACTTTATACAGTGACACAGTTACCAACTGAAGTAGCTGTTAGTAAAGTCCACACTTACACACACCACCACAAATTGCTGTTACACCAGGGCGAACACAGCTGTCAAATAGACAGCAGGGTTTTATGTGACAGCTAACAAATCTATGTTGTGTTTTGTTTTTCGTTGTATTGTTTTAGTTTTAAAATGTGAACACACACATTCACGCATACACATATTAGTTAATATATAAAGATTTGGGTTACCTGAAGAATTTCTCCAGGTGAAACAAATCCACGTCATCCAATTACCCCCATGCAGGATTCTCAAGTCTACAGTGGTGTACCAATGAAATATGTCTGGGTAAAGGTGTATTGAAATGCGTCTAATGTATTACTGTGTCATACTCAAAGCTTTTGTTATTCAATGTGACAGTCCTAGAGTTATAATAGATGATAGTGGTATTCATGTTATTGATAATAGAGGTATAATGTATGAGTAGTGGTAACAAATCACATACTTTCAATTATCCATAAACCAGTGTGAACATAAAGTAGAGATGGGCGGGTCCGGTTCTCCGAGAACCGAACCCACCCGAACTTTGGGTATCCGAGTACCGAGCTGAGCAGCTCGGTACTCTCCCGCCCGTTCCGAATCCAAATCGAGGCCGAACGCCATTGTGACGTCGTCGGATCTCGGGGCTCGGTTCTCGCGATACTTCAACTTTATAAATACACGCCTCCACAGCAATCCATCGCCATTTGACAGAGGGAGAGAGCAGGGTGTAGTCATAGGCTGATTAGAGCAGGGACAGAGAATACAATATTGTTCTTGCAATTGCTCTAACCAAAATCGCTAGTGCAGAGAGGAGCATAGAGGTTTATTATTTTTTCTTAATATTTGGCACTCCCCAGCGCTTTTGGGGTGTGCCCCATAATTGTGCATAAATATTTCTGGCTGTCAAAAGTCATATCTGTCAGCAGTGTATAAAAATAGTCAGGTTCTGGGCGCTTGTAAAGGAAAGATATATCAATTTAATATGGATAGGTCCACAATACGCTCCGGCCGGAACGAGACAGCTTAGATGTGTTAAACAATTAACATGCATCAATTGACACTGCCGAAAACAATGATAATGGTAAAAAACACTACAAACTCAGTGTGATTGCAAATATGGTTAGAGTGCACTTGCAAGCTACTAAAATATGAAATAACAATTGATATGAACCGCAAAAAGAAAATGTAAGGAAATATAATGTCCAGAGTTGTTTATTTATTTTTATTTTTATTTTTATTTATTTATTTATTTTTGTTCATTTCATATATATACCATGTACATCACCCATTAATATTTATGCAACCAGATCTATTTATATATATTTTTCTATATATGTTCAAACATGCTCTTTTTTGTTTTGCAACTAGTGCACTATTGTTTTCTTTTGTTTTTTTCCATCATGCCTGTTGGATTGTTGTGCAATCACCAGTACTCAGATTTATTCACTAATTACTTAATTACTCCATTGCCTCTTGGCTGATTGGCACATCCGGATCTCTTTAAAAACTGGCTAGGAAGACCACTTGGACATTACTATCCCTGAGGAAGCCCACTGGCCATTTCCACCGGGCGAAACGCGTTGGAGACTGTCCCTCAACTCAGTTTTATTCAACTTACTAGCATGCTAGCATCTTACATTACCATATACAGACATCCACATCGGAGACCAGCCTGTAGCGTGTATGCGCTCATCCGCAGCGGCACTACCGCTTCCCCTGTTTAGCCTCAACTTTATGAGAAAGAGAGAGACTACGTTTGGGGATTAGGAGGACTACATCCACATCAGAGACCAGCCTGTAGCGTGTATGCGCTCATCCGCAGCGGCACTACCGCTTCCCCTGTTTAGCCTCAACTTTATGAGAAAGAGAGAGACTACGTTGGGGATTAGGAGGACTACATTTGGATCATCACCACCTATATTCTGCTGGGTACCTGTCCATTATTGGAGGCATTTTGATATCCATACATTTAATCTCAACACGGAGATATCCCGCTGCGTGCACACGCTATTTGAGCGGGATCATTTTTTCTTTTAACAAGAAGGAGAGGATTTCCTTTTAGGAACTAGAAGAACTTTCTTCCTCATTCTTGTTTTAATAATTGGCATTCTGCTGGGTGCTTTTTATCATTGAAATCAACGTTATATCTAACCTCATCAGCACAGACTCTGGGACTGCTACTAAGTGCCTGTCTGCATTAATGACAGCCAGACATCCCTGCTTCGTGTGAGTAACGGCTACCAATTTCATTTTTGCTTGCATTTTTCATCATCACCAACATTTTTATTTTTCAACTCTGGACATTATATTTCCTTACATTTTCTTTTTGCGGTTCATATCAATTGTCATTTCATATTTTAGTAGCTTGCAAGTGCACTCTAACCATATTTGCAATCACACTGAGTTTGTAGTGTTTTTTACCATTATCATTGTTTTCGGCAGTGTCAATTGATGCATGTTAACTGTTTAACACATCTAAGCTGTCTCGTTCCGGCCGGAGTGTATTGTGGACCTATCCATATTAAATTGATATATCTTTCCTTTACAAGCGCCCAGAACCTGACTATTTTTATACGTATCTAACATTGTTGGGAGTTTAGGGGTCCCCCATACACTCTCAGGTTCGCATTTGGCTGCTTCATATATTTGGAGGAAGCGCAGCCTATCCCTCTTTTTCAATATCTGTCAGCAGTATCTACCAACTAATTTTTAGCACTCCTCAGTGCTTTTGGGGTGTCCCCCCTAATTGTGCATTAATATTTCTGGCTGTCAAAAGTCATATCTGTCAGCAGTATCTACTAAATAATTTTTAGCACTCCTCAGTGCTTTTGGGGTGTCCTTCCTAATTGTGCATTAATATTTCTGGCTGTCAAAAGTCATATCTGTCAGCAGTATCTACTAAATAATTTTTAGCACTCCTCAGTGCTTTTGGGGTGTCCTCCCTAATTGTGCATTAATATTTCTGGCTGTCAAAAGTCATATCTGTCAGCAGTATCTACTAAATAATTTTTAGCACTCCTCAGTGCTTTTGGGGTGTCCTCCCTAATTGTGCATTAATATTTCTGGCTGTCAAAAGTCATATCTGTCAGCAGTATCTACTAAATAATTTTTAGCACTCCTCAGTGCTTTTGGGGTGTCCCCCCTAATTGTGCATTAATATTTCTGGCTGTCAAAAGTCATATCTGTCAGCAGTATCTACTAAATAATTTTTAGCACTCCTCAGTGCTTTTGGGGTGTCCTTCCTAATTGTGCATTAATATTTCTGGCTGTCAAAAGTCATATCTGTCAGCAGTATCTACTAAATAATTTTTAGCACTCCTCAGTGCTTTTGGGGTGTCCTCCCTAATTGTGCATTAATATTTCTGGCTGTCAAAAGTCATATCTGTCAGCAGTATCTACTAAATAATTTTTAGCACTCCTCAGTGCTTTTGGGGTGTCCTTCCTAATTGTGCATTAATATTTCTGGCTGTCAAAAGTCATATCTGTCAGCAGTATCTACTAAATAATTTTTAGCACTCCTCAGTGCTTTTGGGGTGTCCCCCCTAATTGTGCATTAATATTTCTGGCTGTCAAAAGTCATATCTGTCAGCAGTATCTACTAAATAATTTTTAGCACTCCTCAGTGCTTTTGGGTTGTCCTCCCTAATTGTGCATTAATATTTCTGGCTGTCAAAAGTCATATCTGTCAGCAGTATCTACTAAATAATTTTTAGCACTCCTCAGTGCTTTTGGGGTGTCCTCCCTAATTGTGCATTAATATTTCTGGCTGTCAAAAGTCATATCTGTCAGCAGTATCTACTAAATAATTTTTAGCACTCCTCAGTGCTTTTGGGGTGTCCTCCCTAATTGTCCATTAATATTTCTGGCTGTCAAAAGTCATATCTGTCAGCAGTATCTACCAAATAATTTTTAGCACTCCCAAGTGGTTTGCGCTCAGAATGGATTCAAAGCAGTCCACATATGATCTGAATGAGCAACCAGGTTCTGTAACCAGTCCTTATGTTAGTGTTCCCAGTACGTCATCTGGCCAAGGCGATGTCAAACAACAGAGTGTTTCCAAATTAGTGCAAAAAACAAAAACCCAAAAAAAATTTACTGTATTGAAGCGAAAAAGAAGTGTAACTGAGCAAAAGTTAAGTGACGATAAAAAAAATATTGCAAGCATGCCATTCTACACACGCAGTGGCAAAGAGAGAATGAGGCCTTCACCTTTGACTATTAGTGGCAGATCCCAAAAAGTTACCCAGCCTACAATTGGTGCACAGCTACTGTTACGCGTCAAAACCGAGCTGCAAGATAACAGTGAGGCATTACAGGAGAATATTTGCTATGATTCACAAATGACAACAATCCCTGTGGAGAGTCCATCCAACAGTGGGATGTCTAATCGTGAGCATTCTGCTGATGTGTGCCTTAATAGCCCGAGTGTAGCCGGTGATACCCAAATTGAGGATGCCACTTTGGAATTAGAAGAGGATGAGGGGGAGATTTGTGTAGGCGACGAGGGCGCTAATGATGATTATGATGCAGACAGATACCAAATTGCCTTTCTCAATTTCTATTTATATTCTAGATTATATAACGGCTGAATAGTTTTCTATTTTACTCCTAGTGGAGAGAGGATCTGATGAAGACAGATACCAAACTGCCTTTGCCCATTTCAATTTATATTGTACAGTATATAACGGCTGAATTTATTAGTATTTTATACAAGTGGAGGGGGGCCTAGAGAGACAGAAACCAAACTGTCTTTCTCCATGTCAATTAATATTGTACAGTCTATAATGGCTGGATTTTTTGGTATTTTATACAAGTGGAGGGGGGCCTAGAGAGACAGAAACCAAACTGGCTTTCTCCATGTCAATTAATATTGTACAGTCTATAATGGCTGAATTTTTTGTTTTTTTAAAAAAGTGGAGGGGGGCCTATAGAGACAGAAAGCAAACTGTCTTTTTCCATTTCTTTACATATTTAACTATAAGTGTAGGGTGTAATATACATCCAAAGACGATGGCTGCATTGCCAATATGCATAGATGGAGAGGAAGACAATCTGTTTTGTGTGTAGAATAAATGAAGGCCTACCAACGAAGAATTAAACAGTTTTTTTGGATGATTTATTACCTCAACAATTAGATTACTTATCTCTAAAACAGTTGGAGCACTAAATTGGGTTATTTTAGGCACAAAAACATGGATTTTCCAACAAAATAGCAAAACAAAACCAAACAAAACCAAAACCAAAACCAAAACACGCAATGGTGGTTTTGCAAAACCAAAACCAAAACCAAAACACGACGGTAATCCAGATCCAAAACCGAATCCAAAACCAAAACACGGGGGTCAGTGACCATCTCTAACATAAAGTAATGATACTAGGTAGAACAAATTGAATAGAATAAGAGTTGGAACTCGATTGAAGTGACTGATAGCTTAGGCCACTAGTCCTTCCCTACTACCAAAAGGTCACTCCTGGGTAGCCTCTTAACCTGACGATTTTTGAGATGTTCTTGACCCCTCTTGGGATGAGATTGTAACTGAAAAAAACTAGGTTAGTCCTTGAGAGAAGGTAAACAGTGAGACAGCAACCGAGAACGTCCAAAACACTGTTTCCTGAAAAGTCACACTTACTGTCAGGATGTTGGATCGGGAGAGTAAGTTGTGGAGCAGTAATTTCTTAGGCTCAGGTTATTTGACAGACAGGTACCAGGTGTAGGCTACCAGCATCACGGCTTGAAGGGTAGCAGAGACACACTGGTGCCCATTCCACCCACTGCAGAGTGGCCAACACTCAGAAAAGGGTCCAAGAACACTCATGAGTATGTTTTGGAAGGCCTCTAATGCAGTTAGTAGCACCTGAGCCAAAGGCTAAGACAGTTGTCCAGCATGAAGTTGTAGTTTTTCCTGTTTTGTGTTCTTTCATTTCATTCTCTTCTCGGGACGGTCAATTCTTTTAATTATTAGCAGGTGACAGAGGCTGGTTCAGGTAATGATGTTGAGGAATTGGGGATGAAGGAGAAGTTAGTAGCATAATCGGTCCAGCCAATTACTCTATTCAATTCAGAGGTAAAGGAAAATTGAAAAAACCTGGAGCTTGGAGAAAGTGCGAGGGGCTATTGTCTGAGTAGCATTACGTCCGTAAGTACGGTAACCCCATAGTTAAAAAAAAGAGATACACCCAGCGATGCCAGTCCAGTAATATTCGGACTTGAGCATGCATCCTTGAGAATGATTATCATTCTTGGGAGGGTAAGGTTTTAGACCAAACAAAGTGCTGGGCGTGCTCTCACATACCTTAGTGATTATATCAAGTAGGACTAGTTCTCTTCCCACTAAATATTCTTGAGGTACCCGAACTATGGGTGGGAGGTCACTAGGGGAAAAAGTACGACACCTAGGTCCCTTAGTCTGAAGTCTCCCAATGCTTTGCAAGCCAATCACTGTTAAATATGAGTATTGGGAGACTGAGAAGAACGAACAGACTATAGCCCGCCCACAAGTGTTGAAAAGAACTGATGACATTATTAGAAGTGTTTATATTAACGCAAGCTGAAGGATATTGTATATGACATTATTGATAGACATAGGATGATGCTATTGATGAACATGAAGTGTTAAATGTATTCTGAGCTTAAAGACATGCGTTGGACAGAAGAACCTGTTAAACTTGAAGAACTGTAGTAGAGTATTCTGTATAGCTGATACATGTTCTATTGTACCTTGTACCTTTCCAAATAAAGTATTACGTGTTTTAATGCACCCTTGAAGGGCATACAAAAGGTTATCTCCAAGCTCCAGAAATGTACAGTCTATAGTAAAAGAAGAAATCGTTTTGAGGATTAAGACTCTGTCTTATGATAACTTGTTTAGATCTACAAACAGCGTGGTCATACCCCAAGGGTGATTTGCATTACATAGCAATGAAACGTGGTACTGAGATCCTGAATATAACATCTTTAAGGTGATAGTTTATTGTACTATCAAAGGGTGGAACTGTCGAAGTCGTATAATTGGATGAACGAAAGTATATTGGTTAATATTGTTTTATTGGCCGATTGCACTCAGTATGCCACGCTACACGTGGCATACGGCGATCGCATGGTAAAATACGCACGCACACACTCGCATGACAACATTTAGTTATTTATGTAATTCATATTCATATTGGATCCATTACACAGTAATTTATGAGCAGACAGTATTTGGTTTATTATTAGTTTATATATTATGATTATATGTACACTTTAGTGCTATCTAAGGTTCAGGTTATGGGAAATGTTTCATGTCTGATATCATACTAATCCCCTATTCATCAGCAGCTGTCTGGTTCCACCGCCGAAGAGATCGCATATTGCATATTTTAGTTATTGATGTTAGGGATTAAATAGCCAGATTGATATCAGAATGTGAAATGCTAATGAATTCATTGTAACTGGAGCACATCCCCTGGAGAGACGACCCCCACCTTTCGATTCCTTAGATTGAATCAGCCTATGACCTGTTTACCCTGGAACCACCCTTGTCTGGACCTATAGAAACAAGCTACGTCATCTCTATTGTTCACTCTATAACACTGACTGCATATATGATCATAGCTGTGCACCCAGCTCTCAGACTTCACTGATCACAGTATTCAAAGGTGAATCACTGTCCAGGGGTGCCCGTGGTTAGCGCAGCGAGCGCATGCGTTAGCAGCGGTATATATGTATCTTTTAGTATTGGCTGTACTGTACTGTATCATAATATAATAATGTATTGAATTGTTGACTATTTACATCTGCTAAAATAAATCACTTTGTGCGTTAGAAACACAATACAATCGCTTGTGCAATGCTTATTTGAAAACGATAAAATTACTTTAATAGGGGATTGGATCTTTGCCAGAAACAAATGGACAAGGTGCCAGAAAGTTTTCCTGCCACTTGGCAGTTTTCCCTCGAATATGTGGGGGAGGGAAGCATGGCCTTCAGAAACAGAGGACAGGCCAAGGGACTATTTGCAGTTGGGCAATTAAGGGTAGACAAGGCACCCAAGGGATGTTGGACTACAACTCTCCTACCATGGATGTGTGCACCGGAGTGGCCCAGTTTTATTGTTGACTCATCTTATGACACAGGGCAGCATAGACCCCCACTCCAGCTGGGTGGGATGATATGCCTGCAGCCATGGAACCCGGGTGGGAGATTGAGGAACTGTGTACTGCTGTCTACCTTACTATCAGACCCAGGAGAAACCACAGCAGGCCAGATATTTTGGACTTGGGGGGAGAAAGGTTTACTTGGGGCAAGGGAGCCACTGGGGAACAAGGGCTAAAAAAGTGGGGGAGGTATATGTGACGAAATGAGTGTGATAACCCTGTGAGCATTGTTTCTCATTTCTCACATAATGTGGATTATAGCAAGTACTTTTTATAGCCCATGCTTTTGTTCCCCAGCTCACCAGACTACAACTGCATTGTCCAATAACATGTGGCTATGGGGACATTGTAGTTCAGTGTACATATATATATTGTGTATTGCATATTGATGACTTGCAGTAAGGTTGCTATTCATTATCTTTAAAGTGAAGCCAGGGGGATTATGGGTAGGGATAAGGTTGTAAAATGCTGGAGTGGGAAAACTAATTAGTGTCCATTGTTCTCACCGGCTAGTCCAGACAGGCCATCTAACAGGGGAGGTTTTGTGGAAGGACAGCTCATCTTCAATCCCCTCTCCAACCCCCGAAGTCCAGCACTGACCAATGGTTAAAGAGAATAGACCCGGGGGTTTGCAAAGGGAGGGGAAAGACTGTGGAAATTAGACCCAAGATATAAGGAGTCAGTCCAAGGGGGAAGGGTGTTCATTCTGGGATTTCATTCATAAAGACTGCAGGATTTAGTTTTGAGTTGTCATTCTCTACTAAAGTCTATATATGCAGCTGAGAGAGATCCATGGATCGTGAAGTCTGGACAGTCAGGTGACTATATTTCCTTAAGCTATTGGGGTAAGGGACAGATAATGTGGTAAACCTGCCTGGCATTTATTTACTGTGTGTACATAATATTCTAGTGTTGTTTGTATGACAATAAATATACTGTTGTATTTTTATAACTGCATTTTGCCTGAGTGACCATACGAATCCTAGAAGGTACTGGGTAGACTTTCCTGGCATAGGAAGGCACCCGTGGATGGCCAGCCAGCGTGAAGTGGGTAGCATTGGGCCAGATCAACCCGGTATCCTCACAAGATGTATAATAACACCTTCAGGTATACGGGTAAGGAGCTGCAGGCTTATAAAAAGCAATTAGTGCAACATAGATTGGTACGAAATTATCTCAGGGCCATTACTAGTGTATATTGTGTAACATTGGTCACTCAGGTTGGTGTTAAATGTTGCTCTTATATCACTAATAATATAGATGACCCTAAAGAACTAATCGACCATAAAATGGATGAGATCTTACAGTTAAAATTGAAAATTTGCAAGGTCCACAAGTCCTCTTTTACAAGATAGTGGAGAAAGTAGCAGTATAGATGTCATGGTCAAATCCTATCAAATGGTTTTCGGGTTTAGGAGAATGGGTACAAGAACTATTTGCTGGTATAGGCAAACTCCTTACACTTATAGATCGTGTCTTGATAGTAAATGGCTTATGTATCAGATGTGCTTCTGCTGTGTTGAAGTGAGGTAAACATTTGATTGCGGTGACCCCAGAAAATGACAATGTGATGGTATTAGGAGGGACAGTTAAATTAGAAAATAAAGTGTTATATTACAATCCTGCAATAGAATCTTTAAAGGGTGAGAGTGTTAGATAAACTCTGAAAGGGTGGAACTGTTAAAGTAAAATAATCGGATGAAGGTTGTAAGTAATTATTTCTGTACACTACAATCAGTTGAGATGCGATGAATACACAACCTAATTATAACTGCAATAACATGTAAATAAATTTAATGTTTGTCTATAGAGGATAAAAAATGTTTACAACTTACAAATTATATTGAGTTTGGTATCAATCCTTTCGCAATTTCATGAGAACTTTTCCGGTGTCTGTAGCGTTTGCACCTTGCCAATGCTTATTATAAATAATATCACTTTTTTTATCACCCAAATTCCAGCTCACAGGGATCATAAAAAAAATCAGTTTAAACAGGTCTAGAGGGGCAATCTGGAGAAGGACACCTGGCAATTCCAAGGAACAATGACCTGAAAAATCCACCAACGCTGTACCAAGTTCTTGGGAGGTCAAGATCCTTTAACCTGTGAATGAAGACCTCAATACTGTAACTGTGTATCTCTGTGATTCACTACTTTTACGACTGTTCAGTGTATAAATTGTTCACCTCTGGCTTTGGAAACCAGAGCATCTTGATTGAAGCTTGAGTTGGTGCTAACAAGCGCACACATATGTATAACAAATTTTGCTTTGTTATTCTTTGCTAATAAATCCTTTGTGCTTTCGAACCACAGCAATCTCATCTGAGAATCTTTATTACTGATGATAGTTACGGACATAACAGTGGCTACAATTTGCTGATCAAAGGTTACAATTATTTTAGAAGTAATAATAGTATTATTATTATTACTCAAAAATAATTTTATTGTTGCCTTCTCTGTGTAGCTTTACAATTGTGCCCAAACACACTAATAACACAGAGACAAAGCTGTACGAAAAAAAAAAACAAGGGCTAGAAAATTGTACTAATCTTTTAAGTGAGACTAATGGTTGTAATATTTTGCTACCATTTGCATGGTTGATATCTATAAATTGGTAAATTTATATTGAATTTTATTAATAATAAAATTGGGTGATGCTCCCAGGAAAGATATGATACATTTTAGCATTGGATATTAAAACAGAGAAGATGTAAATTGTAAAACTGGATCACAGGCGTCTCATGGAGACCTCGTCCCAGTAGGAGGATGAAGGTGAAAAACGAATCTTTAAAAAGATGAAACCACTTACAAGAAATTGTCAGTCTTTTGGGAAATCAATCAGCATTGATAAGCTGTCCATCTTCCAAGCCAATTTCGCTTGGCACAGATCATACAACTCGTATGTAAGTTTATACTCAGAATTGTGTCTTAGAAGAGACGTGGAGCGAGAGACTAGGAGAAGAAATTAGGTGGCCACCTGGGTTTGTTATTGCAATGGAGAGGACATATTTGTAAAGACTGTCCCTAACTACTATACCATGATCTGGGTAAACTAAAAACTCTTCTTAAATTTTATGTGGCTTGTACCGTTTGCAGATGTTTTTAGTGTCTCCCAAGACTCCTGTTATACGCTGGACTGTCAGCTCTGATGGAAAGTTATGTGCATTGAGAGGTTCTATTTTCACTCTCATGGAAAGTTAATATGTGCTAACGGGGTTTCAACATGGATAACTCTTTTAAACTACTAACACTGGTGAGGAACTGTTTCCTGAGTGTTACCTTTACCTACGATTATACAATTGGTTTTTCATACTGCTTTACCTTTATCTTTTATTGGTGATTACAATATTGATGATAGCTTTACTGTGTTTACTGTGTATAATAAATATTCTGGCTTTGCATTACATTGCAGCTTGTGTCCATTTGTACTCCACCTTTTATATACGTTTTTTTAGTTACATGGGGATTTAGAGCACTATTTGCTTTGTTTTATTCTGGATATTGTTTGACTGTTTGAATATATGATAAAAGATTAAATCAGGGAGCCGGCAGAGGCGGGCATCCCTAACAATTATTATTAAAAATGATTTGGCACCAAAGTCCTCTGTGTCGCTAATCAAAGAGGAAAATATAAAACAGGGACATACATGGTAGATAAAATAATTGCAGACATGACAACTAAGGGCTGTGAGGGTCCTGCTCATGAGAGAGCTTACAATAAATTGGAAAAGGATATAAAATAGACAAGAGAGAGTGTGACTCAAGAGTGGAGATAGGAACAGTATCAACTACTAGTGGGAGGAAAACCGGTGGGAGTAAGGTAAGCTCTAATAGAAAGATGGGTTTTTAGTAAGCATTTAAAGATATGAAGGCTGGGGGAAAGTCTGATCGGATGTGGTAGGGAATTCCATAAGTGGGTAGCTGCCAGTTACAGGCTGGGCTGGGGGACAGGGGGGCATCTGCTTCCCAGGCCAGACCCATTGTGGGCTGCCTTGGGCTGGATCACTGGGCAAAATGCATTTTTTTCCCTTTACAAATGTTCCTAATAGGCTGCTGAGTCAAGTATTGCACTCGGGCTAAAATTGCCAGCGCTCCCCTAGTTGCTGCATGGGAGAAGTGTTGAAGGTGGATGAGGCAAGGAGCAGGTCAGAGGTAGATCTAAGAAGATGTGAGAGACAGGTTTGATATGAGTTTTTAGATTGTAAACAGGTAGATTGATGAAGGAGAGGTGTTAGTGTGGGCTTTGTAGGTGATGGTGAGTAATTTGAATTAGATTCTGAAGGATATGGAGAGACAATGTAGTATTTGCAGACTAGTGTGGCAGATGTTGTGGTGAGAGAGAAAGATCAGTCTTCATATGAAGATTGTGGAATTGAACCTCAACAAACAATGTTGAACAGAGGAATGCAGTTCATTAAAAGTTTTGCTTTCTCCATTATTACTTGTAAATGATGAGATAAATGAAAAATGATGTACAGAAAGTAGACATTTGTTTGTAGGTTTGTTATGCTTTTAAAATTAGAAACAGAGGCAAATTACCAAAACTTCCTTCAAAGTACTGTTGTAAAAGTTGAGAATTGTTCCAGTGAATATGTGATAACATGAAATAGTTCAAACATTTTAATTTTTTACAATCTGTCCACCATCCAAACTATAATCTGTTGTAAGGTGCAAACTGATATCAAGCATGCCTCTGAATAAAATGTGAGTTAAAAGAAACCGATTACAAAATGATTCTCAATTTCAGATCTCATAAATAAAATTCCCACACGAATAATACCAACTAACAGTGAAAACGTCACAACGTCTGAAACCTGTACCTTTTTTCATTGGTCAGTTTTACCTCATTCATAAAATCACACAATTTTTTTGGTTCATCTCAGCTTGTGTGATGTATTGCAAACTTAATGTTGAAAGGTATGTTTATGAATAAAATGGTGAATTGCAGACTCTGACTGTGGGATGCCTGGTCGCTAAGTCACTAAAGCCTTTCCAGGAACCCCTGTTAATTATACTGGGACCACTAGGGTGACAAAGTTGTCACTTCAGCAGTTCCAATCATGTTAATAAGCCCAGCCCGCAAACCGCAAGGGTGACAGGAAGAGCTCTAGCACTTTTCAGCACAGAGCCACTAGGAATGAGAGCATGCTGCCAGCTGATTTTAGGATGGAGAGCAGATAACTCATGTCACAGTGCTACTTTTATCATACAGCATGGTTTGTGACGGAAGGTCAGTGTGGAAGCTACACAAAGGGGCAGAACGTATGTCGATCACAGACTCTCTACTTACTACCTACTTCCTTCCACATACCACAGGACAGTCAGAGTAAAACTCACCTTTTCACACAAACAGAACCCCTGACCTGGCCTCACCTCAGTCAGTGTATCTAAATATTTTCCACTCTAATGTGATTCATAATGCACACTCACTGTGCCACTGACCATGTTCCCAAATCTCATTTTTGATTCTCATTGTTTTTGTAAACATTACTATGTGTGTACTATTTACTTTGTACAGTTGCTGTGTAAGATGTGGCTTTAATAAATAAATACATAATAATGAAGATAACAAAAAACAACAATCATTTTGTAATATATTTTTTATGAAATATCTTTCTTTAAAATGTCAGATTTGCTTTTTGCATTTTTTAGGGGGAGGTCTGCGGTAAATTACTCCATGAATCTTTGCTATTTAACAAAACTGTGGAGAGTGAGACTGAGTAATGAGGTTTATTGAGGTTTAGTTGCTCATTAACTCAACAAGACGCAAGAGGTGATCCTGGTTCAGAGTCCATTGTGCATCAGGATGTATATTTACATCCTGGTGAACTTTGGGCGGTTTGCTATTTAGTGTGCCACCTGCCCTATATTTAGGGAGATATGGTAGGGTAGCACTAGAGATAAAATGTTCTGCAGTAAATGTTCCATATGGTGTTCCACCTGGAAATCAAACCATACCTCAGAGAAGAATGAATTGAAGCCATTCTTACATTTTTATTTATAGACTATAAATGCCACAAAATGCGGAGTTTACAAATACAGGGCAATATGTCCATTCTGTGGATTGGTGAAGAAAAAGCAGAACTCAAAAATGTTACATATGCAACTTTGCACATCTGCAAAACAGCCTGTTCTGCTGCCTAATTCAGTTTACAAGAAATTCTTCCACAAGCTTGCTCATATCTAGGTAACACTGCACAAAAATCACAGAGGCTGACATCACCACTTATAGTGTCTCTTTTTCCTATCTTTGCCTTTCATCCCTGTAATGTGAAAATGAAAAAAATATATTTCTGTTACCAAAACAAAGTCAACTTTGTCCTGGAAAACACCCCACCCCACCAAAAAATAATAATATTAAGTTTGGCAAACTACAGAAAGAAAAAGTTATTTCCAGTTAAGCTGATGCAGGCGAAAAGTAAAAATTGGCCTGGCCATATGGAGCGAAACAGTTTTGGTATATAAGAGCATAAGGTCACATGGGGGATTCAACATTGTTTTAGGATGTATCAGTGGAATCAAATCTAGCGCTAAGATCATTGACAGATATATTTAAATGGTGAAATGGATTTGTACCTTCCCAACTATTTATTTAACCTACCATAAATTTTCCCCACACTAAAAGAGGTTCCCACTGGACCCTGCCTTACTGAGCCTTTTAAACACTGGTTTGTATATGCTAATGTACGTGAAAGCACATGCAGCTCCACTTAGGCATCCCATGAAGGAGCAATGGATGATATAGACTAGAGCAGTGGTTCCCAAACTTTTGCAGTTCGCGGCACCCTTAGAGTCTCCAAATTTTTTCAAGGCACCCCTCCAAAATAATTATTGAACAGTTCTGTTTTACAAGTAGTTGGGTCAAAAAATTGTAATAAGTATTTAGGTCAGGACAGAAATACTTATTTAGTTGTATGCAAAAATGCCCCCTCTGCATCCAGACATTCTGCCCTCAGGCACTCTGCCCCCTCTGCATCCAGACACACTGCCCCCTCTGCATCCAGACACACTGCCCCCTCTGCCCTCTGTCACGCTGTCCCCCCTCCTCTGCCCTCTCTCACAATGTCCCCCTCCTCTGCCCTCTCACACGCTGTCCCCTCCACTGCCCCTCTCACGCTGTGTCCCCCTCCTCTGCCACGCTGTGCCCCTCCTCTGCCCCGCTGTGCCCCGCCTCTGCTCTCTGTCCCCCTCCTCTGCCCCACTGTTACCATGCTCTGCTCTCTGTCCCCATCATCTGCTCTCTGTCCCCATCCTATGCTCTCTGTCCCCATCCTCTGCCCTCTGTCCGCCTCCTCTGCCCACTGTCCCCCTCCTCTGCTCTCTGTCCCCCTCCTCTGCCCCGCTGTCACCATTCTCTGCTCTCTGTCCCCATCCTCTGCTCTCTGTCCCCATCCTCTGCTCTCTGTCCCCCTCCTCTGCCCCGCTGTCACCATCCTCTGCCCCTCTGTCCCCATCCTCTGCCCTCTGTCCCCCTCCTCTGCCCTCTGTCCCCCTCCTCTGCTCTCTGTCCCCCTCCTCTGCCCTGCTGTCACCATCCTCTGCTCTCTGTCCCCATCCTCTGCTCTCTGTCCCCATCCTCTGCTCTCTGTCCCCCTCCTCTGCCTCTCTGTCCCCATCCTCTGCCTCTCTGTCCCCATCCTCTGCTCTCTGTCCCCATCCTCTGCTCTCTGTCCCCCTCCTCTGCCCCGCTGTCACCATCCTCTGCCCTCTGACCCCTCCTCTGCCCCGCTGTCACCATCCTCTGCTCTCTGTCCCCATCCTCTGCTCTCTGTCCCCCTCCTCTGCCCCGCTGTCATCATCCTCTGCTCTCTGTCCCCCTCCTCTGCTCTCTGTCCTCATCCTCTGCTCTCTGTCCCCCTCCTCTGCTCTCTGTCCCCATCCTCTGCTCTCTGTCCCCCTCCTCTGCCCCGCTGTCACCATCCTCTGCTCTCTGTCCCCCTCCTCTGCCCTCTGTCCCCCTTCTCTGCTCTCTGTCCCCCTCCTCTGCCCTGCTGTCACCATCCTCTGCTCTCTGTCCCCATCCTCTGCTCTCTGTCCCCATCCTCTGCTCTCTGTCCCCATCCTCTGCTCTCTGTCCCCCTCCTCTGCCCCGCTGTCACATCCTCTGCCTCTCTGTCCCCATCCTCTGCTCTCTGTCCCCATCCTCTGCTCTCTGTCCCCATCCTCTGCCCCGCTGTCACCATCCTCTGCCCTCTGACCCCTCCTCTGCCCCGCTGTCACCATCCTCTGCTCTCTGTCCCCATCCTCTGCTCTCTGTCCCCCTCCTCTGCCCTGCTGTCACCATCCTCTGCTCTCTGTCCCCCTCCTCTGCCCTCTGTCCCCCTTCTCTGCTCTCTGTCCCCCTCCTCTGCCCTGCTGTCACCATCCTCTGCTCTCTGTCCCCATCCTCTGCTCTCTGTCCCCCTCCTCTGCCCCGCTGTCACCATCCTCTGCTCTCTGTCCCCCTCCTCTGCTCTCTGTCCTCATCCTCTTCTCTCTGTCCCCCTCCTCTGCTCTCTGTCCCCATCCTCAGCTCTCTGTCCCCCTCCTCTGCCCCGCTGTCACCATCCTCTGCTCTCTGTCCCCCTCCTCTGCTCTCTGTCCCCCTCCTCTGCTTTCTGTCCTCTTCCTCTGCCCCGCTGTCACCATCCTCTGCTCTCTGTCCCCTCCTCTGCCCTGCTGTCACCATCCTCTGCCCTCTGTCCTCCTCCTCTGCCCCGCTGTCACCATCCTCTGCTCTCTGTCCCCATCCTCTGCTCTCTGTCCCCCTCCTTTGCCCCGCTGTCACCATCCTCTGCTCTCTGTCCCCCTCCTCTGCCCCTCTGTCCCCATCCTCTGCTCTCTGTCCCCTTCCTCTGCTCTCTATCCCCCTCCTCTGCTCTCTGTCCCCCTCCTCTGCCCTGCTGTCACCCTCCTTTGCTCTCTTTCACCATCCTCTGCTCTCTGTCCCCCTCCTCTGCCCCGCTGTCGCGATCCCTCTCTCTCTGCCCATGGCCAGGCGCCAGCCATAAAAAAAAAAAAAACACAGAAACTTACCAGGGACCCAGCAGCCAACTCTCTCCCACAGCTTGTTACTGACATCGATATTCAGTGACAGCTGCGGGACAGAGGAGGCTGCTGGGTCCCGGCGCCCGACGGATTGGTAAGTTTCTGTGTTCTTTTTTTTTTTTATGGCTGGCCCGCGGCACCCCAGTGACAGCGCCGCGGCACCCCTGGGAGCTATTACAAGGTACATACATGCTAATTATCTGGTATATGTGTGTTTATTATTGATACATGTTTATGTTGACAACTTTATTTTTGATGTCTATGCAAATGAAGGATTTATTGAGGCCTACAGATCTCTTCCCTGTTTGTGGAAAATAAAATCAAAAGAGTATTCAAACAGGCAGAAGAGGAGTGTGGCTATGGAAGAACTTGTGAAAGCATGCCTTCCACATTACCCCAGAGGAAATGTAGAGTAGGCAAAGTGGAAGATACAGAACCTTAGGATTGTATTCAGAAAATATCTAAACAAATTGTGGCCTCCAAAAAATCTGGGGCAGCGGCTGAGGATGTGTATGTGCCAAATTTGTGGTACTTTGACCTTCTGCGCTTCACTTGTGATGAGAAAATTACTAGACAATCCACCTGCAAAATTGAGATGGACAGTAGTTCCGCATCTGAAGTACTACAAACAGATGACATACTGCCAAGTGGAACAATAAGTGAAACATACAACAATGTAAATGCTTAAAATGTTATTCTCTTAAATAATCCTCACAGTTTACAAGCATACAGTGCTACTGTCCATATATTACATGTCATTCTGCCATGGCACAGCACCCTCACCATTAAAATATTGTAAATAGGCCTCTCTGTTTAATTTGCTATGTGACTGCCAGTTCTCATCTGGCCTGACTCTATTGGTGTCAACCCAAAAACTTCTGCTACTTCTACATTGTTATCTATATTGGTATGTGTACTGCGCACAGTGGGGCTTTTACATGTAAGAAAATTGTGGAGGACATAACAAGCCATCACCACTTTGTCCATCTTGTATAGGCGTAGATTTATAGCTGAATGAAAAATTCTAAACCTGTTGCTCAAAATACCAAACACATTTTGCACAGCGCATCTTGCTCTTGACAACCTATAATTAAATATCCCCCTTTCTGTTGACAGATTGCATTGTGGATTATGTTTCTATACATTATTGTGTAATTTAAACACTTCATCTACCACAAATACAAATTTTAGTCCGTATTTTGTTTCAGTTTGTGATGGTAATTTAGTTTACAGAAGCCGGTCATGCGCCTCCATTTGATGCCTTCCCATTTTTTCCAATGTCCATAAATAGGAATTCATAATTGGCATCCACTATGGTCATTAGAATAATGCTGAAAAATCCTTTATAGCATTGCTCTACCAGTGCTGGAAACTGAAAGTCAAAGATTGTTTAAATGTTAAATTGGTACATGCGTGTAATGTTATACTTACTACTTTATATTTTGTTTTCATTACCCAGCCTGCTGTCCTATCTGAAGCAGTAATCTCTGGTGTGGCAGAGCAACACGATACACCTACGCATGACAGCCAGCTGACAGTAGATGCACCAACACAGCCACAAGATGGTCAAAGATGAAAAAAAAAGGTACGAGATCTCTTACAAAGTGATGCTCTCACAGAAAAGATGATAGAGTGTACAAACCATTTGATGTGTCAAAAACTTCGACAAGACGATTTTGATCTGCTAGGAGCAACACTTGTAAGCAAAATGATAAAAGGCTAGCAGAGCAATGCGAATACAGATGGAACAGCTGGGGTATGACATCATCTGTAGGCCGTACAGGGAGAATCTGGTGCCAGACACTGTTTTAACAACATTAAACCACACATAGGAGCAAGGACATTTTAGCCAGACACCATCATATACATTTCGACTAATCCACATGCAACATCCCATCATGGGTGGACAATCAGTTACCCCCACAAGTCTACATGACTTCTACATCTGTGGGTAGCACAAGTATGCAACAGTAGGGAATCCATCCCAATGGAACATAGCAAACTTTTGCACTATGAACAGGTGTGAACCCCTTAATTGTTTTTATTGTATTGCACAGTTTTTATATAATCTGTATCCTTTCTATTTTGATAAAATAATATTTTTTTAAACCACAATATTTCTTTTACTATACCATATCCAAAATACATAAAAATGTAATCTGCCCTCTAGGGAGACCAATTGTGTTCAGTATTGGTGAGCTCACGAAAATGCAAGGAGATTTGTAGATCAATATTTACGCTGCTTTGTTACAAGCTTACCATCCTATACCAGAGATACACTAGATGTTTTATCTAAACTACAAGATCTATCAGTAAGCCCAGACACTTGGTTAGCAACATGTGGTGCAGAATCTTGTATATAGGTATTGTTCATAAGAGGGGAATCCAAGAAGTCCAATACTTTCTGAGCATGGAGATCAAAAGTGAATTTAACAAGTTTAATTGCCATTATTGAAATTTATCTTGACAAAGATTTATTTTGCTTTTTAAAAATTCTTCTTACAGATCAGAAGGACTGCTATGGGTACAACTTGTGCCCCCACTTACGCAAACAAATTCTTGAGGTGGTGGGAGAAAGAATTTAACAAAGTGAACAACAGATATACCAGCCATATAATTCAATGGCTGAGTTTTTGTGATGATATCTTGTTATGTAACTAATTGTATACTGCATTATAGAAGCACTCAATTTCCACCAGTGTTCAATGGTGTCCCCAAATGTGTGTTTTTGAGAACCAAACAAAATTGTTGTCATAAAGGTCTTTATAAAAAAATAAGGAGAATTAAAAAACAGACTTAACAAAAGTGGAAAAATTTTATGAAACATGGTAGATTTACACTGAATCTCTACAACGCTCTATTAAGGAGCACAATATGCAATGTTTTCAGCCTACTCCCTTGTATGACCTGATCATTCACCAGTTCAATTTTAACCAAGTGCTTTATATTTTGTGATTGCTCTGTAATTTGGTGATGCTCATTGAGTTTGGGGGGAGCAGGCAGTCCACACAATCACATGAAGGTTGAGGTCGATTGCACTACATTGGAATCAAAATTATGTTTAAGTAGCACAAATTTTATTATTGCTTTATTAATTGGTTTTCTGGGGGGTTTCTTGTTATGGTTGAAGGCCATGTGCATGTGATATGTCTGTTTTTTTTCTAAGAATGTTGTAATATTGCACAGTATATTAATAAAAAAATAAATTAAAACTCTGCTAAAAAAAATCTACCCTTCACAAAAATTATTAAACCAATAGACACAAATCAGAATGGTTGGTACTTTCTTTAATGACTGGCAGCAAATTACAAAAATATTACAAAAACAATGGGACTTTTATCAGACAGGGATTTGAAACGAATCCTGGACAACAAAATCTCTGGTAGCTAGAGGAGGGCTATAAATGTAAGGGATCAATTTGTGCATAGTCACCTATTTACCAGTTAGAAAATTACTAACAGAAAAAGAGGGCTCATCAAGTGTGGTACCTATACAGCATGCCAATTGATGACACAGACCAAACAATTTGAGGACAAATTTAACAAAATCTATTATTATTAATATTTTTATCTTTAATTTATAAGGTGCCACAAAGGGTCTGTAACACCATACATGACATATACAGATAGCAGTAATCCATAACACATAACAAAATACATGAAGAACAAAATATAAAAAAACAGAAATACTGTATGAATAAACAATACAGGTAACATGATAATGCAGATCAAATTATTGTTGGGAGTGTAAGTAAGAGTGATGATAGTAATCAGTGAGAAGTAGGCCTAAGCTTAAGAAAACAGGGCTTGGGAAGCAGTCCAAGAGGTACAGAGGGTGATAGAATATTAGAAGGAGAACACAAGGAAAGAGGGCCATGCTCATGAGAGCTTACATCCTAAAGCAAAAGAGGAGACACAAATAAGGATGAAAGCCGGGACTAGGAAGTAGGAGGAGGGCTGATAGACTTGAATAAAAAAATTAGTTTTAAGGGCACGCTTGAAATCAGACCGGTATGGGAAGATTAGATTTGATATTTTGCAAAAGGAGGGAGTGGTCAACAGTATCAAAGACAGCAGAGAGGTCAAGAAGGATAAGAATGGAGAAGTGTCCTTTGGATTTAGCAAAGAGAAGGTCATTAGTGTCCATAGTGAGAGCAGTTTCAGTGATCGGAGGGGGTGAAAACCAGATTGGAGTGAGTCAAGGAGTGAGTGAGAAGAGAGAAAGGAGGTAAGATGGTGGTAGACAACCCGTTCGAGAAGTTTGTAGGCAAAAGAAAGGAGGGCATTAGGGCAGTAATTAGAGAGACAGGTGGGAGGGGTGGGGTCTAGAGGGCAGATCGAGGGGGTGAGGAGGAGAGAAGGGGGGAGAAAATAGGAAGGTTGGACAAAGAAAACAGGGTGATAGAGGGAGAGGACAGAAGTGAGAGAGGAGCAAAACATAATAATGCTAGAGATAAACATGGAATAAACAATTGAAAGTATGACAGAAAGAAAGGATTGTGAGAGGTTATAAGTTACACTGAGGTGAGAAAATGGTGAGAACAGGACAGGTGAGCAAAGTGAGAGACTGCAAAGCTAAAGAAGAAGAAAAGATGCAAAAGGATCAGCAAGGGAATGGGAAGTGGTTAGGACAGTAGAGATAACAGATGGTGGAGTAAAAAACAGATTAGATAGAAAAATTGAGGCAGATTTAAACACTTAAAATGATGGCTAATCACTTCCTAACACAACATGAGGACAATTACAAATTACAAAAGGCTTTTAGATGAGAATATCATCATGAGCGACTAAGAAGGGAAGCCAGCCTGATTTTTTTGATGGTAAGTGTTTCAATTTATGTTTTGAATGGGCCTGATGGGACTGTAGCCCCAGTCCTCCACATTGAAACAGGCCCATGAGATCAGTGGCTTTTTTTAAATTTACATTATACCCCTGTTCTGTGCAATGATTACCAACCCGACCCTATCTGCCACTTGGAGTGCCTCTCCCAGTTCGACCCTTTAGTAATTAGTTATAATTTTGACTCATACCTTATGTGATTCCTGGCTAGCTAGTTGGCTAGCTGGATTCACTTGCCAGTGACTAACAAACCCCAATGGAGGAAGGCACTCTAACATCATGCTGGTGATGTCACAGGCACAATCCTGTAGCTCCCTGTGTCTCAGAGTGTGGGAATCACAGGAGGATCATCAGGTCATTACAAAGAGCACCACGACTGCAGGGATTGGGTACAATTTGATGGTGTGGAAAATTCCGTCACAGAGGAATCCTACATTTGAACTCCGAAGCTGTGATAAAACGATTGAAATATAAGCAGACCTACCTCCATACCGACAGTGTAGATTTCCGATCGCAGTAGGATGCTGACTGCAAGTGATTCCGACTACTGAGGTGTTTGTCACTATAATTTCACGTCATTGCGACCTCTATCACTTTTAATTTTTAATCTTGAAAACGATTACCACCGGACTGCAGGACTCTCTGACAGCCAGTGACAAGAGGACTTAATAAAGCTTGGAACTCTTTAGCTATGGAATCAGCAGAGTGTTCGCAACTTTTACGCACCATGCGCCTTAGCAGTCATTGACCCCGTGATTTTACGCGGTCTTCCGATTCGTGGCTCAGTTTCTGTTGTTCCCAAACGCTTCCACTTTCTAATAATATCACTTACAGTTCATCGTGAGATATCCAGCAGGAATGAAATTTCACAAACTGTCTTATTGCAAAGATGGCATCCTATAACAGTACAACGCTTGAAGTCAATGAGCTCTTCAGAATGATCTATTTTGTATCACAAATGTTTGCAAATGGAGACTAGATGGCTAGGTGCTTTATCCTATACACCTCTGGCAACGGATCTGACTGAAATACCTCAATTCAATAATTACCAGGTGTGGCCAGCGATGCAGGCAGAGTAGATAGTGAGGGTTGCGGCCCTCCAGGGAAGTTCTCAGTGAGACAGATAGAGAATTAGTTTAAGCAGCATTCAGAGAGATACAGTTCTAATAGCAGATGATGATCATAGCAATTACCACTAAAGAGTGGAACATAATTGCAAAGTTCAATGGCGTACAGAGTATACCGCTGATGATGGACCACGGCTGTTATACTGGAGAGTAGAAACAGTCAGCGGAGTTCAGCGCTGCAGGCAGAATACATAGTAAGCGATGATCACAGCAAATACCACTAAAGAGTGGAACATCTTATGCAGCGTTCAATGAAGCATGAAGCATACAGCAGATGATGAGTCACAACTATCACCACACGGCTGTGGAAGGAATTAGTGAAGGTCAGCGATGCAGGCAGAGTAGATAGGGAGAGATGATCACAGCAGTTTCCAGTAACGAGTGGACCAGATGAACCTAAATCAGTGGTATTCAGGTATGCAGCAGATGATGAGACACAGCTTACCACAGGGATGTGGAATGAATCAGCAGTAGTCAGTAATGCGTGCAGAGTAAATAGCAGGAGTTTATCACAGTGAATACCACGAATGAGTGGAACAAATGAGCAGAGATCAGCAGTGTCCAGGTATGCAGCAAACGATGAGCCCAGCTTATCACAGGAATCTGGAACAAATCAGCAGTAGTCAGCGGTGCGTGCAGAGTAAGTAGCAGGAGTTGATCACAGTGATTACAACGAGTGGAACAGATGAGCAGAGATCAGCGGTGTCCAGTTATGCAGCAAACGATGAGCCACGGCTTACCACAAGGATGTGGAACAGATCAGCAGTAGTCAGCGGTGCATGTAGCGTAGGTAGCGGCATTGTTATGCACGTTTTGTCACTATCCAATAACGATTGTCGAATCTCGATTTGTGTTTCCAATGCACAAATATTTATTCTCAAAAAGTAGATCCAGTGAACAGTCATTCAGGTCTGAAGTCTGTGGTCAAAGATGACTGCTCACTAGATGAAGAGCTCCTGCTTATATGCAGTCAGAAATACAGTGAAACAATGCAGATGATGTGGCTTGCTTCTATTGGTCCAGGTTTCAGGAGGGTCCAGGGTGTTGCAGATCATAGGCTAGTTCAAACCAAAATATCCAAAGGTGGGGGTCATCTCTCCAGGGGATGTGCTCCGACTTTTCCAGCCAAGAATTCAGTCTCAACTAGTCTATTAGCATTTTATAGTCAGTATTACTTTAAAGGTTTATCCCCTAACATCAATAACTAGAGTATGCAATGTGCGATCTCTTCGGCGAAGGAACCGGACAACTGCTGATGAATAGGGGATTAAAATGATACCAGACATGACACATTCCCTTTAACCTGAACAATATGTTTTACTTACATGCATATAACTTATAATATTAAACATGAATACTACTATATTTCGACACAAATAACTATGTGTTGTAACTACAATTAATGTGTACTATTTACAAAGGTGTGCATTTGTGCGAATGTGTGTAAAAGTGTAAAAACTATTGTTGCCACGTGTTGCGGCTGAGTACGCCCTTCCACGCCATAGCGTTCTCTACGCATCTTTTCAGACTACCAAGTTTGCTCGATATTAATTAAAATGACTTTATCCAATTTGCTGACTTCGACAGCATAGATCGTAACGGAGAGAGGAGGCTGAAACAGGCCAGGTGTAGACTTGAAGAACCAGCAATGAAAAGGTGAAAGGTGGAGCCTTATAAAGGAGGACTGACCAATGGCTGCACAGACAAAACACAGGTGAAATAAGCACAGGTGCAAACCGTAGCTGACAGCCTGCACAATGAAGGGAATTAAAGTAAGAGTCAGTGTATTGAGACTCAGGTGGAGATACCCGGAGAGCGGAGTGTGACAAGTACTAGACAGTATATACAGACTAGATAGATATCATTCTGAGATAACTAGTATATTCTTTGAGACAAACAGTGTTTGTGCTGTCAGACTATTAGCAACAGAATCCAGAAAACAGATTTCTTTCTTTTAAAAATTTTTCTAGTGAAAGTAATCTTGTGTGGGGCAGTGACAAGTGAAATAATTTTTAAAAAAATTGGGTGTTTGTGTGTGATATTCATCAGCAGTTGTACACCCCAAAAACAGCAATATTTTATTATATTCTACGATTTTCTATTTTTAAATACTTGTCTATTTTGGAAGGGTCATTCAGTGAAATCTATTTTTAAAAAGGTTGTATGTGAGGGTCAGCATTCAGCTGGACGCCCCAAAAAAGCGCTATATATATTCTAATCTTTCATATTTTTCAATGCCTGTCTATTTTGGAAGTGTCAAGCTTTTACTACGTTGAGTTAAGTCCTTGAGGCATCTGAGTACCTGTGAGTGTGTCCCAATCTACGGGAAATGCTGCTGCTATAGGTGAAGAATTCTCCTTCTAGTTCTAAAAGCCTATGACAGTTTCTAAAAAATTGTATCATTGTAAAGGAATATATTTTGCGACCAGTGGTATAATGGCAATTTGACCTTTCTCTGTTTGCTTTTGCAATTAGTTGTTAGCTGACTCGCACTGCTCTCTCCGCCACCATTTTTGTTTTAATAAAAATTGTGACCTTTTGCCAAATTTACATTGCTGTCCATGTGGTTATTTATTTATTCAATTATAGTAATGATAAGTCTGAACATACAAAGGAGGTTTGGGTGCAATGAAAGGGAGATATTAACACTATTCAGTTTAATATTTTTTTAATTGAATCAGAGAAAGCAAATGCAATGAAGTTACAAAATCCTTCATTTTTCAAAAAGCTGCAGGCTTTTTCCTACATTGGTGAAAATTGGTACCGTTGTGAAGGCATCATTAGAAAATAAACTGAATGATTGGAAATTAATGTTAATACTATAAATAATAATATAGGAGCAAAAACACCTCACAATGATATAATTTTACCTATTTTCACAATTTTATTTAGATACAGTTCCAAAACCAAAAACTTTAGCGCTTGTTTGACAAAACTGGTAGCAAAGCCGAAACACGAAGTTGGGTTAGAACCTACACCGGTTTTGAAAACCGAAATACGAGGGTCATCTCTATTATATAAGACAAGGAGTGTACTGCTCTTCCATGTTTGGAAGTTTGATCATGTTATATATGATTTTGTAAGTTGTATTTCCCTTTGGGTTTTGTGTCACCTATAAACACTAAATTTGCCCTGTAGTAGATTTGGAATAAATAATTTATGTTTTAGCTCAAGCACATATTATAACATTTTAATGAATCCTTTGTCCAAGCAACATTTACGCCCATAATCCCGTTGGGAACTGCTTTTGTTTCCCAGTCAGTCTGTTTGGAGGGCATGTGGAGCTGTTAAGGAGCATATGGGAAGTCCAAGTGGCAGGTGGCGGAGTTTTAGCGCAAGGTGATAGGCATCTGGGTGCATTTTGTGATGAGTGATATTGACGTGACATGGTCATTTTTGGGTGTTTTTTTTTAAATCAAAATTAAGGGTAACATATTTCCCTTTTGAAGGCTGGATGAATGTATTACATACTGCGTGATCTGTGTTATGTACTGTGTTCACTTATTGCTCACCTTTCCCCATCTCATGTACCTATACATTTTCCAAACAGGTCCCAGCATTCCAGGATCCAGACAAGTAACCAGCAGCTTGGGAAAGGTGTTATAACAGGTAAGTGACCACCAACAGCCTCATTCTTCCGACCTCCTACTTTTGTTTTCTAACCTCTCTTGCTTCCTCTCTCTCTCCCCACATGCTGGCTATGCACTCTACAGTGGAACAACGCCGCTGACAATAGGACATTAATAATTTATGGCTCCAGGCCCATGTAGCCCTTAATCTGGTCCGCAATACATCCCTGTCATTCTTATTTGAGAAAAAGAGGAATACGGGGGGGTGGATTTGGGGTTGAGCCATGGAATGACTAACATGTCGGCAGTTAAGTACATCTACTTTTGTTTACCTTTTTTTTATTTTATATCCTATAGATTGTAAGCTTGCGAGCAGGGTTCTCTTACCTCTCTGTCTGTATGTATTACCCAGTATTGTCTTATCAATGTTTGTTCCCAATTGTAAAGCACTACGGAATTTGCTGGTGCTATATAAATAAATGTTGATGATGATGATGATACCTGGAGTGGAAGAGAAGAGGGTAGATGGAGGTAGTTGGAGGGAGGTGCTACCCATGCCCTCCGTGTTTCCAGCCGAACTCCCTCTGGCGGCACATTGCTGTTCACAATAGGCCCTTCATAATCTTCAGCCCCAGACCTGTGTAGTTCTTGTTTGACTGAGAACAATACCATACAATGATCAGCCAAAACATTAAACCACCTGCCTAATATTGTGTTGGTGCCCCTGGTGCCACCAAAACAGCTCTGACCTATTAAGACATGGGCTCTGAAGGTGTTCTGTGGTATCTGGAAGCACATCCTTTAAGTCCTGTAAGTGGCAAGGTGGGGCTGCCATGGCTCGGACTTGCTTTTCTAGTACATCCCACAGATGCTTTTGCAATATAAATTGCCTCTTTTGCCCTGTCCAACCCTCTACTAGTAGCTGTCTACATATTTTACAAGCAATAAGCTGTGAACTACTTACATTGTATGATCATCAGAGGCTACTTCCAATTCTTCAAAATATCACACACATATATACTGTATTTTTTACACGCACACACACACACACACACACACACACACACATACACACACACATCTATCTATCTATCTATCTTATAAGGGAAATGCATAAAAAAGAGGAGAATAAGCTTTAGAACCCATTTCAGGGAGTACTAACCAGAGATGAAAACCCGGAAATTCGATTGCACTGATTTTCACTAATTTAATAAATTTTTTTTATCAAATCTCCAAATTAATCATAATTGAGGAGTCATCAGACTGTTTAGAGCTTATGACAGTATTTTGAAACTTATAACACTGTGCAAAGAGCACCTAGAAATCTGGTTCCTGAACAGAAGTGTAAATAGATGGTGCAAAGTGTGTCCCATTATAATATAGGGATGAAATTAGAGATGGGCGGGCTCGGTTCCCCAGGAACCGAACCCACCCAAACTTTGGTACTCTTGCGCCTATTCGGATTCTAAAACGAGGCAAAACGTCATTGTGACGTCGTCGGATCTCACGAGTTTTAGAATGAAGAAATAGCTGCCTTCACGGCACGATCTAGCGCCATTTGAGAAAGGGACAGAGAAGGGTTAGGTCGCAGGAATAGAGCAGTATAGAAGAGGCATTTTTCCAAATTTACACTACAAAGTGTTTGGGGTGTTATATTCCCCCCTTCTAAAAAAAACTACTTTCTGACTGCTGAAATTCTAATATAGCAGCACTATATATTTATGAATTTACACTAAATTAAAAATAAAATTGGCATGACTTTACAAATTGTCATTGGCACTTGTGGAAAATACAGGCAAGGTGGTGCTAATTTTCCACATGTTCAGGACCTGGAATTTGGGATCCCCTCACAGGATTGAAAAGGTGTGTGACCACATCTATCTAAAGCTTGGAAGGCTCGTTGTAGGCTTCAGCGAGGAGCTGAGCGGAAGGTCCATTGTGAGACCAGCGTGTGTTCTGCACAAGGCAGAATGTCTGGGAGGACAACTTGTTGAACACGGTCCATGAGACAGCAAAGTGAGTGGCTGTGTGTGACCAGCAGAAGGTCTGAGAGAGAAAGCCACGTGAAAAGACAAGAGGGCATCCAGTCCCCGATGAGAAAGAGAGAGATATTACAGTCACTGGCTGAGAAGGGGACCTCAGGAATGTAACACAATACTTGGGGAAGGTCTGAGAGAGAGAACCACGTGAAGACAGGAGGGCATCCAGTCCCTGATTACACACAGAGTTCCCCGATCAAACTCTGTAGAGGTGCATTTCTGCACAAACATTAAAAAAAACTTAAGATCAGACTTTAAAGATTTGTGCCTAGGAGGTTTTGTTTTAAAGACACTGTTTTGATATTGGGTAATTGTACATTAGAACTCTTGGTATATCATGTAGAGGCATTGTGCTCTATGTATACCTAGAATGTACGATGTTAGCAGCATATATGCCTCCGCCTAGTAACATAGTGTCCCTGAAAATTGTAATGCTATTTATGATTTCATATTAGCTGTTAGATGGCAGGCAGTGTGCTAGTGGCAAAGCACACTGGCTGCTCAAAAACAAACAATCCTTGATAGATCCTGGCAGGCTTTCCGCTTCATTTAGGATGAAAGTAACTCTATACACAAAAAATAGCATACTTTATTTTTCTTGCTCTCAATATATATGTCTGGGCTAAAGTGCTTACTAACATGTGCTCTATGTTAAAGAAAACCTTATTATTATTCCAGAGAGCTTTCAAATTCATACAACCAAATCCAGTGAGACTGATAATGATGGAAAGAATGAGGCTTGGTTGAATGCACAGAATTGAAGCAGCAAACTTTTAATTGCTGTTCAGTAGCAATAAGTATTCAGAATGCAGTGCCCAGCCAGAGAGGTAAAAGATTCTATCAGTGCATGAACTAATCACCATCCAGCCTGCCTTGCTGCGGGAGAGCCAGCTAACGCATAAAGCAGGAAATTGAAATTACATTTTTTTTAAGAAGCATAAACACGATGACAAAATATACATTTGTTCTTTATTATTTACCCTTTGTGCTTTTTTAGTTTAGTATGAAACATTATAATTTTATTCTGTATTATGTCAGTTAATATGTCTAAAGTGGCACGACATTTAGGATGCCTATCACTAGGGCAAATAATGATGCCGACAATTTTTTTATAAATGTCTACACAATAGCACTAGATAAATGACTTGGCAGTTAGAGTTTTTCTATTCTATACACAAATTACTTGTCATAAGTGTCGGTGGTGTTATGTGCGTATTGTCGCTAACCAATAACGATGTCGAACCTCGATTTGTGTTTCCAACGCACAAAGATTTATTCGCAATAAGTGGAAAAAAATATGCTCAAGCGAAGTAATAGTAAATACAGCCGTTACTTAACGCAGGCGCTCTGGATCCAGTGCAGTCATTCAATCCTGAAGTCTGGGGACAAGAAGTCTGCACTCTGGATCACAAGTTGCTGCTTATATACACAATCAAGTACAGTAACACAATGAAGATGGTATGGCTTGCATCTATTGGTCCGGGTCTCAGGAATGTCCAAGGAGTCGTCAATCATTGGCTGGTTCATCCTAAGGAATCCAAAGGAGGGGGTCATCTCTGCAGGGGGTATGCTCTGCTCTTCCCGCCAGAATTCCTTAGTCTTAAGTAGTTCATAATTCCCTATCATTCATAACTTGCGTATGCACTCTGCGATTCCCTCGCAGAGCGCACCAAACAGTAGGATATGTAACAAGGTTCATTATGATACCACTCATGATGTTATTCCTTTAACCCGTTCTGTGTATTTCACTAATATGCATGTAACTCTGATATAACATATAAATACTACTATATTTCGACATAACTGACTATGTGTTGCAACTACCAATAATGTGTACTATTTTATAAGTATGCGTGTTTGTGCAAATGTATGGTAAAAGACCAATTACTGTTGCTGCCACGTGTAGTGGATGCGTACGCCCTTTCACGCCGTAGCGTGCCCTTGTACGTCGATGCGTACCGTACGCATCTTTTCAGACAAAGACAACCAAGTTTGCTAGACTTTAATTGAAATGACTTTATCCAATTTGCTGACTTCGACAGTTCCACCCTTTGATAGTGTAATAAACTATCACCCCATCACCGTTTCAAGTTCAGGATTATACAATACTTCTTCACAGACCATGATCTCGGTATCTGGTACCACCCTTTCAGTCTCTTTCTCAGTGTTACTCCCATGAGACCGTTTTCCACACTTCAACACAGTAGGAACACATTTGACAACTAAACCAATTGCTAAGATGACACCCAGTATAAGGAGAAGGAGCTTACCTACACTAGCAACCATTTCCTGTACCCACTCCCCCAGACCGGAGAACCATTTTGCTGGGTTCAACCATGAGAACCAACCCGCCACCTTTTCCCCGACCTCATATAACGAAGAATTATGGCTCTTTCGAAATTCCCATTTCAGCTGCAAAATTTCATCCATCTTCCGGTCTATAACCTCTTTAGGGTCTTCCGTATTATTAGTAATGTACGTGCAACATTTGACACCGAACTGGGTGGCCAGTGTCACACAGTACCCACCAGTAATAGAGGTGAGATAATTTAGTACCAGTCTATGTTGCACCAACTCCTTCTTGTACGCTTGTAGCTCCCTTCCAGTATACCTGAAAGTGTCATCATACATCTCGGTGATATTATCTATTAATTTAGCTAGGTCTTGGATATATTTAAAGTTTAATGTTCCCCGAGCGGTCCTGGTGAGATCTAGAGCAACCATAACTTGGAAACCAGCAGTTTCACTAATCAATTTTGTAGCTATGGGTTCCTCACCAGGAATCATATTTCTCTTGCCACGGTGTTCATACTGTGTGTGTATGTATGGTGGTGATGTAGTCTTGTGAATATCTACCATTTCTTCATGAGTAATAGTCATGATTTCAGGAACCAGTTTAGCTAAGAAACACAAGCCCTTGGAACTCGGAGTCACCCAGGAATAAGCTTTCCTCCCACAAACAAAATACACATCATCAGGGAGAACATAAGGAACAGTATGCCCATGAATTATATCACACAGAGTTTTGATAAAACTACCCATGCCTAGTGTCTCCATCTGCTCTAGACACGTGTCGGCATTAATGATATTTTCACATTTATCTGTAGAGACTTTTCCAATAGATACCTTCTTATGTTTGGTTATACGCCCTAACTTGTGACTTCCATCAGCATTCCTGCCTAGTAGTGACCTTGTGGGTCTCTCTCTAAAATGAGTGTGGCGAGCCATTGTCTGATCTGATAGGTCAGCCTCCCAATTCTCCAGGCGCTTTGCATGAGATATGTTTAGGCACAGCAACGATCTGCCTATGGAGTATTGTCGAAGCGTCAGACTAGGGGACCTAGTGTTATTGTACCTCCCTTCTATGGGCCTCCCACCCCTTAATTCGAGTACTTCGGATATGTTTAGCGGGAATGGCACTAGTCCTATGTTATGCTGCCCTTGAGGCATGTGAGAGCACACCCAACACTCAGTTTGGTTTAGCACCTCACCCACCAGGGAGTGATAATCCTCCAATGGATGCCCGCCTATATTCAGAGTACTGGGGGACTGGCATCGTTGGATGCATCTCTCGTCAACTAGGGAGTTGCAGAACTTGCAGATACAATACTCATCAGACAATAGCCCCTCACACTGCCTCCGAGTTCCTGAGCTAGCAGACCTTTTCATAACCCCTGGACCAAGTTTGATAATGGGCTGCTCAGGATATCCTATTAACTTTTCTTCGGCCTCTATTTCATCCGTATCACTCCCAGAACTCTCCTCCGTCCTCCATCCTCCTTCACAAAAATAGAATGTCCTAGAAAAAGTAAAAACAAGGAAAATCCTGGAACAAAAGAAAAACAAAAACCGCCACTCCATCGCTGGAAAGATAGTTCTGAGGCAACGTCTCTGGTTCAGGTGTCTCAACTGCAGGCTTTAGGTCTCCCGGAACAGGCTCACAAGTGACAGCTCTATGTCGTCGGTCTGAGTCTTGTCTTGCACTTTCTCCGGATTATGGACTCTCCTGCAGTGGGTGGAATGGACCCAAGTGTCTCTCTCTGCAACCTTCAGTGATGTAGTACTGGTCAGCAGCACTTGGTACGGGCCTTCCCAACGGTCTGTTAAACAACCTGAACGTAAGAAATTGCGGATCATAACATAGTCTCCAGGTTCAACATCATGACAGTTCGTCTCTGGCATACCAGGTGACAGCATTTTTAGTTTTTGTTGTTGTTGTTTCAGCTGTCTACTCATTCTTATAAGATATTGTACAGTCACTTCATTATTACACTTTAAGTCGTCTTGTGGACTCACGATCAAATGAGGTTGTCGTCCGAACAGTATCTCAAAGGGGGACAGATTAAGAGGAGGTCTAGGAGTGGTTCGAATGCTGTGGAGGACCAACGGCAAAGCCTCAGGCCATGCCAACCCAGTTTCAGCCATTATCTTACCTAGTTTGTTCTTGATAGTACCGTTTACTCTCTCCACCTTACCACTGGCTTGTGGTCGGTAAGGGGTGTGAAGTCTGCTACTGATTCCCATGAGTTTACACATATTTTGGAAGACATCACCAGTAAAATGGGTACCCCTATCACTTTCAATGATTCTAGGGATACCGAACCTACACACAAAGTCTTGTACAATTTTCTTTGCAGTGAACACAGCAGTATTAGTGGCTGCCGGATATGCTTCTACCCAACCGGAAAACACATCAATACACACTAACACATACTTTAGATTCCTGCACGGTGGTAGTTGGATATAGTCAATTTGTATTACCTGAAAAGGTCCGTCTGTAGGAGGGATGTGGGATGGCTCAGTTGGAATAGTTTTCCCAACATTTTTCCTCAAACAAGTAAGACATGACATTGCTTTCTTACCAGCTTGAGAGGAAAATCCGGGAGCACACCAGTATGCTCTCACCAGTTTGCACATACCTTCTTTACCCAGGTGAGTCAGGCCGTGTGCTGCTTCAGCCAGGCTTGGATAGTATGTTCGGGGAGCTACAGGCTTACCTTGTCCATCCCTCCAGAGTCCTGAGGACTCTTGACCACATCCCTTCGCCTTCCAGACCGCCTTCTCCTACAGGGAACACAAATCTTGCATTTCAATTAATTTCTGCGTGTCTAATGTCTGAAAAACCATCATAGTCTCGGTCGATACAGTCATAGGTTGCCCTGCTGCCCATTTAGCAGCTTCGTCTGCCCTGTTGTTGCCCAATGACACTGGGTCTTCTTCAAAGGTATGGGCTTTGCACTTTATGACGGCTACTGTTCTGGGTAACTGTATCGCTGTCAGAAGTCCTTTTATGTGTTGTGAGTGTGCCACTGGTGTACCTGCTGCTGTCGTAAAGTTTCTAAGACGCCAAAGGGCCCCAAAATCATGCACTACCCCGAAGGCGTACCTAGAGTCAGTATATATGTTGGCTGATTTACCCTCTGCCAATTCACACGCTCTCCTTAGTGCTACTAGTTTCGCCACCTGGGCTGAGTGAGGTGGACCAAGGGGTTCAGCTTCTACCACATCCTGATCGTCTACAACAGCGTAACCAGTACATAGCTCTCCTGTCTCTGTCTGTCTATGGCAACTTCCGTCTGTATAAAACGTAAAATCTACATTTTCTAAGGGGGTGTCACGTATGTCGGGCCTTGCAGTAAAGGTCTGATTCAGGTGTTCCATACAGTCATGCGTGTCAGTATTCTTGCCTAACTCATCATCAACCAGGGTCTCCTCACCTCCCACCCTTTGTGTCTCTTGAGACACATACGGAAGGTATGTAGCTGGATTTAGGGTGCTACATCGTTTGATGGTGATGTTTGAGGGTGCCATCAGGGCTAGTTCCCACTTTGTGAATCTAGCTGAAGAAACATGTCTGGTTTGGGCTGAATTTAACAGAGCTGATACAGCATGGGGTGTATAGATGGTTGAATTATGTCCTAATACTACATCCTCGCTCTTACTTACTAGAAGGGCCGTTGCTGCTACACTTCTGAGACATGTTGGGAGTGATCTTGCCACATTGTCTAATTGTGCACTGTAGTATGCTACCGGTCTGCTAGCGTCACCATGTTTCTGTGTGAGGACACCTGCTGCACAGCCATCAGCTTCTGTACAAAATAGCTCAAAAGGCTTTTCATAATCAGGTATTCCCAATGCAGGTGCTCTTGTCAGACTATCTTTAAGATTAAAGAACGCTTGCTCCGACTCTTCTGTGTGTATGACACGTTCTGGTTTTGAGGAAGAGACTAGCTCCTGCAATGGTAATGCCAGAATAGAAAAACCTGGGATCCAGGACCTACAGTATCCACACATCCCCAAGAAAGTACGAATCTGTTTCTGGCTCTGCGGCAGGGTCATGTGTTGTATGGCCTCAATTCTGTCGGTTGTCAGGTGTCTTAGCCCCTTAGTGAGGCAGTGTCCTAAGTATTTGACCTTAGTCTGACATGGCTGTAATTTATCCTTTGCCACCTTGTGCCCTGTTTGTGAAAGATGAAGCAACAACAATTTAGTATCATGTAAACATGACATAAAAGAATCAGAGCACAACAACAAATCGTCCACATATTGAATTAGAACAGACCCATTGTGGGGTTGAAAGGATTGCAAACAGTCATGTAAGGCTTGGGAGAAAATACTGGGGCTGTCAATGAACCCCTGGGGTAGTCTGGTCCATGTGTATTGCACTCCCCTGTAGGAAAATGCAAAAAGGTATTGGCAGTCAGGGTGAAGAGGGACTGAAAAGAAAGCAGAACATAGATCAATGACAGTAAAATGACTGGCAGACGGTGGAATCTGCATGAGGATGACAGCTGGATTCGGCACTACGGGGAATTGGCTCTCAACAACTTTGTTAATTCCCCTTAAGTCCTGAACTAATCTATAGCCCCTCCCCCCACTCTTCTTCACAGGGAAAATGGGACTATTTGCTGTACTGGCTGTACGAATTAAAATCCCTTGTTGTAACAGCCTCTCAATAACAGGATATACCCCTAGTTCCACCTCCGGTTTTAATGGATACTGTGGGATTTTTGGAGCTATCCTATCATTTTTTAGATTGACCATGACAGGGGCTACGTTTGCCATCAGTCCAGTGTCCTGTCCATCTCTGGTCCATAGGGAACCTGGTATTTCCAGCAACATCCCCTTTACTTGAGATGGACTTTGTTCTATAACAGGAGAGTGTAACATTAACCTTTGAGGGGTGTCCAATATGTCCTGTACCTCATGTGCAACCTTCTCGGGTATATCTAGGAACACACCATCTGAAGTACAGTATATGACACATCCCATTTTACATAACAAGTCTCTCCCTAGCAAGTTAGTAGGAGCCGCTGCAGCCAAGAGAAACGAATGCTTAGTATGCAGAGGCCCGATAGTGACTTCGGCGGGTTTAGTTAGAGGATAATGTAACACTTTTCCCGTCACCCCCATAGCTGGAATAGTTTTGCTGGTCACCTGTAGATTGAAAGGAGAGGTTATCACAGATCGGGCCGCCCCTGTATCTACAAGAAAAGTTTGTTTCCTGCCAGCTATGTCAACTATCATTGTTGGTTCTTCATTCTGACTCTCAGTTAACCTCACTGGCTGTAGACTACAGGTATGACCTGACCCCTAGCGCTGACTATTGATTTCCCGCGCAGCATTTGCTGCCGTAATATGCGCGGGTAGATGTGAGTCTTCTAGTCTATGTGAATCCTTTCTTGGAGGATATCTATGTGACCCACCCCTATGTGTATTGAGTCTTTCTTTATTACAATCTCTCCTGTAATGTCCTTCCTCGTTACAGTTGAAACACCTGATCACTTTAGGTTTCCTGTTATATGGGTTGTATGCTGGTGGTCGTGTATGCACCCCTTCTAGAGCCTGTATACTTACCGTCATTAACCTATCACTTTTCTCTTCCCTTTTTCTAAAAAGGTTCTTGTCATGCTCCACAGCAGACTCCCTAAGGAAGTCTACCGTGACGCCTCTCCAATTAGGTAATGTGGTTTGTACTCTCGTCTTTAAATTTTCCCTAAGGCCATCCATCAGTACCCCTACAGCTACCTCTCTGTGATGTGGGTCCTCACTTATGTTGGATATCCCAGTAAATCGTGCAATCGCTGTTATAGCTCTAGCAAAGTAATCTGAGGCAGTTTCACTATCCTTTTGTTTAATGGTGAAAATCTTACTCCAATTTACTACTACTGGAAAACAGATGGCTAAGTGTTTGACAATTTGTTCTATATTCCGTTGGTTAATCTCATCAGTCAGGGTGTCATCTTCCTCCAACAAACAATCTCCAATAAATTTTTGTATGTTAGTATTGGGAGGAAGACACGCCCTCAACACTACCCGCCAATCCTTACTGGTTGGTTCATGAGCATTCCCTAAGTCTTTAACAAATTTCTGACATTTAGCTAACTCTTTTCTAGGATCTGGGAATTCAGTCATAATGGAACGTAATTCTGATCTAGTCCAGGGACAATGCATTGTAACATTTCTTAAAGGAACTACACCATCCTTATCCGGTTTCCCATTGGGAACTGATATTGTGCGGACCGGGAACACACCCTCTGGTACACTAACTTCAGGGGACGCTACAGGATTTACAGGCCCTAGATTTAGAACACTTTCACTCCTAGTGATCACGCTACTCTCACCTATCTCAGCCATTTTCTCATACTTGCGCTGAGCCTCTAGTACATTAACAGCATGGGCAATGGCCGAAATCACAGTGGGTTCATCTTCGTTTTCAGATACACTTGATTGAAACTGATTTAAAACAGGGTACAACTTAGTAATTTTTCTATTTTCAGTTTTAACAACGGCTGTACTTACCCCTCCCGCCACATAAGGTGGCGGGGGCGCGCTTGCGCTGACTTCGCCACGCTTCTCAATGGTTACATCCGCCTTGCGCGCGCTTTTCGCCACGCCTATTTCCGGTTTGCATTCGCTGCTCTGCCACGTGTTACCTTCCATTTGCCACAATTTTAAACAATCATTATGTCTATTTCTCTTTTTCGTTGACTTAATCAACCATATTTTATCTTTTACAGTATTCAGTACCTCTGCATTAAAACTCCCTATTGTTGGGAAAGGCCTATCACAAGCTTTGGTCATCCCGACCCACGTGTCACAATACACAGTTGCATATGCACCATACTTCTTACACATGAGAAACCTCGCTGAACCAATAGGGCCTTCCTTAGGCAGTACACTGACCATCTCTAGCGTATGCTTAGCACCCATGTTGAACAATATACCTTCTACCCGGAACACAGACACACCGCAATGCTCTGTTCCTTCCGGCCAAATGTGAAATACAGACACACCGCAATGCTCTGTTCTTTCCACCTAATAATTTCAACTCTGTTGCTATACTCACCGCTAGAGATCTATAATCCTCGGTGAACGTATTTCCTTTAGCCGCGCTCACTCGCTTTTCCCTAATACAGAAATATCACTGTGGGCCCCAAGGGCTATCAGCTCCTCGATACCCTGGCTAAACCACAAAATCTGCTGAGTTTATTATCGCTGGGAGCGCAAAGTCGATACAATCAACCTGCCTTTCCAGTATAATTCCTCCTAGCTGCTTCACCAATTCGCACTAACGGTGCGACTGGATCGCACTGCCTACCAATACTAATTATTAGCAAACCTTGCGATCTATTGGTAGCGCTTTGCGAAAACCCAGTTTTCGCATTCGGTATACCTGCCCTGTATACCGTCCTTCAGTTGGGCAATCCGCCTCGTCAGACAGCAACTGAGCACCTCAACAATAAAACAGTGTATCTACGTTACAACATCACACACTATACACCTTTTCTGCGCAGAAAATCAAAAGTTCCCAACAATAGTAATAATGTCTCAGAGGCTTTCACAAGTAATTATACTATGCATGTATAATAACTATCAACACGATTGTTTAACCACGTGGCAAGTTTACCGGAAGTTCGCGTACGCACAGCAGGAAGTACACATACGCTAAACAATGCAATACAGTTAAAACGCACAATGACAGAAAAAAGAAACAGTTTTCTCTTTTGTCCCTAGGTTCTAGTTAGCGTGCCCTAGATAATGCAAAACGGACATTCGGTTTCACAACACAGAGTAAAATTCAGGTTTTGAACACAATGCGTTCTTACCCGTTTATGACGCGTCTCCACCCTTTGTTGAGGAACCGAAATCCGTTGGTCTTGCGTATCATCGGCAACGAAACCTCCAAAGCTCACGAGCCCCCAATTGTTATGTGCGTATTGTCGCTAACCAATAACGATTGTCGAACCTCGATTTGTGTTTCCAACGCACAAAGATTTATTCGCAATAAGTGGAAAAAAATATGCTCAAGCGAAGTAATAGTAAATACAGCCGTTACTTAACGCAGGCGCTCTGGATCCAGTGCAGTCATTCAATCCTGAAGTCTGGGGACAAGAAGTCTGCACTCTGGATCACAAGTTGCTGCTTATATACACAATCAAGTACAGTAACACAATGAAGATGGTATGGCTTGCATCTATTGGTCCGGGTCTCAGGAATGTCCAAGGAGTCGTCAATCATTGGCTGGTTCATCCTAAGGAATCCAAAGGAGGGGGTCATCTCTGCAGGGGGTATGCTCTGCTCTTCCCGCCAGAATTCCTTAGTCTTAAGTAGTTCATAATTCCCTATCATTCATAACTTGCGTATGCACTCTGCGATTCCCTCGCAGAGCGCACCAAACAGTAGGATATGTAACAAGGTTCATTATGATACCACTCATGATGTTATTCCTTTAACCCGTTCTGTGTATTTCACTAATATGCATGTAACTCTGATATAACATATAAATACTACTATATTTCGACATAACTGACTATGTGTTGCAACTACCAATAATGTGTACTATTTTATAAGTATGCGTGTTTGTGCAAATGTATGGTAAAAGACCAATTACTGTTGCTGCCACGTGTAGTGGATGCGTACGCCCTTTCACGCCGTAGCGTGCCCTTGTACGTCGATGCGTACCGTACGCATCTTTTCAGACAAAGACAACCAAGTTTGCTAGACTTTAATTGAAATGACTTTATCCAATTTGCTGACTTCGACAGTGGGTCCAGTCAATAAGCTCCATTCCAAGGGCCTTATTTATGTTGGGAGATATGTAATTTATTTTGTGTGCATACCCAGAAACGAACATTACATCAATGAGGGCAATTGCTGGCAATTTATGTCTGAACACAAATGACACTTATGACTGCTTGTGATTTAAGAGGTGGGACACAGGAGGGAAAGAGCAGACTAAATAAGCCCAGGAACAGTAAGGACCATCCAACACAGATGTGGCTGATCCTGTGTTTGTCTTAAGGGGTTGGGTACTAAATAACGGCTTACTAAAACCAGACACTATTTACCACGACTGGACAATCCTGAACCACTGATGCCCGACATGCTGACATTCACGTGTGTTTGAAAAAGTGAAATGCATCCTTGTTGATGCTTGAACATCCCGGCTTCCAGGAAGACGGCAGTTTCTAAGGTGACAGTGTCATTGCGGCTGTTAAAGGGCCGATGCAAGGACACGCGTGCTGTACAATGTCCATGACTTAGTAGAAAGCATTGTACGGCACGCGCAATGTTCATTGGACCCTTCACTGTCATCAAACAAGTTAATCCTGTGGCCTTCAGGTTAAAACTTCCTTGCTCCCTAAGAATTCCGAACATTTTTCATTGCTCCCTTCTCAAACTGGTGTTCTACTCAAGTCAGTTTCAATATCTTCAGCCTCTGAGAACTTAATTTGGATGGATGTCAGGAATTTGTGATTGAAAAATTCTCGACTCGAAGTCCAAGGACAATTCCAGTTTTTAATGCAATGTAAAATGCGTGGTCCTGGCTACCACGGAAGCGTCTAGACGCTGCAAAATTATCAGGAAGTTCTTCAAACAATTTCCTAGGAAACAAGGGAGTCGGGGTACCTTAACCCTCCTCAAGGGGGGGAGGGGGTAGTACTGTTATGAGCGACGTCACTTCCGCTTCCAGTCTCCCAGCCGTTGTCAGGGATACGACCGGGACACACTCCTGATAGATTTCCTGTTTTTGACCTTGGCTTTGTTTTGGACCCGCTTGAACTCTGATTGCCCTGACCTCTGCCTGCTCTTTGGATATACCTGCTTGCTGCCAGTCCTGACCTTTTGGCCTGTTTCTGACTGCTTCGGAACCCTGACCTGGGCTTACGTCTGACCACCCGTTATCATCTGGATTCCCTCCTCCGGTCTTGCCGCTGCGGTTTTTGTTAATAAACTTGCAATACAATAGAGTTGAGACCTATGGGCATCCGAGTACCTGTGAGCACATCAAGCTCTAGGGGAAAGGTGGCTGCTATAGGCGAAGACCTTTACTGCTAGTTCTGTAAGTTTATTACGAAACTGGTCAGCCTAACAAGTCCATTACATTTCTTTTACATTGGTCATAAAAGTTGGAATGTTTGTACATTTGCCATCATATGTGTAGATTTGTTTAATAGTATACTTCATTAAACACATTTATAATTTTACATGTCACACATCAAGTGCATACACTTTTTAACTAGAGATGCTCAGGCTTGGTTCCTCGGGAACCGAACACACCAGAACTTTGGCGATCCGCGGCTCAGTACTTTTGCGCTTTTTCAGAATCAAAAACGAGAGGAAAAACATCATTGTTACGTCGTCGGATCTTGCGAGTTTTGGAATCTTTAAATACAGCCCTCCACGGCGATCTAGCGCCATTGGAGAGAGGGACACAGAAGGGGTAGTACAGAGTGTAGAGCAGGGGCAGGCAAAGTTATAGAATTAAAAGAGGAGGGTGGTAGCAGTGTTCAACAAAGTAATCGGTGACATTCAGTAGAGCTCCATTGCTCCATTGCTAATTTTTATTGCAGAAAAATCCAAATAATAGTGCTTACAGGGTTGATGTAATTCTGCAGTCCAATTCTACTGTGTTATATAGGTAACACACAAAAAGGAGAGCTGCGTTTGTAATTCTCATTGCAGAAAAATACAAATCCTTGTGCTGTCAGGGTTGGTGTACTTCTGCAGTCAAATTGTACTGTGTTATATAGGTAACGCAAAAAGGAGAGCTGCGTTGCTATTCGTCATTGCTGAAATACAAATACTAGTCCTTTTCGTCTGAATTTGCACCAAAAAGTGTACGTTGTTATATACACCCAAAGAGAAGAGCTCCATTGCAGTCATTGCAGAAATAGAAATTATAGCGCTGGCTTTCTTGGTCTAAATCTGCAGTTACACTTTACTGTACCATAGCTCACTCAGAAACAGGAGAGGTGGCAGGGTTCAGTGCTAAAACAGAAATTGTAATAATAGGGCTGTCAGTGTTGTTAAAAGTCTCCAGTGACATTATACTGTGCCATAGCTCATACAGAAACAGAAGGAGTGATATTGTTGTTGTCACTCTCCAGTCTTAGTCATGATGATTCTAATCCCTCTACCTCATGTGCTAAAGCATATGTTCAAGTGCATAGTGGTTTAAGTCAGGTAAACAAAAAATTAAATCAAAAGCTTGTACTTTTTTAAAGAAAAAAAAAACCTTTCCAAAAAACTTTACTGTAGGAAAACATAAAATTTGCAAGGTGCCATTCTACCCAAAATATTACCAGGCAAACCAGCATCAGGTAGCTCCCTTCTCTTAGCTAGATTTCAGCACCTGCAATCTACACTGTCATCATATTCACCCTCATCATTATGTACATCTTCCTCAAACAATACTAATTCATCCCTGCTGGAATCCACCATCAAGGAAGTCTGTGTACTTTGATGTGATTGCCATTAATGGTCTTTCTCATGGAATGTGTAGTTCATTTTATGACAGAGCTGTCACGATTTTTAGGCAATTCTTTTAGAGCAGAGCAAATGTCAAAATGTTGTTCTGACTGCATCACCACTGGGTGTATTGGAAAAGTTTTTTCCTAGAAGCAGTTGCCAGAGAAACTGAAGGAGGAAATGTCATTACAATAGCTCTTTGATCCTGACGAAGCGAATTATGTACTTAATCTATAATTACAATATAGTTAGCGGATTTGTTTACTTTAATTTCCTCCTTTAATTTCTCTAGCTGCTTCTCAAAAAGTATAATTAAGGCAATCACTTGACTCAAGCTAACCGTGTCTGCCAGGGCCAGACTGGGACTAAAAATCAGCCCTGGCATTTAAAGCACACAGGCCCACCTGATAAGGGCTCCATGCACTATATTGTTGCACAAGGATGCTGACACAGTGTGCGTTGCTGGTACAGTACAACATGATGTAGTATGAGTGTGTGTGGGGGGGGGGTATTTATTTCTTCTAACGACCCTCAATATTACATTATTAGTACCCAAATTAAAGAAATAAATAACCTCCCACACACACTCATACTTCATCAATACCCACCCACATTACAGCAACCAGCATCACCCCACACATTACAGCAACCGGCATCACCCCCCACATTACAGCAACCAGCATCACCCCCCCACATTAAAGCAACTGGCAATACCCCCCACATTACAGCAACCGGCATCACCCCCCACATTAGAGCAACCGGCATCACCGCCACATTACAGCAAACAGCATCACAAACCCCCCCCCCCACACACATTACAGCAACCGGCATCACCCCCCACATTACAGCAACCAGTATCATCCCCCTACATTACAGCGACCCACATCACCCACCATATTACAGCGACCAGCATCACCCCCCACATTACAGCAATACCCTCTCCTACTTAGTAGCAATACTAAGCCCCGAACACACTAAAACATTGCCACCACCACGCCACCCCCTACTACAGCAATGCCACCAATTATACAGGCGCCACTGTAGGAAACTAATGTTTTGCTTTCTTCAAGTCTCACACAAAATAACAACAACAGAATACTTACACACATTTAGTTAACAATATGTAATGGCAGAATTTTCATGAATAGATATGGCTCTCTCACAAATATATCAGAAAAAAACATAACTATTAAATGATCATTTGAACCCACACGGCCGCATTAAAAGTATTTCCATCTACAGCAAAATGTCAGAGAAAAATATATTTTTTTCTACAGTAACTGGATATGCGTCTTTTCTATTCATTTTAAATAACACAGTATATAAATTAAGGGGGATAGAGGAGGTGGTGAGAGATAAATGGATGTGATGAATCAGTTTGATTAGATAGGAAACATTTACATTATTTACCTGGAGACGTCTAATCCCTTGACTCACAGGCAGGGCCGACAAGAGAAATTTTGGGCCCCGGTACAGTAATTTCTTTGGGTCCCCGTCATATTTAACAATAAGAGACTTGCCTTTGGCAGAAGTTCATATTATGCCACACCGTAGTGCCCCCAGTTCATATTATGTCACACCGTAGTGCCCCCAGTTCATATTATGCCACACCATGGTGCCCCCAGTTCATATTATGCCACATCTTAGTGTCCCCAGGTCATATTATGCCACATAGTATTACCCTCAATTCATATTTGGCAATGCAGTAGTGCCCACAAATCATATTATGGCATAGTAGTGCCCCCAAATCATATACCATACAGTAGTGCTCCCAAATCATATTATGCCCCAATAATGCCCACAAATCCTATTATGCCACAATAGTGCCCCCAAATAACATTATGCCATACAGTAGTGCCCCCAAATAACATTAGTGCCCAGACAAAAATTCATTCACAAATAAAAATTGGTAGAGCATATTGGATACTGTGAGTTCCAAGAGCAGCTTAATACACCATTTACAATGCAAACAGAAATAGATATATTGACAAAATCACAGATAAAATTTATGACAAGCAGTGTTTTTTCCTCTTAATTAAAAAATCTCTGTACAGATAAATATGCAAGAAACATTACAGCGCAATAATGAGCAATGTTTTAAATGTCATTGGATACACAGTAGTACCCCCAGTTCAAGAAAGGATGGTTAGAAACACATTGCACATGAGAAAATATATGAACTTACCTGATTATGGCATCCTGTGTTCTGTTCTACTACTGGGTACGCTGGGTGAGGAGGGATCAGCAGCCCACACAGGCAGTCGGGAGCAGGGACAGTGGGCAGTGATCGAAGTGGAAATTTAGAAATGGCGGTATGGAAAATATAAGTGAATGGTGTATGAAGGCTTGATTTTTTTATTTTTTTTAGCACTTGTCTCCTCTGTGCATTCCCACTCTTCATTACTACTTGTGTTTTATGATGGCTGCATCCCTGACATTCCCATTCTTAATATGTCTCTCTCTTTACACTTTCTTTTACCTATGCCCCTGCACCATCTTCTCCTTTGTTCCTTTCACTTAACACCCTGTAACACCTTTTCCCGTGGCTCTCTCACACAAATCTTCCTGCACCACCTTTTCCCCTGGCACTCTCACACATCTTCCTGTACCCCCTACCCCCTGGCTCTCACACGTCTTTCTGCACCCCTTTCCCCCTTGGCTTTCTCACCCCTCTATCTGCACCCCCTTTTTGACTGGCTCTCACCCCTCTATCTGCAGCCCTTTTTTCCCTGGCTCCCACTCCTTTATCTGCACCCCTTTTTTCCCTGGCTCCCATCCCTCTATCTGCACCCACTTTTTCCCTGGCTCTCACCTCTCTATCTGCACCCCCTTTTTCCCTGGCTCGCACCCCTCTTCCTGCACCCCCTTCCCCCTTGGCTCGTTCACCCCTCTATTTGCACCCACTTTTTCCCTGGCACTCACCACTCTATCTGCACCCCTTTCTTCCCTGGCTCTCACCCCTCTTCCTGCACCCCTAACCTCCCTGGCACTCACACATCTTCCTTCACCCCCTTCCTCCTGGCTCTCTAACACCTCTTAATGCACTCCCTAGCCCCTTGGCTCTTTCACATCTCTTCCTGCACCCCCTTGCCCCTGGCTTTCTCACACCTCTTCCTGCACCCCTACCCCCTGGCTCTCTCACACCTCTTCCTGCACCCCCTTCCCCCTGGCTCTCTCACACCTCTTCCTGCACCCCCTTCCCCCTTGGCTCTCTCACCCCTTTATTTGCACCCCCTATGTCCCTGGCTCTCACCCCTCTATCTGCACCTCCTTTTTCCCTGGCTCTTATCCCTCTCCCTGCACCCCTTCCCCCCAGATCTTTTAACTCACGGCACCCACCCGCACGAGTAACGCGGCACCCCCGCCCCCGTGACCCCACCACGCATGAAAATCACGGCACCCCCCCTCCCGCAACCCCCCATGCTTGAATTGTGCCTCACAGGCCAGCCTTCAAATCTTTAGATGTTCTTTGCAAACCCATCTCTTTTTTAGAGGTGACCTTATCCTCGATAAAACTATTGACATTAATAATATATATATAATAACAATAATCTGCCTCTTAGTGAAGCAGATGATACACAGAGTAGCCTGCCTCAGAAAAATGTGATGTACTTGGGTACATGCTGCTGCTGTTCCTGCTGGTGAAGGCGAATCACCGACCCAGTGGGCTGTCACAGTCATATAATCTTTAGTTTGCCCAGGACTCGCTTCAAATGCTGTAACATGGATGAGGTTCCTAGATGGTTAAGATCCCTACCTCTACTGAGTGTGGCTTTACAAACGCTACAAATGGCTAGACAACTATTGTCAGGATTTGTGTAAAAATAATTGCATACATAAGAGGTGGATTTTTGGTCTTATGCCCAGGCATGACAATGGCCTTTTTCTTATCACTGGCAAGAACTGCTGCAATCTTTGTTTGAAAGTGGATGAAAATAATATTGTGACCTGTGATGTAGTCAAAATTTACTGCAAATTACTTGAAAGTGTTATTGAGGTTAATAATAATGTAGTATCAAAAAAATATCAAAATTATGTGATTTTAGCATATTTTAGCAATTTTTCAAAAAAAATACAGATCCAAAACCAAACCACGAGGGTGGTTTTGCCAAAACCAAAACACAAAGCTAATCCAGATCCAAAACCAAAACCACTTCACGTGGGTCAGTGAGCATCTCTATTTTTAACACGTGTAGGGTGAATTTAAAAATACCAACAATGGATTTATGATATCCATACAGTGCAAACTACCATTTTGTGCCAACTTTACATATGCATCCAATTTAATTGTGTATTATCCAAGGTATAATCACTGAAAATACATAATAAACTTTGACAGTGTTTTATTTTGAATGCATAAAAACTACATGACTGTATGATGTGGTTAGAAAGCATTTTAGTTTTAATCTAATTTTAATTCTAATTATTTTAAATGAATGTATTTGTACTCGTAATATAATGTATGTGATGACTTCAAAGACTATTACATATTTTTCCAAGTGTTTACTAGTGTTGCTACATTTATTTCCTCAAAGCATAAACATTTTTGGAATATTTAATGTATATATTTTGATATAAATATTTACCTGATAGTGTTTGTTCTGAGGCTTGTAGACTTTATGAATTGTATATCAGTGGTCGAAGTAGGCTGGCATACGTTGGTATGCCACACTGCCACTTCTCCTACTGCCTTCATTGTGTAACTATCAAATTTAATTATTTTAAATATTCCATACCACCACTTCTATTTTCTATACTGACACTTTGAAATTGCCATTTCGACCACTTGTGTCAACACATCCCACACTCAGCCTGTACCTGTTGGTCATTAATACAGGCTGTGCACGCCAGAGGTATTAGGTAGAAAAAAACAACCACAAACAAATTAGGTAGAAAGACACCATGGGTCCACAACCCGTCCCGCTTGCATGCCACTGGACCCCCAGACCTTGCTTTTAGGCGTCATTTGAAATCTTGCCACCTGTGTGAAATGTGCAAATGTTAAAATGTTGCTATGGATAGTGAAAAATATATGAAAATTATTGGTGCAGACTTACATAGATATATTTAATTATTTATTGGTTTGAGGTAACAAATTAATTAGAAACAGCTAAACAGACAGAGTTGGTTTTTTTTTAACACTATACAAGTACACAAGTAGCTCTTCGACTTGTTTTGTGAATGATTGCTATTACTTAGGAAGAGATCCTATGAAAATAAAAAAATATCTTAAGCTACATTTGTGTCTAGAAACATATTTAAACATATTTAAAAAATGTGGCAATTGTTCCAATGTAATATGGACATACTAAATAGTATGGCCATATTAATTAACTCACCTCTTTTTGATTTCTGATACAGATCTGCTTATGGGAGCCACAGCGTTTCTTTCCAAATGTGTAATTTAGCCATGCAGATAACTGCCAGGTAGTGTGATGCCACTTACATACCATGAGCTGCACCACCAGCTCCACTTCTTACTTCAATAAATTTTTATTGGGTTTTAAAAGTTAAATGGGGTACAGAAAAAAGAAAGGGCGACAAATACAAATGAGGTAACAAACAACAAGGGAAAAAAAGGGGGGGTTCACTCCATTGAGACAGCATTCTTATAGCATACACATTACTTAATAAGCAAAAGTAAAACATACACATCGGTCTTACTTATAGCGCACCAAAGGGGAACATAGTAAATCCTGAGCGGCTCAAATATCACACAGGCAGAACTTATTTGTCATTAGGCTGGGGTTTCTCTATAAGAGCTACTGGAGAAGAACAGTGTGAAAGATTTGAGGCAACACGAACTCTACCGGAGCCTCCAGTAACATATTTATGCCAGCTAAACCATTTAAAAATTGGGTTGGAGGCTGATGCCGTATAGGGCACATCTGTTGTCTCCATCTCAAAACTATATTGAATTTTAGACACAACTTTAGCAATGCTGGGGGGAGTGGGAGACTTCCAATTTTGAGCTATCGCTGCTCTAGCAGCTATTAGTATTTGTCCTAATAGGTAGCGGTAATGTCTAGGGATCACTGACTGCTATATATGTAGGAGGGCTACACCCGGGTCAAGAGTGATAGAAGCCCCCAAAACCTCCGAAATCAAGGCAGATACCTCACACCAGAACGCCTGAATCCCCGGGCAAGTCCAAAAGACATGATAAACATTTGCTATCTGACCACATTGACACCAGCAGAATTTAGACTGACTTGGCCATATCTTATGAAGGCGATTCAGGGTGAGATATAGTCGACTTAGAAGCTTAACGTGCATTTTGGTGTGATTAATGTCTTATTTGCATGTATTTAACCAGCTCGGATTGAGGCAAATTATATTTGTCCCTAAGTACGGCGAAGGGGAGGAAAAGGGTTTGAGCAAACAGGTCTGCCAGAGAGACTATCCCACTGTCTTTCCATATAGAAACATTAATATCCTGCATAAGTTTTGACAATGCTTGAAGGGAAAGGTGGCGGGAGGGGAGAGCTTTTGTAGCCTAATATATTTATCCCAAACTCGCAGAGCATCCGAGAGTAATTTACAGACACCCAATGAACGATCCGACCTCGGAGTCCAGAGGAGATCCAGCAAGGGGTAACCTTTATATAAAGCCCTCTCGATATCAACCCACGGTTTAGCTGCATGGGGTAACGACCAATCTCGGAGGCAGCTCAATATGGAAGCATCCTGATAATGTGTTAAGCTGGGAAGCAATAGGCCACCTCTCGACTTCGGTAGAGACTTGCACTTGTGTGTAAGGAGGGGGCGTTTTTGCCTCCAGACATATGACATCATTAAAGTATGAAACCTATCCATTATCCGTATTGGAATGATGTAGGGTATAGTACGGAAGATGTACATAAGTTTTGGTAGTAACATCATCTTGAAAGCCGCTATACGCCCCAACCAGGAGACCTCAAAATCAATCCAATTCTTAGCCAGGGAAGAGAGGTGAAGGTAGATCGGGTAAAAATTAGCTTCAAACACTGCAGACATATTGGGGGGAATATGAATACCTAAATATGACAAAGAATCTTTATCCCACACAAAAGGAAATTTCTTTTGTAGGTTTGAAAGGGAAGATTGTGGTATATTAATAGGGAGGGCCTCGGATTTCTTAATGTTCAATTTATAAAATGATGCTTCACTATACCTATCTAAGATATGCTTCAAAGTTATCAGCGAGGTCTCTGGGCTGGTTACAAACAAAAAACCATCGTCAGCAAATAAGCATACCTTCTGTCTCTGAGAATGTATAATAATACCTGGAAAGTCAGACGCTTGCCGAATAGTATGGGCCAGGGGTTCTATTGCCAAGACGTACATTAAAGGAGAAAGAGGACACCCCTGCCTCGTACCATTAGTAATGGGAAATGAAGGTGATAGAAACCCGTTACTGAAGATTTTTGCGGAGGGACCCTGGTATAGGGCTAAAATAAAATGTAGAACCCTACCCTGTAGGCCAAACTTACACAGTAATATCACAACAAATAAATCAAAGAATATTCAAAGCGCTTCATTTCTTCCAATAGAAAAATAGAACACATAAAGATGTAACGAAATAAAACATATTAAGATGAAGGGCTGTATGGTTAACTTATCTAGTCCATACACCGAGAGTCTTTTCCAAATGCATTCTTATATCGGACTCCTTCAAATAGTTGATTTCACCGTCACCTTCCTTTTCCTCTCCAACGAATTTAAAATGCAACGGGACTCTCCAAACAGCCGCCTATATAGATAGTATTTGTATAGAGAACTATTCCAATTGATGTTTTCCTTTGGATCAAGCATATGAAGGACTTTCAAAAGTAGTAGAAACCAAAATCATATGGGGAAAAGAGAAAAGGTACACATAGTGTAATTCCGTATACGCAGATGAAATCACTCGTGAGTAAAAAGAAAAAACTCACATTTATTCAACAATTTAAAACCACAATATAAACAAATATACATTCACACACTGTGTGAGTGAACTCGTACCAGATGTAAGTAGGTAATAGGCATTCAAAAAGCAAGGCGCTAGCACACCCGGATTACTGCCGCCCCAATGAAACAATCCCAGAGTTACACTCCACAGGTGGACCTGCTTTTACCAACGCGTTTCAACTTGATCAAGTCTTTTTCAAGGTGGTGCAGGCGTAAGGTTAATCAGTTCTTTTATACCCTACCAGTTGAAGTTCATATAAACCATGATAAATACGGAATAAATAATACATATAAATCTCATTGAAATAATTATAATCATTGCTTTCATTCAAATGGGAATATATAATGTTATTAACAATTCACATCAACAGTTAGACACAAAAGCGGGTGAGGACAAAAGTCATAATACTACCATCACGATGGATCCCTGAGCCCACTACATTTAACGTATATCTCAATATGGCAGAAAACATATGTTCAAAAGACAAGAGTATCCCCTCCTACTGAAATATACAACAAAGAGGTTACCTTATATCATAAGTTTTTTTATAGTATACCCATTTTCTAGCAAAAAACGAAAGAGAGGGAATCTCTTATAGTCAGAAAAGTCTCAATATCTAGGACAATTGATAATATCAAGGATAGTCAATACCATCGAACCTAAACATAAGGGAGTATAAAAAATCTAGGTTTCATATAAGTCCCATACATATAAGAATTATTGAATAGATTAAAACTATCATGTATAATGTCTGGAAGTCCAACCCCCCCCCCCCCCCCCGTATTGCTATGCAACGTATGACTAGAGGGAAGCGACACTTGCCAAAATACCATGAGGCTTGTATTTTGTCCCAGATTCGAGACTGGTACCTTGGGTAGACTTGGAATTAACATGTAATCCAGAGTTCCCCTTGACAGATCTTTTATGGGTACCTGCTCAATGGAGACCTCCTGGGGAAACCCTGCCGGCCCTTATTAGAGATGCCTTGATTGTGTGGGATCGGTTATGCCAGGGCACGGAGGGGCTGCTGCGTCCCACGACGGGTGTGTCTCTACAGGTGATCGCCAAACAAATACCAGACTTGAATCTTTCTGGATGGATCAGTAGGGGTATTCAGACTCTAGGACATTTGCTGGACTCGGGCGAGCTCTTCCCCTATTCACATCTCAGTGCCCTGTATTCGTTGCCCAAAGGCAATTTCTACAAATACCTCCAAATCAGGCATCTGTTAACTTCGCCACCGTTGAGAAATATGGCAATAGGTCCTCCCCTGGCCAGGTGTTACTCCCCGTTGACTAAAGGTAGTAGTAGAGCCAGCATTACCCTCTGGTATAAAACTTTACTGGGTCTCAATGCCACATCTAAGGCTAAACCTCAGATCCAATGGGAATCAGACCTCCAGTTAGAATTGTCAGAAGAAGACTTGGAACATATTTTTGCCAACTCCTTTAAAATGTCCAAGTGCCTTAACCATACTGAGATGCTGGTAAAATTATTGAATAGAACGTACGCCACCCCAGACAAACTTATCTACGCTATGTTGGCGCAACTGTTCTGAGCATGGCGATATTTTCCATATATTCTGGTCATGCTCTATAGTAAGGCCTCTATGGAATAAGGTCTTTCAATTGATAAGCTGAGTCCTTCGTCACTCAGTCCTCCCTACGCCAGAATTAGCTCTATTGCAATACTATCCCCCTACTCTTCCCAGTTGGGATAGATATGTGACAGGCCAAATATTGATAGCAACCAAAGCAGCTATAGCTCAGGCATGGAAGCAGCCTCTCCCCCCTCCCCTGGCCAAGGTGATCTCAAAATCAACTTCAATTATGAAATGGAAACCCTGGGTGTCCCATACTCCACGTCAACATCGTCCCCGCTGATCAAGTGGAGAGCTTGGCACAATTATGTGACAGATGGGGAGGGAAATCCATCACGTTCCCTACCCTCGGCCTCTAGTGACGCTAGTGAATGATCTTTTATTTGTTGACATGTAATGTATTAGTCAAGCTTAATATATACAGTAAATAATCCGATACTTTTGATTCTGTATGCATTCAGGTGTATTGTGCTTGTGTTCCATCCCCTTTATGTACCCTTCCCCCCTTTTGTTTTCTTCTGTACCCCTTTTGTAAAACTTTAAAAATCAATAAAAATGTTATTCGTTAAAAAAAAACAAAAAACTATCATGTATAATCTCTTGTATTAAAAACTTATAGCTGTCCTGGAAATCGCCATACACTACATATTAAATGTTTCACTAAAAAAGAAGAAAAACATCCCTTAGTTATATGGTTGGATTTCTCAGTATTGTAAAGCAGATTAAATATTGAGCTTCATATACTTGATCTTCTTATTAGAGATCATTCGTTAGGACTATATGTTGTCACTAGTCCATAATAACAGCAGAAAGTTCCTCTCTTAGGGTACAAAGATTACCATGTTTCCACAGTATCTAAAACGGCAAAATTCCTCCACTTGAATATATATATTATAAATCGCCAACAAAATATATGAATGCTCTCAAAAATATCTTGAACCATGCAAGACATTAATAATGAAACAACCATAAACTGGTGGATAGAGTGGAAACAAACATATTGCATGCTTCATTATAGAGAGAAAACATCCCTTAGTTATATGGCTGTATTCCTCAAGATTCTACCTAACAATGGATCAAATATAGAACTTCATATACTGGATCTTATTATATAAGATCACCCATTAGGACTATATAATGTAACTAATCTACAATGACAATAAAACATTCTTTTCCAGGGATATATATAAATTCCCGTATTTCCATAGCACACATAACGGCAGAATCACTCCACTCAGATTTATATCTTATCAGTCACCAAACGACTATATAGATATCCTAAAAGGATATTAGACCATACGTGATGTTAATGATAAAACGGCCATGAATGGCAGACAAGATAGAAACAGACACTACTAATAATTGTTCAACCGAAGCGTCCTTTTCAACAAAGTATATCTAATACAGTAATCAATTGCCATCGAGAAACCATTTTAACTCGCAATCTATATTTAACCCTCCTGGGGTCAGAGTTTTTAGATGATATATCCACCTCATCTCACACTTTGCCAGAGCAGTGGAGATGTCTCTATTCCTCCAATGATTTTCAATTTTATCTATAGCCAAAAAGCTCTTTATGTGGTTCGGAGAACAATTATGACATTCTTTAAAGTGGGATGACAGGGAGTAAATAATAAAACCCTTTTTTATATTGCGCAAATGTTCTGCCAATCTTAATTTTAAAGGGCGTGATGTACGTCCTATATAGCATAAATTACAAGTGCATTGTATAAGATATACTACATTAGCAGTGTTACAGCTCATGAATTTATCTATGTTGTATTTCTGTCCTTTAACTTCAAAGTTAGAAAATTTATTTTTTTGATCTTTGTATGTATTACGGCAGGCCAAACAAGATCCACATCTAAAAAACCCTTTGAGGTGATCCCCGTTCTTTTAGTATCCTGCAAGGCACTCCTGACTAATTTGTCACGAAGATTTGGAGCCCGTTTGTATATGAAATGGGGTTTCTTTGTCAGAAGGGTTTTTAAGGTAGGATCACCCATCAAGATGTTCCAATGCTTATTGACAATATTTTCTATGGTTCTATATTTCGAATTAAACCTAGTGATAAAAGCTACACGGTTATGTTCTTTTTTTCTTCTTTATTTTCTTATTTAAGATTGTTTCTCTTTCAATGTGATTAGGGTATGATATGTTATAAGGAATATTGGCTGCATCCTTTACTAGAGTGCCAGTTTAAGACTAAATCTATTTATTTACTTTTGTCCAAACTTACACAGTACCTCCTTCATGTACTTCCAATGAAGTCTATCAAAAGCCTTTTCTGCATCTAAAGAATGCAGAATAACTTCCACCGGGAACTCAGAGAGGAGGTCCACGACATTTAATGTGCGTCATGTGTTACCCGAGGCCTGACGGCCTACTACAAAGCCTACCTGGTCCGGATGGATCAATTGTGGTAATAGGGGATTCAGACGGTCGGCAAGCAATCTGGCGTATATATTCAGATCAGTATTAAGCAGCGCTACTGGTCTGTACATTAGTAATATACATTTTTTAAAAAAAACAAACACGCACAAATCTAGATTATAAACAGTAAAACCATTTTAGTCTAAACCTCTACATACTCATATTTGTCATCTCTAATAAAAGTTGGAGAATAAAATTATGACTAGTCTGAACCAGTGGAGGTCATTTATGAAGGACAAAATGGCTACTCTTACAAAATTGGCAGGGTATTGGCAGGGCCGGATTAACCATAGGGCTAACTGGGCTACAGCCCAGGGGCCTCGGGCACCCAGGGGGCCCTTTTAAGTGCTCAGCAGCAGTTAAAAGGGCCAACAAGTTAGTTTGTCAAATTTGAGCCCTGATAAAGCTGTCCCAGTCAACTATAAGTGCTGTTATTGTGAAGTGGAAAGGAGCAAATACAGTTCAGTCACAAAGTGGTAGACCACACAAACTCACTCACAAACTCACTGAATGGGACTGTCGAGTATGCATAAAAATCGTCTGTCTTTGGTTACAATATTCACTACCGAATTCCAAACTGGTCCTGAAGAATTATGCTTCACCATGTAGCAGTCTGATGGACAAATATGGATTTGGCGGATGACAGGAGAATATTTCCATACTGCAACTATAGTTTGGTACAGGAGGAATAATGGTCTTGCGATATTTTTTATGGTTTGGCCTGGGTTCCTTATTTCCAGTGAAGGGTAATTTTAATGATACAGAATATAATGACATTCTAGAAAAATGAGCACTTCCAACTTTGTAGCAACAGTTAGGGGAAAGCACTTTTCTGTTTCAGCATGGCAATGCTCCCATACACAAAGGGAGGTCCATCAAAAAATGATTTTCCAAGTTTGGTGTGGAAGAACTTGGCAGCCTGCACAAATTCCCATTCCTCAACCCCATCAAACACCTTTTGGGATGAATTGGAACACCAACTGCAAGCCAGGCCTTATCGCCCAACTTCAGTTCCCAACATCACTAATGTTCTTGTAACTGAATGAATGCGAATGCCCAGCAGTTATGTTACAAAATCTAGGAGAAATCCTTCCCAGAAGAATGGTTTCTGTTAGAGTAGCTAGGCTGACCAACTCCATATTAATGAACATGGTTTTGGAATGAGATGTTCAACAAGCACATATATATGTGATATGCATGTATTAACTTATTATTTGACCATGTAGGGTAATAGAAATTACTTAATGCTTCTGAACTTGTTTCTACCTGGCTCACTTAAATTCTTAATTGTGGCCCTTGTTGTCAATTAAGAGCAGACACTTTGCTGTTGCAGGATTTACTGCTTGGCCTGAGCTATGAGCAACAAGATCAGTTTCCAATTTTGCTATTTGAATAGCCAAATTGAACAGATGTGCTGTTTCTTGGAGCCTGAAATACACCAGGGCATGTTAAATGCTATCAGAAGATGACTGCACACACAGGCTGCTATCTATACATCGGCTTTTTGGGCATGTCTAGTAATGATCCAGCTTATTTTGATTCAATCATTATAAGGCCTTATGCTTTTTCTTTGAATTGTGCTCTAAGGGATGTTGGATCAAACTGCTGATATTCAGCGAATTTGTAGATATTTTTTGTGATATTAGCGTGTCTGGCCAGCAAGTGTGGGACAATTATAATCATAAATACTTTAGCACAGACAGTCTGAGGGTTACAAATTGAAGCATAAAACTTTCAGAAAAAGAGCAAAGCACATAACTCATATATGTATATTTCAAAGTCAAGCTTGGTGGTATGAAAAATGTAATGGGAATGTGTGTGAATGGAATTTGATAGTTTTGCAATGAAGGCAGGAGATGTGGTGGTATGGCTGTATAAACCTCTGCTTCGACCACTGCTTATACATATGAAATTTGTTATTGTTAAGTCAAAAGCACTGCAGGGAGCCATAACTGTACAAAAGTTTTGCACAAAAAATTATTTTAAAGTAAAGTAAATAAATACTTAAAAGAAAAAAGACAGGTTGGCAGCTGGGCTATATATCAATTGTGATATCTGTGGTTGAAATGGGTCATGGACTGTAGATTTAGGTTTGGACTAATGTTTTTACAATATGCAGGAAAAATCTGATGAAGGCACATAGGTGACATACTGGTTAATATACTTTAAATAGTGGCTTCATTTGGATGCAGTCAGAACACATTTTCTTAACCTCAATCACCTGCCAGGAAATCTAAAAAATGGCTGCAAAGGGGCAAATTAAGGTTACATATGAAGATGTCTAGATAACAAGCTAACGGGCACTCTTCTGTGATAAGTGTATGTGGAAACATTTAGATGCAGAGGGCCTCCAGATGCAATCAGGCAAACAGAAGAATCGTCATCATCAATGCGTATTTTGTACCCGGAGTTCACCTCTTGAAAGGCACATATGTGTCTGTGCCCAGGTCTACATCTGTCACATTTATGTGAACTAGAGATGGTCACTGACCCCTGTGTTTTGGTTTTGTATTCGGTTTTGGATCTGGATTACCGTCGTGTTTTGGTTTTGGTTTTGCAAAACCGCCCTTGCGTGTTTTGGTTTTGGTTTTGTTTTGCTATTTGTTAAAAAATTATATTTATTGGTGCTAAAATAACATAATTTAGGTATTATTTTGTAGCTACATTATTATTAACCTCAGTAACACTAATTTCCAGTAATTTTTTATTCAATTTTGACCACCTCCTATGTCACAATATGATTTTCATACACTTGAAAAGAAAATTGCTGCATTTCTTGCCAGTGATAACAAAAAGGCCATTGGCATGCCTGGGCATAAGACCAAAAATCCACCTCTTAAGTGTGGAATTATTTTTACACAAATCCTGGCAAGAGTTGTCTATCCATTTGTAGCGTTTTTAAAGCCACACTCAGTAGAGGTAGGGACCTTAACCATCTGGGATCCTCATCCATGTTTCGTCATTTTTCAGCGAGTTCTTGGAAAACTGTTGGGAAAATCAGAAACTTAGGTTAAAAAAAATAACAACAAGCAGTCCAGTATAATCTACCACCCTTCTCTCATCTACATCCCAGCACCTGCAATCTTCCCCCCAACACCTTCATGATCAATATCCCCTGAACCAACAATTGGCAGTTAAACAATCCTTTGCAAGAGGAAGCAAGAATGAAACCTGTCACCCAGTCGCAAAGCGGATCACAGACGCCCTGGGTACTATGCTATTGTTAGATCTACGTCAGATGTCCACTATTAATACAGTTGCTTTAAGACATTTAATTGAGGTGTTCTGTCCCTGTTAGCAAATGTCATCACTATACCATTTTACTAGAAAAGCTAATTCTCTCCTGTACAGGAAAGTTCATAAAAAATTAATTATTGGGCGACAAAATGGCATTCTACCCACTGTACACTTAACCACAGATATGTGTACAAGCGGAACTGGGCAAACTAAAGATTATATGACTGTGAAAGCCCACTGGGTTGGTCATTCGCCTTCCCCAGCATGGACAGCAGCAGCATGTACCCAGGTACGTCACATTTTTGAAAAGTAGGCTACTCTGTGTATCAGCGGCTTCAGTAAGAGGCATACAGCTGACAAACTGTTCCAAAAACTAAGGGATGTCATTGAAAGATGGGTAATCCTGCTTGGACTCTCCTGAGGATATGTCATTTCTGATTACGACTCCAATATTGGTCAAGCATTACAGCGGGGTTGAATTCCATCACATTTCCTGTTTTGCACACACTATCAACTTGGTGTTACAGAACTTTTTAAAAATGACATGCAGGAGATGTTGTTTGTGTCCAGAAACATATAGGGTCAATATCTGGTTTCTGCAACAGCATGTAGGAGAATGCAGCATCTACAAGAAAACTAGCATTTGAGGGGAATATACTTTAGTCCAGCGAAGTAGTTACCTGTGAAGAAAGTGCAGACACGGTTAGCTTGAGTCAAGTCATTGCCTTAATAATACATTTTGAAAAGGTGCTACAGAAAATTATAGTGTAAAATAAAACAAAGTAAATGTGCTAACTATATTTTAATTGACGATTAAATACTTACTATTCTTTGCAAGGATCACAGACTTATCAACATCTTGTTTGGACGTTTTCTCCTTCAGTTTCTCTGGCAACTGCTTGTTGTAAAAAAAATTGCTTTCCCAAGACACCCAGTGGTGATGCAGATGAGTCCGCACAACATTTTGATATTTGCTCTACTGTAAAAGAATTGCCCAAAAATCATGACAGCTCTGCCCTAAAATCAACTAGTCATTCCCTTTGGAAGGCCATTATCGGCAATTACATCATACTACAAAGACTTCTATGATGGTGGGATGAATTAGTATTGTTTGAGGAAGATTATCACTTAACCCTGCCACCTCTCCTGTTTCGCAGTGAGCTATGGTACAACAAAATGTAACTGCAGATTTAGACCAAGACTGTCAGCCCTATAACTTCTATTTCAGCAATTACAATAAGCAATGGAGCAATGGAGCTCTTCTCTTTGGGTGTTACCTATATAACGCAGCCCAATTTGCCTGCAAAATTTACAGACAAGCCTGCTTGTCTTCCTCTTCATCAATGACTCTTAGCAATTGAGCACTCGTCTTTGGGTGTATATTACACCCAAACATTATTAGTGAAAATTAGGAAAAATACAGTTTAATCCCTGATAAGCCCTCCACCATCCTTTGCATGTTAATAGTAGGATTGGTTGGAGTTATGGTCAAGGTCACACATTTTTTTGACAAATCCTTCAAACCAGCCCAGATGTCAAACTGTTGTGGTCTGCCACCTGCGTCATCCCTGCTTGTGTTTGGAAAGTGCAAATTGGTGCCAGAACCTCACGTGCCAGAACTGCTGCCACTGGTGCCACACTGCTGCAGGACTTACACAATCAACCGCATCATCATCAGCGCCCTCGTCAGATTACCAAATCTCCCCCACATCCTCTTCTAAAGACAAAGTGTCATCATCACTTGGTGTATCACCGGCTATACTCGGGCTGTTCAGGCACACATCAGCAGAACTGCTGAAAGGACCCCTCTTTATGGGTACACTAACAGAATGCTCACGATTAAACATCCCACTGTTGGATGGACTCTCCACAGGGATTGGTGTCATTTGTGAATCAGAGCAAACATTATCCTCTAATGCCTTACTGTTATCTTGCAGCTCGGCTTTGACGCGTAACAGTAGTTGTGCACCAATTGTAGGCTCGGTAACTATTTGGGATCTGCCACTAATAGCCAAAGGTGAAGGCCTCATTCTCTTTCTGCCACTGCGTGTGTAGAATGGCATGTTGTCAAAAAAATTTTATCGGCACTTAACTTTTGCTCAGTAACACTTCTTTTTCGCTTCAACACAGTACATTTTTTTTTTTGTTTTTGTTTTTTGGACTGATTTCGAAACACTGTGTAGTTTGACATCGCCTTGCCCAGATGACATACTGGGAACATTACCATCAGGACTGGTGACAGAACCTGGTTGCTCATTCTGATCATATGTGGACTGCTTTGAATCCATTCTGAGCCCAAAGCACTTCTAGTGCTAAAAATTATTTGGTAAGATACTGCTGAAAGATAGTAATTTTGACAGCCAGAAATATTTATGCACAATTATGGGGGACACCCCAAAAGCACTGGGGAGTGCTAACAATTATTTGGTAGATACTGCTGACAGATAGTAATTTTGACAGCCAGAAATATTTATGCACAATTATGGGGGACACCCCAAAAGCACTGGGGAGTGCTAAAAATTATTTGGTAGATACTGCTGACAGATAGTAATTTTGACAGCCAGAAATATTTATGCACAATTATGGGGGGGACACCAAAAGCACCGGGGAGTGCTAAAAATTATTTGGTAGATACTGCTGACAGATAGTAATTTTGACAGCCAGAAATATTTATGCAGAATTATGGGGGACACACCAAAAGCACTGGGGAGTGCTAAAAATTATTTGGTAGATACTGCTGACAGATAGTAATTTTGACAGCCAGAAATATTTATGCACAATTATGGGGGACACCCCAAAAGCACTTTGAGTGCCAAATATTGAAGAAAAAAAAACCTCCTCTATCCTCCTCTCTTCTATAGCGATTTTTGTTAGCACAATTGGATTCAGAATATTGTATTCTCTGTCCCTGCTCTAATCAGCCTGTGACTACACCCTGCTCTCTCTCTCTGTCAAATGGCGATGGATTGCTGTGGAGGCGTGTATTTATAATCTTCAAGTATCGCGAGAACCGAGCCCCGAGATCCGATGACGTCATGATGATGTTCGGCCTCGATTTGGATTCCGAACAGGCGGGAGAGTACCGAGCCTACTTGGCTCAGTACTCGGATACCCAAAGTTCGGGTGGGTTCGGTTCTCGGGGAATCGAGCCCGCCCATCTCTAATGTGAACACACCATTGCCATACTCGCTATGTTCGCCTGCCTCTTCCCATCCCTGTTCCACCTCTCTAAGCCAAGGTAGGTGTTCGCTTAATATGCAACAAAATCTACATATGGACAGAAGTATAAGTAATTTTTTGTATGCATGCATACATTCAACTCTAGAAAGTTTGTTTCTAATCTGTCTCCAAATTCCTAAAAACTCTGAACTTGGTCAAAATGTTACACTCATGACAAATGATTCCTAAACTTTAAACTCTGAGCTTAGAATCTTAACACTGGACATAAAACACTTAATTTATTTTGAAATAGTCCTTGAAGATAAGGCCTATAAGGGTCAATTCTGAACATGCAAAACTGCAGGTTCACAATGAAGAGATGTTTTGTGAATGCACCTTATTGTTATGGAAAGTGCATTTAGTTTGCACAACAAAATGGCAGCCTCTGCAGAGGGCAGTTATGTCTACATGCAGGCTAAGTGCACTTCTGTGCCGAATTTTCACTAGCCTGCACAAACAAGAGTTAAATTGCAGGATGAGAAATTTAAATGAGATTTAACAAATGGAGAAAGCACGTTCAGGGGAGTTTCTTGTTTGCTGATAGCCACATAGTGGCCAGTCCTATTAAAGTGTGGCCCTAACATTGGTTTGCTTCCTGGTGGCTGGCCACACCCAGGGACCAGTCACCTTACTACATTTGCATCCCCATCCTGTTCCTCTCCCTTCCCTAGACCCCCACCACCACAACCCACACCATGCTTTGTCAGCAGTCGGGACATTCGCTCCCTGATGTTAGGCCATCTAAGTAGCTTCATTACTGGCTGGCCAGGAAATTCTGGTGCAGAGGATGACTCATTACCTTCTCAAAAGCTTAGCTGCTTCTCATGAAAGCTAATTGGGGCTGTCTTGTCTAAGGTAAACATTCAGCAGAAAAGGAGAGGTCCTGCCTGACTGAGCCCCAAATACTGCCAGTAAGATGAGGCCTTAGTTATTATATTTGGTATAACAAAGGCTTCTCTGACATTTTACTAAGTGCCCAGTTGGTTCTGAATGTTTGGTAGTGTCTGCCTGCAGTCAGGGGCGCACGCAGGATTTTTAGTTCCCCCCCCAAAAAAAAACATATAGAGAGATCCTTTGGGATCTAGTGGTACAGCAGATTTGCAGCATGAATGTGCAGCCAACAAATCTGCAGTAAATGCATGATGCCATCATGTACAAAATCTCTAATGAATGTTTCCAGAGCCTATATATATATATATATATATATATATATATACATATATATATATATATATATATATATATATATATATATTGTAACAAAGGGAGCCATTTTTCTGACAAGAGGCAGATAAAGTATACAAACAGAATAAAACATTGGCACAGTTATGCACCTAGGTGGAGATTAAACCAGGTAAAGACATATGTGTAGTTTGGAGTGTGTTAACTTACATGATTTAAAAGCTGCTTCCTCTTAGCAAACAGACAGGGTGTGTCTTAGTCTAAACAGAGCCAGGGATGGGCGTTTCCTTTTAAAGGGAAGGTGGGTGTGTCACATGCCCATCAAGCTAGGCCTGTGGGAGGAGTGTCAGGTATAAAACCCTGCTTGTTTCATTGTTCAGAGAGATCAACGCTGGGCTAGCTGGCTGATCTGGACAGAGAGCTGGACTATGTATAGTAAGCATATAGGGTCTCTATAATTGCTGTGCAAGTATACGGTCTCAAAATATTATTACCATCCTGACAATAAAGAACCATAAAAAGGAAGAAGTTGTTCGCGTGTGCTTCACCAGTAGCGGGCTCTTGCCACAAGTGGTGTCAGGAGTGGGATGCTCCGGGAAGCAAGTTTCCGCTACCCAACCCGCGCAGACGTCAACATGGAGGAAGTACTGAGAACCCTCATGAATGTGGCCGCTGCGCAGCAACAGCAGCAAGCTCAGATGCTACAAGTCGCCGAGGCACAGGTGGAAAACACAAGGCTCTTAAGAGAAGAGTTAAGCCAGGTGAGGCATGACAGAAATGAACCACCTGGTCCTGTACTCCTGAAAATGTCACCAGGTGATGACATAGAAGTGTATCTGGTGTCCTTTGAGAGACTTGCAAAAAGGGCAAAATGGCCTCCTAAAGATTGGGCTGAGAGACTGGCGCCATACCTGACTGGTGAAGCTCAGCAAGCTTATATGGATCTAGGTGAGGAACGGGCCTCTGATTATTCGTGCCTAAAGTCTGAGATATTGGCTCGCATTGGAGTTTCCGGGCCAGGCCGAGCCCAGCGCTATCACCAATGGCGCTATGATAAAGAAAAACCGGTCAGAGCGCAAGTGGCTGAGCTTTCTAAAATTTTAAAGAAATGGCTGCAGCCTGAGGAGAATTCGCCTTCTCAGATTATTGAAGTTCTGGCGATAGATCACTGCATCCGGGGGCTGAACCGCGATTTGCAAAGGTGGGTGCTTCAATCAGACCCACAAACTTACAAAGAGCTTGCCACCGTGGTAGAAAGGTTTTGTGCGCTACAGCAAATGACTAAAGAACCTGCATTTGTGCCAAAGCCGCTGCCGCGCCAAAAGCCAGATTTGACAATCCTTGCTACAGGGCCCAATGGCAAAACTGCTACGGACAGAGGGCCAGGTGCAAAGCTGTCTAATCTGAAGTGTTTTGAATGTGGTGAGCCAGGCCACTTTAAGGCAGAGTGTCCTAAACTACCGGAACCCATGGACTGTTCCGTGGCACGTATTGGGCCTGCATTTCCAAGCTGTTTTACCATGAGTCCCACATCAGGAAGGCCTTGTTTGTTCCGGGTGACTGTGCTAATCAACCAAAACCTTGTTCTGGCCTTGGTTGACTCGGGGAGTGAACTCTCATTGGTTTCCAGCTCTGCCTTACCCGAAACCATAATTTCTCGGTTGCCCAAGGTGAAGGTTCTTTGCATACATGGCACGACAGAGGAGTATGAAAAAACAATACTACCAGTCACAATCAAACACAAAACTGTTATGGTGGTAGCTGCCATAGCACCTAAACTCCCATATCCACTCATTTTGGGGCGAGACTTCCCACTGTTTAATGATGTCCTTGGTGAGCGGATCCGGCCGGACATGCTGGCAACTGATGCAACGGTCGGAAGCCCGATCTTAAAGGAACCGCCTAAGAATCCACATCGATCTTTGGGAACCGCCAAACCGGAATGCCATCCTGGGAGTCACAGCAGGAGTTCCACAAAAGCATCCACCTGCGGGGAAACATGGACAGTCCAAACTAGGATTGGTCGGTGATGTCGCAGATGAGCCCACCCCGCCTGTCAGTGAGGATACGGACTGGTCCGCCATACCAATTTTGTTTCCTCTGCAGGACTTTGCTCGAGACCAACTTAATGATGCCACTTTGGAACATGCCTTTAAAAGTGTGACTGAGGTAAATGGGGTAGCGAAAGCCGCCCAGCCTGCAGAAGGTATACCATATTTTATTGTTAAAAATAATTTCTTGTATAGAGTTGCTACTGTACAGGGGGAAAAAGTAGAACAATTAATGGTTCCTCAGGTCCATGTACCCCTAGTGTTAAAAACAGCACATACACATGTCTGTGGGGGACACCTAGGGGAGGATAAAACACGGGAACGAGTTCTGCTTAGGTTTTACTGGCCCGGTGTACACATGGAAGTGAAAAAGTATTGCAAGTCCTGTCCCATTTGTCAGAGAACCTGTCCCAAACCCATGTACAGGCCACCTCTTATTCCAATACCAATAGTACAAGTTCCATTTGAACGGATAGCTATGGACCTTGTGGGGCCACTGGAAAAATCAGCACGTGGGCACCAATATATACTAGTGGTGCTTGACTATGCAACCAGGTATCCAGAGGCAATTCCCCTACGAAACATAAAGTCCAGCAACATAGCTAAAGAACTGGTATTGATGTTTACACGCTTGGGAATACCCAAAGAAATTCTCACAGACCAGGGTACTCCATTCATGTCTAAACTGATGAAGGACATGTGCCAGTTGCTAGGGGTTACGGCGCTTCACACCTCTGTATACCATCCACAAACAGATGGCTTGGTGGAACGCTTTAACCGCACAATAAAGCACATGCTCAGGAAAGCAGTGGCTCAAGAGACAAAAGATTGGGACACTCTTATTCCCTATTTGATGTTTGCTATCCGTGAGGTACCTCAAGCTTCAACAGGGTTTAGTCCCTTTGAGTTATTGTTTGGGAGACAGCACAGGGGTATCTTAGGTATGTTAAAAGAAGGCTGGGAGCAGCAAGGTCCCAGGGAGCCACATCTGGTACAATTTGTGTCCCAAATGTATGAGAGGCTAGGAAAGATAGGGCCCATTGTGCAGCAACATGTAAAAGAGGCTCAGGAACGACAGAAGAAAAGTTATGACAAAAGTGCTGTTGTTCGATCTTTCAAGCCTGGAGACAAGGTCCTAGTCCTGGTTCCTACCCGGGAAAGCAAACTTTTTGCCCATTGGCAGGGTCCATATGAAGTTCTAGAGGCTGTCGGTCCTGTCAATTACAGAGTCCGCCAGTTAGGTAGGAGAAGGGAGGAGCAAATATATCATGTGAACCTCCTTAAACCCTGGCATGATGAGGAAACCTCTCCTCAGGTCGTGAGTACTGCCATTGAAAAGTCTGAAGTGCCAATAGAGCCAGCCTTGTCCATTCAGCAGAGACAACAGACTGAAAAAATGATTCGCCGGAACAGGGATGTCTTCTCTTCCATTCCTGGGCGCACTACCTTAATCGAACACGACATTGTCACTGCGCCAGGAGTCATTGTAAAGCAGTAGCCGTATCGTATTCCAGAAGCCAGACGGGTGGACGTTAGAAAGGAGGTTGAGAAGATGCTCCAGTTAGATGTAATTGAAGAGTCCACTAGTGAATGGAATAGTCCCATTGTGCTTGTCCCGAAACCCAATGGGACAATTAGGTTCTGCAATGACTTTAGGCGCCTAAACAGTATGTCGCAGTTTGATGCCTATCCAATGCCACGTGTGGATGAACTAGTGGAAAATCTTGCTGGTAGCAATTATTTAACAACCCTTGACCTAACAAAGGGTTATTGGCAAGTTCCCCTGACTTCCACGGCCAAGCCAAAGACTGCATTTTCCACCCCTGATGGTCTCTATCAATATAAAGTCCTACCCTTTGGGTTGCATGGGGCACCTGTCACCTTCCAAAGGGCTATGAATAAATTGCTACGACTATGCAGCTGCCTACTTGGACGATATAGTGATTTATACCTCAGACTGGGAATCACATTTAGCCAAAGTTGAGGCGGTCTTCGCTTCATTAAGGTCAGCAGGGTTAACAGCTAACCCAGAGAAATGTGCCATAGCCATGAGAAAAGCCAAATATTTGGGGTACATTTTTGGTCGAGGGCATGTAAAACCCCAGCTAGACAAAGTGGAGGCAGTCAAAAGTTGGGCAAGACCAGAAAAGAAGTCGCAGTTAAGAACCTTTTTAGGCTTAGTAGGTTACTACAGGTGGTTTGTAAGCCACTTCGCCACTAGAGCTGCTCCACTTACGGACATATTAAAAAAAAGTTGTCCAGATAGATTAACTTGGTCTGATTCTGCAGAAACCGCCTGGTCTGATCTTCGGTTAGCTCTTTGTTCCTCTCCAGTTCTACAAGCACCGGATTTTAACCGCAGGTTCTTCCTCCAAACTGATGCTTCTGGTGTTGGCTAAGGTGCAGTCTTGTCACAGGAGAAGAATGGAGTAGAAAATCCTGTCCTGTACCTAAGTCGTAAGTTGCTGCCAAGGGAACAAAAATATGCCACTGTGGAGAAAGAATGTCTCGCCATAAAATGGGCTACAGAAGCTCTGCGCTATTATCTTTTAGGCAGAGAGTTCACCTTAATAACAGACCATGCACCATTGAGATGGATGCAGAGCAAACCGGGAGGTAAATGCCAAGGTAACCCGCTGGTTCTTGGCACTGCATACTTTTATGTTCTCAGTAGAACATAGACCTGGGATTCTGCACAAGAATGCAGATGCATTGTCACGAAAATATGCGCTCCTCGCGAAGTCCGCGTCCCCCTACTTGGAGACGCTAGGGGGAGGGATATGTAACAAAGGGAGGCATTTTTCTGACAAGAGGCAGATAAAGTATACAAACAGAATAAGACATTGGCACAGTTATGCACCTAGGTGGAGATTAAACCAGGTAAAGACATATGTGTAGTTTGGAGTGTGTTAACTTACATGATTTAAAAGCTGCTTCCTCTCAGCAAACAGACAGGGTGTGTCTTAGTCTAAACAGAGCCAGGGATGGGCGTTTCCTTTTAAAGGGAAGGTGGGTGTGTCACCTGCCCATCAAGCTAGGCCTGTGGGAGGAGTGTCAGGTATAAAACCCTGCTTGTTTCATTGTTCAGAGAGATCAACGCTGGGCTAGCTGGCTGATCTGGACAGAGAGCTGGACTATGTATAGTAAGCGTATAGGGTCTCCATAATTGCTGTGCAAGTATACAGTATCAAAATATTATTACCATCCTGACAATAAAGAACCATAAAAAGGAAGAAGTTGTTCGTGTGTGCTTCACCAGTAGCGGGCTCTTGCCACAATATATATATATATATATATATATATATATATATATATATATAAATAAATCCTGCTACTTCCATCTTCGGAATATATCCAAGATACGCCCCTTTCTCTCCACGGAAGCTATAAAAACCCTTGTTCACTCACTTGTAATCTCTCGCCTTGACTACTGTTACCTCCCTCTCTGTGGCCTACCTGATTCTCACCTTGACCCTCTTAAGTCTATCCTCAATGCTGCTGCCCGCCTCATTTTTCTCTCCCGCCGCTCTGTCTCTGCTTTCTCCCTACAACAGTCACTACATTGGCTCCCCATGGCCTACAGAATTAAATTTAAACTCCTCACCCCCACCTTTAAAACTCTTAATCAATCCTCCCCTCCCTACACCTCCAATCTCATCTCTACCTACACTACTAGCCGCCCCCCTCCACTCTGCCTGTGACCACCGCCTCACTACTTCACTGATCACCTCCTCTCACTCTCGTTTTCAGGACTTTGCCCGGGCTGCTCCCCAGCTGTGGAATGATCTTCCACGTTCCATCAAGTTAGCATCTACTCTCAAAGGCTTCAAGTGTGCCCTTAAGACTCACTTATTTATTCAGGTCTATCAGTCCTCCTCCTAACTCCATTGTCCCGGCTCTCTCCCCCAGTTAGTATCACCCTATTTGTGTATCCCCCTTTCCTTTAGGATGTAAGCTCTCAGGGGCAGGGCCCTCTTTCCTTGTGTGCTCCTTCTACTATTCCATTGCCCTCTGTACCTCTTGGCCTGCTTCCCTGGCCCTATTTTCTTAAACTTTGGCCTACTTCTTGCTGATTTCTGCCATCACTTTCACTCATTGTCCCAGTAATAATTTGATTTGATAAAATATTATTGAAAATCCTCTGACAATATTCATGTCTCCTATTATCGAAATTTTCAGATCTAAACATAATGACCCTAAAATTTAGCAGCCAAGCTTAAAGGTGCAGACAAACTTGGCTGCAAAATTTTAGGGTCATTATGTTTAGATCTGAAAATTTTGATAATAGGAGACATGAATATTGTCAGAGGATTTTCAATAATATTTTAGTGAATGAAGAGGAATCATTGTATTCTTTTTTCTGGAATCTGGAAAAGCTATCAGCTAAGGAAATTAGAATATGGTGGGATATAGCTGGTTTGGAGGAATACGTTAAGACTAAAAGGATCCCTAGATGTTTAAGACTCAAAAAAAACTCCATCTTTTGGTTTGGAGGATCCAGTATTTATGAAAGAGTGGGATAGGATACTTGATGAATGTTCTTTTAGTCTGATGAGACTGATTATCTCTGAGAAACAAAAGAATCTTAAGCAGGTTCAATTGGAATTAAAAGATAAGTAAATTAAGGCTGATACTTTGAAGTCTAAAGAGGACTATAAAATTAATGAAAAAGTTCTACATAAAAAATTAGATAGATTGGAATCGGAGGTTGTAGGAAGAAAGGAGAGGAAATATCAAAGAGATAAAAGAGACTACGATAATAATCAAGTTTATCGTTGGGCAAAACAACCGGTTGATGAGAATCTTATTAATATGCAAGAGATTAAGCAAAGAGGGCTGAGTAACTCTAGACGTAATTTTAGATGAAGAGGTGATTGGATTCATGTACAACATAAACCCCATGGTCCACGTTTTAATAGGAGAATGCCGCAACATTTGGAGCTTAGAAATAGATTTTCTCCATTACAGAGGGAGAGGTTTTGTAGTACCGAGGAGGATTTTTTTATCCCCGACTCCAACACCCAAAGAGGATACGGTGTACAAAAAATTTAATTTGAGGGAAAATAGAAAAATAGCCTCGCCTATGAAAAGGAGGTATCTAGACGAAGAGGGAAACGAGGGGGAATTAAGAGAAAGAAAGAGAAGGCACTTTTAGAGGGAGCCTCAGATTCCAAACCTCCTGGTATTTTCAATTTGTCTGATTACAATCTTACTCAAGATGAACTTAAATTATTAAGTAAGGGATTATCGTTTGCTCCAACACGCGCTTCTAATGAGTTTCAACTTTTCTTGGACCTTAACAGGTTTACAAGAAGACTTACACTTAAGAGACACTATCTGAAAAATGATGCTAATGATACAGAATATACTAATGTAAATAAGTCAGTCACAGGATTGAAGTTGCCTTCTAAATTCTACCCCCTTGAGTCAAAGGGAAGTTATGTAGAAACGTTCTATCAGCTTGTCAAAAATGATCTATGTAAAGTCATTAGACCCAAAAAATATAAGAAAAACATTTCCTTCTAGGAAAAAAAGGCGTTAGATGATCTAATGAGTAAGGATAGGATTGTAATAAAGCAAGCTGACAAAGGGGGGGGTATTGTCATTTTAAATAGAAGTGACTACATTTCAGAAGCTTTAAGATTGCTAAATGATGAGGTGTCGTATAAGAAACTTGACAAAGATCCTACAATTGTATTTGTTGAGGAGTTGAAAGTCCTGTTGTATGAGGCGTTACGAACCAATATACTTACACAAGATGAATTTCAATACCTCCTGCAGGAATCACCTGTGATTCCTATTTTTTATCACCTGCCTAAGGTGCATAAATCGTTGGATAAGCCCCCTGGGAGGCCTATTGTAGCAGGGATAGGATCCCTAACCTCTCATGCCTCACAATATGTTGATTCTTTTATAAAAAAAATATGTAAATCAGTTGCCCGCATTTTTGAAAGATTCCACTTCTTTATTACAATTTTTGGAAAAGATCCAATGGAAACCCAGTTACAAATGGGTAACTATAGATGTACAGGCTCTGTACACTTCCATTGATCATGCCAAAGGGATAGAGGCTGTTAAATATTTTTTGCAATTAGATGTAGATCTAGATTCCAACCGTAAAGACTTTATTTGTAGTCTAAAATGGTTTATATTATCTCGGAATTATTTTAAGTTTTTGGATGACTTCTTCCTGCAGATTTGCGGGATGGCGATGGGGACTATCTTTGCCCCCAGCTTCGCCAACATTTTCATGGGAAAATGGGAAATAGATCAAATCCATGGCGATAAAAATCCTTTTCCCGCCCATATTATTTTTTACCAGAGATATATAGACGATATTAGTTTGATATGGGATGGTCCTCTACAGCCTTTAAATGATTTTCTATGTTATATTAACATGAATGAGCTTAATCTTAAGTTTACTTCTAAGATTAGTAGCACAAGTATTGAATTTCTAGATCTAGTCCTTGGATATGAGGGTAACGTGATTCAGACGAAAACATATATTAAAGATGTAGATTCAAACAGCTATCTGCACTATGAGAGCTGCCATCTCGTTAAGTGGAAAAATAATATCCCTAGATCCCAGTTTAACCGCATTAAACGAAATTGTTCTGATGAAACTACATATAAGGAACAATCATGCATTTACGTTGAAAGATTCCAAGAGAGGTGTTATCCTGATCAGATCATCTCGGAGGCATTGGCTAAAACTGATGTTGTAGAGAGAAAGGATATGCTGGTAAATAGAAATAAGACTGAGAAGGAAAATAATGATATTGTTCCATTCATCACAGAGTTCAGTAGGGATGAAAGGAGAATAAAATCTGTACTGAATAAGCTTAACTGGAAGCTTATTCGTATGGACCCAATTTTGGGATCTATAGTTCCACCTAAGCCTGATATTTTGTTTAAGAAGACAAGAAATTTGAAATCATTTTTGGCACCCAGTCTACTTAAGGGTTTAAAAGATACTAAGGGGACTTTTTTGGATGAACTGGGAAAAGGGTTCTACAAGTGTGACAGTTATAACATGTGTAGACTAGTTTCTCCTTTAAATAATACGTTTGTGGATTCTTCACGTCAGAGAGAATTCAAAATTAAAGAGCGAATTGATTGTAAAACTACCTCAGTCATTTATCTATTAGAATGCCCTTGTGGTAAGGCATATGTGGGAAAGACTAAAAGGGCTTTGAAATTACGTCTTTTAGGAGCATGTGAGGGCCATAAAGAATAAATCTGAATTACATACTGTCTCCAGACTTTTTTGACATCTCATAATGCAGACCCAAATGGTCTGAGGTTTAAAGGAATTGAACACGTAGTGTTGGGTGCATGAGGTGGAGATCTGGCAAGATTACTCAGTAATAGGGAGATGTACTGGGTATATACACTTGACACTCTAGCACCCAAAGGTTTGAATGAAGCATTTGAAATGACCTCCTTTTTGACCTGATGATGTTATAATGTGATTTTTGCTTGTGATTTTTTCTTGTCACTAATGTGTCTTTGCATTCCTTTTAGATACCTATCTTGGGATACGTTTATAGCTAGATTCATATATGTATTAGTTAGACTTGTGCTTTTGATGTATATGTATCGTGTCATATGCCTATTGTTATTGTATCAATATCGTTTAACCTCCTCTGTGTTTTCCATGCTCATTGTTGATGTACAAATTTAGTATTGTAGTATGTCATTAGTATTATTGTATAATTTAGAATCCTCTGTAGTAGATATTATCTGATATGTCTAGCTCTTCACTCTCCGGGGGGCGACATTTATCAGTTGATATTGTTCATGTGTCTTAATCTGATTCACATGTGTATATTATATACATTTTTTATATAACAGTCATGTTCTATTGATTTTAAATGGATTACAATATTTTGGTCGTTGCTGATGTGTTTATCAGTTCGATTTTGTATATATTTGTATTTTATAGTTATGCACTGCTGGAGCATACCATTTAATGTACAGGTAGTATTATTATGTATTAGGTAGTTTGGTGTGCACAGCTGTGTATAGTGAGCTTCCAGTGGGCGGCACTAAATACGATGATATGTTAATATGTTTTATTCCATCTGATGTGATATGGTGAATTAAGGTCACCTTTATTTACATATGTCTATTCATTACCGTTTATATCATCCAGCTATGTTCTATTGATCGTGAGTTTTGATTACCATATTTACCTAATGTTTACATATCCTCGCTGTCCCGAAGTAAGATACCGGAAGTGAGGTATCGCGACTGTGGGAGTTCTATCTACAATCCGGAGTTGTTTCTAATTGGTCCTGTTATACTTACCTTACTATTTAAGTCAGAGTTGCATGTATCCTGATTATTACCCCATGAGAAAGTCCGGAAAGACTGGACGAAACGCGTCGGAGATTTACCGCTGTCACTGGAGCCGTGTGTGAGTGTGGGTATCCTGGCCAGAATTACCCTGCATTAAGATCTATCAGCGCACGGATACAGGACAGATAAGCTGTCTTTGACTGTGCTTCATGTACGAGCATTTTATACTTGAGCCGCAGTGTGAGGCGGTTTGCCTCTGTTTATTAAAAGGATTTTTTATATCCAATTGATATGTGCTTGATGTTACTACACTATTGTGGCTATGTTTGAGTTGTAGACACTCCGGAGTTGTGTTGCACGTTCCTGGGAGGATTATTTGTCAGAATACATCTGTGGTCCCAGCGAGTCTTAAACAGACGGTACTTAGGAGAGAAGCACTGGTATACATATCAAGCTGATAAATATTTGGATCTCTGGTACGGGACTTGCATATATGAGATTTACATTCACTGTATTTTACATTTAATGCACTATGTTTGGCACCCCTTCTCTCTCTCATTTTACATTAGGTTGACACTTGCAGACAGGTGTCGGATGTTTTGGGAGCTGCCATCTTACATATAATTTAGTATAAATTTTTCTATCATCATCACTGCTGTGTGGTATTGCACTTTAAGCGCCTGTTATAGCTTAAATTTGTTGGGAATATGTATATATATATATATATATATTTGTATCTATTTATATATATTTATGTCTGTATCTATATATATACATATATCTATATATATCATTGTCATCATCAACAGCTATTTATTTAGCGCTACTAATTCCGCAGCGCTGTACAGAGAACTCACCCACATCAGTCCCTGCCCCATTGGGGCTTACAGTCTAAATTCCCTAACATATACACACACACACACACAGACAACAGACACTAGGGTCAATTTGATAGCAGCCAATTAACCTACCAGTATGTTTTTGGGATGTGGGAGGAAACCGGAGCACCCGGAGGAAACCCACGCAAACATGGGAAGAACATACAAACTTCACACAGATAAGGCCATGGTCAGGAACCAAACTCATGACCCCAGTGCTGTGAGGCTATATATATATATATATATATATATATATATATATATATATATATATATATATAAAACAAAATAAGCGGGAGGGGGCGCCACATAGTATAATACTGTATGTAACAATACAGGCTGATGTGCCAAGTAGTAAAAATAAAGATCACCACGTGGGTACAGACACACAGGTTGAAGTGAATCAATAGAATAGGTGCACTCTGGAGTACCAGCACCAAGTGAAGAGTAACTGTGTCCTGTGGGAACCCACAAAGTACAAATCTCCCATTATACAGTATCACACTATGTGAGTTTTTCATCTTGCAATTCTGGTTACTACTGAGAACATATGAAGTGCCAGCTCTGTACCCCTATCGCTGTGTGAGGCAACACTGACTTGAAGGAAAACCTGAGCTCTTGATGATACAGGATACTAACAGATAAGCCTTAAAGATTTTATATCTGGTACGCATATTATATTTGCTTGGTGCTGGTACTCCAGAGTGCACCTATTCTATTGATTCACTTCAACCTGTGTGTCTGTACTCACGTGGTGATCTTTATTTTTACTACTTGGCACATCAGCCTGTATTGTTACATACAGTATTATACTATGTGGCGCCCCCTCCCGCTTATTTTGTTTTAGATTTTATCCAGTACACCATCTGGCCTTGTGGGGATTTGGCAGCCGCCTGAACATAGGACTATCGTTTTTCTAAAGGGACTTTTAATTTGTACTTATTTGTCTGCCCAGAGTTACGCGCTGTACTATCTATTGTATTTTGTTATCTATATATACATATATATATATATATATATATATATACATATATATATATATATATATATATATATATATATATATATATATGTGTGTGTGTGTATATCTATAAATATATATATATATATCTATATATATATATATATATATATATATATATATATATATATAAAGAGCAAGAAAGGCCACTACCCAAATCCTGCTATGGGGCCCGGCAATGCACTGTTCTGCCCCAGCCCTCTTCTCTGTTGCAATGTAGATTCAGGCTTGTTCACACATATGCACTATTAAAATGTGTGAAATGGATGAAAACTAGTGTACCTTAGATGTATTTTAGTGAAAAACTTTTAACAAATTTTCTGAGCACTTCTGATGTGTTTCACTTTTACCCAGGGCCGTAACTTTGGCTGTGCGATAGGGGCGACCGCCCAGGGCGCAATGCTGAAGGGGGGCGCAATTTAGGAATATTTTAGGTTAATTTGGTTAAAATTAAGGGCTAGGGGGGCGGCATTTGTCTTTCTCGCCCAGGGCACTAGAATTCTAAGTTACGGCTCTGCTTTTACCAATACAATATACTGTACATGTAGTACATGAGAAACAGGTTGTGCAGAGTTCTAAAATCCCAAAAGTAGCATTAACTTTTTAAAACAAAAAGGTAATAAACCCATCATTTTATTTTGATATGCTTTTTAGATGTTAGTGTCTGAAAACCGCCTTAACAGCAGATTAGTGTGAACAACCCCTCAATAGTTTCCATGGCTTTTGTACAGGAAAGGCTAGTGTGTGCATGACTAGCTGGTTCTAGGATACGGAGAGCAGTTTTGCTGTTGACCACACCTTCTGGTAGTTAATAATAGGTTTGCAAAAAAAAAGCTTCAATTAGATATTTTATAATTTACATATTTAGTTGATATGACCAAAATTTTAAAAACTGTTCTGCAAAATATTCACCTCGTTCTCCATTGGTTACAAAATTCTGCACATTTCTCTGGCAGAATTTGACCTTAATTGTCACAAAACAAAAGAAATCTAGTATAGATGTTTAACACTTAAAAGCAAGATGGCTAATATTATTTATGACCCTATTATATATGTCCCAGAAAGAATTTACATCTTCTAGAGGCTGCCTATGCACGTTAGCAGCCTTTGAGTATTGTTCCCTTTGGGGACATATGTTTTAATAAATTTGTTATATTTGTAACCAGTTTCTCCATTTCACATCAAAACATTTCATCGATTATGAATGATTGGTTACTTCACCCAATTTCAACAATACTTCACTATGTGATATTTTATATTACTTTTATACACCGATCCTCTAGAGCAATGTCACACAGTGTGAACTTCACTACATTCACAGAGGACTTCCTATCATCATCATCACTGCATAAAGATCCAGGAGAATTCATCACATAAACTTTGTAAAAGACCAGCATTCCATTCACACCATGTGAGTGTGATATCATATGATTTATTTCTTTATCACTTTTATACAGAACTTAACTATACTCACTTGTTTGTTCTTTTTTGATATTCATAGATTCAAGGATCATTTGGAGCAAAGTTGGCTGGAAAAATAATTCAAGTTCTGTATTTATGATTTGGACATTTTGGATTTTTGTAACACTTTGTTGCACTTTCATAATATACAATAGTGGCTGTAAGTCTCGTATCGCCTTTTAAGTGTCTAGTGTCTATACTAGGTGTCTTTCTTTTTTTGATTGTGAGCCTGAGGATCACATTTTTTTGTGTGTCCAGTCATACCCCAGCCAAACCACACAACATAATGAATTGACCATCATCGTTCCAGCTCTATTCATAAACTCTAAATTCTGTGAAATGCAAATTTACACATATCATCATCATCACCATTTATTTATATAGCGCCACTGATTCCGCAGCGCTGTACAGAGATCTCATTCACATCACTCCCTGCCCCATTGGAGCTTACAGTCTATATTCCCTAACACACACACAGACAGACAGAGAGAGAGAGACTAGGGTCAATTTTGATATCAGCCAATTAACCTACTAGTATGTTTTTTGGAGTGTGGGAGGAAACCGGAGCACCCGGAGGAAACCCACGCAAACACGGGGAGAACATACAAACTCCGCACAGATAAGGCCATAGTCGGGAATTGAACTCATGACCCCAGCGCTGTGAGGCAGAAGTGCTAACCACTTTGCCACCGTGCATACAGTGCAAAACAGCATTTCAGGGACTGATAAAGCAAAAGTAAAACTTGAAGATTGTATCACTGGGACTTCACACTTCTACAAAACGACCTGCTTTGCTTTGAGACTTGAATTGTGCCGGCAATTTTACTCAACTATAATATTTGTCCATTCTTAACCACTTGCAGACCAACCACCATATACAAACATCAGTTCAGAAACCAATACATCCTGTCTATAGCCGCTGGAACAAGAGTGTAAGTGACTGCCTCTGATTCCAGCACTATGATTGGGAATTGTTGAATGGGAAATGCTCTCAAAGGGGTGCAATGTCACTGCATGGAGGGCCAGTCTCGGTTTTTCTGGACCAGAAGCTCACTTGCAACAGTGATTTATTGTTAGTTGACATGTCAGCTAGCATTTATATTACTATTACAAATAATATATTGCTGTGCATATGCTGGATCAAGTTTCCTTTATAGACAAGCACAGAGGGGATATAGCTGTCGGAAATTCCCCCACCATGTCATACAAATTATTTAAAATGTAAAGAAAGGATGTAGAACTGTCATCTGTAGTAATAAAGAAGTACATGTATTGGTTCATCTGCATAACAGTGTTATATGCACTGTATGTTACATACAGGGGCAGGCTGGGCTGGGGGGCATCTGACCCCCGGGCTGGTCCCATAGTGGGCTACCTTGGGCTGGGTTACTTGTCCACCTGCATTTTTTTTCCTTTAAAATAGGCCCCTGTATTGAATCTTGCCACCCGGGCCAAAATTTGCTAGCCCTCCCCTGGTTACATATATTGTTACATACAAAACATGTTTGTATGACTTACTTCCACCTTAAGGATTTGAGCAAAAGAGTGATTTAACATGTGCAGATGCAATGAATGAAACATGAAGGGGAAAAAAATCTTTTTCTAGGGTTGCACTAACCAAGTGAAAACATAGATATGCATTGGTAATTAATGCAGAGGCTGTAAAATGGCAACATTTGTTAAGAACACAAGGTCTGATTAAGCCATATATGGGTGGGTCGGGCTTTGAGCATGGCTATGCAAAACTATGCGTGCTTTTTTTACATTTTCTAACAGAAATTTTCATCTCAATAGAAGCATGCATGTACTGAACAAAATATTACCTTAGCAATGACCAGCATACTATGACTAATAAATAAATAAAATACTTGCGTTGTAAAATGAAAAAGGATATATTTATTAAGTTGTGTATAAGAGGGAGCACAATGCTGTTAGAATGAAAACACCTAGTATGTGTGGTACATACTAAGCATGCATGGAATGGCAAATGAAGCAAATTCAATCTATAGAGTTCCAATGCCCACAATATACAATCCAATGCAAAGAATAACATCCCAATGCCTACAATATAAAACTCCTTGTCTATGAAACACAGCTCAATCTACCATATACAGCCCAATAGTAATATTCCGAACATAATATAACATATCAAATAATAAGCTCAACAAGGTATAACCTGACTAGTAATGAATGTGCCCTGTTATATACCCAGCATGGTATCCTGGATGTGCCCAGCAAGATTTACTGGAAGTGATCAGTAAGATTCCCTGATAGAGACCAGTAAGATACCCTTGATGGGCCTAGAAGTCATTCACCCCAAGTCTGAGCACACTAACTCCTTGTTTTGCTTCTTCTCTCCTGCAGGCACAAACATGTAACATGAAGACACCACTAGCTTCTAATTGGACACCAGTGGCTCCATCATGCCACCTCTGAGAAAAGTGACAACTTTTTGCCAAGATAGCTATAGTCACTTGGCCCAAACCGGCTTGGGCACCCGACCCACACGCAACAACCACCCCCTGTAGTTCACTTCATTCCCACTCTTACCACCAAATGGGGGGGGGTCATTGTTCTTATGGAGCATGTTTGGATATCATCCAGACTCCTGTCTGAAAGGAAACACGCACAAAAAGTCTTTGAAAAGTGTAATTATTTCCTATATTTGCACATTTTACCCTACACAAGAGCTATAAAATATTTATTCCTTTATGCTTGGAAAAAGAAAACCACTATGTGCATAGTTAGACTGAAAAATAGAAACAAATGTGGAACAGACACATCTGTCTAAAACATAAAAATTGGTCAGGTCATAAAGGGGTGAAAAAATATGCGATAGGTCATCTTTTGTTAACTGGAGGCTATTCAGAGCTTTGAATAGCCTGTTCTTAACAAAAGAGGAACTGTCACAGAAGTGACAAGTCCGCTTTAATGTTTACACTTAACAGTTAATATTTTAAAGACTAAAATTATAGAAGTTGGTGGATCCTCTGAAAACAATGTTAGATGGGTACAACAGTTACCCATCAGTTGTGGTAAAAGTAAAGTATGACCATCTCTGGCACTGGTAGTCAGTAGAGTTCTGAGAGGTTGATACATGTGAATTCTTTGATGCAATACCACAATAGCAAAAACAATTAAATCTAATCTCTCCGGAGCTCGTGCCGACTGCCCCGAATTTTAATGGTTGATATTCCTTTCAAAACTTCTACTACATGCCTATGTCCTCTAGATGGCCTCGTATCTCTTTCTTACAAAAAATATTACAAAACCTGCTGCAAGATGCTATAGGGAACCTTTAAGCGATGAAAGTGTTAATGAAAGAAGAGATAAAGCCCACTTGGAAGATAAGTGAATAAACTACACACATAAAACTGTTTCTTTTCTTTCTTTTTTTTTTTACATTACACTGGTAAGATTTAAGACATGACTGTCTTCTGATTTTGCACAATACCTCAAAACAGCGATATGCACTAATTAATGTCTCACCAACAAAACAAAGTTTAATGAGCAGATCTACACTAGAGATGCGAGTAAACACCAAAAACACAATACAATGAAGTGCAAAGCTTATTTTCCACACTGAAACCTCTACGAGTTAGAACGATTTACAACGAACTCCTAACAGGTATTTAAGAATTAATAAAAATGTGAGCTATTAGAAATGCTGATTATTTATTATTGGATATAAATTAACAATATATACTAAAATGAGATGAACACTTCCTAACATCCTGCGCTCACCGGGTAAAAAGTTGTGAGTCTTGAGATGAACAATAGCAGCTAAATGAAGTGTGTATGATCAGGCTGGTGGACATGGTAGCTCGGTATTTGCAGCGGAATGGTGTGGCAAGAGCTGGCCTCTTTCACCTTCTTTAGTAACAGGGGCAGAGGACGGCTGCACAAGCACAAGAACAAAAATGATAATTCAACAATCACAATTAAACGCAAACTGCCCGACGCTCTCCAAACTCAGCAACCAGCGAAACAGACAGTTTCAAGCCCCCCTCAATGTGAATTGATTCTACTACGGGCCCCTTTCACCCAGTCTCTGTAAATCAGGGGGTGTTCAAAGACTGTCAGTAAGCTAGTGTAGACATTGTTCAGTTCCCGTTTTTTCTGACAGAGTGGATTCTTATGTGCCGCCACCAATAAATAAGACAAATGTTATGTGCCTCAGCTCTGGCTGTTATACTGCTGCAGATAAGGGACACGTATAAGCGTACTCCCCCACAGTGGCGGCTGAATGGACCATTCCACAATTTATTCCAAGGAAGACTGACAGTTTTTGGGTCATGAAGCAGCTGTTGAAGTCAAGCGGCTCTCCCCCTCCTCTGGAATAAGAAATGAATCCATTTTAAAGTAAATAACTAGAGCCCCGAGTTTATAAGGAGAAGAAAAATATATTCTTCCAGAATATAAACAAACAAGTAACTTAACCCGGGACAGTATATAAACCATCTTATTTTTCCTCGCAGTAAATAATAACATGCAATTTTATTTTCTACAGTCTCTCACTCAACAGCAACTTAAAAAAAAAACAACTCATTACTACCTTCAATATACATTGTTGTAATTCCTTCCCAACTATTACTACTGTATAAAAGCAGGACTGTTATACTGTAAAGGTAATATGTATATATATATATATATATATATATATATATATATATATATATATACATATATATATATATATATATATATATATATATATATATATATATATTATTAATATATATGTATACATCACTATTAATCTCATTTAAGCCAATTACCTGGTTTTTGTAATTTCTAATATTCCACAATAGAGTGGATTGCAAGCTTTAATGCTAGTACAGTATTGTTTCTGAGTAGCTTGATGAATTCAACTATTTTATTTAAGGAATGTGCATAATAATCAAGTACTTATGTATTATATATACACGGATAGATATATATTGATCATTTTGTATAATTTTACATGCAAGAGTCTTTATGGATATTGTTTGCATAGATTTTATATTAAATTAAGAGACGACATAACATATTGCAATTAAATATCAACACTTCATTAACATGAGCTAAATTACCTAATTATGTTTTCAGTAGTAACTTTAAATATTGAGTTTGAAATAGAGAATGATAATATAATACCAAAATACATACCTTATAATTGCTCTGCTCCATGATTGTTAGTTATGTTTTCAAATATATATAAGCAAAACAATAAAGCCCATACTTTCCTTGAATTAATTTTCAAAACACCTCTTGGGTTCTAATTAAGGGATTCATTAAGCTACTTAATTATAAAAAACAACTTAATAACCACAATGTCAAATTAGTAAAAAAAATGTTTTATGAATTAATAAACCATGGCCATTCTCTAGTGATAAAACAGTATCTTCAAAACTATTAAAAAGTACTCGCATGCCTCATATTAAATAAAATATTTGTAATTAAAATCCATTGATATGAGAAACTTGAAAGTATTTTAAAATCCTTACTCTTCCTTACCTCCTGTCATGCCCTAACCTGGCAACAGTACAATATAGCCAAACCTAAATCTGCTCTAGACCAGGTCACTTTGTGTCACCCTAGCCATTACCCAAATACAAGCTAATTACATGAACCAAGGACTGTGGGGAAAATGTGGAGGCACAGACTTTCTTACTGCTTTGTCATGTTATGCATCTATTTTGGCACATTACCATTATCTCTTTACACATCTCACCAATACTAAAAAAATCATCTCTTTACCCAGCCATTTTCTCAAACAACCACCCTGTTATTTTCCTCCCCTCTTCATGCAAACTAGTTGAGCGACTTTTGCGCAACTGTCTATATTTTTGTCTCTCACTATACCTACTATGTCAAGTGATCAACTGTCCCTCGGCTAATTCCATATGGATGTCCCAATGCTATCTAAATCTTATGGCCAGAGCTTCCTCCTTGTCTGCTTCTAGCTTCAAATTCAAACACTCTGGCAGTACTATTCCCTTCACAATCGTCCTCTCACGCCACTCTTCATTTGCTACACCACTCTGCTAATCCCTAAATTGGCTCCCCATGCCATCCATTATTTAGTTCAAATTACTTACCATCATCTACAAAGCACTCAATAACCTCACCCTTTTATTCATCTCAAAACTCATCTCAAAATAATCTCCTTCACATCCTCTTAGATCTGCTGCTAATGAGCACCTCACCTTCTTTTTGATAACCACAACTCTTTTCCACCTAAAAGACTTCTCCCAAACTGCTACCCACCAATGCAATTCCCTACCACACTTGGCCAGACTCTCTCCCAGCCTTCACATTTTTAAACTATTACTTAAAACCCATCTCTTTACTAGAGCCTACCCTTCTCCAACCTGCACTATTTACACTGTCCCAATCTCCACTCTGAGTCACATTTGCTTGTCTTGTCTTTCTGCTAAAGAATTAAACGATAGAAAGAGCCAGGAGAGACATTGAAATGACTTTGAGTTTATTTGAATATAACAAACATCCAGAGAAACTGATGATCATATACAGTGAAAACACAGCTTGCTACTGATTTTTATATACAGAACAAAGTCTCTAGTAATGGCAGTCTCTGACAGCTGTACTAAATATATGATTTTCAGAGACTTTGGAAATCTGTAGTGATTTAAACAGAATAATTAAGGCACAGCCTTGTAGAAGTAGACATGGTACACACAAGATGCAATCTTGGTAATAGAAAATATCCAATCTTCCTGATCCAGCTGGAGACTGCAGAAGTCCAAGTGCAAATGAGACTAGCCCAGAGCCCCTCAGTGCTGTAATCAGCAAGCAGAGTAATATAGTAATAACCTTCCTAGCCAGTTGACCAGTGTTTAATAAACTGTGTAATGTTCAAAATGATGTACTTATAGATAGAGGTCACAATAAGCTGGATGCCAGAATGCTGAGTTGGAGTTATAATGCTGTTTGCCCGGGTACAGAGTCAATAGTCTTTGTATGCCCTTAGCCAATGTTATAGAGCCAGAGTTGAAGCTGAAATCAGGAAACTGAAAAATCCCAATGAGGAGACTGTCAGAAGTCCAAAGTTCAGAGTGAAACTATCACTGACAAAGCTGCATTGAAAAGGAGAACATTTAAACTCAAATGATCCAATTGAGTCAGGAGAGAGACACACCCTAATTTAATGAGACAGGTGTAGAAAGACTCATGCTCAACACAGTTGAAGAGGTGATGCCAACATACAGAGTCAATGACTCATGTTCACCAGATTTAAAGATGCAATCCCAAAAGCCTAACACTTTCCCTGCCGTTTTTGCCATAGATTTTAAGCTCTGTCATGAACAGAAGCCTCCCAACCCTTAAATTTCATATATGCATTTAATGTGTCTAACTTGTATGTTCTTGTTTTATGTATGTTTTGTTTTTTCTTACTGTCCAATGTTGCAATGATACAAACATAGAAAGACACCTATATAGCAACTTTGCCTAAGCAGTGCGGACACCCACCAAGGATATTACTGCCCAAGATGTTGTCTGTTATCTTAAATGACAACTCCATCTATTTTAAAATAGTTTTTTAAAAGTAATTTATCCAGGCTTGTACCTGAATGGTGGTGGCCCACCCCTGGAACCCCTGGTCCCTCATTTATCGCAATATGGGAAACATTAATGAAATCTCCCACCACAAAGATTACATGCACAGAACTTGCCACAGTGGAGCATAATATTTTCCTCATATCAGTATTCTACATGATGCCATTCTTCAAATTAAGAAAATGACAGGTAAAAGGGCTAGATTTACTGAGAATCGTGTTTGGCGGTGGTTTTGAACCTCTGCGTGATTTTCTGGCAGTTTTAATGGGCAAACAGCCGCATTTACTATTGGGCGGTTTTAAGGTTCGATGTGAAACCGCCATCGGTGTATGGTGGTATGTAAGCCTCCAACCCGCCGGCGGTTTTGATAGAAACATGGCGGTTTTGCTCATCACAAAAAATATATAAACCAGTACACTTCCTCTTTTACTTTGATAGGGTTTTGAGAAGCAAAGAGAATGGAGCTAGGAGTTTGGTGTTTAGTGAGTGAGGTATTTTGGTGGCTTTTTCTTGAGATTTATCTGCTTGGAGTCTGAGCAGTCCTGTGCTTTTTGTCTGTGCTGTTGGTTTATTTTCTGTGTTCATTTCTGTCTTGTGTTTTTGGTAATTGGGCTTTTGTATTTCTTGTGTGTGAGTGTGGTGTGAGTGGCTGAACAGTTAGTATAGTTTGCTATTTGTGTTTGTCTGTACTTTAGTGTTTATTGTTTCCTGTTTAGTGTTTGGAGCTATGGAGAGAGCATGGAGGAGGCTGAGGAGAAGGAGATGGAGCTGGAGGAAGGCTTAGAGGATACAGGAGAGGGGAGAAAGACTAAGGCAGACAGGAATATCCATTTTTCACATGATGAAAATTGTGTGTTAGTGCATAATATTGTGCCCTGCTATGAAGTAATTTTAGGGAACCTTGCCGCCCATACTCCTCTAAATCAGCGTCGCCAATTATGGGGCCAAATATGTCAGTCAGTGAATGCTGTGGGTCCTTTAAAGAGGTCAGTGGCTCACTGTAGAAAGCGTTTCTCTGACTTAATGAGGCGTCTCAAAGAAAAACTGGCCAAGGAGAGTAGGGCAGCAGGAGCCACAGGGGGTGGGCCACCACTTTGTGTGTGGAATTCACCTCGTATGAAGAGGAGCTGCGGCACATATTACCACCAGAAATTGTGGAAGGAATAAATGTACAGGACACTGATGACCCTACTTTCCAACACGCATCTGGTGAGTGTTTTTTTTATAGTATTTGTATAACTGTTTAACAATGAAACAGCCAAGTACCATTTTGAATTAGGTTTATTTTACTCATTTGCAAGGTAGACTGTATCCAGGAATCAAGTATTGTCACTGCTAACACAGATTTCACATTTTTTACTCATTCACTATCGGCTGCACACCAAGCACAACTCCTACTCCTCCACCTTCAGTCAGGGATGTCGTCTCTGAAAAACAAGCTGGTGAGTGTAACCTGTTGTGAGAAAATAGATTTTTTTTTATTATTATTTTCTTTAAAAAAATGCTGTTGCAAATATGAGAAAGGTATAATTATATTTCTTTGTGGATTATAGCTGGATGTCCTACACAGAGGCTCACATAAAGGTGTAATAGTTAACACCACTCCACCCTCGTACATCAATTTTCTGCAAGCACCAGAATACATTTTACATTTTGAAAAATGTTTTTAAAAAACCAACCAAAAATAGAGGGTAACTGTGGATTGCTTAGAACGATACATCACTAGCATTCACAGGCCGGGTCTATATGTGTACAAGTCATGATACTGAGAATGTTATATGATCTGTATGTCAGTTTAAAAATTGTATTTTGAACCAGTGTAAAAAAAAATACATGTGTCTTTAAACATACTTAGCATTTTAATTTCTCTACAGGAACATCCTCAAATCGGGCAGGTTTTCTGGATCAATCGCAGATATCATCTCCTGCAGAGCCAGAGTTTCCCATGTTTAACCGCCAGGAACACCACACTGCCAGTGTGGAAGAGTCACAGCAGCAGCCAACTCTACTTACTCAACTTGATACAGTCCAAGAAATGTCCCAATCTATAGCCAATTTCCAGGTCCAGCAATACCATTTTATGAAGACCCAAATGAGACACATGTCTCATATTGTAGGTCATTTGAGATGTGGCTACCGCACTAATACAGATAATAATGTAGGTTTAAATAGAATTGCAGCTGCTTTAGAGCAATCAAATTTAAGCCTGATTCAAATGACAGGTGCTGTGGAAGCGTTACAGACCACTGTGAAAGAAGTAAATACCAACATACATAGAATGACAGCACAAATTCACGATGATATCACATCAAGGTTACCTTTGCCAATTTCATCGGGAATAACAAGCAAGCCTGGCTAGTACGCCTGGTCAGTCCATAGAAAATTCTCCCCCATGGCGAGATCTCCGCACCAGGGGTGGCCGAGGAAGAGGAGAGAGTGCCTCCAGAAGCATATATGTACCAGAAAAAAGGCGCAAGTAACAATATGTATGGTCCTAAAATAAAATGTAATTTAAGTTATTGGTTTGCAATTCATGCAATGTACCTTGTTTGTGGGTCAGTTATATGGTTCAATATTTTCTGCCTCTTTAACTTATGTTTGGTGAACCCTTCGTCCTTCATCAATATACTGTGCACATTGTTGTACTTGATTATGCAAAAATAAGTTATACTTTATCTTACATTGCACAATAAACGGATTTGTTAACCAATTGAAAATGTTTTTTTATTTCTGCCACTGAAACAACACTGGTATACTGGGTTTTAATTTTTTTTTAGAAATTGCTCTAAACACATTCACAGTTGTAGTTCACTTACCACTCAATATTCAAGGTTGCACATGAGGAGTACTCTCTGGTTCAAAAAATACTAACTCTACAAAATAGAAATAAAAAGCAAAACAAAAAGTTTTTATTTATTCCCACCATTAACATTGAAATATTATCCAACATTTATATTACATATATATATACTGCAGAAGCACATGCAAACAACTTCTTCCTTTTTACGTAGTTTTATTGTCAGGATGGTAAATGTTTGACACCGTACAGATTTCACAGCATTTCTTGGAGACCCTAAATGCTAGCTAGACATAGCTCAGCTCTCTCAAGACCAGCCAGCTTCCCCAGCGTTGATCTCAGGGCACAAATGATATAAACAAGCTTTTATACCTGATACTCCACCCCCAGCCTTAGCTTGATGGACAGGTGACACACCCACCTTCTCTTTAAAAGGAAACGCCTATCACTGGCTCTGTAATTCAAACATACACACCCTGTCTGTTTGCTGAGAGGAAGGATTTCAAGTCATGTAAGTTAAACCAAATTTAAACTATTGCTTTTCATACATAGGTCTTTACATTCAATCTAGGTGCATTACTGCACAAATGTTTTACTCTACTTCCCTGCTTTCTCTGCATATTGCCAGCTAAATGCCTCCTTTTGTTACAATATATATATATTCAGAATTATCTTTACCACGTGATTTAAATAATAATACAACATAATATAGTGAACACTTAAAATGTACCCAAACATTTATTCCAACTTTATTTTGGACCTTTATTATCTAAAACCATATTGGACCAAATATTTAACATTCAATGCTGCTTTCTCTTATATTCTGAATGGCAAAATAGCTGAAACTGTACGTTGTTTCCTCAATCTCGCCATTAACAACCACCTCTTTTGTTTTGGCCATTTGGATTGCGGTTTTGTAAACCCCAGCTTAGTAAATTTGGCTGTTTGTATGTTCATCCTTCTTAAAATCGGGATGGCGAGTTGTAAAGTGGTGGTTTTGAGAAATGTCAATTCTGGCCATTTGCACAGCGATTTGGGCTTTAGTATTAAAAATAACCGAAAAGCGGCGGTTTGAGTAAATGTAGCCCTAAGTGCAGTAACTATTGGCACTGAAATTTCATTACAATCTCTGACTACACCAATTCATATTTTGAGTGTAAAGTCTTTGATACCCTTTCCTCTTCCAGTCAACCTATATGCCATGTGAACCATATTCCCTCACACAATTTGTCTCCCTCTTTCTCTATATTTAGCACTAATTCTTCAACTTTCTAAACTGTATAACTTATCCCTCTCATTTGGCAGTTTTTCCATGTTTGGCATTTTTGTTACCTACCCTTCCCTTTTTAAAAAACATAGGCATGACTTAGGTGGGAGGTGGTGACAGATGTCCAACATTGTACTACCATATACACTGAATCAATGGTCGAAGTGGGCCATTATACAGTGTATGTCATATTACCATTTCTCCTATTGTTTTGATCGTAAAGCTATTAAATTCCATTCACTTATATTTTCCACTTTTAATTTACACTTCATACACTGTACAGAATATTAATATTCCCAGTAACAATTTTGTGCTTGCCCCATACTTAACTATGCTTCACAACTTGGGATTCCATTTAAGACCACTTGTATTGAATGATCTATTAGTTCTGGCAATAAACACCAATAACCAGACCACCATAACCTTAGAGCAAACTGTTTTATTTGTACTCTGTCAGCATATGGACACAATGTCATAGGTGCTTATTTTTATTGGCAGATGTCTATTGGACTGTTAAAGTTGTTAGCAGGATGTAAGTAAGGATGTTGATACACACGTTTGTAACTTAACTAGATAGTTGGATTATTTAACACGATACAGACATATATATGTGGCAGGTAAACAGTCTTGTGGAACACAGGATACTTGTATATAGATGTCTCAGGGAGATTATGTACTACACATCCGTGTAATACCAATATTTATATACACACAGCAGTCATAAACTGCACGTTTGTGCAGCTCTGTTATTTTCCCCATACATAGGCAGCACAGTGGAGCGGATATACATAACAGAATGGATGGACTGCTTGTCAGATGGGTTGCACATGCACAGTAGTGGTTTTTGGGCTGGCCGCATGCATATGCGCAATACTCACATACACGGGCCAGACAGTGCCGCCGCAATTGTAAGATACTAATAAGTCAGTCTGTACAAGGACAAAACAGACAAGCTAGTATTCCAGTCAGACAAGGAAGTACAAAATCAGCAGGAACCTCTAATTCAATAAACAGACTAATTGTCAGGGCATTAAGCATTCATCAAAGGTTTAACCTACAAACCAAGTCACCAATAGTACAAATGCTCAAAAATTTTAAACCAGTTTGAACTTTGATCAGATTTCACAAGTTTCGAAGATGACAAACATGTTAGCGGTGCCATCGTCTACAGACTCTAATTCAAGCCATGGGTTAAAAATTTGCAGATCGCACTTGCTGTTCACATTCAGAATTTGCCATTGGTATACCATGGATTGTATTAAAATTTGTGTTTTTGATCTTTTTTTTTTTTTTAAACATATTATTTAAATAATATATTTTCTTTATTTAAAAAATTTCAACTTTTTTAGATTAAACTACAAGCAATAGTGTATTTGAAGTTCCTGATCGTGGTTTGTCACTTGCAATAAAAAAACAAAATACTTCAAATTTAACTGGAACATGTTCAAACCGGTTCAAACATCAGCTTGAACACTGTTGAACAGACTCGAGCATGGTGAAACAGGTTCAGACATGATTAAACCTGTCAACTTTTTTGTTTTTTTTCAATGGTTCTAAAATTATAGAAATTCGCCAAATTTTAGAATTTGAGATTTATTCAACCAGTTCGAGGATTGAAAACTGGATGGTTTGAGCATCTTTCTAGTCATCAGGAAGTTATGAAAAGTTGAAAGATACACCTAGGCAACAGCAGAACTAAATGGGAGATGAGCCAATTTAATATATAGCATAGTATATTATTATTATTATTATTATTATTATAATGTATAAGTACTGTGTAATATGCAAATAAAGGGTAATAATAATAGAGATGATATAGAGGACTTTCATATTCTCTTATTATGCAGAAACAGTGTACAATAATGTTGACAGCATTCACAGAAAAAATGAGTGTTGATGTGCTTGCTATTTACAGGAAAACAGATATAAGCCCAGAGTTGCCTAGGCTAATAAAAGTAGCTGTGCAAAGAACCTGTATAAAACTAGTGTCTGCTCAAATCTAATATCTATGAAAGTGGTTACATAATACTCAGGTGCCTCTGAATCAGCTGACTGGGACTTTAGTAGATGTGTTTTTCTGGGTGTAGAAGGGGCTTGCTATAGAAACTAGTAGTCCCTAGTTAAGCCCCTGGCTTAAACATACTCTTATTACCACCTTCCAGATCAAACTGACTTGACTCGCAGAGTATGCAAGAATATTCATCAAATTCCTTATTATCAAGTTCATGCAGCTTGCTGGGTTTTCAGGATACCCCATGTCCAACCAAAGATCTACCTCAATGCAGAAAAGGAAAATATGACAAAGGAAATGAAACGCAAAAAATCATCTCATAGGCTATCAAGCCAAAAATGTAATCTCAGAGATGGATTCTTTCATTGTGAACCTAAATACTAAATACCTAGTGTTAAGTAATCGAGAGCATTTTAGGCTTGTAAAGAGATTATCATATGTACACTCTAATATGGTTTCCTGCCTCTAAATTAATGATATTTTTTTTATATGTGTGTGGTCTTTAAAATTTAAAGTGCAGATTGTAAGATACAATACTTTTCCTCCCAATTCTAATTCTCATTCATAGGTAGCCTCATTTGAGATGTCTACTTATATCCAAACAGTTTATGGGAATAAATTAAAACCTAAAAGTAAGCTGATACCATTTAACCAACAGCATGATTGGTTAAAAGTGATTTAGATAAGATTTACTAGTCTAAGCAAAATAGGAACACACATTTTCAAAAAAAGGCCAACAAATTATACAATATCCTGCTAATTACTGGTCAATCATATTGGAATGAGATGGTTGAGATGGCTGGGAAGATCATTAAAACTGGCTATCTCTGACATATTGTGGGTAAACTTGTTGAAATGTGTAACATAGGGATCTTATTAAGCAAATTATCTCACTAACTAATAGTTATCGATTTTTTTTGGTCCAAGGTATACCACATGGTCCTATGCAGTCCAGAGGGCTTATTTTGTGGAATTGGAGAATTGTCCAGAGGGAATTTAACTTTTCTACTATGTTTAGAGAGCCAACTTTATTTCCTATGCAAAGGGAAAAGAACTTAACAATATTTGGTATGGGCAGATATTTGGATAAGGAGACAAAGAAATTGTTTTCTGAAAGAGCAAGTGGGACTTGTTTAAGTTGTACCCCTTGCAATTCTGTTATAAAAGGGAAAATGCTTAAGCATCCTGAATGAGGAAAACATTCTACTTTACCTCTGTTTTACATGTAATTCAGCATTTGTTGTTTATCTACTACCCATGGAGCAATTAAGGATAATATCTGGCTTTACAAACGACCTTTTATTCTTTAAGGGCCTGAGTCATTAAGGAGAGCAAAGTATAAAAAAAGGAGTAACTTTGCACCTGGGCAAAACCATGTTGCATTGGAAGGGGAGGTAAATTTAAAATGTGATGGCAGACTTATAGTTGGGATAGGACATGTCCTAGACCAACTTTAAATTTCAATGTAAAATAAACCTATCAAGTATTTGTGTGCTAGATGAAAAAAACAGTCAGTATTTAACATATGTGCAAAATAATAAACTAATTTGCACCCCTTACATTGTAACATGGTTTGTCCTGGAGAACATTTACTCCTTTTTTTTGACATACTTTCCTTAATGACTAAGGGCCTAAGTGTCTACATTCTCGAGTTATGTGAGTATACATTTTAGATTATTACTATGTTATTATTACATGTGCTGGAATTTTTTAGTCAACCTGTTTTACAGCTTCTGAATTTTTGTGCTTATTTATTATTTATTATATATTGTATATTAAATGTTTACTATCCCCTAGCCCCATATAAATGCATTTTGGGCAGGGATTCCTTTATCAAGGTTATAAAGAACGTTATTCATTGTGTTTATCAGTAGTGAAGTATTTTAAAATTATTTCTATTTATTAATATTTTTAACATTTGTATTTTATTTATAAATATATATTCTAATTGTTTGAACACAATGTTATTTATTTGATTCATTATTGTTTAATCATGTCATTTTAATGTTTACAATTTCTTATTCCCAGCAATAATGCATTTTGCTAATTTTGTGTCCATCTTGGTACATGTCATTGTGTGCTTGCAACTGCATCATGACAAGCAATGTACTGACACATCTTTGCTGAAGATTTGAATGTACACATTCATGGCATTGTCTTGATAAAAGGCCCTGATTTTGGCTTATGAAACATCTGCAGGGGTGCTGAGGGGGGTGGGGGGAGCAGGTACAAAGTACCAGGGCCTGGGGGAGCCTGGCCTGCCTGTGTAGTGGGAAAGATACCAAGATGGTGCGGCCACACCCCCTTAAGCAGCTATGGAAGGGGCCTGAAGAAGTTGCTGTACCGGGCCCTGAAATTCCTCTGGATATCTGTACTCCTCAATAAAGACAAGAAAAGAATGCTTTGTCTACTCTTGAGTGTTTTGCTATTTTTCTTAAAAGAACAGAGCGTAGAGCGTATCCTCAGAAGATGCCCACTACCAAAACTGCTATGTGGACCAACCATGCCCGATTCCACCCTATAACTTTAATGTTGTGTGTATTCAGAGATGAGAAATCGTCTGTGTGGCCTACAATGTTCTCTCACAACTGAGTGACCTGTAAGGGAACAAAGAATAGGCTGATGAGAACTCCATCCTAAGCTGCACAATTGATTTTCCTTTTAAAATGAATTCTTTAATGTTATAATTTCTAGAAGGAACAGTTTATAAGTAACAGTACTAGTGGTGGGTAAATTAAGTACTTAAGCCACTTTACACCCTTATCAATTTATATATATAGCTGGTCCATTGTAAAAGCAAGGCCTTGGTTGAAATCATTGTGAGACCCCCTATATGTTGAAAGCTGGACCAAAGGCAAAGTACAATTTCAAATGCCTCATTGATAGTAATATGCACAGTCCAGTTGCCATTCACATCGCACATACCACATTGCCAGCTACATTATACTGACCCAGGGGCAGGCTGGGCTGGTGGCAGGGGGCATCTGCCCCTCAGGCCAGTCCCATAGTGGGCTACCTTGGGCTGGGTTACTGGGCCACCTGCATTTTTTTCCCTTTAAAATGTTCCTAATAGGCTGCTGAGTCTTGGCCCCCGGGCAATATTCAATGTTTTATAATGCCCCTTTCTGTTAGAGAGGAAGTGTGTTTCTGCAATTTATAACATAAGATGAGCAGTGCTGCGGCATATCATAACTGCAAGTTTACCTTAGTGCTTTCCTGAGCTATTGTCTCTATTGTCTACTCTTTATTGATTTTTACTGATTATACTGTTTCTCTTGTCACTTATTTATTTGTATATTATTCTGTTTATATTTTATTGATTGTGCAGTGCTGCCAATTCTATGGCGTCTTATAAATAATGGCGATGATGAGCTTGCCCTGCTATATATTCACTGAACCAGAGCTGACTGCATATGCCTGCTCAACAGCTTCTTAGTTAATCTCCATTTCAGCAAACAGCAAACAATCTCTGGAGGCATTTACAGTTTGAGCAAGTCCCAAAATAATATCCAAAATCTACAAGCAACCTCCGAAATTTAGGCATCACTGTGCATTGGTTCCAAGTACACTAAGCTAAACTATGTTTAGTACCTAGCATGAGTGTACATAAAGCTGAGCAATATCTGGTGCCGAGTCTAATATGAAAAACCAAATCTGGTATCAGCATGACGACTGTGCGAACGATTAGCAGAGTTTTGGCTTCCTATTGGTTCACACAATAACACATCCCAAGGTTGTGTCCTCAAACTGCTGCACTAGAGCTGAGCTCCCTCTCTCAGCGGATCTGGTGCCAAGTTTAGGTTCTCACTGAACTTCACTACAGAAAATCTCACAGTGGTTCTGCCCCCTCTGTTTTGTATGGCCTTCCTTACACTGAGTCCGATTAACAGCAGATACCAGAGTATTGGCTGATTATGCTGTTTTCTGCCCTACACAGAAAACTGGCTAATATTGGGGAGATCAGTGTAGTGAATCATATGACAATTGCCAAGATTGCCGCTTGTGATCCATATATGCATTTTCGATATTATATTGAAAATCATTTCACCTTGTATGGTAATGGCGCAACTCTAGCTCTATTCATATGGTTTGTGCCCCCCAGCCCAGCCATCCCCTGCCCATAGGAGCATATTATAGTAAACTGCTAGTTGACGGCGCATGTCCAAAGGCAACTTACTTAAGACATCATACCATCCCTCCACTCTTTTAAATGAGGCAACTTATTTCTGAAAATCATTCACCACATTCAATTAATCTGTTTTTAGCAGACATTGTATTCAGAGCCCTGTGGCATTCTTGTAGCTTTCATGATAGCTAGTAAGGCCAGGAAAAAACATAACACAGGTAGCATGTTCAAACTGTGGTAAACCCTAATGGCCTATTTCAGATTGAGACATATGTCTGTGTGTGTGTAGCATATCTTTGTGTTTTTTGCATGTCGGGAAGTTGTTGCTGCTGTACTACCTAGGTTGTTCAAGTTTAAATAAAGCTTCATAACAGTTGCGTTGATACTATTTAAAATAAAAGATTTTTGCACATGTTCACAAGTTGGACGTAAGTTCAAAAGTTGGACGTAAGTGTCAGACAGGTTTGTCTGTTTTCCAGCGGACGCATCTGCTACTCATTCACACCTGGATGCATCTTTGACTCTAAATACGATGTGCGCATACACTTGCGTATAACCTTTCACATTACAAGTTACGCTTACGCTTTCATTTCACACAGTTAGTCCTTAATTGTGTTGATTGCAAGATAGAATAAAATATTCACATGTGACATTTGCCAATTTAACATTACTGAGGAAAACAATTACCAGCCACATAAATGGCATTCAGATTAATTACCTGCATCAATCACACTCCATTTTGTTTTCTGTTAATTACAGTACAGATACTATTTCTTGCTAAAAAGACATCCAAAACATTTTTAAATTACTTTATTTTACCATAGTAAGGTGTTTTTCATTGTGACATCACTCACAGTGAAAAACACCTTTCTATGCTGATGGTAAATCATTCTTCCCAGCAGCTACAGTGAATTTCCCTGTATAACCTACACATTCTAGGGCCACAGGGGCATAGCTAGAAATTTTAATCCTGATAGCAAAATGTTAAAGGGACACCAAAACTTTCACAGAGGGACATCTTATGCCGCAAGTGACTGTCTAGCTCCACTAAGGAGGTGTGTCTACTGCTCCTTCATTATTTTCATGTCATCAGTCCCCCAATATCATACTTAATCCTACCATGTTATCATGTTAGCAATAAATTCTCATTGTGTACCTAGTCAATCCCCATATCATCTACTCCAGGCCTGTCCAACCTGCGGCCCTTCAGGTGTTGTAAAACTACAAGTCCCTTCCAGCTATCAACTGGTTGTCTACCGGCAAAGCATTCTGGGGCTTGTAGTTTCACAACATCTGGAGGGCAGCAGGTTGGACAGGCCTGATCTACTCCATCAATTCCCTTTTCACCATTTCCTATCCCCAAATATGTCTGCATCAATCCCCCATATAATCTCTTCTATCAATTCCTGTTTTACCGTGTCCCATCTCACATATCACCTTTTCCTTCACCAATCCTGTTACCCTTCTGCTGTTTTTTTCCCTGTCCCTGCAGTCTTCAGACTCTGCTGGTCTCAGATCTCTCTACAGGATGCTGCCCAGTCTGTCTCCACTCCAGAGATCCCTCCCAAACTAGTGCATGGGTGGTGCCATCTTGAATTTGGTCACATACTCCCTCTCAGCCAGTCAGAGTGCTGCTTCAGCTCAGCTGTCCACATCCTCCAATTAAGTTATACCAGTTACTATAAAATGACTTCCTTTAGCCCTAAGCTGTTGCTAGTGCCTGGGTTTGAGCAGTCTGCCATCTATAAAGTTGTTTCAGCTCAGACAGTGCAGCCTGCATTTTGGTTCCGGCTCCAGTCTTGTCCAGCATTCCAGTTAGAGTCCAGTCCAGCATTCTGGTTCCAGTCCAGTCCAACATTCTGGTTCCAGCCTGGTCTCCTTTGCTAAATCTGATCACAGTCTAGCAATTTTTGACTAGTTGCCAGTTTCCAGTTTAATTCATATTCTCTAGTCTCCTGAACTAACAGCAACAACCATCCTTTCTCTTCCATGTAAAGGAACCTAATCAAGTCACCCACCATTTTGCACATAGTCACCATTTCTACTCCAGAGATACAACTCAGTCCAGGTACAGAAAGATCTTCAGGTGTTACAATGGCACTATCTATCTCCTAAATGATTTTGCCTCCCATCAATCCTCTATATCATCACGGCCCATCAATCCCCTAATAATCATCTCCTCTACCACACCATCATTGCTCCCATCAATCTCCCATTTAATCATGTCCTCCATAAATCCGACATATCACGCCCCTCCCCAACCCTCCGGCAATTTCCAATATATCACATTGTCCTCAAACTCTTTCCTCACTTACCAATCCAGGTCGGCCGTCCATATTCTCTTGCTGTATGTCACTCCGCTTCTTGCTATTCTGCATTACTCAGGGAGGATGGGAACATTAGAGTACCCTTCCTCTATGAGTAGAATTTCATTTTTGAGCTCTAGATTGTCAGCTCATTTGTAAGACATTCTGAGATTTCAAATGCCTCATGGTGTCAGCAGTCACACAGCAGGAAGATCATTAAGTTCATTGCTCTTGAATTATATTTGTAAACTTTCATTCTGAAATCAGAAAGACTTTTAAAAGTCTTCTATCTCTGTATCATGTAAAACGGTGCGCTAGATGCTACCAGTGGTATGAAAGCCACCACCATGCTCTGATCATAAGAACTTAATAAAGATGTAATTAATCAATGATGACATACTGTATAGAGCAATAATAAAATTATACAAGTTCACATAGAGCTAAGATAACAAAGAAAAATCACCACGTTTCAATAGCTTGCTTACTCCATTACAATGCATCTTTATACATTTTTTTCAATCTCTAGATTAACCCAAAATACAGCCTAGATACATTTACTCTCTACAAATTTCCAGTTCCAATGTTAAAGATGTTTAGGCTTTAGTCTGGAGAACATATGTTATTATAAGTCTGAAATATGGCACTGCCCCTAGCGGTGCTCTGGATTTGGAATGTGCACAGAAGGATTAAAGAACATAGACAAGACCAATATTAGTAAGTCCTCCGAACAGTCCTGGAGCATTTATCCACTTGAATCTTCACATGAAAGAGATAACACCATACAAAGTACTCTACTTTGGGATAGCCCCTCAGCACTAGTAGGTGCCATCATGGCTATTTCTGAGATTGGATTTTATTAGATATGAAGGAACACAAGCAAGAAGGGGGAACTGTCAAAAACATAAAGTTACCACATTTTAAATAAAGCTAAAAAGCCTAGGGTTGGTGCTTATTTTTCTTATCGTCTTGCTTCTTATGCCTTAAAGGATACTTTGAATTCCACTTGAAAAAAAAATACTGTTACTAAATATAATTTAATGTAGCATATACGAATGAAGTTTGTTATGCATATAGGATTTCTTAACAGTATATGTAAAACACAGTTTGAAGAATAACATTCAGCGACTTACGTAGCGTTGGATGTAATTTCTGTCTACAACGCTGGCTTAAAATGTGTCAGTTAAAAAGTAGTAGTATGCGAAGTTGGATGCTGATCATCATTATTATCAGTTGAACATACCCTTACTGTTCTTGGCCTACACTTGCTTGCCCTTTGCCATGTGCAGTAGTGAAATTCATATTTTACGCTATGCAAATAGACTTGTATCCAAATCTACATGAAGCCTTCAGAGTTCTCTGAAGGCTCTTTTTTAAATCAAACTAGCTGAAGTTACCCTGTTGTTAAGCTTGTAAATAGAAAAAGGCATCAAATTCAGCTGTTAGGTAAGAGAAACAGGCCATGTATTATCAAGGATCCCTAAAACTACCATAAACAAATATGTGACAGCCCTCACATTAGTGTACAGCCAGATAATTGACTAATTGGAACTTGCACACAGGGGCCCTATAATGAGATCATTTCAAAGATGCCAGACTTAGTGGTGTAATAAATTTGGCTTAAATAGTTTGTAAGAAAATATGTTCATTTCCCTCCATTATCGGATGTTGTAAGACTATTGATTGATAATCTCAGATATGTTTCCTTAACCAGAATATATGTCTTCTGCATGACCCTGGAATAGAAGACCAGAAAATGGAGTGTCTGTATTCAGGTACAGGTAGAGAGCACCACACATAGGAATGTAAATTTAAGAATGATCATTTTGCACTATGATAGAGATGCAACCTTTATGGTATGCAGATCTTTTGAATGTAAGCAGGACACAGGGTAGATATTTTTAAAAGAAAAGATGTGTATCCACATGTTTTCCTAATTGCCGAAACCCTAGCCTGAAAATTAAGTTTCAGTCTATGTCAGTCTGGTCATTGTCCCTGCCTTTCTGAATTCATCCTGTTTACCTTTTAGACATATATATTGGTTTCCTTTCATTTGTAGTCCCTAATTATTTATGCCTTTCTAAAGTTTATTAAAATACAGCAATAACCATAAAGAGAACAGTTACTGCTTCATGCAGAAGGATAAGCACATTGAAAGTTATAGCCACAAATATAAACATTTAAATTTTATTTTGTTCTTTCAACAATTCAAACCAATGATTTCTGTGGGCACACTGTCTCCAAAACTTCAATAGGCTATGTTCATGTAAGCAGTCCTGTCATATGCAAGCTACTTACAAGTCATATGAAAATGCAACTCTGTTTTGAATCATGGGTTAAAACCTAAGGGAGAGACTAAATTTTGTTGTTATCTCTTTGATTGTCTCTAAAATCTTCTGCGCTACCCATGAAGTATATATGGATATATCCAGAAGTGCAGCTACAGATGACTACTAATACCAATGTATGGCATAGGTCGTGAAAGGTAAAACCTCTTGGAAACTCTCTTTAAGGTTATATCAATAACCTCAAAAATATCCAAAAACAGATATCTCAGTACATCTCAAGTGGATGACAAGAGTAACTGGGATAAGTTTGAATGAGGTGAATTAAGGTTACGGGAAAACGTCATATTTTTTCAAATAACATACTTCCAGAAGTCATATCTAAAAAGGAAGAGGAAATTTATGACCTGTTGTTTGTAATATAATTTTTCTAGGACATTCTGGTAAGAAGTTAGGCCAGTATAAATAAACCCTGAGGATTATTTGGGCTTCAAGAAAGAAGAGAAAAGCAACCTGTGTTTTTTTTTTTTATGGACAACTAACTACAGGACCTACGATGTAATATTTTTGGGACACCTACAGGACCTTAAAATATATTATAGTTTTTATTATAGACTGAAGCATTATGGATTAAAAGCTTACAAGACTGGATCCAGTACAGATGAAGACAACAGATGCTAAATATATTTGCGGTTTTATTACTTTAAATAATACTATGTGTTTTGAATGAGGTGTCTAATTTATTTACATTTTACTTTTTTTTTTAATAATTCAATATGGCACTATGTGTTTCAGCAGGCCCTGGGTGTCAGGGTATTCCCCCCTGCTAGCCGCCTCCCTCCCAAGTGCTTACTTTCTTCTGTCACTCTTGTCCTTCCGCAGCACGCTGTAAGCTCCTTACTGAGAATATCTCGTGACACTCTCACAAGATCTCCTCAGTATGGAGATTACTGAGTGCCGCGGAAGGGCAGCAGTGACAGAGCTCAGCAGCATTGATCGGGCTAGGGGTGCCCCCACCCCCAGGCCAATCAATAATGCTGCTGAGCGCTGTCAAGGGCCCCCTGGATGCCTGAGGCCCCTGGGCTTTAGCCCAGTTAGACCTCGGGTTAATCCGGTCCTGCCCAACACCCACCACCTAGGTGTGTTGGAAGAGACCTAATGCATTCAGCATAGAGCTGGGTGTCCCTCACTACCTAGGGATTTCTCCCTCAGCCTGGGGCTGGCTTGTCATTATGGCAGGGGGACCCCCTTGTATAGAGCCACCAGACCCGGCTGTTTTTTAACTATTTTATAGAGATGCCTGGTCTAGTGGCTGTAATGCTCAGGGTTTAAACTAGACCCCTGGCAGGAGTTACGTCTGAAACAATCATACTCTTCAGTGCGCTTCAAGCAGACTTGGACATTCCCTGCACAAGAATGCCCTTACTGTACATTGCCTACATTAAACTGCTCCTATTCCTCACCCTGTTCACTGCCCTAAATTTTAGGCTGTAGTAAACCAATTCTTTTAACCTGTTCTGCGCATGTGCATAATGAATTTGAGGAGGCCTTAATTACTCAGGACCTTTATTTGTTGTACAAAAGGTTAGGAATTCAACTTTTTTTAGAACTTGATAGCACCATCTATGGAGCAGATAACATCACCTCTAATCCTAACATGAACATTATTAGCACAATATGTTAATAGAGGAACACCTTCACTTTCTTCTTATTACTGCAATAGGAGAGAGCACAAGTAACATTTTTATAAAACTGGTCCATGAAATATTCATTTTGGTCTACATTTGGATGAAAAATGTAGCAAATCTTGCTGTCAGAATTTGGACTTTCATGGTCCAAGTCATATCCCACTAATACCACACAACAGAATAAATTAACTGTTGTTACCCCAGCTCTATTTATAAATAGAAAATTCTGCAAAATGAAAATGAACAGGTAGATACAAAGGATAATCTAAAAAAGAATTAAAAAAGGAACCTCCTAGTGCAGTAATAACAAGACAAGTGCTCTATCACACCCATGTATAAAAGTGCATACCACATATGAAATTAAAAGCAGCTTATCTGTATATCACAAATCCCAGATACCCTTAGACCGCTCTTCAACCCAATATGTCAACACGTGGTGAGAAATAATATATATGATGAAAAAAAGAAAACAGCAATAGTATAATATTGTTACACAATCTTCTCCCGTGTAACACACAACAATAAAGGGACTCTGCACTAAACACAGTTCATTCAACCAAATTGTACGTACATCAATAAAAACGAATAAGAGGCATAGTTGGCATATAAGTCCTCATCCCTTCTTGGTAGAAACAAAAAGATATAGTTCTTAGGGTTGACCCAACGCGTTTCGTCCTTCAATATCATTGGTATTCATCAGGGGGATATCATGTACAAAGGATAAATAAAAGCAACAAGATATGCACAAATGCAGTTCAAAATGCACATTTACTTGTGCAAATACACCTATTTGACCAAGCTGACGTCTGCTAAAAGGGTCTGCATGACCTCTTCAGTCTTCAGTTGGAAATGTACATGATCAAAAGAATAAAAACATGACTTTAAAGTCTGTCTACTGCAACATAATGATCACCAATTACATTAATTACAAATTGTCTGTCTTTATCCTAAAAATGCTGGTTAACTATGTATCATTTATAACAATGAGTCTTTATTACTTGTCAATGCACTACAGCAGAATCCGACTGTGGGGGCTTAAGGGGCTTAATGCTCTTAAGGGAGCATTTTGATTGGCTGCCTGCACCTTTACAGTGCATATCTGATTGCATAAATAATATTAGTAAATGTTAGGGTCTCCTATTACATTTACACAATTGAAAGATAAGTTGATCCTTGATCTTTTCCAAATGATCGCTTTTTGCAAAGTTTGCCAAATTTCAGGGAAATGCACTTGTAATGTGTGAAAATGATACAAAATTTGGGTACATAGGTTAATTTTAAATCTTGACGTGTCGAACTTAACATATGCCCATGAATGCACATTTTTCATCTGTGTGTCAATCTGTTTTCAGCAGTGCTTTCTTTACTTGAAAATCATCATCACCATTACAATTCCTGAAGGAGCCTGTGATTTTGTCTTAACCTAGGAGCTCTGTGAGATCTGTCCTTTATGACCACATGATTCAGTAGTAGTGCTTGGAAGTATTGTTTTAAAACTGTTGTAGATGCCTTCTATAATTTCTCTTATTCAGAAATTATTCCTCCTTTTGTGGTTTTAAGTGCATTCTGAAAAATCTTGGATCTGACAGTCTAGAATAAAAACAGATTCTGAGGAGGATATCTGAGCTTGATCAAGGGTTATTACCCTTTGATCTATTTAAGTTACACCTGCAGAAAGGTCAGATAAGGAGGCCATTGATTTGTTCTGTATGTTGCTTTATACTTTGCAGAATTCACCAATCATTTTTGTCCCACCCGGACTATTACCACAACTCATCACATTAATTATTTGACAATGTCTTTGTTTAAGCTCTGTATATAAAATATGACTTCAGCAAAATGTAACATTTACATATACAGTATGGAATGGCCATTCAGCAAAATGGTAAACAAATGCATAACTGTAAGATTTTACGGACCTCACACCCCTATGAAACGACCTGTTCCACCGTGAAATTCAATTTGCAGAAAATTCCAATGCAACTTTGCTCATCTCTACTTTGCAGGAAGTGTATCAGGCAGGGGCAGGCTGGGTTAGGGGGCAGGGGGGCATCTGTCCCACCCCCCGGTCTGGTCCCATAGTGGGCTACCTTGGGCTGGGTCACTGGGCCACCAGCATTTTTTGGAATTTTTAAAATAGGCTGCTGAGTCAAGTCTCGCCCCCTGTGCTAAAGTTTGCCAGTCCTCCCCAGGTATCAGGTATAAGTGTTTGCATCTCAGTCTAATTTCTCAGCGGACTGATCACTGTTTAGAATGGTTCTGTTTCAAGTTTACAGCCCTTTAAAAGGTTTGCAAATGCATCAGCTTGTGCACAAGGTTTTTATTTACTCAACATCTGCGGCAAAGTTAATCTCCACTGTGGTGTAAAGCTTCTAAGTCCTTAGGACAGAATATTAATGAAAATCTGTCCAATGACTGCCACATGACTGTAAGATAGTGAAGTAATGTGGTTATAGACTGCACTTTACTTCCACGCAAGCTGCTACAAAGTTTAAATAGTCATGAGGTCAAAGTCAAGGTCCATCCAGTAGTGAAATGGCCTAAGAGATGTTGTTTTAGAGAATTATAGTCACCCCCTGTAGATATATTTAAATAATGATTTCTGTGTTTACGGAGCCAAAACTTACAGTTCCTGAGGTATACAGAAAGCAGGGTTAGAATAATGTTTATGAGTCTCTGTTGAGCTTTTACTGTACATGATGGTGAAAAAGGAGAAAAAGACATGCACATATCTTTAGCTGGTCAGCATGTGAATAGTTGCATCCTAACTGTAGCGATAATGGACTGGATGATTTTTCCTTTCAGCACTGTTCATGAGCTCTGGCAGCTGGTAGCTTGGTGAATCAGTAATGTTTCATAGTTCCCAAGCAAGTCCTTGTGAGAATATGGAACCAATGGCTTTCCAGCGGTAGGTAGGCCACAGGTCACACAGGTAGTTGGAGCTAAAGGGCAGAATCAGTCAGGACCAAAAAAGGCACGGGGTGTTTGGTAAAGCAAATGTAGTACTCAGTGTGCTATAGCGTAATTATGTATGCTATGGAACACTGTTAAAAGAGCAGAGTTTGCCATTGTTAGTATTTACTTTACCAGTTTTTTTTTATTATTTGGTGTGTCATTTCCTTCTGAAAATGCTAAAAGTTCAGCAATGTTGATTTTCTTTTTTTTATGTATTTTAGACGGTTGCAGAACAATTTGAGCAGATTGATTTCGATCATTGATAGGTTTATGATTGCTAAGAAGGTGTCTATGCAATAGCCTGCATTTTTTATGGGCCTATAAGTCTTTGCTTAAAGAATCATGAAGACGGAGTAGAATTAAATTGTTGTTGTGGTCCAGTCCTTACAGGTGCTGTGCACTCCCACATCTGGTTAGCATGCTGGAGCAGAGAGCAGAATAGTTTACTGGAAACAGGAACCAAGATTTCCATAATCTCACCATTAACTCAATGGGTGTTCATGGTATTCAATTGCTGAGGGTTCTTTCTGAATTGGTGAAATTTAGCAGGCACTTCCAAAAACCTTTGGTATAAGAGGTACAGCACAAGTTGTTAGCAACCAAATGTGTATTGTCCACTTGCTAAATAACTGTAATTCCCATTTTCCAAAGCCAGTTTGTTAAATAGCTATCACAGAATACTAGTACATTTGGATAGGGTACACCTTAACAAAATGGGGTAAACATTTATCTGTGAAGGTATTGAGAAAGCCCTTTTCTCACTGTATTGGGGGTTGACGTTCTGTGTAGGGGGGCAGCACAGTGGCGTAGTGGTAAGCACTTCTGCCTTATAGCATTGGGTCATGAGTTCAATTCCCGACCATGCCCTTATCTGTTAGGAGTTTGTATGTTTTCACCCATGTTTGCATGGGCTTTCTGCGGGTGCTCCGGTTTCCTCCCACACTCCAAAAACATACTGGTAGGTTAATTGGCTGCTAACAAAATTGACCCTAGTCTGTCTGTCTGTGTCTTTCTGTCTGTGCATGTGTTAGGGAATTTAGACTGTAAGCCCCAATCGGGCAGGGACGTGAGTGAGTTCTCTGTACAGCGCTGCAAAAATAGTGGCGCTATATAAATAAATGGTGATGATGATGGTGTGTACAAAAGTTCTATTTGGCGCACATATATTTGCCAAAATACATGCTTATCGGTAGATATGGTGGGTCACATACATTTATTGATATTATTTTATTAATAAAGGATGATTTTTGGACATGGCAAGGATATGAATATTATATTATATTGTAAATATTGGGCTGTTGCTCAACTATTTATGTCCAGGGTACTTTTCAGGTTAGGTTGGGTTTGGCATAACTACATATTTTATTTATATGTACATATCCTTTTTATTTTAAGCGGTTAGTGTCTCTTTAACATTGTCCAAATCATTAAACTAAGTTTTATGTTCATTCCTAAATCCTCCCTCCATAGCCCTAAATTTTCGTACATTTGATGTAAGCATACATTGCTTTCAAGAGAACACTCTTGCACTGTGATATGGAACAAACTGCATTCTCTTGATATATTATGCTATATTTCATGGAATTCTGAAGTGTGTGTTTTGCATACTACATGAATCCTCTATAATTTAAACACTCCGACACATTATATACAGCGTTTGGTGATTTCTGGTTCAAGGTTATCAAAAGGTCATTAACTTTACCAGTTGCTGAAATGTGGTGCCAATTTAAATATTTATACATGCAAATGAGCAAGTGTATTCTCTCTTTTTTTAGCTCTCATTTTGCCATTCTGCATCTGTCTCATACGGCTGCTTCTTTAGTGCCTCCCTATAAAATTTAAATGTGAGCTATCTCTTTGGAAGACATATACCACACTGACCATCTGCTGTGTAGCCATAAAACTTTATTTTCTCTCATCTCAAAGATTCTGGATAGCATAGAATCGAGGGATGCTTCAAATCGATATGTTAAATATGAAAAATGTAAAAATAAACGTTCATTTATACATGACCATTTTTTACTCCTACATAAAATTTACTCTTAGCAAACTGTGGTCAGCACTGAATGAATAAATCTATTGGTTCTGGTTGTGCATTGTTTATTTTTACTGGATGTATTTTAAACATTTCTGTCCCTGTCTATGTGGAAGTTCATAAATTAAATGAATATTAGAGGGAAACAGTACTTCTAATATGTTGGCAAGATTGGGTCAGCTATTGGAATTTTAGCTCAAGAGGATGGGTGTCGTGCATAGCTTTCAGTGATTTGTGGTATGATTATGAACTATAAGGAGTAGAGATACACATTTAACAAGGGTCTACAATTTGACAGAAGAGGTGCTCAAACCATGAAAACGCCTTTTGATATATAATTTGTAAAATATACACATAAGTTTAAAATGTCTCAATCCTGTTAAAGCCTGTATGTCATTCGTTCCTGTGTGCTGGTCCATACCACGCAAGAGATTTGTTAATTGTCAAACACACTGAATCATCAAACAACGACCAAGTTCAAAGGTATATAACTGATCTAGTTCAATGAAATATTGATCTTGTGCAAACAGTTTCAGCATCTCTAGTAATTGTTATGAGCCTCCACTACAGCGACGGCTCGCCTGTGGTCTGTGCTGAATGCGTCCTGGCTGTTGCCCTGACAGTCAGGACGTCACTTCCCCCTCCTCGACCCGGCCATCGCCAGGGCAACAGCTGGGAAGCTCTTTCACTCACCGTGTCCTGGCAAATCTGACAGCTGGGGTACGTCCATAGGGGATACATCATTAGTCATTCAGCCTCCTATGGTAGATTACAGGGCAATTGATTCCTGCTGTGACTCTTGGCTTCTCAGTTTCAGCAAGGGGGGAGACGTAGTGCTCCCCAATTCACAAAGAACAGATGTTTCGCGATTAACAGCACATCTTGTGGTAGGGGTGAGTCATGTAAATACAGGCACGCATGCGCCAATTGCCGCGGGCCGCACCCAGCCAAAGATTGTCCGAGGAGTACCCCCGGTCTCGGCAAGGGCCGTTGCAACTACGGCACTCTGCGTAAAGCCCATTCGCCCATCAACTTCACGGTATTAGAGAAGTGGCTTAGTCTTTATCTGCATGTGGAGCTGGCAGATTTTCTCATTAAAGGTTTTCGTCACGGCTTTCAGCTTCCTATAGACTCCGCGGTATCCGCCGTAGCATCTAGGGAACCTTAAGTCAGCTTATACTTATAGACAAAAGGGTGTAGTCGCACACAGACGGGACTTATTATTTATTATTCATGGCAAAATATTGCATCCCAAACTAGATAGGGTGCACTCTCATATGTTTTAAACATTAAACACACAGAGGGAGAAAAAAGAAAAACGTGAGAGGCACTCCAGTCCCTCAAAGATGGATTTCAAATATAAAACTTAACTTTTATTATGTTACTTTTAAAAGAAAAAACAGCGAAATATTAAAAATGTGAATGATGTGTATGTGATGTATTAAAATACAAAATACAACCGACAGCGGCACAGGAAACGTATCTCCAAGAGGGAGTTAAGAGAGTAATCCTCAGGATTTTATTGGTCTCTCTATTAAGTCTTAATCATCAGCTCTCTTAATGTTGTATATATAATGCAGCTAGTCTCCAATTGTCTCTAAAAGAGAGATGGTCTCAAAGTGCGTCTTATTGCTAGAATCCTACCTGTCTCCAAATCCAGTTAGACTAGATCACAGAGTCTGAGGCAGGGCCGGATATACCGCTAGGCAACCTAGGCACCTGCCTAGGGCCTAGCGGCTCTCAGGGGGCACAGCTGGGGGGGACAGACAGGAGCAATTTAAAAAAAAAAAATTCGGCCCGCGAGTCGGGGGAGGGGGGGTAGGGTGCCGCGAATCGGGTCCCGGCAGCCTCTTCTCCTCTCAGTGTCTCAGTGATAGAGAGAGGAGGAGAGGCTGCCGGGACCCGACGAGCGATCACGTGACTCTTTTCTTAAAAAAATATTTGGACTGACCAAGGAGGAGCAGCGCGCCGGAGAAGAAAGGCAATAGAAAGGTAAGTAAAACAACGGAGAGACAGAGGTGGTGATGGTGAAGGGGCACAGAAGTGGTGATGGTGATGGGCACAGAGGTGGTGATGGTGAAGGGGCACAGAAGTGGTGATGGTGATGGGCACAGAGGTGGTGATGGGCACAGAGGTGGTGATGGTGAAGGGGCACAGAAGTGGTGATGGTGATGATGGGCACAGAGGTGGTGATGGTGAAGGGGCACAGAAGTGTTGATGGTGATGGGCACAGAGGTGGTGATGGGCACAGAGGTGGTGATGGTGAAGGGGCACAGAAGTGGTGATGGTGATGGCCACAGAGGTGGTCATGGGCACAGAGGTGGTGATGGTGAAGGGCACAGAGATGGTGATTGGCACAGAAGTGGTGATGGTGATTGGCACAGAAGTGGTGATGGTGAAGGGCACAGAGGTGGTGATGGTGATTGGCACAGAGGTGGTGATGGTGATTGGCACAGAGGTGGTGATGGTGATGGGCACAGAGGTGATGGTGAAAGGGCACATCTGATATTGTGAAGGGGCAAAAGTGACAATGAAGGGGCACAGTGTGATGATAGAGGGACAAAAGTGACAAGGGCACATACTTGGATTTATGCGTATTATTTTTTGCAAACAACTTAAGTAAGTATTTCTGCCCTGACTTCAATATTTATTAAGTTGTTTTGACCCAACTACTTAAAAAAATGGGACTGCTTAGTAATTATTTAGGGGTGCCTTTTTCTGCAGCAGGGTGACCTTGCTCTTTTCACATGTTAGGTACGCCCCCAAAGATGCAAGCCATGCCCTCACCTCCTTTGGTGGCGTGGTAGGCATGCGGAGGCACATGCTTTCACTTCTACGTAACTATAGGGGTATATGGTAGGCTGCAAAAATATAGTGCTATGGATTGTTTCAGGGAGGGGGCCCAAAAACAGTATCCTACCTAGGGCCCTATGAGGTCTAAATCCGGCTCTGGTCTGGGGTATGATTTCCGCATGTACATCATATGTTTCGTTATAATAATCCAAGAAGATTAGACTTCACAGCAGAAGGATAGATAGGTAGATACACACTACCATGTAAGACTCCAAATTTTTATCACTAGAGGATCACATATCTCATCTCATCACTCCTGAATTGAGTCAAAATACCCTCAATTAGTAGTGTTTTAAAAAATATCCCTAACTCTCATCAGAGCATTATAATAGGAATTAATTTTGCGATGCCTCATCATTTTATTGGGTGAAACAAGAAAGCATAGGTTTTACACTTCTGTTGTGGATAGGTCTTTATTTTCTTTAGAATAAACTAAATGGTCATTCTTAAAAAGATTTTCCAATACCAAATGTCAGAGAGAGTATATATCATTAGTCTCATACTATCATGACAGCAATATATGATAGTATGTGTCTCTCTCTAATCTTATATGTGTACAGCGCTCAAACCCCTTCCTATATAGTTCGTGAACTCTCAAACAATATAACTTCCCCTGAACTCTTTATAGTATTATGATATCCCCCTCGAGGAGCGTACACGCTCGTAAGCAGATCACATGAATAACTAATGAGCGCATAGTATCGCCGCTCATAAGGGCAAGTCCGTAAATCTCGAATAATAATATTCCCCTAGACTGCCCATATCAACATAATACTCCACTCGAGGAAATTATATTTCCATATAGGGATGAGTGGGCTCGGATTTCTGAAATCCGAGCCCACCCGAACAGTGCGGATCCGACGGGATCCGAGCACTGTTTGGGAACTTCTGGGCGCCAAACGGAGCCAAACCGAGGCTATGACATCCAAGTCTCGCGTCGGATCTCGCGAGACTCGGATGTCATAAATTCAGCGCTAGCGGCCGCCATCTTCATTCTGGCTGCGATCACTCGTGAGAGAGGTTGCAGTAAGGGAGCTCCTGTCTGTGTTTTAATCTTAGTGGTACTTTTTTGCTTTGTCCAGTGCTCTGTTCTGCTGAGTCTAGTGGTGCTTTGTCCAGTGCTCTGTCCTGCTGAGTCCAGTGGTGCTGTGACCTGTGCTCTGTCCTGCTGAGTCCAGTGGTGCAGCCTGTGTCCTGTGCTCTGTCCTGCTGAGTCCAGTGGTGCTGCCTGTGTCCTGTGCTCTGTTCTGCTAAAAAATAAATTAAAAAGTTATACAAAAATTATAAAAAAAAAAATAAGAAAATAAATTAAAAAATTATAAAAAAATTATACAAAAATAATTGTAAAAAAATATAAAAAAATTATTTTAAAATACTAGGTACTGCTGTATAACTCCAATACAGTGGTACTCTCCTGTGCTGCAGATAATTTGTAAAGGCTTTGCCGAGTGTGTGTGGTTTAGGGGTACGCTCTCTTGTGCTGCATATAATGGAGTACAAAAATTTGGAGGATAAAGTAGGGAAAGATCAACACCCACTTCCTCCTCCTAATGCTGAAGCTGCTGCCACTAGTCATGACATAGACGATGAAATGCCATCAACGTCGTCTGGCAAGGGCGATGCCCAATCTCCTAGAGGGCATGTAAAATCCCAAAAACAAAAGTTCTCTAAAATTAGCAAAAAAAGAAAATTGAAAACATCTGAGGAGAAACGTAAACTTGCCAATATGCCATTTACGACACGGAGTGGCAAGGAACGGCTTAAGCCCTGGCCCGTGTTCAGGACTAGTGGTTCAGCTTCACCCAAGGATCTAAGCCCTCCTCCTCCCCCCCCTCCAAAAAAATTTAAAAGAGTTATGCTGTCAGCAACAACACAGCAAACAACTCTTCCTTCTAAACAGATGACATCACAAATCCCCAAGGCGAGTCCAAGGGTGTTGGTGGTTGCGAAGCCTGACCTTCCCATCACTGTATGGGAAGAGGTGACTCCATCCACCATTTGCAGCCCACCCTCTGCATATGCTGGAAGGATGACCCACAGTGTAGATCCAGATTTGGATAATCAAGGTGTCAAGGAGGCTATTGATGTAGCTGGCATTGTGGAGGAACTTGACGAGGAGGATGCTGATGTGGTTATCATAAATGAGCCACCAGGGGGGGAAACAGTTCTTGTCCATGGGATGAAAAAGCCCATCATCATGCCTGGTCAGAAGACCAAAAAATCCACCTCTTCTGTCTGGAGTCATTTTTATCCGAATCCGAACAACAAATGTATGGCCATATGTAGCTTATGTAAAGCTCAAATTAACAGGGGTAAGGATCTTGGCTACCTAGGGACATCCTCACTTATACGTCACCTGAAGAACCTTCATAATTCAGTGTTTAGTTCAGGACCTGTGGCTAGGACCGTCAGCAGTCCAGGAACACCTAAATCCCTTGGTCCTGTTGGATACATACCACCAACACCCTCCTCGTCAACTTCCTCCACGATCTCCATCAGATTTAGTCCTGCAGGCCATGTCACCAGCCAGACTGAGTCCTCTTCAATACGGGATTCATCCGAGGAATCCTGCAGCGGTACGCCTACTACTGCCACTGCTGCTGTTGCTGCTGGTAGTTGGTCATCTTCCCAGAGGGGAAGTCGTAAGACCGCTACGTCTTTCACCAAACAATTGACTGTCCAACAGTCATTTGCCATGAGCACCAAGTACGACACTAGTCATCCTATGGCAAAGTGGATAACTGCGTCAATAACAGCAATGTTGGTGTTAGATGTGCGTCCGGTGTCCGCCATCAGTGGAGTGGGATTTAGACGGTTGATGGAGGTATTGTGTCCCCGGTACCAAATCCCGTCGAGATTCCACTTCACTAGGCAGGCGATACCAAAGATGTACAGAGAAGTAAGAACAAGTGTCCTCAGTGCTCTGAAAAATGCGGTTGTACCCACTGTCCACTTGACCACGGACATGTGGACAAGTGGTTCAGGGCAAACTAAGGACTATATGACTGTGACAGCCCACTGGATAGATGCATCGCCTTCCGCAGCAACAGCAGCAGCTGCATCAGTAGCAGCATCTCCACAACGGCTGCTCGTGCCAAGGCAGGCAACGTTGTGTATCACAGGTTTTAGTAAGAGGCACAACGCTGACAACCTCTTAGAAAAACTGAGGGAAATAATCTCGGAGTGGCTTACCCCACTTAGACTCTCCAGGGGATTTGTGGTGTCAGACAACGCCAGTAACATTGTCCGGGCATTACATATGGGCAATTTCCAGCACGTCCAATGTTTTGCCCACACCGTTAATTTGGTGGTGCAGCATTACCTCAAGAGTGACAGGGGTGTGCAGGAGATGCTTGCGGTGGCCCGCAAAATTGCTGGACACTTTCGGCATTCTGCCAGTGCCTACCGCTGACTCGAGCAACATCAAAAAAGTCTGAACCTGCCCTGCCATCACCTCAAACAAGCGGTTGTGACGCGCTGGAACTCCACCCTCTATATGCTGCAGAGGATGGAGGAGCAGCAAAAGGCCATTCAAGCCTACACAGCCACCTACAACATAGGAAAAAAAGTGGGGATGCGCCTGAGTCAAGCGCAGTGGAGACTGATTTCCGTGTTGTGCAAGGTTCTGCAGCCGTTTGAACTTGCCACACGAGAAGTCAGTTCCGACACTGCCAGCTTGAGTCAGGTGATTCCCCTGATCAGGCTGTTGCAGAAGCAGCTGGAGAAAGTGAGGGAGGAGCTGGTAAACCATTGTGATTCCTCCAAGCATGTAGGTCTTGTGAATGAAGCCCTTCGTACGCTTTGCCAGGATCCGAGGGTGGTCACTCTTTTAAAGTCAGAGGAATACATTCTGGCCACCGTGCTCGATTCTCGGTTTAAAGCATATGTTGTGTCTCTGTTTCTGGCGGACACAAGTCTACAGAGGTGCAAAGACCTGCTGGTCAGGAAATTGTCCTCTAAAGAGGACCGTGACATACCAACAGCTCCACCTTCATATTCTTCCACACCTGTGGCTGCGAGGAAAAAACTCAGTTTTCCTAAAAGACCCGCTAGCGGGGATGCAGACAACATCTGGTCCGGACTGAAGGACCTGCCAACCATTGCAGACATGTCTACTGTCGCTGCATTGGATGCTGGCACAATTGAAAAAATGGTGGAGGATTATTTTGCTGACACCATCCAAATAGACATGTCAGACAGTCCATATTGTTACTGGCAGGAAAAAAAGCCTGTACAAACTGGCTCTATTTTACCTGAGTTGTCCCCCCTCCAGTGTGTACTCGGAAAGAGTTTTTAGTGCAGCGGGGAACCTGGTCAGTGAGCGGCGAAGGAGGTTGCTTCCTCAGAACGTTGAAAAAATGATGTTCATAAAAATGAATTATCAATTCGTCAATCAAGTACAGCACTGCCCTCCAGATAGTACAGAGGGACCTGTGGTTGTGGAGTCCAGCGGGGACGAATTGATAATGTGTGAGGATGAGAAAGTACACACTGAAGGGGGCCAGGAATCAGAGGATGAGGATGAGGATGACATCTTGCCTCAGTAGAGCCAGTTTAGTTTGTACAGGGAGAGATGAATAGCTTTTTTTGTGTGGGGGCCCAAACAAACCAATCATTTCAGCCACAGTAGTTTGGTAGGCCCTTTTGCTGAAATGATTGGTTTGTTAAAGTGTGCATGTCCTATTTCAACAACATCAGGGTGGGTGGGAGGGCCCAAGGACAATTCCATCTTGCAACTCTTTTTTTCCCATTATGTGACCGTTCAACAGTCGTTTGCCATAAGCACAAAGTAAAACAAAATTAAAACAAATTAAACAAATTAAACCAAAAGTATAATATAACTTATAAACACTACACTTGAAAGCTTGAGCCTTTAAATAAAAAAGTCACTCTTCATTGCACGAAGATTTGCAACAGGGACAGTTTTTTTGTTCCCAAAGTCAACAAATAACACTTCGACCCTGTCTTTCTTTGACATACTTGATGGGATCTCAATGATGAATGCTCTGTACCATGGTTGGAGGAGGTATTGTGGCCCCGGTACCAAATTGGGTACCAGGGCCACTCCACTACGCAGTCCAGAAAGCTACCTCGGTGCAACGTTTTGGACTAAAAACAATATTGTGAGGTGTGAGGTGTTCAGAATAGACTGGAAATTAGTGGAAATGATTGCTATTGAATGTTATTGAGGTTAATAATAGCGTAGGAGTGGAAAACAACCAAAAAACAGGATTTTAGCGCTTTTTATGCTTTTTAAAAAATAAATCAGAACCCAAAACCCGAAATCAGAACCAAAACTTTTCGTCAGGTGTTTTGGCAAAACAAATCAGAACCCAAAACCTCAAGCTAATCAGAACCCAAAACCCAAAACCCAAAACACTAAAAGTGCCCGGTGCACACCCTTATTTCCATACAGGTAATACAAGCGACTAGCAGGCGCACAGAATCACCACTTGTAAATTACTGCAGCGTTACTTTGAGCAGGAGACTCCAGAGCTTGTCCTCGCTGTCGGGTGTAAGTGATGTCACTAATGACGCCACTTTACCCCGACGTACGTTTCGCTCATAGCTTTTTCAAGGTGGTAACCTGAGAAACCTACTCGGGAAGTTAATATACCAAGTCCATCCAATCGCCTTGCACATATATGATTGGCAGTTTTGTCAGCAAATCAGAGAATATACATGTTAGAATTGATATTAATGGGAGAGAGAGGAGAAAGAAGAGTGGAGTCGCTTTCCTTGGTTAAACGAAATAACTATACTGTTCTTACTCCCAAATTGTCTTATTATTCACCTATGATTATCTTATTAATTTCTCAATATCACATGAATAACTAATGAGCGCATAGTATCGCTGCTCATAAGGGCTAGTCCGTAAATCTCGAATAATAATATTTCCCTAGCCTGCCCATATCATCATAATACTCCCCTCGAGCAAATCATATTTCCATACAGGTAATACAAGCGACTAGCAGGCGCACAGAATCGCCGCTCCTTTGTCCTTATAAAAACTTATATAACATAAGAGCAACAATGGCCACTTTTAATCTTACAGCAGATCTTAGTAAATATTGTGAAAAAAGAAGTGAGAATCTAGAATCTATATTTCCAGAGAAGGGGGATGTTGGTACCTAGCTAGGAAATGATGGTTGGAGAGAAAATTTGTATCAACTTAAAATCTCACTTCTTAAACAAAGTCAATCCTGGTGGGATCTTACTACAAATGAGAATTATCTTAAGAACTTTATCACTCCACTGGGTCTTCGCCCCAAAGTTTTTCCATCATACGAATTAGCAACTCCGGAATTACAAACCGAATGGGAAAATGCATTATTAAAGTGTTTTAGGGAACTTATTCAAATTATCTTGAAACATGATAAACTTATGTTAAACCAATATTCCAAAGCGATTGAGCACTTAAGTGGGAAACTTAAAGACTTTGAGACTAATGAGTCTTTTTTGCAGATGTATGAAAAAAGCAAAAAAGAATTGGAACAATACAAGAAATTTATTATAGAAAAGAAAAAAATCAAAGTTTGCTCGCGATAAGAGAGACTACACAAGTGGCACAATTTTTAAATGGAATATTGGTAAAAATAGAAATACTTATAGGAGGGATGATATTGGACTATCCACTAGTGGTGAGTCATCTGATTTTGAAGCATCTGATTATGATTCTGGGAGTAGAAGGTTCCGTGAAAATAGGAATGAGAACTCTTCCAAGGATACAAGTACTTTTTTAGAACGTACTATGGGCCCTCAGAAAGAGAGAGGAAATTTAGACGTAAACCTATTATGAGTGGGAGAAAGAAGGCTCGGAATCAGTGGGGTTGGAAAAACCCACTGAATCCTGAAAGGCGATAAATGAGGAGGAAATGAGTAACATCACCTCTCTACAGATCATAAACCTTTCAGATAGAGTACTTTTAAAAAAGCACGTGATCTCCTTTCACGAGGTTTATCTTTTTCACCTACTGTCGGATTTGACAGTTTCAAATGGGAAAAGGATCTATATCTTTTTACATGAAAACTTAAATTGGCCAAGATCTTTTCCCAGAATACTCAAAGAGATAATAATGAGAAAGAAAATACAGATTTCGGGTGTACGTTAGATGAGTTTGTACATTTAAACTCTCGGGACGATTTAGAAGCTTTGAAAAACTAGGAGGAACTCCTTTTGGAGCAAGACATCCAGGAGTGTACTCCCAGTACATCCTCAGAAAGTATGAGCGCTTCCCCTAGAATCGTTTGCAAGAAACAAAAAAAAAATCACAATTTTTTCCCATTGAACAAGTAAGTCCCCAGATAGAAACCTTTGAGAGGATGGTATCTAAAGAATTAGACAACTTGAGATCAAGAACCAGGAAAGCATATAATGATAATCTTAGTAATGTTGAAAGACAAGCATTACAGGAAATGAAAGATTGGGAGGATGTTGTTATAAAGCCTTCAGAAAAAGGCGGAAATGTTGTAATATGGCCGGTGAATATGTATAGAAAAGAAATGGATAGACAACTTAATGATAAAAGGTATTATAAGCAACTCCTCTCCAATCCTTTGACTGATTTTAAGAGCAAATATGATCAGATTATCGAAATAGCATATAAAAGTGGTGTCATTAATAAGACAGAATGGACCTTTTTGAAAACTGAGAATCCAAAGATCCCTACCATTTACTTGCTGCCAAAAATCCTCAAGAATAAACAAATACCACCTGGGAGACCGATCCTATCTGGCATAGCAAGTTTAACAGAACAAGCCAGCATTTTTGTTGATACACACTTAAGAAAGTTCGTAACCTCTCTTCCATCTTATATTAAGGACACCTCGGATTTCCTTAAACTAGTAGAGGATCTCTCTCTTGAGGATAATGTTTGGATGGTCACGGTGGACGTGGAATCACTGTACACGAGTATAGACCATAAAGTTGGCATTGAAGCTGTTAAGCATTTTTTGTGTATTGAAAAAGATTATGAATTTAGTGCCTTTCTTGTAGAACTATTAGAATTCATACTTACTAAAAACTTCTTTGTCTTCTCCAATCGCTTCTATCTGCAAATTCGGGGCACAGCAATGGGTGCAGCTTGTGCCCCAACCTTTGCGAACCTATATCTTGGCCAGTGGGAACAGGACACTGTTCCTAATGGAGATCTGGATATGTATACTGACCATGTCATACTATGGGTCAGGTACATAGATGATATTCTAATTTTCTGGAAGGGGAACCAAGATCTTTTTCATGATTTCATTTCAGCTCTGAATGATAATCCAAATAATCTTAAATTGACATTCAATATGAGCCAAAAGGAGATCGACTTTCAGACTATTACTATTCGTAAGAGACCTGATGGCTATTTGGAAACGGATCTCTTCAGAAAAAGTACAGCAACGAACAGTGTCCTTCATTATAACAGTTTCCACTACCCTCCAGTCGTTCGTAATATTCCAAATGGAGAATTCCTTAGGATAAAGTGAAACTGCTCTAATCCTATGGATTATGAGATTCGGGCCAACGAATTAGCCTGTAGACTGAGGGATAGAGGATATAGCAAGTGAAGTATAAAGAAAGCTGCGAATGATGTGAGAAGAAAGGAGAGAAAGGCGCTTATTCATACCTCCAAAGCATCGGTAAAGGATAACCCCATTAGATTCATAGGGGATTTCTGTGACGAATGGAAGGAGATCCAGAATATTGTCCAGAAGAATTGGTCCATATTACTATCTGATGAGGGCCTCAGGAGTATTTTAGGGGAAAGGGTTTCCTTTAGTTGGAGACGTGCAGCAAACCTAAAGGACAAACTATATAGATATATAACCAATATTACCAGTGCTCTATGATTTAAAAAGCAGCCAAAATCTTGAGTATAGGGGTATACAACCTATTGAAATATAGTAACACGATAGTAATATGTCTAGACATTCAGCGCTCATTAATATTCATCAATGTACCAAAACAACATACTAATACAATTATGTATTAAAAGGTCTGTATATAATAAGTCCCAAATATGAAGCACTCCAGATGGAACAGTGTGGACACTGTGCAGATAAAATTCTCAAAGTGATATACACCTCACCATCACCTTCGTAATCGTAATGAAAGATGGGTTCTTACCAGACTGTAAGATAATAACAGCTTTTTGTATGCATGAAGAGATGCTTCCAAACTGGTAATTTACAGGAACCATATCTCCGTCTAGCTATTCATCTCCAGCCAAATTGTATGGTAATATCAGCATTCAAATCTCACAAAGAGGTTCCTCCAAGTTAGTAGATTACCGGAACAAGATCACCATGTTGCCTTTCATCTCCAGCATGAATAGTCACTCATATGCATTAAAATGAAGAAGAAGAAAAAGAAAAAGAAAAAGGCAATCTAGGGTGATATTGTCTAATGCAAATGTGCTTCATATTTGGGACTTATTATATACAGACCTTTTAATACATAATTGTATTAGTATGTTGTTTTGGTACATTGATGAATATTAATGAGCGCTGAATGTCTTGACATATTACTATCGTGTTACTATATTTCAATAGGTTGTATTCCCCTATACTCAAGATTTTGGCTGCTTTTTAAATCATAGAGCGCTGGTAATATTGGTTATATATCTATATTGTTTACTAGTGTGTATACACATACCAATACTTCAGCTGCATTATGTTTTCATACCGTACCTCAAGAACAGAATTAATATCGGAGGTCTTCAATAAAGAAGACAGAATAGCAGAATTAATGGATGAAGATCTAGAGTCAGTCTTCAAAAAATTAGAAAAAACTCTGATGAAAGAGAATAAACTTTGGTGGGAAATAGTGACTTTGGAACAATACATGGCCAGTCAACTTATCCCGAAAGGTCTTCAAATCAACAAACTACCTTCTTTCAGTACATCTTCTATAGAGTTTAAAAGAAAATGGTCATTGATCATACAACAATGTTCCTTTGCACTCATAGAGTTAATATTGGAAGAAAGGAGGTCAGATCTAAGGAAACTTGATGATGAGATTTTTTGCCTTCAAAGTCTGAATAACCCTTTTAAAGATCTTGAAGATGTACAGACCAATATTAGACAGGTAGAAGAGAAACTCAAAAGAAACACCAAAAATCTGATGATTAAAAAACAGAAAAAATTTATGAGAGATAAAGGTGATAATAATTTGATTATCTTCCCTGGATCTAAGGATACTCATAGAAAAATTCCTAAGATTTTTAATAGAAAGGTACCAACATGGGGGATTATCTAAATATAGAAATGGACCCAACGCAAATAGAGATTTGAATTATGACAAACATTCTGATTTTTTTAGCCATAATAGAGTTCCCTGAGGGAAATAGAAGATCACTCCTCTTTTTTAGGATGTGAGAGAAAAAATCAGAGAACACCCAGATCTTTGAAACGAAGAAAGCACAGGATCTACTAACCACATTTGATTTCAAACATCCTCCTATATACCTAAAAAAACTATAACAAAAAGAGGTAAAAAAGGTGGGGATAAAAGTAAAAGGATTAAAAAATGGATTCATAAAAAACCATCTTAAAAAAATTGAAAAACAGAAAGAAAATAATGATAACAACCACTCTGAACAGGTGGAAATATTTAATCTGAGTTCTAAAGTTTTGACAGAAAGTGAAACCTCTTTATTGAAAAGAGGTTTAAAATTTGCTCCATCATCTAAGATTAATGATTTTGAGATTTTTCTTGATACACAAAAATTTCTGAGAAAACATCTAATATTTTTGCCATCATTGATTATTATTTACAGCCGTTTGTTACTCAAAATCCCTCGTTTCTCAAAGACACCACTGATGTCCTGAAACATCTTGATACTATTCAATGGCAAAATGGTTGGATACTAGTCACGGCAGATATTACATCTTTGTACACCATTATTGACCATCAAAAGGGAATAGAAGCCATAGAATTTTTTCTGGGCACATCAGATTACTCTGCCAATCTAAAATCCTTTATTGTTAAGGGTATTCTTTTTATTCTTTTTATTTTACAGAATAACTATTTTTATTTTCAGGGCAACTTCTATCTAAAGAGGAAAGGGACAGCCATGGGTACCAGGTTTTCCCCAAGCTATGCCAATTTATTTATGGCATATTGGGAGCACATCCATATTAATCTTGGGGCAGACCTGGTATCCTGGCGAAGATATATTGATGATATCCTCTTCATTTGGCAGGGAGGTTCAGATTCCCTCGATTCCTTCTGTGCCAATCTGAACAATAATGATTGGAACATTACATTTACATTTAATAGAAGTGTTTGCTCGATATGCTTTTTGGATATAGAGATATACATCAACGGTGGAAATATCAATATTAAATGTTATAAAAAACCAACGGACATTAACTCCTATATATATATAGAGATAGCCAACACCATAAAAATTGGCTAGATGGAATTCCATACAGTCAGTTCCTGAGAATGAAAAGGAATTGTACTGAACAGGAAGTTTTTTCCCGTCAAGTAGAGGAAATGAAGCTCAACTTCTTGTCTAAGGGTTATGATGCGAATTTGTTGGAATCTGCAATAACTAGAGTTTCAAAAACCACCAGGAAAAATCCATTATACCCTAATAATAAGAAAATCCGGCAGTCAGATAAGAGAAAAGACTTTTTGTTTATTCCGAAATACAATAAAGATCATAAACAAATAGAATCCATTATCTGCAAATGTTGGAATATTCTTTTGAAGGATAACATTCTCAAGGATATTCTTCCACACAGGCCCAAATTCATCTACAAAAAACCCTCTAACTTAAAGGATCATCTTGTTAGGGGCACTCATTCAAACGAGACATCGGAAGTAGGTAGTATCAAAAATAAAGGGTTCTACAGATGTGGGATGTGTCAAGCATGCAGATCTACAGCCAGTAATAATCTGAAAAGTAAAATCACAGAATTTACAGTAAATGGACATACGTATAAGATACGACAATTTATTACATGCAATTCAACAAATGTCATATACCTTATCACGTGTAAATGTGGGCTTAATTATATAGGTAAGACCTCTAGAACTTTAAAGAAAAGGATGAGTGAACATTATTACAACATCAGAAGAGGATTGGAGACCCACTCATTATCAGCCCATTTTAAAACATCACATTCCTGTAATGATAGGGTTTGAGATTGTCAATTTTATGGGTATAGATCTGATCAAGCCAACCTGGAGATACAGAAATATAGACAACAAATTGTCCCAAATGGAGATGAAATGGATCTTTGACACTAACAGCTTGATTCCATTTGCCTCAACAAGGATTTTGATATTAAATGTTTTCTTTAAATTTTTTATTTTTATTTTTATTTTAATTTTTATTTTTATTTTTATTCTTATTTTTATTCCATTTTCATTTCCATTTTTATTTTAATTTTTATTTTTATTTTATTTCATTTTATTTTATATGTGTATTGAATGACAAGCCACACTCGTAGCTTTGCACACTTTGGAATACATGTTATAGATGGGTCCGAGTGTATTGCTTACCATCAGTCTACTCACCAGCCTTAAGGATGTCCTATGTATTCTATGCAGGAAACTTATAACATTATGCGTTCCATTGCCCATAAAGGGTGAACCGCATGTTACCATTTACATGTCAGATAGCAACCGACACGTCACTTCCGGCACATCGGAGTTGAAATTTCATTACAGGCAATATATTATTTTGATGTAGTGGTGGTCATCACACTGAAAGGACCTACTGTTACGTTTTAGGGTGTGTAAAGCTTGAGGTGGCAGTTATTAATATATTAATATATCAATGTATTGTTTTGTCCCGATACATCACATTCGGTCCGTAGGAGATCGGGTCAGTACAATATCTTCATTTCTAAAGAGAATTTTAAAGTTTTTATTTCATTATAAGATCCCAATAATCATGGGTCAAGAAGATGTTTTGTGAAAAATTATTATGTGCATAAATATGATTGTAAGTGCGGATTGGCTATATCCGGTATAAATAGCCAGTGTTCTAAGATCAGTCTTATCTCCTTGACAAAGACCAACAGATGGTCGAAACGCGTTGGGGTGATAAGGCTGATCGATTTTTGAGGAATATCTTGCCAGTCATCTTTTGGCCCCTCAGGAGTGTTAGAATTGTCCCAGGATTCTTTACCTCTGGGATAAGCGCTTATATATTCGATTTCTGATAGGAGCATTCCCATACTCATTGTCATTATTATCCTTATATTTTACCCTCCATTTTATTATTCAAGATTTTTAATAAACATCTAGATTGCCTTTTTCTTTTTTATGCATATATTATAATGAGTAACTATTCATGCTGGAGATGAATGGCAACATGGTGATCTTGTTCCGGTAATCTACTAACTTGGAGGAACCTCTTCGTGAGATTTGAATGCTGATATTACCATACAATTTGGCTGGAGATGAATAGCTAGACAGAGATTTGGTTCCTGTAAATTACCAGTTTGGAAGCATCTCTTCATGCATACAAAAAGCTGTTATTATCTTACAGTCTGGTAAGAACCCATCTTTCATTACGATTACGAAGGTGATGGTGAGGTGTATATCCCTTTGAGAATTTTATCTGCACAGTGTCCACACTGTTCGATCTGGAGTGCTTCATATTTGGGACTTATTATATACAGACCTTTTAATACATAATTGTATTAGTATGTTGTTTTGGTACATTGATGAATATTAATGAGCGCTGAATGTCTTGACATATTACTATCGTGTTACTAAAGGACAAACTTGTTCAGAGCCACTTTAGGGAAAAGAAATCCAGAGATGTCACCAAGGGATCTTACTGTTGTGGTAGCTGTAAAGCATGTGTCCATATGGAGAAAACAGTAAAACTTATGGACAAATATGAAACCTCAATGGATACATCAATTGTAAGTGGAGTTGTATACGTGCTGAAGTGCCCATGTCCTAAAGTTTATGTGGGAAAAACTAAAAGAAAACTTAAATTGCGAATCCTAGAACATATTGGATCCATTAGGAACGCCCGACGAGACAAAGAGTATATGAAAAAATTATCCCCAGTGGCTAAGCATTTTTTTCTCAGGCACAATTGTAACACTGAGGGTTTCAAATGCTATGGCGTAGAAAAAGTAATCTTGGGAATTAGAGGGAGAAACATTGACAAAATCTTATTACAACGTGAGAGTAAGTGGATATTCTTGCTCACTTCACTCTCGCCACAAGGATTAAATGAGTACAATAGCTATGCAAGCTTTTTATGAAGATGTAGTATCTCCATCTTTATGTAATTATATGGGCACTCTTTTTGTGGTTTGGGAATTCCACATATTAAATAAGTGCTTATTATATGAAACAACACAAATATTTATTGACATATGTCCTTCTTTTGTGTGGAATATGAATCCAATACTGATAAATTAGAAAATGGACTTTTGTCCAAATATATATATTCTTTTTTTCCCCCTATTATAGGATATAGAAGATGATATTTGAAACTTGGGGGCGAAATAATCTGAAAGTGACTGTCACGGGCACTAGGAGTCTTTACCCAGGGATCACCAGGTGATAGGCTTACCAGAGCAATATAGGTGGTATAATGGTACTCTGGTAGCAGGGTGATCACGGAACAGGAAATAGCAGAGGATGAGATGCTCAGGAAAGTCTATGACTAGCAGCACTGGTAATATGGAGGTAATAATACACGAGGAACTGTATGGACAAAGGACACGTGAAGGTAGTCAGTGGTCTGCGGTAGCAAGTTGTACCACTGCTATAGTGAGGAGGAATGTCCAACAGAAACGAGGAGGTGATGAGAGTCAGCGGTCTGCGGATAGCAAGTTGTACCGCTGTCTTGAGTGAAGGAATGGAATCCAAGTGGAGGTATCCGGGGAGTCAGTGCTCTGCGTTAGCAAGTTGTACCACTGCTATGTGAAAGGATACTGGAACAAGTGACACAGGGAACAGGGATCAGTGGTCTGCCTCTAGCAAGTTGTACCACTGAATATATATGTGAGGAGGAGCACGGGGAGAGACTGCAACACAGGAGATACACGGGCACCTTAAACTTGATCCACAATAATATGCACAATATATAAATGACTGAACAGCACTGTAATAATAGAAAGTCTCTTGAGGTAATCCGGCACAAGATAACACAGTCAATGATGGCAGTAGACTCAGCGGATAGCAAACTCCAGAGAAGAACCAACACAGTCCAGCAAGATATGCAATACACCAGCACAGTCAATGAGAAGTATGCATACCGTGGTTCAGAAGCAGGCTGTCAGACAGGAGTGCAGAGATACCTGAACGGCAGGAGGCCGGCAGGAAGCGAAGTCCCTGGATGGGTGAAGCGGTAGTCAAGTAGGTGCAGCGCACAGGTAGGTAGACCAGCAGGGAAACGAATACACAGGAATCAGTAGAGTGTGGAACTGGACTCCTGGAGGACCCTGAAGAATAGCGATGGTCTAGCTGGAAGGTAAGTAGTGAGACACGAATCCAATGCTGACAGGCGGGTAGAGACCAGCGGGAATACAGGAAAGCATGGAGAGTGGATCAGCAGTTGAAGGACGAGTAGAGATGAGGAGAACCGGCAGCAGGACTCTGCGGACACACGGAGGTAGCCAATAGCAACCAGCAGGTACAGTAACGATGGCACACGGGAGAGCAGAGTTGAGCTGGTACTGATGATCACGGAGAGTAGCGGATAGCAATAGTAGTGGCAGTCTCGAGGAAACACGGGAGAGTTGAGATGAGCTGAAGACTGAAGCGCACAGAGGCAGCGGATAGGAATCAGCCAACAGTCACGATGAAACACAGACGAGTTGCAGGTTGTAGACTGTAGTGCACGGAGGCAGCGGATAGGAATCAGCTAACAGTCCTGATGGAACACAGACGAGTTGCAGGTTGAAGACTGTAGTGCACGGAGGCAGCGGATAGGAATCAGCTAACAGTCACGATGATGCACAGGTGAGTAGATGTAGATTGAAGACTGTAGTGCACGGAGGCAGCGGATAGGAATCAGCTAACAGTCACAATGATATATGATAGAGATGAAGTGGCTTGAAGACTGTAGTGCACGGAGGCAGCGGATAGGAATCAGCTAACAGTCACGATGATACACAGGAAAGTAGAAGTGGTATGGGAACCACAGTAGTAGAAGTGGTTTGGAAACCACAGAGGTAGAAGTGGTTTGGAAACCACAGGAATCAGCAGCGCTGAATACACGAGGAAACACAGGAACACCTTCAGAGGCTCATGGGGAATGAGACTCCAAGATCAGGCCACGTGGTATTGACCACAGGTGCTTAATATAGGGAGTGTTGCCTGATCTGCCAATTAAGTTAAAGGAACATACACTGAAGGGTTAGAAAGGGCTGCGCATGCGCAGACCCTCAGGATGGCGGACGGCCACGGTTCCTAAATGTCCGGGAAGAAGCACTCACAGTCCGGTGAGTGACAGTACCCCCCCTTTTAAAGGTGGGCACAGAACGCCTGGAACCGGGTTTGTCCGGATTTTTGGAATAAAACTTCTTCAGAAGAGCTGGAGCATTAAGATCTTCAACTTTGATCCATGAACGCTCTTCAGGACCAAAGCCCTTCCAATGAACGAGGAAACGGAGAACTCCTCGCGAAATTTTTGCATACAATACCTCAGTAATCTCGAAATCTTCCTCCTGATGAACTTGAACTGGCTGAGGTGCTGAAGGAGGAGTCGAGAAACGGTTGATGATGAGAGGTTTGAGCAAGGACACATGGAAGGCATTGGAAATCCGAAGATTCTTAGGAAGAAGAAGTTTAACACACACTGGATTGATTACTTGAATGATCCTATATGGACCAATAAAACGAGGAGCGAATTTCATAGATGAAACCTTCAAACGAATATTTTTGGTAGATAACCAGACACAATCTCCAATTTTTAGTGGTGGAATAGCCCGCCTCTTCTTATCTGCGAAAGACTTATATTTGTTAGATGTCTTCTTTAAACAGGTTTTGACCTGAGACCAGATATTTTTGAAGGTCTGACAAGCAGTCTCCACAGCAGGAACTTGGGTGGGAGGGAGGGCAGGAAATTCTCGGAAAAGACGGATGGTGACCGTAGACCACAAAGAATGGAGTTTTGGATGATGACTCATGGTACATGTTGTTATGGGCGAATTCAGCCCAAGGAAGCAATTCTACCCAGTTGTCTTGATTGGCTGAAGAGAACATCCTTATAAAGGTCTCGAGATCTTGATTGACCCGTTCAGTTTGTCCGTTAGATTGCGGATGGTAAGAAGATGAGAGTGCTAATCGTATGCCCAAGGTTTTACAAAGGGCCCGCCAGAATCTGGAAACGAATTGTACTCCTCTATCTGACACAATCTCAGACGGACATCCATGGATACGAAAGATTTCTTTAATGAAATGTTCAGCCAGAGTAGACGAGGAAGGCAAACCAGACAAAGGGACAAAATGAGCCATCTTCGAAAATCTGTCTACCACTACCCAAATAGTATTATAATTCTTACTAGGTGGCAAATCAGTAACGAAATCCATACTAATATGGGTCCAAGGCTTGGACGGAATGGGTAGTGGTCGCAGCAACCCTGCTGGGGTTCTGCGGGAGGATTTGAACTGAGAACATAAATCACAGGAAGCAATAAACTCTTTGACGTCTCTCCTCATTGAAGGCCACCAGTAACTTCGAGAGAGAATCTCAAGGGTCTTTTGTTCACCGGCGTGTCCAGAAAAACGAGAGGCATGGAACCACGAAAGGATTTTCCTCCTCAGAGTAGGAGGCACAAGGGTCTTCCCAAATGGTAGCATTTTGGTGGACGAAGCAGCCAGCGAGATACATTTGGGGTCTAGAATAGCATGGTTGGAAACCTCTTCAACGTCAGAGGACGTCACAAAAGCTCGAGATAGAGCGTCAGCTTTTTTGTTCTTAGCAGCTGGTTTGAAGGTTATAATTAATTCAAAACGGGAAAAGAAAAGAGACCATCTTGCTTGACGAGGGTTCAAGCATTGAGCAGACTGTAGATATGACAGGTTCTTATGATCCGTGAAAATCGTCACCGGATGGCGAGCTCCTTCCAATAAGTATCTCCACTCCTCTAATGCAGCTTTGATAGCCAGCAACTCCTTGTCCCCGATAGTATAATTTTTCTCTGCAGGCAGGAGACCCCGAGAGTAAAAGGCACAAGGATGGAATTTTTGTTGCTCCGAGCATTGGGAGAGAATGGCTCCTAAGCACACATTAGAGGCATCTACTTCTAGGAAGAAGGGAAGTGTCACATCAGGCTGTCGAAGAATGGGAGCAGAGGAGAAGGACTCTTTGAGAATTTGAAAGGCTTGGAGAGCCTCAGATGACCATTGCTTAGTATTAGCCCCTTTACGAGTCAGGGCCACAATAGGAGAGGCAATGGATGAAAAGTCTTGAATGAAGCGTCTATAGTAATTGGCAAAACCTAAAAAACGCTGGATAGCACGAAGAGTAGTTGGCTGGGGCCAATGTAGTACAGCATTAACCTTATCTGGATCCATCTTCAGGCCAACTCCGGAAACTATATACCCCAAGAATGGAATCTGGGGCAACTCGAATGAACATTTTTCTAATTTACAGAACAATGAGTTTTCCGTATTCTGGAGAGGACCTCTGCCACATGTTGGTGATGAGAAGGCAGGTCCTGTGAAAAGATCAATATGTCGTCCAGGTAGACAACGACACATACATATAATAAGTCCCGAAAGATCTCATTGATGAAGCCTTGGAAAACAGCGGGGGCATTGCACAACCCGAAAGGCATTACTAGATACTCGTAATGCCCATCTCTGGTGTTAAACGCTGTCTTCCATTCGTCACCGGAACGGATTCTAATTAAATTGTAGGCACCACGAAGATCCAACTTAGTAAAGATCCGAGCTCCCCTCATGCGATCGAATAGCTCAGTGATCAGCTGAATGGGATACCGATTCTTGATAGTAATGGCTTTGAGTCCACGAAAATCTATGCAGGGGCGTAGTGATCCATCCTTCTTTTTAACGAAGAAGAACCCGGCTCCAGCGGGAGAGGTGGAAGGTCGAATAAACCCTCGCTGGAGATTCTCCTGTATGTACTCAGATGTGGCTTGAGTTTCAGGTAAAGAAAGTGGATAGACCCGACCCCTGGGAGGAGTCTTGCCAGGTAGAAGGTCGATCGGACAATCCCAAGAACGATGAGGAGGAAGACGTTCAGACTGAGCTTTATCAAACACATCGGCAAATGAAGCATACTGAGGAGGGAGTCCCGGTGAGGAAGATGAGATGGAAGATTGCTGTACTCTAAGAGGAATAACTTGAGAAAGGCAACGATGATGACATTCAGCTCCCCAAGACGTAACTTGAGGAGTGCGCCAGTCAATCTGGGGAGAGTGACACTGAAGCCATGGAAGGCCTAAGACAATCGGACTTGTCGTAACTGAAAGAATTAAAAACGAAATTTCTTCATGGTGCAGCACACCAATCTGAAGTGTTACTGGAGACGTACTCTGGGTGATGAGACCATTGATGAGACGTGATCCATCTATAGCAGTCACAGTAATCGGTGTTTTTAAAGTAATCACTGGTAGAGACCATTGATTCACTAGGGATTTAGAAATGAAATTTCCTGCTGCTCCAGAATCAATCAATGCCTGTGACTCAAAGGATTTGGTAGCAAAGGATATCGTAACATCAAAAGCGCAAACTTTTAATTTCCTAGAAGATGGAGAGGACTCCAGGGACCCTAACTTCACCTCTCCAGAACTAGTTAGGGCCTGGCATTTCCCGATTTCTTAGGGCAAGAGCTGAGCATATGTGTAGAATCAGCACAATAGATACAGAGTCTATTCTTGACTCTTCGTTTCCTCTCTTCTAACGATAATTTGGAACGTCCTATCTCCATGGGAATCACAGAAGGTGAAGCTGGACGAAATTGAGGGGTTGAACATAGAGGTGCTTTAACAGAAGTTGTTTTCTCAGATTCTCTTTCACGAAATCTCATGTCTACACGATGGCAAAGAGAGATCAAATCTTCTAGTGACGAAGGAAGCTCTTGGGTAGTCAGTGCATCTTTAATTTTATCGGAGAGCCCCTGCCAGAAGGCGGCAATTAATGCTTCAGTGTTCCACTGAAGTTCAGAGGCTAAGATCCTAAATTGAATGACGTACTGGCCTACTGTATGAGGACCTTGTCGTAAACGAAGAATGCTGGAAGCAGCGGAGGTCACACGACCTGGTTCATCGAACACACTTCGGAACGTAGAAATGAATTTGGCACTATCTTGTAGTATTGGATCATTTCTCTCCCACAGAGGGGAGGCCCAAGCCAGAGCTTGTCCAGAAAACAATGAGATAAGATAGGCCACTCTGGAACGATGGGTAGAAAAATTTTGAGGTTGGAGCTCAAAATGAACTGAGCATTGGTTAAGGAAACCCCTACAAGTTTTGGGGTCTCCATCGTACTTTGACGGAGTAGGCAGGTGAAGCGTGGAAGCTGTAGACACCTGGGATGGCACTGGGGAAACGGAGGAAAGCACAGGAGCTTCAATATTAGCTGTAACCGTCTGTCCAGATGTTCCTTGGGAGGTTAACGATTGGTAACATTGAAGTAACAGCTGTTGGCGAGCATCCTGTTGCTCCACACGTCTGACCAGATGCTGCAGCATCTCCTTGGCTGTAGGTTCCGTATCTGGGTCTGTCATGGCCTGATCTTACTGTCACAGGCACTAGGAGTCTTTACCCAGGGATCACCAGGTGATAGGCTTACCAGAGCAATATAGGTGGTATAATGGTACTCTGGTAGCAGGGTGATCACGGAACAGGAAATAGCGGAGGATGAGATGCTCAGGAAAGTCTATGACTAGCAGCACTGGTAATATGGAGGTAATAATACACGAGTAACTGTATGGACAAAGGACACGTGAAGGTAGTCAGTGGTCTGCGGTAGCAAGTTGTACCACTGCTATAGTGAGGAGGAATGTCCAACAGAAACGAGGAGGTGATGAGAGTCAGCGGTCTGCGGATAGCAAGTTGTACCGCTGTCTTGAGTGAAAGAATGGAATCCAAGTGGAGGTATCCGGGGAGTCAGTGGTCTGCGTTAGCAAGTTGTACCACTGCTATGTGAAAGGATACTGGAACAAGTGACACAGGGAACAGGGATCAGTGGTCTGCCTCTAGCAAGTTGTACCACTGAATATATATGTGAGGAGGAGCACGGAAAGAGACTGCAACACAGGAGATACACGGGCACCTTAAACTTGATCCACAATAATATGCACAATATATAAATGACTGAACAGCACTGTAATAATAGAAAGTCTCTTGAGGTAATCCGGCACAAGATAACACAGTCAATGATGGCAGTAGACTCAGCGGATAGCAAACTCCAGAGAAGAACCAACACAGTCCAGCAAGATATGCAATACACCAGCACAGTCAATGAGAAGTATGCATACCGTGGTTCAGAAGCAGGCTGTCAGACAGGAGTGCAGAGATACCTGAACGGCAGGAGGCCGGCAGGAAGCGAAGTCCCTGGATGGGTGAAGCGGTAGTCAAGTAGGTGCAGCGCACAGGTAGGTAGACCAGCAGGGAAACGAATACACAGGAATCAGTAGAGTGTGGAACTGGACTCCTGGAGGACCCTGAAGAATAGCGATGGTCTAGCTGGAAGGTAAGTAGTGAGACACGAATCCAATGCTGACAGGCGGGTAGAGACCAGCGGGAACACAGGAAAGCATGGAGAGTGGATCAGCAGTTGAAGGACGAGTAGAGATGAGGAGAACCGGCAGCAGGACTCTGCGGACACACGGAGGTAGCCAATAGCAACCAGCAGGTGCAGTATCGATGGCACACGGGAGAGCAGAGTTGAGCTGGTACTGATGATCACGGAGAGTAGCGGATAGCAATAGTAGTGGCAGTCTCGAGGAAACACGGGAGAGTTGAGATGAGCTGAAGACTGAAGCGCACAGAGGCAGCGGATAGGAATCAGCCAACAGTCACGATGAAACACAGACGAGTTGCAGGTTGTAGACTGTAGTGCACGGAGGCAGCGGATAGGAATCAGCTAACAGTCCTGATGGAACACAGACGAGTTGCAGGTTGAAGACTGTAGTGCACGGAGGCAGCGGATAGGAATCAGCTAACAGTCACAATGATATATGATAGAGATGAAGTGGCTTGAAGACTGTAGTGCACGGAGGCAGCGGATAGGAATCAGCTAACAGTCACGATGATACACAGGAAAGTAGAAGTGGTATGGGAACCACAGTAGTAGAAGTGGTTTGGAAACCACAGAGGTAGAAGTGGTTTGGAAACCACAGGAATCAGCAGTGCTGAATATTCGAGGAAACACAGGAACACCTTCAGAGGCTCATGGGGAATGAGACTCCAAGTTCAGGCCACGTGGTATTGACCACAGGTGCTTAATATAGGGAGTGTTGCCTGATCTGCCAATTAAGTTAAAGGAACATACACTGAAGGGTTAGAAAGGGCTGCGCATGCGCAGACCCTCAGGATGGCGGACGGCCACGGTTCCTAAATGTCCGGGAAGAAGCACTCACAGTCCGGTGAGTGACAGTGACCTGTGGTGATTTATGATACAAGTGATGGAATTTAAGTGTTTATTAACGTTTGAAATATATCATGTATCTTTTAAATCTAAATAGTATTTTTCACTAATGATTTGTAAAATCACTCCCCCTGTATAATTTGTGGAGTGTATCTACATTTTCTCAGTATGGAAAGGATTAATATTTTATTTAATTAAACTTTAAACTTAGCATTTATTCACTTACCTGGTGCAACCATACACATATTGAGGAATTAATAAGATAATCATAGGTGATTAATAAGACAATTTGGGAGTAAGAACAGTATAGTTATTTCGTTTAACCAAGGAAAGCGACTCCACTCTTCTTTCTCCTCTCTCTCCCATTAATATCAATTCTAACATGTTTATTCTCTGATTTGCTGACAAAACTGCCAATCATATATGTGCAAGGCGATTGGATGGACTTGGTATATTAACTTCCCGAGTAGGTTTCTCGGGTTACCACCTTGAAAAAGCTATGAGCGAAACGTACGCCGGGGTAAAGTGGCATCATTAGTGACGTCACTTACACCCGACAGCGAGGACAGGCTCTGGAGTCTCCTGCTCAAAGTAACGCTGCAGTAATTTACAAGTGGTGATTCTGTGCGCCTGCTAGTCGCTTGTATTACCTGTATGAAATTAGATTTCCTCGAAGGGAGTATTATGATGATATGGGCAGTCTAGGGGAATATTATTATTCAAGATTTACGGACTTGCCCTTATTAGCGGCGATACTATGCGCTCAATAGTTATTCATGTACACTCTTCGAGGGGGATATCATAATACTATAAAGAGTTCAGGGGAAGTTATATTGTTTGAGAGTTCACAAACTATATAGGAAGGGGTTTGAGAGCTGTACACATATAAGATTAGAGAGAGACACATACTATCATATATTGCTGTCAGCATAGTATGAGACTAATGAAATATACTCTCTCTGACATTTGGTATTAAAAAAATCTTTTTAAGAATGACCATTTAGTTTATTCTTAAGAAAATAAAGACCTATCCACGACAGAAGTGTAAAACCTATGCTTTCTTGTTTCACCCAATAAAATGATGAGGCATCTCTAAATAAATTCCCATTATAATGCTCTGATGAGAGTTAGGGGTATTATTTAAAACACTACTAATTGAGGGTATTTTGACTCAATTCAGGAGTGATGAGATGATATATGTGATCCTCTAGTGATAAAAATTTGGAGTCTTACATGGTAGTGTGTATCTACCTATCTATCCTTCTGCTGTGAGGTCTAAATTGGATTATTATAACGAAACATATGATGTACATGCGGAAATCATACCCCAGACTAGTCTAACTGGATTTGGAGACAGATAGGATTCTAGCAATAAGACGCACTTTGAGACCATCTCTCTTTTAGAGACAATTGGAGACTAGCTGCATTATATATACAACATTAAGAGAGTTGATGATTTAGACTTAATAGAGAGAGACCAATACAATACTGAGAATTACTCTCTTAATGCCTTATTGGAGATACGTTTCCTGTGCCACTGTCAGTTTCTGTATTTTGTATTTGAATACATCACATACAGATCATTCACATTTTTAATATTTTGCTGTTTTTTCTTTTAAAAGTAACATAATAAAAGTGAAGTTTTATATTTGAAATCCATCTTTGAGGGACTGCAGTGCCTCTCACGTTTTTCTTTTTTCTCCCTCTGTCAGCTTATACTTACCCAGAGGTTCTGGGCAAGAAAATTCGCAGAGAGGCCAGCTTGGGTAGCATGGTAGGACCTTTTCATTCTCCACTTATTCCAGGTTTAGTCTTTTCCCAGGTAGGCGTAGTTCCCAAAAAAGTCCCGGGTAAATTCCGCTTCATTCAGCATTTGCCACATCCAGTAGGAAGTTCAGTGAATGATGACATAGATCAGGACATAAGTTCGGTTGTGTATCAGTCATTTGAAGAGGCCCTGGCGATGATTAGGCATTTTGGCATAGGGGCTCTCATGGCCAAACTGGATATCGAGTCGGCCTTCAGTTTACTCCCCCTTCACCCAGATTTATTTAAGTTCATGGGCTTTAGGAGCAAAGACAAATATAACATAGATTGATGTCTTCCCATGGGGTGCTCCTTATCGTGCACATTGGGCTATTCAAGCAGGGAGAGATCATCACAGAATAACATAATACCTGGATGATTTCTGATTTGTGGGGCCGTCCAATTCCACTCTTTGCTTGGGTATGTTGTGCTCAGCCCAAGCACTCTTTTCGGTAATGGGGGTTCCCATAGCTCGGGGAAAGACAGAGGGCACTTCTACAAGCTCATCTTTCCTAGGGATAGAAATTGATACAGTGGAAGGTTGCTGTGGTTTGCCAAGAGAGATGATCTCGAAATTGGAGACTTTGATATCCGATACTCTGGCCTTCACCTCTAACACCCTACTGGATATACAAGTTTTATGGCGGTCTTTCAATTTCACGTGCCGGGTTATCCCTATAAGTACAATATTTTGTAGAAAACTCCAGCTAGCCACGGTGGGGCAAAATAGACCTCATTCCCTAATAACATTAAAGGAGGACATTAGGGTAGATTTGAATATATGGAGTACTTATATAGAGTAACGGAGCTTATGTAGTATATATCAGAATTTGTACATTATACAGCTAAATCCCGTGAATCATAATCCTAGCGGAGATTGTATTTGTATGATTATGTATATCAGTTACTAGTAAGATATCAGTTGCAGAAACAGCTGACTTGTATTTTCATCTCTCCGCTTAATTGATGAGGATTATAACTTTCCACATCTATCATATCTATGAATAATTCATACGATAATGTAATGAATGATTGGAATCTTAATTTCTCTGTTAAGATTAGTATCCTAACCGACATGGGGGGATTTATCTAGTTCATAACGGGTTTTAACATTTTGTGTTTATTTGAAAGTTTTTGAGAAAAATGCTAGACATGTGGGCGGTCTTTAATGTTTATTACCGAAGTCCTGCACACGTTTACACCATATATAATTATTTTTTAAAGATTTTTAATTTATTTAACATCTGGATAGCGTTACTGTTAGGATAAGATATATTTTATACAATTGACATGCATTTGAGTACGTACTGTTCGCTTCACTATATAAAGCGATCACTTCCGGACTGAATCATCACCTTGAGAAAGACTTTTGAAGTTGAAACGCGTTGGTGATACCTGGACAGGGGAGTTCTAATTGCCTGATTTACTGGTTTGGTGATTATACCATCGAGATTCTAACCACTGAGGTCTTTGATGCACATGAGATTTCTTTGAGCCTGAGTTTTATCCACCTTCTGGTACGGGCAACTATATCCCGGTTCCATGGGTTTTTATATGTTTTAATAAATTGTGTTCTTTACGTATTACACAAGCATGTATCAACTTTAAATTTCAGTGTACAAATGAGTTATCAAGTATTTGTGTGCTACATGAAAAAACAGTCAGTATTTAACTTATGTGCAAAACAGAATGCTAATTTGCACCCCTTGCATTGTAACATGGTTTTGTCCAGGAGATTGAAATAAGAAATTTCTCAAGTTAAGATCCTTAATGAATCAGGCCCTTGGTTTGTCCAGGAAACTACTTACTCAATTTTTTACTTAACTTTCCTTAATTAATCAGGCCCCATATGACATTGACAGCCCACTGGGTAGGTGTATCACCATCGGCAGCAGCGCAGGTAGCTTCAACATCATGGTTCTCATCCTTTTTGCATAGTAGATCTAGCACTCAATACCAGGTCATTCACAGGCAAGCTACTATATGCATCACTGGCTTCACAAATAAATATACTGGTGTTAATTTTTGGGAAAACTCAGTACTGTGATAGCAAAATGGCTTACTCCACTGAGACTATCCTCAAGATTTCTCATAGCTATTAATGAACTGAATATTGTGTGTGCATTATAGCTTGATGAATTTCAACACGTACCATGCTTTGCACACACAATAAACTTGGTATTGCAGAATTTCTTAAAAAAATGAGAGATCATTACAAGAGATGCTGTATGTGGCACGTAAAATTTATGCCCAGCTTAGACATTCCGTGACCGCATGTAGGACATTGCAGCAGTTGCAAAAAAAAATGTGATCTTCCATGCCACCAACTGAAGCAATAGGTAGAAACAAGGTGGAATTCCACACTTTATGTTCTTTAGCGACTAGAGCAACAGCAACAAGCCATCAAGACCTACACAACGAACTATGAGATAGGGAGAGCTTCTGAAACCCTTTGAAATTGTGACAAATGAAGTTAGCTCAGAAACTGCCAGCCTGAGTTAAGTCATAACCCTAGTCAAACTACTGGAAAAGTAGCGGAGAAGCTGAAGGAGGAGATGGTCAAATTATGTGTCACAAAACATTTCTGTTCCACACTCCTGTGCTGCTGATTCCCTCTCCCTCTGTGTAAAGATCAGCATTTCCTAGTTTGAGCAGTTGCATGATTGTGGCTGGGAGGTGGCATATTCAAACCTGCAGAGTATATAAAGCTCACTCTGACAGTCTCAGAGCAATAGGTTTCCACACCAATCTGACTCCCTGTTATGCTGCAGAAGCTGAGCTTTCCTGTGTTTTTTCCTTGGATTGCTTATTTGCCTATTAACTCCTCGTGTACCAGTCCTTGCTTGTTTTTTTACCACTCTCTCTTGGATCCTGATTTTGTACTGCACTACTGCCTGTGTACCAGTTCCTGACTTGTTATTGGACTTCCATCTGTAAACTGATTTTGTACCTCGCTACCGCAAGTGTACCAGTCCTCAGCTTGCTGACCTGCTTCTGAATTACACACCCTCCATCTCTGCAGTGTAACACCTAGTGACTTTTCAGAGGGCTGCGACCTGTGGGTTCCTGGCTGCTAAGCCCATACCACCTTGGGGCGGTTGTTGGTGAAGAACGTGGAATCCGTTAGACTCCGCGCCTCTGCGTGTCCAGCACTAAACCAGGCTAACACATGTATCCATCACTTAAAGACTGCCTTCCTGATTACCTTGTCACAGTTTGGACAATCTCTTTCCCAAGGACCCCTTTCAACACTTGGTCAGGAGAGTTAAGAAGCTGGAAGTTAACATGAACATTTAATGAAGTTTTTCAAGAGAATTTCTATCCATCTGGATACACTTCAAAATACATTGGCAGCCTCCGGACAGCCCGTCCCAGTAGCAGAATAAGTCCCGCCCATGTCTCGAGCTTCTCAGGTGCTAATTCCCAATCTTCCTAAGTTTGATGGGGACCCCAAGTTCCTGTAGAGGATTTCTTAATCAATGCGTCATACAATTCAAGCTTCTTCCCGGGAACCTTCCCAGCTAAAAAGCTAAGGCGGCCTATATTATTTCTCTTTTGTCCAGCCAAGCCCTCATTTGGGCATCATTCTTATGGTAACGGAATGACCCTCTACTCCACAATTGTCCAAATTTTTTAACCACATTCAAGAGAATCTTCGATGAACCTTGCAGAGTTTCTATGAGGCAGCTGCAATTCTGTATCTTTGCCAGGGCACGCAGTCTGTTGGTCAGTATGCTATTCAATTTAGAACCTTTGCTTCTGAACTACATTGGAATGATGAAGGTTTAATTGCAACATTCTGGCAAGGACTGTCCGACAGGATTAAAGATGAAGTGATCTCCTGGGAACTTCCCTCTTCTCTTGATGAACATATCTCCTTATGCAACAAGGTAGATCTCCGCTTTAAAGAATGTACACTTGAGAAGACACAGCCTTGCTGCTCCAACTTCCGCCTTGCTCCTAATTTCCAAACTCCCATCTCCTCGTCTGAGGAAGCGATACAACTGAGCTGTTCCCTTCTCTCAAGTGAGGAGAGAGAGAAGGTTCAAGAACAAGCACTGTCTGTACTACAGTGACCCCGGTCACTTTGTGGGTACTTGTCCTAAAAGACCAGGAAACAAGAGAGCCTAACAAGTTTGGGAGAGGTCTCCTTAGACTCCTTTACTTCCTCTTCTGCTACTTCATCTAATGATATCTTTGCCTTCTCAGTTCTCCTCATTCATGGTCCTAACGAAAACACACTCTTCGCATTTATAGACTCAGGTGCAGCAGGCAATTTTATATCTGCTTCAATGGTTGCTACTCAGTCTCTTACCACTGTCACAAACCACCCCACAATTTAAGTTATCAGAACCTGTGGTTGACGAGCGTTTCACCTTTCCCAAGGAACCAGAAATGTTCGCCGGTACTTGGTTGTCCCTAGGATTTAATCTCGAGTAGTGATAATTTAATCAGGTAGTTGGGCACCACAAAGGACTTGGCAATGGAATGCTATGGCAAAAGGGATACAGGATGCACCTGGACCAGAATATACTGAGCTCAAATAGGATGTAGTATCAAACTCCACCAGTACAACAGTTTGGCAGTGTAGAGTAGAGAATGGAACTGGGAAGCAACACAGTGCAAGGGAAGGTGCCGGAGCAAGATCGAGCTGTCAATCTGGATGGTGAAACACCGCTGACACAAGTGCATCCGATGGATGCTCCCTTAAGCAAATGATGAGTGAGCCCACTCGCAAAGACGCAATATTAGACTTAATCCTTACAAATGGTGACAGAATATTTGATGTAAATGTGGGTGAGAACCTAGGATCCAGTGATCATCAAGCAGTATGGTTTAGTATAAAGACAAAGACGACTCATACCGCACAAAAACATAGGTGTTAGATTTTAGGAAGCCTGACTTTGTAGAGAGGGGAAAATGTGTAAGTGACTCTTTGGCAGAGTAGAAGAACTTGAAAGGAGTGCAGAAGAGGTGGGAGAAATGTAAAAGTGCAATACTTAAAGCAACAGACCTTGTATCTGTAGGGCGCCATCCCTGCACTGTCCTCTTGTGCCTATCTCCGTCTCTGAGCCGCATCCCGTTGCCTAGCAATGGGACATACTTCCGGCTACACTATGCGTGTATGCGCAGTAGGTCGTGTCCCGTTACTAGGCAACAGGGCACTTCTTTCAGCCAGTCGATGGTTAGGATCATCTGACCGCCGAGACATCATTCCTCTTATCAGGGCCCACATTAGTGTATATAAGGCACCTCTCTCCTATGTCTATGTATTTTGTATATTTTGTATATGATTTTAGATGCTTTCATAATAGATAGGATGTGGCATTGTCACCTTTAGTGGATGCATATATTTTGCATTCATTTCTGTTAGATCATGTCAGCCCCTAATTACACTTTGTATGTGGCTAGTCGCATTGGAGCTCACTTTCCATGTATGTATTATATTAGTTGATCTATGTATTAGGTAGGATTTGGTGGGCTCCATGCGAATCTCATAGTGGGCGTTTTCAGTTGATTTCATTTGTACACGTCACCATGGTGACATCTAAGTTTCAATTTCATCTATTTAATCCCTATATAATTATGTTGATTCTTATTGATTCCATTGGAGCTTACCTTATCTGTGCGTGTAGTAGTTAGGAGATGGTTGTATTAGATAGGCTTGGTAAGCGCCATGGTTTGTTACTGCCGTATTTGGAGTGGGCGGTATCCAGCCTGAACTAGATTTACATATTGCTATGGCGACGTACCTATGCTAATTTCTATCATCTTTTTTTGATTGTATTACTGATAGACGGTACCTGAGTGGATGTTTCAGCATATCTATCAAGCTGTCATTACGAATACCTCTGGTACGGGAATTTTACATTTGTGGAACACACTTATGCTGTTACACATTTAATGCACTATGTTTGGCGCCCTCTTTCTTTTGTATTTGTATTAGGTTGCCATCTCTTTCACTAAGTATACATTTTTGTCTTTATTGCACAATTGCACTTTAAGCGCCTGTTTGCTTGAATTTGTTGGGAATATATATATATATATATATATATATATATATATATATACAGCCAGATGGTCGGTTCTCTTTCTTAAAATATCTCACTGCTTGGGTCGCCTCCCAGGAAAAAACTTTTTCAAAATACATTACCACATGGGGACGGCCCGCCTTCATCTTCCAAATAATCTCTACACAATGTTATTCTTATTCCAACATTATTCCAACATTTCAATCATGTTTAATGATTTTCCTCGGGGATGAAACATATTACAAACATTTACCTTAAATAGGCAGCTATACCATGTGCACATCATCTAGCAACTCCCCCTGGAAGTGGGCTGACAACAGCAGGATGCGCCACACCCACTGGTGTGCATCACATCTAACATCATCACACTTCACCTCCAGGCATATTTGCTAATTATAAAACCAATGCAAACACCCTCCACCAATAACAAAACCACAACCATGAGATGGAACTACAAATCCTTTCATAAACACAATCAAAGCAACATATTACATGCTGTAATTGATAATAGGATCTGCATAATGGCTATTTCACATGCTTAAATCAAAAGTCCAACAAAGCAATTGTATCCATAAGTTTAAGGCAACAGTGTATAGTGACCTGCAAACCAGGGAATCCATACACAGGAGCCATCAATGAGGATATGACAATCCTACAACTAGATCCATATAGACACTAGAGATGCTCAGGCTCGGTTCCTCAGGAACCCAACACACCCGAACTTAGGGGATCCGCGCTTTTCAGAATTGAAAACGAGGCAAAATGTCATTGTTACGTCGTCGAATCTCTGATCTCGGGACTTTTGGAATCTATAAATACCGCCCTCCACGGCGATCTAGCGCCATTTGAAATACAGAAGGGGCAGTTAGTCAGCCAAGTAGATAGAATTGAAAGAGGAGGAGGTAGCAGTGTTCAAGAAAGTCTACAGTGACATTCAGGATAGCTCCATTGCTAATTCTCATTGCCCTCTAGGGTCCATTCCTCTTTCTCAATCTCCATTTCAGACTCTGAGACGTGATCGGGAGCAGCATATGACTTATACTGAGATCTGCCTTGCACAGCCTCCTCCCTTACATGCTTCAGAGTACCCTCCATGATTTGTTGCAACCACAGGGCTCACTACTGACGGGGTCACAGTGGGAACTACAACTGAAGAAACTTTATTATGCTTCACCAGTGGGCATCTACTATATGGATGGCCATCTTTACCACAAAGGTTGCACTTAATTGCAGTACAATCCCTTGCGGTGTGCCCCAGCCCCTGACAAAAAGAACACTTCAATTTTGTACAATTATTGCTAAGGTGTCGAAAAGACTCACACCGGTGGCATAAACGAGGCTACCCGGGGTAGAAACACTGGATCCTATCCCGACCTATGTAGGCTGCAGATGGAAGATGCAGAGTATGCCCCTCACTCTGCCACAGCCGTACAGTCGTGGACCAGGCCCCAACCCCGACATGGTGTTCTGGATCCCGCACCTTACTTAAGGGTGAAAGTAGGTCTGCATAACATTGTTAGAGCAAACAGTGCGGCATAAACTCATAGAACAGAAGAAGAGGTCGTCACCTTTAGCAGCCGCCTTTTCCGTAGAGACTGGTTATGCTCACAGGTACTTGGATGCCCCCTGGAGTTATGCTCAGAGTAGTATGAGCTTATGTTCACAAGGTAGCGCAGGGACACCGGAGGTAGAACACGGAGCAGAGGTAGGTCAGAGATGTGCGGATTGGACAGAGCACCGGAGATGTCAGGAACCAGCAGGGTCAGAGTCACAGGCAATGGTTCGGAATCCAGGGACAGGCAAAAGGGTCTGTATCACAGGCAATGGTTCAGAGTCTGGGCACAGGCAAAAGATCACATTTAACCCAAAAGAACAGATCTGCCACTGACAAAGACTCGTTACGGACTAGTATTGTAATCCTAACCTGCTCTTGTCTAGTAACTACATAGGCCCTATATTTTAGCTACGGACTCTGCCCTTTAACAGAACCCCATATATTCCAGAATGCCTGAAGACACCCCATAGGTGGAAAAACGAATGTCATACTCAGGGGAGCCTACAGGGTATATGCAGCTAACAGATCACTAGCTAAAAAGCCCAGTGTAAAAATTTGATTAAGAAAATCATGCCTAGAGGGAGGGGGGGGGGTCTTTTTACTTATCCATTTTAATTGAACAACATTTTGTCGTTTTGGTGGCACTCCTCTTAACACAGGCTGTGGAGTCATCACTCGCTTCCCTGTTAATACCCCAGCTTATGATGCAAGGGCTGGCCTACCCACAGCACCTGAAGTCCCAGGTTGAGGTTCTAAAAAAGTAACTGGAGGATCAGGGATCTCCCCACCCCCACCCCTAGGCATAGCAGTAGCCACAGACATAGCAGGAGCAGGAACCAAAACATATTCAGCCACAATAATTGCAATATCTTTTACACTCTGAGCTCCACTGGGTAATTTTTCAATACTAACAGACCCAAAGACTGATTGCACAGACACAGTACCAGAACTAGGTGAACTAGCAAATGCAGGTTTCTCACAACTTATCTCAGTGTCAAAATCACTTGGTGCCTCAGTCTCTGAACTCAGTTTATTTACACCTGTGGTAAAGCTGGCTGCTGCAGACATTAATTCTCCAAGAAACTCACTCATTGCAAGATCAACCTGAGCCTCCTCCTGCAGCACAACACAGTTAGCTGCTGACACAGATGCGACAGAGTCCACTACAGACTGCGCCATACTTCCAGTCGCACCAAAACGCCATCTTGGGTTTTGAATTTTACCACCGGACCACCAGGGAGAGGAGTGACCCCTGACTGAGGTACAACAGGGCCAACTACAGACCCTTCAGTACTCCCAGCTGCTGCTGACAAACCACCATCTTGGACTTCAGGTGACTCTTTTACTCTGTAAGGCCCATTACAGACCCTACTGCACTCACAACCACACTCTGCGATGTCACAATTTCTTCCAATGCCCTTATGGATGAATAAAGGGCATTTTCTCCTTCCATATTTTCCATCTCTGCCACAGGGATATAAGCAGGCAGAGGGACTGAGGCAGATTGTGAGGTTTTATTTACAGAGACAGGATCCACACTTTTTACAGCTTCACATTAGGGATGTGCACCGGCGACTTTTGAGGTCTCGTGTTTTATGTTTTGGATCCGGATTTTCGTTATTTTTGGGGTTCGGATTTGTCTCGCAAAACACTTGACGAAAGGTCTCGGTTCGGATTTAAGGTTTTGGATTCGGATTTTTTTTGAAAAAAACATAAAAAGTTTAAAAATCAAGTTTTTGGGCTTATTTTCACTCCTAGGCTATTATTAACCTCAATAACATTCAATAACAAGCATTTCCACTAATTTACAGTGTATTCTGAACACCTCACAATATAGTTATTAGTCCAAAACGTTGCAACAAGGTATCTTTCTGGACTGCGTAGAGGAGTGGGTCACCACAATATATATTAAAAACCCTGAACTTTTATGATTCGCACCAATAAATGTACCTGGACTGCGTAGAGGAGTGGGTCACCACAATATATATTAAAAACCCTGAACTTTTATGAATCGCACCAATAAATGTACCTGGACTGCGTAGAGGAGTGGGTCACCACAATATATATTAAAAACCCTGAACTTTTATGAATCGCACCAATAAATGTACCTGGACTGCCTAGAGGAGTGGGTCACCACAATATATATTAAAAACCATCAACTTGTTTGATTCGCACCAATAAATGTACCTGGACTGCGTAGAGGAGTGGGTCACCACAATATATTAAAAACCCTGAACTTTTATGAATCGCACCAATAAATGTACCTGGACTGCGTAGAGGAGTGGGTCACCACAATATATATAATAAGAAAACCATCAACTTGTTTGATTCGCACCAATAAATGTACCTGGACTGCGTAGAGGAGTGGGTCACCACAATATATTAAAAACCCTGAACTTTTATGAATCGCACCAATAAATGTACCTGGACTGCGTAGAGGAGTGGGTCACCACAATATATATAATAAGAAAACCATCAACTTGTTTGATTCGCACCAATAAATGTACCTGGACTGCGTAGAGGAGTGGGTCACCACAATATATTAAAAACCCTGAACTTTTATGAATCGCACCAATAAATGTACCTGGACTGCGTAGAGGAGTGGGTCACCACAATATATTAAAAACCCTGAACTTTTATGAATCGCACCAATAAATGTACCTGGACTGCGTAGAGGAGTGGGTCACCACAATATATATAATAAGAAAACCATCAACTTGTTTGATTCGCACCAATAAATGTACCTGGACTGCGTAGAGGAGTGGGTCACCACAATATATTAAAAACCCTGAACTTTTATGAATCGCACCAATAAATGTACCTGGACTGCGTAGAGGAGTGGGTCACCACAATATATATTAAAAACCCTGAACTTTTATGATTCGCACCAATAAATGTACCTGGACTGCCTAGAGGAGTGGGTCACCACAATATATATTAAAAACCCTGAACTTTTATGAATCGCACCAATAAATGTACCTGGACTGCATAGAGGAGTGGGTCACCACAATATATATAATAAGAAAACCATCAACTTGTTTGATTCGCACCAATAAATGTACCTGGACTGCGTAGAGGAGTGGGTCACCACAATATATTAAAAACCCTGAACTTTTATGAATCGCACCAATAAATGTACCTGGACTGCCTAGAGGAGTGGGCACTGGGCACCACAATAAAATATATAAAAAACCTTCAACAGGTCTGCATTACACTACACATACGGCTGCTCCTCCATCCTCTCCATCATATACATGTTGGAGTTTTAGCGTGTGACAACCTCTTGTTTTTGATAATGTCAGTGCATTTTGAATATTTTTCAATTTGCCCCACACCACTGAATGTACTTTATCTATGATACGCATCTATCTATCTTGACTGCGTAGTGTGGTGGCCCCGGTACACAATTTGGTACCGAGGCCACAATATAATTAAAAAATTGGGCATCAACTGTCACCGTTGTTTAATATCTGATACACCTAAATATGGACTGCACAGTGGAGTGGCCCCGGTAGTAAATTTGGTGCCGGGGCCACAATACCTCCTCCAACTTCCAAGTGTAGTGTTTATAAAGACAGACAGCGTCGAAGTGTTATTAGTTGACTTTCTTAACCCTAAAATTGTCCCTGTTGCAAATATTCGTGCAATGGACAGTTACTTTTTTATTGAAAGACTCAAGCTTTCAAGTGTAGTGTTTATAAAATATAAACAACAATACAGTAGTTTTAGAGCACGTCAATACCTCTTGTTTTAAATTATGACAGGGCATTTTACTTTTGGTTTAATTTCTTGAATTTGTTTAAATTTGGTTTTACTTTTTGAACATGGCAAACGACTGTTGATTGGTCATATAATGCAAAAAAAAAAGTTCCAAGATGGAATTGTCCTTGGGCCCTCACACCCACCCTTATGTTGTTGAAATAGGACATGCACACTTTAACAAACCAATCATTTCAGCGACAGGGCCTACCAAACAACTTTGGCTGAAATGATTGGTTTGGGCCCCCACACCAAAAAAGCTATTCATCTCTCCCTGTACAGACTAAACAGGCTCTACTGAGGCAAGATGTCGTCCTCATCCTCAACCTCTGATTCCTCTCCCCCTACAGTGTGTACTTCCTCCTCATCACACATTATCAATTCGTCCCCGCTGGACTCCACAACCACAGGTCTCTCTGTAGTATCTGGAGGGCAGTGCTGTACTTCATTGAGGAATTGATTATTTATTTTTATGAACATCATTTTTTCAACGTTGTGAGGAAGCAACCTCCTTCGCCGCTCACTGACCAGGTTCCCCGCTGCACTAAAAACTCTTTCCGAGTACACACTGGAGGGGGGACAACTCAGGTAAAATAGAGCCAGTTTGTACAGGGGCTTCCAAACTGCCTTTTTTTCCTGCCAGTAACAATATGGACTGTCTGACATGTCTACTTGGATGGTGTCAGCAAAGTAATCATCCACAATTTTTTCTATTGTGACAGCATCCAATGCAGCGAGAGTAGACATGTCTGCAATGGTTGGCAGGTCCTTCAGTCCGGACCAGATGTTATCAGCATCCCCGCCAGTGCCTCTTTTGGGAAAACTGAGCTTTTTCCTCGCAGCCATAGATGTGGAAGAAAATGAGGGTGGAGCTGTTGGCATGTCACGGTCCTCTTCAGAGGACAATCTCCTGACCAGCAGGTCTTTGCACCGCTGTAGACTTGTGTCCGCCGGAAACAGAGACACAACATACGCTTTAAACCGAGGATCGAGCACGGTGGCCAGAATGTATTCCTCTGACTTTAAACGAGTGACCACCCTCGGATCCTGGCAAAGCGTACGAAGGGCTACATCCACAAGAGCTACATGCTTGGTGTAATCGCAATGGCTTACCAGCTCCTCCCTCACTTTCTCCAGCTGCTTCTGCAACAGCCTGATCAGGGGAATGACCTGACTCAAGCTGGCAGTGTCGGAACTGACTTCTCGTGTGGCAAGTTCAAATGGCTGCAGAACCTTGCACAACACGGAAATCAGTCTCCACTGCGCTTGACTGAGGCGCATCCCCACTCCTTTGCCTATGTCGTAGGTGGCTGTGTAGGCCTGAATGGCCTTTTGCTGCTCCTCCATCCTCTGCAGCATATAGAGGGTGGAGTTCCAGCGCATCACAACCTCTTGTTTGAGGTGATGGCAGGGCAGGTTCATGCTTTTTTGATGTGCCTCTAGTCTGCGGTAGGCACTGGCTGAATGCCGAAAGTGTCCAGCAATTTTGCGCGCCACCGCAAGCATCTCCTGCACACCCCTGTCACTCTTGAGGTAATGCTGCACCACCAAATTAATGGTGTGGGCAAAACATGGGACGTGCTGGAAATTGCCCATATTTAATGCCCGCACAATGTTACTGGCATTGTCTGACACCACAAATCCCCATGAGAGTCTAAGTGGGGTAAGCCACTGGGAGATAATTTCCCTCATTTTCTCTAATATGTTGTCAGCGTTGTGCCTCTTATTAAAGCCTGTAATACACAATGTTGCCTGCCTTTGCATGAGCAGCCATTTTGTAGATGCTGCTACTGATGCAGCTGTTGCTGTTGCTGCGGAAGGGGATGCATCTACCCAGTGGGCTGTCACAGTCATATAGTCCTTCGTTTGCCCAGAACCACTTGTCCACATGTCCGTGGTTAAGTGGACAGTGGGTACAACCGCATTTTTAAGAGCACTGAGGACACTTGATCGTACTTCTCTGTACATTTTTGGTATCGCCTGCCTAGTGAAGTGGAATCTCGAGGGGATTTGGTACCGGGGACACAATACCTCCATCAACCCTCTAAATCCCACTCCACTGATGGCGGACACCGGGCGCACGTCTAACACCAACATTGCAGTTACAGCCGCAGTTATACGCTTTGCAATAGGGTGACTACTATCGTATTTTGTGGTCATGGCAAACGACTGTTGGACGGTCAATTGTTTTGTGAAAGACTTAGCGGTCTTACGACTTCCCCTCTGGGAAGATGACCGACTAACAGCAGCAACAGCAGCAGTGGCAGTAGTAGGCGTACCGCTGCAGGATTCCTCGGATGAATCCCGTATTGAGGAGGACTCAGTCTGGCTGCTGACTTGGGCTGCAGGACTGAATCTGATGGAGATTGTGGAGGAAGTTGACGAGGAGGGTGTTGCTGGTGTGTATCCAACTGGACCACGGGATTTAGGTGTCCCTGTACCGATGAGGGTCCTAGCCCCAGTTCCTGAACTAACCACTGAACTATGAAGGTTATTCAGGTGACGTATAAGGGAGGATGTTCCTAGGTGGGCAAGATCCTTACCCCTGCTTATTTGAGCTTTACATAAGCTACATATGGCCATACATTGGTTGTCTGGATTTGGATAAAAATAACTCCAGACCGAAGAGGTGCATTTTTTGGTCTTCTGACCAGGCATGACGATGGGCTTTTTCATCCCATGGACATCAGCTGTTTCCCCCCTTGGTGCCTCATTTACACTAACCACATCACCATCCTCATCATCAAGTTCCTCCACAGCGCCAGCTACATCATCAATAGCCTCCTCCCGAGCCACCTCTTCCCGTACAGTGATGGGAAGGTCAGGCTTGACAACCACCAACATCCTTGGACTCGCCTTGTGGATTTGTGATAATTTCTCTTTAGAAGGCAGAGTTGTTTGCTGTTTTGTTGCTGACAGCATAACTCTCTTCAATTTTTTGTAGGGGGGGGGGAGGAGGAGGAGGGCTAAGATCCGTGGGTGAAGCTGAACCACTAGTCATGAACACGGGCCAGGGCCTAAGCCGTTCCTTGCCACTCCGTGTCGTAAATGGCATATTGGCAACTTTACGTTTCTCCTCAGATGATTTTAAGTTTCTCTTTTTGCTACTTTTTCTTAACTTGGGCTTTTTGGATTTTACATGCCCGGTACTACGAGATTGGGCATCGGGCTTGGAAGACGACGTTGATGGCATTTCATCGTCTATGTCATGACTAGTGGCAGCAGCTTCAGCATTAGGAGGAAGTGGGTCTTGATCTTTCCCTACTTTATCCTCCAAATTTTTGGTCTCCATTATATGTAGCACAAGATACTGCAGAATGTGTGAACTTGGTAATATTGCAGTACCAATGGACTTATACTGCTGTATTGGTTTTGCAAATTTGGTTATAATTATTATATATTTTTTATTTTTTTTAAATTTTTTATTTTTTTTTACTTTTTTTTTATTTTTAAAAAACTTGGGAATAATGGGGAAATAACTATGCCCTTAGAAGCACAGAGCACAGGACACAGCACCACTGGACTGAACAGGACACGGCACAGGACCCAGCAACACTACGGAACTCAGCAGGACAGAGCACAGGACACAGCACCACTGGACTGATACTGCAGAATGTGTGAACTTTGTAATATTGCAGTACCAATGGACTTATACTGCTGGATTGGTTTTGCAAATTTGGTTATAATTATTATATATTATTTTTTTTTTTTAATTTTTTATTTTTTTTTACTTTTTTTTTATTTTTTAAAAACTTGGGAATAGTGGGGAAATAACTATGCCCTTAGAAGCACAGAGCACAGGACACAGCACCACTGGACTGAACAGGACACGGCACAGGACCCAGCAGCACTACGGAACTCAGCAGGACAGAGCACAGGACACAGCACCACTGGACTGATACTGCAGAATGTGTGAACTTTGTAATATTGCAGTACCAATGGACTTATACTGCTGGATTGGTTTTGCAAATTTGGTTATAATTATTATATATGTTTTTTTTTTTTTAAATTTTTTATTTTTTTTTACTTTTTTTTTATTTTTTAAAAACTTGGGAATAATGGGGAAATAACTATGCCCTTAGAAGCACAGAGCACAGGACACAGCACCACTGGACTGAACAGGACACGGCA